>NW_027254395.1:3437083-4087083 GCF_044704955.1 Pristiophorus japonicus | reverse complement strand
GAACGAATGAACCAACATTTCTAACAAGATATAGTTTATTGTAAATATAACATTCCCTCTTGAGTGCGATAAGTTCAATTCTGTACAAAACCAATCTTTGATCAGAACATGTTTCCAATAAGCCGCCTGTTAATGTATTGTCGCAAGCGCTACCATTATAGCTCAAGGAGTTGCATAATTAACAAACATTGAAATCAAGCAATGAAACGGTAGAGATGGTTCTGAGACTGTGGAATGCCCTCGCCCAGTGCAAATTTAAAACATTGTTTAAAAACTGGCAGCGTGCAAAAAAAGGGAAGAGAGGGAAGTGAGCCACAGAAAATCCACGGGAGTTTCGGAATCTTCTGGAGTTTTTGTCTGACCACAGCATAGTTGCGCATGGCACGGATATTGTTGCTGTTAAATATTACTAACATGCAACGTTTGTTTGCAGCTGTTTCTGTTTCTGTCCCTTTTAACTAACTAATTCTTAATTCCATTTGCCTGATTCCATAAATCTTCGTATCATTGCCTAACAAAAATCGATCAATATGAAACTTGAAAATATCAATTGCCCCCAACCTCGTTTGATTTTTAGGGGAGGAGTTATAAGACAGTTGGAATAGGCAGCTGTATGATGGAAGCACTAATACCACACAGCATCGGCAAACAATTCTAGCGACTGAATCGGCAAGCATGCAGAACTTATATGATAACATAAGCCCTAGTAACGGCCGAGGTTGTGTGTTGGAGCCTCACCTCGAACAGCTGATCGCTTTGCTTGTGACATTTCGACAGTAATCGAAGGCACAATTGATGTATCCCCAAACGTTGTCTACATATTCTCTGTTTTATTCCAGCACACAATATTGCAACGGAGGATGAGAGTTGTACGTATTTGTGGGACGGAGTGGAGGCGTTTTGACATTTAATCAGTAACTCTGATTTAAAGAATAATGTGCCAGAAACACACTCGATTTCAAAGAGAAGATATGCAAACGCATTGGTTATCTCCACAACATTCCTGCACCACATTCAACAGAAACAAGGATTTTCCTGAACATTTCGGTAAAAATGTTGTGTTCAATATTGCAATGCTCGTGCATTGGACATCTCGCTGATTCTGTTCTATAGAAACATTTAAATGTTTGTCGTTTCGAGTCCCATCAAGTTCCAAATGTAAATTAATAGAATAGTTGCCGCACAGCAGGAGGCCATTCGTCCCATCGCGATCGTGCCAGTTCTCAGTTCTTTTCCCACAGTCCTGCAGGGCAGGGTTGGCTGTTTCCGAGGCTGGAAAATAAATGTTTGCGGCAAACCGCAACTGTCTGTGATAGCCAGAAGGTTTAATGTTTTGGGCCTAAAATTCACTCATGGTTACCTGCTCTTCGCATGTATCTTTCTATCTCTCCCAATCTCTGCCTCTTGTATTTCTCTGGTTTTCGCTGATTTACTTCTCAGATTTCAATGGACGGCCTGGGCTGATCTAACCTGCAACAAGGGCAGCAATGGGTAAAGAAAGACATGGACTATAGGACAGGAATGTTGTAAATTCGGGTGCAAGTATGTTCCTTCGCGCTCTCAGTGAAATAAAGCAACACCGAATATAGTTGTCTTAAGGTAGAGTGTACCTTATGAGGATGCCGAGACAGACGACAATATAGAGCTATTAATGTTGCAAAATCTTATTTTATAATACAGGTCACATATTCAAAACTAGTTTTGTAAATACATTTTAATATTGTTGACTTGGAATAGTCAGCAATGCTCGCACGGCAGTTGGATGCCTGTGTCCAGTTGGAAAGCTGTCTGAAAGAACATGCAGAACATTGCCTTTCTGCTGAACAGACCATGAGCCTCCTTCTTGAAAATGGTTCTTCATTCCTGCTAAGAGAGGATTAAGCATCATGAGAGTTAGATGGGACTGTGCCCACTTGTATAGCACGACATGTAGGGGGCATGTAGGGGGCATTTTCCCTTCCTTAAAGAACAGTAATGACTCAGTTGCAGAATTTGCTCGCACCATTCGCCATTCGGCCCAAGGATGAGCCAAGCCGATCACGTGGAGTTAATACATAGAAAACTTAAAAATAGGTGCAGGAGTAGGCCATTCGGCCCTTCTAGCCTGCACCGCCATTCAATGAGTTCATGGCTGAACAGGCAACTTCAGTACCCCATTCCTGCTTTCTCGCCATACCCCTTGATCCCCCTCGTAGTAAGGACTTCATCTAACTCCTTTTTGAATACATTTAGTGAATTGGCCTCAACAATTTTCTGTGGTAGAGAATTCCACAGGTTCACCACTCTCTGGGTGAAGAGGTTTCTCCTCATCTCGGTCCTAAACGGCTTACCCATTATCCTTAGACTGTGATCTCTGTTTCTGGACTTCACCAATATTGGGAACATTCTTCCTGCATCGAACCTGTCTGAACCCATCAGTATTTTAAACGTTTCTATGAGGTCCCCTCTCATTCTTCTGAACTCCAGTGAATACAAGCCCAGTTGTTCCAGTCATTCTTGCTAGGTCAGTCCTGCCATCTCGAGAATCAGTCTGGTGAACCTTCACTGCACTCCCTCAATAGCAAGAATATCCTTCCTCGTGTTAGGAGACCAGAACTGTACACAATGCTCCAGGTGTGGGCTCACAAAGTCCCTATACAACTGTAGCAACATCTCCCTGCCCCTGCACTCAAATCCCCTCGCAAAGAAGGCCAACATGCCATTTGCTTTCTTAACCACCTGCTGTAACTGCATGCCTACCTTCAATGACTGATATACCATGACACCCAGGTCTCGTTGCACCACCCCTTTTCCTAATCTGTCACCATTCAGATGTCTCTCTGTTTTTACCACCAAAGTGGATAACCTCACATTTAACTACATTATAGTTCATCTGCCATGCATTTGCCCACTCACCTAACCTATCAAAGTCACTCTGCCGCCTCATTGCATCCTATGAATACAATTCCTCCAGTCAGTAAATTCAGTTGGCATATCAAGAGAAAAATAAGAAATCACCGTGACTTACTCAGTGAGCACGCAGCATAAAGCATAAGGTGTACCATAATTTTATCACGAAATTGCAGTTTTGAGGAGATTTGGATTCAAAGCATAATTTATGTAATATTCAGTCAAATGCTTGTAAGGTTTATTAGTAACAAACGCTTAACAAAATAAATTAACACAATCGATTAGCAGTCCATCTCCTTAACCTCTCATCTACCATCTAGCATAACTCAGCTATTCCATTTCAGGCTTTTTTCATCCATACAGAAATACCCAGCAACAAATCCCCGTCACGACGTGTCCTGCCCGTGTACCCAGATCGACAATGTTGAAAATGTACAATCAGCTTCTGTAAGCAAAGGGCCTTTAGTTACTACAGGATGGTTGTGAAATGTCTCCTCAAAAGATGAGGTACGGGCCACTTTAAAATAGGCCAGGTAGCCTGGCCACGCCGGTTTCAAAACCGACCAATATAGAACTCTCTACAGTTATACCACATTAGGTATACTGTGTGCAATTCTGGTCGCAATATTATAAAATAAACTAGCGAGTCACTGGATAGGGTGCAGAGAAGATGTTATACTATCAGGAAAGAATCGACAAGCTGAATTTATTTTGTCGTGAAAGGAGAAGTCTGAGGGGTGAACTAATAGAGCTCTATAATATCTGGAAAGGTTGTTATAGAGTAGAAAAAGAGTTTTTCCACTTGCGGGGAAAGTATTACTAGAGACCATCAATATAAGAAAAATCAGCAACAAATCATATTGGGAATTAAGAAAAATCTTCTTTAGCCAGAGAGTGGTAAGAATGTAGAACTCGCTGCCACCAGAGAGGTTGAATCAAATGTTATAGATGCATGTAAGTAGTGGTTAGATAAATATATGAGGGAGAACTGAATGGAGGGCTATGCTGATAGTGCTGGATGCGGAAAGAGGGGAGGATGCTCCAGTGGATCACAAACGTCGATATTGAGAGATTGGGCCGAATAGCCTGTTTTTGCATTGAATATCCTATGCAATCGTATGAATTCGACACCCATGAGTCCAATTCAAAATCCAACTTCTCACAACTTTCAGACCGAGAGGAAATAACACTGATTAATATTCCTGGCTTCGGGTGTTTCAAAAAGATGTCAAGATTGATGCATCTTAAAACCTACCTCGTTGACCAAACTGTGGGGCATCTGCCGTAATTTCTCTTTTATGTAGCTCAGTGTTAGCGTTATTTGATTTGTCTTAAGCTTTTGTGGAGCGCCCTGTGACGTCTTACTATGTTAATGGCGCTACATAAATGCTAGTTGTTGTTGTTGTAGTATTTACATCATTGTCTCCCTGTTTCAGGTTTCAAAGAAATCGTGCTAGTTGAGAAGGCATTTGACATACTTACCTTTATCTGCCGAGGGATATTGTACAAGAGCATTGAAGTTGTGCTTGAGCTATATAAAACATTATTTGGGCCACAGCTAGTGTACTGCGTACACATCATTACAGGAAAGATGTAATTGCACTTGAGAGGGTTCAGAAGAGATTTACGAGGATGTTGCCTGGACTGGAAAATATTAGCTATGAGTAAAGATTCGATAGACTGGGTTTGTTTTCATTGGAACATCGGAAGCTGAGGGGAAACATTATTGATGTTTTCAAAATTATGAGGGGCCGAGACAGAGTGGATAGGAAGGATCTATTTTTCTGAGCAGAATGGTCAACAATCAGGGTACATATATTTAAAGTCATTGGTAGCAAATTTACAGGGGATTTATACGGGAAATCTCTTCACCCAGAGCAAGTTGGGAGTCTGGGACTCACTGCCTGAAAGTGTGGTAGAGGCAGAAACCCTCACCATATTTAACACACGCTTGGGCATGCATTTGAAGTGCAATAACCTACAGGGCGACGGACCAAAAGCTGGAACATGGGATTCCGCTGAATAATTCTTTGTTGGCCGGCGTTGACCAGTTGGGCCGAAATATCTTTCTTCCGTGCTGTAAATAACTTTGATTCTATGATTCAGTTCTAAGCGAGGATCTAACTACAGATCTGCCGGAAGTGGAGACTTAATGGGTAGAATTAAGAGATAGGAAAGGATTTCAGACAATAGTGGGAGTCATGCATAGGCCCCCTAGTCGTAGCTCTGAAGTACTAGAATATATAAATGTCAAAATTAGACAAGCGTGTAGTAAAGGCAGTGTGGTTTTAATAGGGGATTTAAATTTTCATATATATTGAGATTATCGGACTAGCATTTGTCAGAACGATTGTGAATTTATTGAGTGCATCCGGGCTTGTTCTGCAACAATATATATTCCATCACGAACAAGGGGCATACCAATTTACATTTAGTAATGAGTAACAATCCGGATATATTCAACAGCCTAGGGGTAAGTGAAAATGTATTTAATAGCGATCAAAACATGATCGACTTCAACGTAACGTTTGACAGGGAGAAACGAGAAAAAGCTACGACCATTCCAGATTTCAGTAAGACCGAATTCAAGGGGCTGAGACAGAGACTGTCCACAATAAACTGGGAAAATGTGTTAATGAGTAATACGATAGGAGGTGTTATAAATAATTAGAAGTAATACAGAATCAGTGTCTCCCACTGGGGGCCAAAAGAAACAGGCATGGACGACTAAAGAGGTAAAGGACCACATTAAACTAAAAGGAAAAGCGTACATAAATATAAAAAGTAGCACAGCTCCTGATGAATGGGAAAGCTACAAAGAAAATAAAAGGGGCACAAAGCAGATAGTAAGTGCTAGAAAGAGGGAGTATGAAAATAACCGACTGGTGAAAAGAACAGACGCATAGCAGATGTAAGTTAACGCAGAGAATTGTGAAGTGACACACTTTGGTAGGATGATGCGAGGCAATATGAAATAATGATACAATTTTAACGGGGCCAGATTGATACATGAACATTTAAATCACCTATTAAGCATCTGCCTCTGCAGATCAATGATCCCAAAATCGGTCAGAATGTGCTCCCTGTTTTGTATGAACAAGCTCTAAATCGTAAAAAATTAAATAGGGGGCAGGATCTGGAAGACATGGGGACTTTTCCTTTGTTAATAACCGAATAGAGTATGAAAACAAGGAAGTTATGCCAAACAATTATAAAACACTTATGACATCTGAGCTGGAATATTGCGTTCAGTTCTGGGCAATACGCTTTAGGGAAGAAGTCAAGCCCTTGGAGAGGGTGCAGAATAGATTTACTCGAATACTACCAGAGTTGGGGACCTCATTTACACGAAGAGTCTGGAGAAGCTGGGTTTTTTCTCCTTAGAATAGAAAACGTTAAGAGGCGGTTTATGACCTATCTTCAAAATTATGAAGTGTTTTGATAGTTAAAAAGGAAAAAGCTTCAGAATGTCAAATTTAACGTGATAAAATCTCAATAGGCGCAGATGGGGGTCGAACCTATGATCTTCAGTTTTCGAGATCAAAGCCTTAGCACTTGGCCACCTCACCCTGATCAACTGGGTCACTTGCGTCGCATTGCTACCGAGTAGCACATCATTTCAATTAGGTTGTACAAGCACAGATGCATATACAATTAAATGAAGTGGGACAGTGGAACGGGCAAATGACCAGCGTTATTTCGATGAAACTATCATGAAACATTTCATATAATCATACAGTACCGATGGAGAGTACTTGGCCCATCGTACTCTTGAACGAGCTATCCAATTAGTCCCAGATCTTTCCAAAACGCCCTGCAAAATGCGCATCTTCAAGCATTTATCCAATTCCATTTTGAGTGTTACTATTGAATCTGCAGTGCTACGGGGAAATGAAAGTGTGGTGAGACTTGCTGAGAGTCAGCACGGGCTCGACCGGCCGAATTGCCTTCTTCCACGCTGTAACAATTCTATGAATCGATGACTCTATGATTTACCACTCATTCAGGCAGTGCATTACAGATCACAACACCTGCAGCTTAAAAACAAACAATTCTCCTCCACTTCCATCTGTTTCCTCTGTTGTACTCTGGATGTTGCCAGGACTGGATAGATTTGGATATATGGAAAGATTGGGGTTATTTTCGTCGGAACAAAAAGATGAGGATAATGTGGTGATATAATTGAGGTGTATAACATTATGAGGGGCCAAGAGAGTGTGCATATGAAACACATATGCCCCTGAGCAGAGAGGTCAATAATCATGGGGCATAGATTTAAAATAATTGGTAAAAGAATTACACGGGAGTCGAGAGAAATCTTTTCGCCCAGAATGAATTTGGGTCTGGAACTCACTGACTGAAAAGTTGGTCGAGAGACGATCCCTCATCACATTTAACCAGCACTTGCAGATGGATTTCATTGCCCTAATCTGCAACACTACAGATCAAGAGCTGGGACGTGGGATTAGGCTGGATAGCTCTTTCGATTGGCGGAGACAGGATGGGCCGAATGCCCTCCTTTGCTGCGGCAATTTTCTACAATTCTATGATTCTAAGAGGTGGGGAATGCTGCACATATCTGTATCCCAGCATCGACGGGATCTTGCTGTGTGGTAATTGGCTGCCGTATTGCACTACAGTACATCGAGTGACTACACTTCAAGAGGTACATCATTTTCTATAAAGCACGTATTAAGAAATCTTAATTCAGTGGATGTGGGCGTAGCTAGCAATGCCGACATTTATTGCCCATCCCTAATTGCGTTTGAGAAGGTAGTGATGAACAAACTTCGTGAACCATTGCAGTACTTGGATAGGCACTTGATGGCTACGGTCCAAGAGCTAGAAATTGGATTTGGAAGGATAGTGCATTGTCCACCAGCAAAGACGCGATGGGCTAAATGATTTCCTTCTGTGCTGTAAATTTCTATGGTTCAGTCACTGAGGTGATGGTACTACGAATGTGCTGTTGTAGAAGGTGTTCCAAGATATTGAACCAGGCACAATAATGGAAAGGCGATATATTTCCTTTTTCATTTTCTGAGAATTTGATACTCGAGCTGGAAAAATCAATCTTCAGCGATCATGCCCACTTCTGACCTTATGATGGTGGGCAGGTCATTTATGAAGCCGTTGATGATGAACTCCTGCAGCGCTATCCTGGGCTGAGATGATTGGCGTCGAACAACCACAAACATCTTATTTTAGGCTAGGTATGTCTCCAGCAGTGGAGATTAACCCAGCAATGACTTCAACGTTAGAGCCTTCCTTGATGTAGCATTCGGTCAAATGCTGCTTTAATGTCAACGACAATCACTCTCGCCTCATTTTAGAATTAATCACTTTTGTCCATATTTGGACCAAGTCTGTAATGATGTCTGGAGCCTGGTGGTCCTGCTGGAACTCAAACTGAGCAACGGCAAGCAACTGGGTCATCCTATGTTCCTGACAGATGCTACGGGAATACAACCCCGTGCTTTTACTGTTTGAAAACAGCGCAAGTTGCATGATGTATATTTGTAGGATCAGATGGGTCATCGACCTGAAATCTTACTCCTACCTTCCTCTTCCGAGAGACCCTACCAGAGCTTCAAAGCATGGCACATTTTAAAGTGTCAGCTTTTCAAAAATTGTTTCATTCTGTATTTCTTAAAGATTAAGAATGCACAACAGGCAGCCATATATCCCCGTTTGCCAATGATGCAAATATTGGTGATAAAGTAAATAGGGCAGGCGTATACTTATAAAGATATATTGATAGAATAAGTGAATGGACGAGTCAGTGGCAAATAGTTTCCAAACAGGTAATTGTTTGGTCATCCATTTTAGATCACAAAGTTTAGATCCGAGTACTAATTAAATGGAGCTCAGCTCGGAGGGATGGAGTTCCAAAGTGGTTTGGAGTCCAGGTGCCCATCCCGCTAACGTGCAGTAGCAAGTTACAAATATATTCGAAACAACTAATGGCATGTTAGGCTTTATAACTAGGGATTCCGTTGTTTGCTTGGTGCCTGTGTTTTGTTCGGTGTGATTGCTGGTGTCTCGCCTAGACTGTCTGTTTCATTCGGTGTGATTTCTGGTATCTCGTCTGGGCTGTCTGTTGAGGCAGCCCTTTCCTCAGGTTGTTCCACCTATCTATCTACCAGGTGTGGTGTAAATTCCACATTGTAGTGTGCCTCTGGTTCTTCAGTGTAATCAGTGAATCTACTTTTTACTTGGTCTACATGCCTCCGGTAGGTTTGGCCATTGTCCATTTGTACAACCAGTAGCCTGATTCCCTCTTTCTCTGTTACTGTCCCTGCAAGCAGTTTGGGACCCCGGCCATAGTTCAGCACAAACACTTTGTCCCCTATCTCATTCCACCTCCCCCTCGAATTTCGGTCATTGTATTCAGTTAGCTTTCGACACTTAGCCTCAACAATTTCATGCATGTCTGGGAGGATTAACGAGAGCCTGGTCTTTAAGGTGCGTTTCATCAATAGTTGCGCGGGGGGAAGCCAAGTCAACGAATGTGGACGAGATCTGTATGCCAGCAGCAATCGCGACAGGCACCTCTGCAGCGTGGGACCTTGGTTCTGAGCATGCCTTGCTCAATGACGTGCACTGCTCGCTCCGCCTGGCCATTGGAGGCCGGCTTGAAAGGTGGCATCTTAACGTGATTTATACCGTAGCCAACTATAAAATCGTGAAATTCTGCCCTGTTGAAGCACGGATCATTATCACTGACCATTATGTCAGGATTGCCGTGCATTCTAAGACTCTCCGCAGTGGTGGAGGTGGTGCTCGAATTTAAAATGGTGCACTCGATCCATTTTGAAAATGCATCACCGACAACGAGGAACATTTTGCCCATGAATGGAACCACATAGTCTACATGAACCCACGACCACGGTTTTGTGGGCCAGGGGCAGGGGCTTACGGGGGCCTCCCTGAGGGTATTACTGAGTTGGGCACAAATGGTGCACCGACGGACGCAGAGCCCCAGGTCCGCGTCAATGCCAGGCCATCAGATATGAGATCTGGCTATGGCCTTCATAAGGACAATCCCCGGGTGCTCGCAATGTAGCTCCCGGACAAGAGCCTCCCTTCCTGGTAAGAGCATAACTACTTGGCTGCCCCACATCAGGCAGTCTGCCTATAGTGAGAGTTCAGGCATGCACCTATAGAAGGGTTTGACCCCCTTGGGGCAGGCATCGCGAGCCTCTGCCCAGTCGCCGGTAAAAAGACATCTTTTAACTAGAGATAACGTGGGGTCGCTGCTCGTCCAGGCTCTGATTTGGCGAGCCGTCATGGGCGAACCTGTTGGTTCAAAGGCATTGAATACCATGACCATGTCACAATCCTTTCGTTGGACCCTTCTGTGGTCGCCAGTTGTAGCCTGCTAAGCGCGGTGGCACTGTTGTCTGTGCCTGGTCTGTGCCTTATCGTGTAGTCATAAGCCGCAAGAATGAGTGACCACCGCTGAATGCGCGCCGAGGCTTTGCCATTGATTGCCTTGCACTCAGATAGGAGGGACGTGAGGGATTTGTGGTCAGTGTCTAATGCAAACTTGGCCCCGGAAAGGTATTGCTGCATCTTTTTGACACCATACACGTGTGCGAGTGCCTCCTTCTCAACCATACCGTACCCGCGCTCTGCCCGCGAAAGTGATCTGGTGGCAGAAGCAACAGGCTGCAATTTACCCACATCATTGATGTGCTGTAAAACGCAACCGACCCCGGATGCTGACGCATCACACGTAAGGATTAACTTTTTGCCTGGGTCAAAAAAGGCTAAAACACCCTTGGAACATAGGAGGTTGCATGCCTTATTGAAGTCGCGTTCTTGTGCATCCCCCCAAAACCAATCACACCCCTTTCTGAGTAGTACGTGGAGAGGCACCAGCAGCGTTCTCAAGTTCTGCATCAAGTTCCCAAAGTAATTGAGTAGCCCGAGAAAGGCACGCAGTTCCGAGACATTCCAGGGCCTGAGTGCAAGGTGAATTACTTCGGTTTTGGACTCGGTTGGGCGGATTCCATCAGCGGCAATCCTTCTGCCCAAAAATGCAATCTCAGGTGTGAGAAACAGACACGTGGATTTCTTAACTCTTAGGCCTACCCGATCCAATCGACTGAGTATTTCCTCAAGATTGGAGAGTTGAGAGTCAGTGTCACTGCCCGTGATGAGTATGTCATCTTGAAACACAACCGTCCACGGGATGGACTTGAGCAGACTCTCCATGTAGCGCTGGAATATAGCAGCCGCGGACCTGATGCCGAATGGGCATCGATTGTACCCAAAAAGGCCTCGATGTGTGTTGATGGTGGTGAGTAGCTTAGACTCTTCGGTCAGTTCTTGCATCATATACGCAGATGTGAGTTCAAGATTCGAGAAATGTTTTCCTCCAGCCAACTTGGCAAATAGGTCCTCCGCTCTGAGCAGTGGGTATTGGTCCTGTAGGGAGAATCTATTTATGGTAGACTTGTCATCCCCACAGATTCGTACGGATCTATCAGGCTTCATGACGGGGAAGATGGGGCTTGCCTAGTCGCTGAATTCCACGGCAGAAATTAAGCATTCCTGCAGAAGCCGGTCCAGTTCATTTTGTCTCTTTTCCCTCATCACATATAGGTCCTTAGTTCGGTGTCGATCTTTGTGAGTTTTGATCTGTTGCTTTTGTGCAGCCACAGCTGTTCAAATTGTTGAACACTCATGACGGATTGACTGTCCCCCGTGTCCAGTTCCATGTTGACGGGTATCCCATTGAGTAGAACCCTCATCATAATTGGAGGCGTCTTGGTGTAAGAACAGTGGACATTGATCGTGTTAACCAGCTTTACGTCGGCATCCCCTGCACTGTTCCAACCATCTTCTGGTCCGCTTTCCGAACCTTCCGATTCGTATACCAACCAAGCTGCTGTTTTTCTGCACATGCAAGCCAGATGCCGTGTGTAGTTGCAGTTTCTGCAAACGAATGCTGAAATCGACACACCCTGATAGAGTGCCTTCCCCCACATCTCCAATACAGACCGTTTCCATTATTTCTGAAGGATGAGCTGCGTCTGGCTAATCTCCCATGAGCTTTTCTCAATCTGTTGTTGATCGCTCGCATTGTGGTTTGATGAGGTGTGATTGGCCGTTCATGTGGCCCTTGATTTTGATGGATTGTGTTGCCACTGTCTGCTGTTGAAGGCCTGCTCTCCTCCCTTTTTCTGTATGTGGGGTAGAGGTTTGTTTCACAATGTGAATCACTTGTTCCGATGCCTCTTTGATTGTCATAACCGAAGTATAGATCAGCCGCGTTTCTTCTTCGCCTGCCAAGAACGTCTGTGCGACCAGTGCTGCTGCCTGTAGAATCAAGTTCTTAGTCTCTGTAAGCTTTCGGAAGATGCCTGCGTGGCCTATTCTTTCAATAAAAAAGTCTCTCAATACTTCTCTCCTTAGTTCATCGGGGAACTCACATGAACTAGCCAGCCTCCGAAGTTCCGCCACGATGTCGGGTATGCATTGGCCCACACAGCGTCTGTATTTGTAGAACATGTGTCTGGCCATGTGCAGGCTGTTCGCTGGCTTCAGGTGGTCTCTCACCAGTGCGCTCAACTCCTCAAACGACTTGCTTGCTGGTTTCTTGGGTGCCAGCAGGTCTTTCATTAAAGCCTATGTTTTCGATCCGCAGCTGGTCAGGAGATGGGCTCTTGTCTTGTCTGCCTTATCGTCGCCCAGCCAGTCTTTGGTCACAAAGCTTTGCTGGAGCCTTTCTATAAAGTCATCCCAATTGTCTCCAGCATTGTATTTCTCATCTGAGCTATTGGTAGCCATTCTGTCGATTCTGTGATCCCATCCACGTCGCCACTGTAAAGTCCTGAGTCTAATGTACTGACTTACACGAGACACATGCTGAAGTCAAGGTCACTCAGGGCCTGCACCTTCAACTCACAGATCTCCAGTGCTGCACTTGCCTGAGACCTACCTTTATGTACCTCAGTGGGACAGGTATGGAGTGTCTCCTGAAAGTGCACCCCTGGTGGTAAGGTATGCGTATTGTTACAGTTTATATCCAGTTACAGTTAGGTATAGCATGGTAAGATACAGTGATACAAAGTAATGTGAGATACATGACAGGGTGCAAACTCGGGGCAAATGCTATATCATGGAGTGGGTTTGGGTTGGATGAGCATATTTTGAGTAAATCAACAAATGCGCTGCGATCTGGGTGCGCACCGGCGCAGGCAACCCCAATGTAACTTGGAACACAATAGTTTAACAATTCGGTCATTGCAACAGAAATCATACTCCTCCTCAAACTCCGCAGGATGATCCGGGATTACGAGAAAATCCGTTCTAAAGGGACAATTATGAACCGGAACTGACAACCATCCCGTTTAAACAGAAACAGAATGATCCGCGACTGCAAGGACATCCCTTTTAAACAGATGCAGAATGACCCTTGACTGACATCTGTTCCCTTTTAAAAGAATAAAGTGAGTTTTCTATCATCCCTGAAGGCAATTGTGCAATGCGTGATTGAGCGTGGGGCTCAGGACCACGCGGGGCTGGGATGGTGATTGAAGCCACATGTGAAAGACAGGCAGGAAGGAGGGAGGGACGTAAAAGCAACTCAGTCAAAAAGCCAATTTACAAATATATATATATTTACATTTTAAGAAAATAAATATATTTAAATTTTATTTAAAATGATTCATTATCTGGATATTTTTTGATTGAACGAAGGCTATGTGACTGGAAGAATTCTATTGGAAATGACGGGGTGCAGTCAGTAAATACCAAAACACTGTAAGCCCAAGGTGGAAGACAAGCCATGAGGGAAATTGAGAGCCACAAAGGCGATCTCTTAAAGTCGCGTGTGTCATTCTGCTGCATCTGACAGCAGCTGCTTGTGCTGTGAAAGAGGTCAAATGTAAGAGAGCCCAGTGCAGGCAGAACAGAAAAAGCTCATTTATCGTGAATGTTAAAAAGTTGGGATTGTATATAATTATACATATATATATACATGTAAACACAAAGTCCGTCAGTCAGTCATGTCTTGTCTTGTATTGATTTGATTTGATTTGATTTGAATTTCAAAATACGGGTGGAGGATGCCATCATGTTACACAGCCCACACGCATGCGCTGGCTAAAACCGCTATATTTCTAACTTGTGTATATTCCCTTCTTTCCGATGTAGAATAGCAAAATCCCACAGCAGATTTTTGTACCGTCAGAGAGTCCACGAAGGAGTGTTCAATAAAATCAGTATGGCTTCAAATTGCATTAAATGCATGTTTCTCACATGACATGAAATGCACAGTAAGATCGCACAGCACGTTTGCACACACTCTGGCTTACAGAAACAAACAAAAAAACTAAAATTCTTGCACCATCCAAAGGCAGTTTTTGAAATTTGAAATGTGAAATCCGGGACAGTCAGCACATCCCTTTTAAAAAGGCACAGAATGATCCGGGATTGATAGCACACCATTTTAAACAGACAGAGAAAGTTCCCGGACAGGCAGACCATCCCCTTAAAAGGGATACGGAAACAGAATGAATAAAAACAGATAATTGTGTAAAACTCAGCAGGTCGTGCAAATTCTGTAGATGAAGAACCCGGTTTCACGTTCTGTCGGATAATCATACCGATATTTTAGGAAATGTTAAAGATGACAATTTTTTTCAACAAAAAAAGCGCCGGGAAAAAATACGCAGCGAGAAAGGTCAAAAGGAAACATCTGTGATACAGTGTAATGCAGGAGTGATTAAATAATTAATGGGACAATGGGAAACGGCAAAGTGGGTGGTAATCGGGCAATAAGGTAACAAAGGATGGTCTCGAGGAGGTGTTAGTGGGAACTGCAGAACCATTACCAGACAATGAGAACGGTGCTTATCATCCGATACATTGTACCTAATGTTGAGGCCAGAACACAAAAACATGCCTGCAATCGATGGTTCAACGCCTTTTAATCAGACCAGGCAGCTTGGCCAACCCGGATTGTTTTCCTGTCCGGTTTGAATTCGGCACCCAAGGGAGTAATTCAAAAGCTAGCTTCTCACATCTTTTCAGCTCCAGAGAAACAGGATGCACTCATATTTAGGGCAGAGTTGGAGATTAACGCTAAATGTATGCTTATCCCAGTTGAGGTGCGGTTATGCGTACAGACAGGAATATATAATGATCAATTATTGGCCGGAACCAAACACAGGTTTAGGTTATCCAACGAGACACAGAGCCGCGTACCTCTCAGATACTTTTACTTTACTCAGTTGGGTGAGTTTCACTTTGCTCTGGAATTTGGACGCTGTGGGATCATCGGCGCAAAATCACACGTTTTAATGTGAAATATTTTTATTTTATCTCATGTCGACCGGCTGTGAGAAGCGGAATTTTCAATAAAAACTGGCTGGGCTCGTACAGGATTTGTACCCGGGACCTCTCGCTTTTCAAATGTGATCATCGCTAAGCGAGAATCTTACCCCTAGATCAACGAGCCGCCGACAGTGAAGAGCGTAGCTCTCAGATTCTGACGGTGGTGAGAAAAGATATTCGGCGCATCGTGCGTGTGCTGTCCCTCCAGACCTACCTAATTAGTCCTCCTTTCCATAGTCCCACAAATGTTATCCCTTTGACGAATCTATTATTAATTTGAGACATGACATTTGCAAAGTGCAGCATTCTTGTCAGCGAAAGGGGAATTTGGCGATGAGGTTGAATGTGATTGACAATCGACGAGGGGGGATCAAAACTGTCACACAATAACGACGAGGATGGGATTGGAACAAATGCGTATAGAACACAATGGATTAGCAGTTCATCGCATTAACCACTCGGCCACCTCGTCTTTTATTTACTGAGAAGTCACACATTCAATCTGCTGCTTTTTGTATCCAAAGAGAAATAATGTGCAAGGAGGTCCATTTCACAGCTTGCTATGCCTGTGCAAACAGATCGACAATGATGAAAATGTGCCATTGGATTCTTAAAGCAAACAGCCTTCCTTCACTTCAGGTGAATGACTGCAAGAGATGGTTGGTTTTTCGGCAGCATCACAACAAAGAATATAAAATTTCATTCAGCGTACTAATTGACCACGGCAGGAGTCGAACGGAACGTGCAATTTTCTCATAACGCCACGGTCATAATGGAAGTCAACCACCTTATCCGTTAGGCTACACGACCTCTCCCATCAGTGGAAGATTTGTTGTCGTTTATATTGGGACCAAATTCGGGGCAACTGCGATATGAAGGAGTGGATTTTGGAAAAGATGAGCATATTTCGAGTAAATTAACAAATGCACTGAGATCTGGGTTCGCACCGGCGCAGGCAACCCCAATGTAGCTTGGAATACAACAGTTTAACAATTCGGTCATTGCAGTTGAAATCATACTCCTTCTCAAACTATACAGGATGATCTGAGATTATGAGAAAATTCGTTTTAAAGGGACAGATTATGAACCGGAACTGACAACCATCCCATTTAAACAGGCACAGAATGATCCGCGACTGCAAACACAACTCTTTTTCACAGATGCAGAATGACCCTTGACTGACAGCAGTTCCCTTTTAAAAAAATAAAGTGATATTTCTATTATCCCTGAATGCAATTGTGCAGTGAGTGTGCGTGGGGGTCAGGAACTCGCGGGGCTGGGATGGTGATTGAAACCACAGGTGATAGACAGTCAGGAAAGGGTGAGGGACGTAAAACCAGGCCAGCCAAAAAGCCAGTTTACATATGTATACATTTAACATTTTAAGAAAAAAAAAAATTATTGAAAAAAATTGAATTTGGTTTCTTTTAAACAAATAAATAATTGATTCATTATCAAGATATGTTTTGATTGATCGAAGATTGGGTGACTGGAAGAATTCCATTGGAAATGAGCAGGTGCTGTCAGCAAATATCCAAACACCGTAAGCCCTTGGTGGAAGGCAAGCCAGGAGGGAAGAGGTGGGCTATAAAGGCGATCTTTTAAACTCGCGAGTGTCTTTCTGCTACATCTGACAGCTGCTGTTTGTGGTGTGAAAGAGCTCAGTTCAGGAAACAGAAAAAGCACATTTATCTTGAAAGTTAGAAAGTTGGGATTGTATATAAATAAACACACACATATCTATATATCTGTATACACAAAGTCAGTCAGTTAGTCATGTATTGTCATGTCTTGATCTTATTTGATTTGCATTGGAAAATAAGGGTCGAAGATGTCATCATGTACTCAGCCCACATGCAAGCCCTGGCTAAAATCGCTTTATTTCTAACTTCCTTATTTTCCCTTCTTTCAGATGTGGAAACGCAAAATCCAACAGCAGATTCTTGCACCGTCAGAGAGTCCACGAAGGAGTGTTCAATCAAATCAGTATGGCTTCAAGTTGCATGTAATGCATTTTTCTCACATGACAGTAAGATCGCACAGCACGTTTGCACACACACTGGCTTACGCAAACACACAAACAAACTAAAATTCCTGCATCCTCCAAAGGCAGTTTTTGAAATTTCAAAGTTGAAATCCGGTACAGAGAGCACATCCCTTTTAAACAGGCATAGAATGATCCGGGACTGAGAGCACAACATTTTACACGGACAGAGAATGATCCCGGACAGACAGTACAGTCGCGTAAAAGGAATCCGGAAACAGAATGCATAAAAGACAGATAATTATGCAAAACTCAGCAGGTTGTGCAGATTCTGCGGGTGAAGAACCCGGTTTCACGTTCTGTCAGTTAATCATTCCGATATTTTAGGAAAAAGTTAAAGATTACAGATGTGTTCAAAAAATCTAGCAGCTGGAAAAAATAGGCAAAGATAAAGGACAAAAGGTCCTGTGATACAGTGGAGTGCAGGAGTGATTAAATAATAAATGGCGCAATGGGAAAAGGCAAGGTGGGTGCAAATCGGGCAATAAAGAAACACAGGATGGTCCAGAGGAGGTGTTAGTGGGAATAGCAGAACCATTACCAGACAATGGGAGCGAGGCTTATGATCCGATTTGTTGAACGTATTGTTGAGGCCGGACGACTATAAAATGCCTAATCGAAATATAGGGTGTCAACGCCTTTTAATCAGACCAGCCAGCTTGGCCACCCCGGATTGATTCCTGTCCGGTTTGAATTCGGCATCGAAGGGACTAATTCAAAGGTCAGCTTCGCACAAAGTTTCAGCTCTCGAGAAACAGGACGCACTCATATTCAGGGCAGAGGCGGAGATTGACGCTGAATGTTTGCTTTACCCAATTGAGGTGAGCTTATGCGGCAGAAAGGAATATATGCTGACCAAGTATTGTATGGAACCAAACACGGGTTTAGTTTGTCCAATGAGACACAGACGCGAGTACATCTGAAATATTTTAACTTTACTCAGTTGGGTAATTTCACTTTGCTCCTGTGAAACTCTGGGATTTGGACGCTGTGGGAACAACGGCGTGAAATGACACACTTAATTTGAAATATTGCTGTTTTCTCACATGTCGACCTGCTGCGAGAAGTGGATCTTTGAAAAAAAGATGTCGAGGCACGGGCGGGATTTGAACACGTGATTTCTCGCATTTAAATTGCGATAATCCCTAAGCAAGACTCACAGCCCTCGACCAACGAGCCGCGAACCTCGAGAAGCGAAGCTCTCGGATTCTAACGTTAGTTTACTATTCGGCCCATCGTGTCTGTGGTGTCTCTCAGTAATCTACCTAATTAGTCACCCTATCCATTGTCCTGCTAATGTTTTCCCTTTGATGAATATAGTATTAATTTGAGACATGACATGACCAAAGTGCAGCATCCTTGACAGTAAAAGGTGAATTTGGCCATGAGGTTAAATGTGATTGACAAAACAATCAGAGCGTTCAAATGTTTAACACAATAACGACGAGGTTGGGAGCACAATGGGTTAACAGTCCATCGCCTGAACCTCTCTGCCACCTTGTCCCCTATTTACAGCAACGTCAGCCATATAGCCCTCTACTTTTTGCATCCAAACAGATATAATGTGCAAAAAAGTCTACTTCATCGCTTGTTGTCCACGTGCAGCCAGATCGACAATGATGAAAATGTGCCATTAGCTTCTTAAAGCAAACAGCCTCCCTTTACTACAGATGAGTGACTGTACGAGATGGCTGGTTTTACGGCAGACTAACGACGAAAAAGTTAAAATTTCACGCAGTGAGATAATTTACAGCGGCAGGACACGAATCTGCAATCGTTTGATAACATCGATCTTACAATCGAAGGCAGGCGCCTTATCCATTAGGCCACGCGCCAACGGGGTATTTATTTTTGTTTATATTGGGAGCAAATTCGGGGCAACTGCTATTTCAATGATTGCATTTAGGAAAAGATGAGCATGTCTTGAGTAATTTCACAGATACACTGCTACCTGGGTCAGCAGCGGCTCAGGCAACCACAATGCAGCTTGGAAGACAACAGTTTAACAATTCGGTCATCGCAGTTGAAATAACACTCCTTTTAAAACTATACAGGATGATTTGGGTTGATGAGAAAATCTATCTTCAAGGGGCAGATTATGAACCGGAACTGACAACGATTTCGTTTAAACAGACACCGAATGATCCAGGACTGCAAGCACATCCGTTTGACCCACTTACAGAATGACCCTTGACTGACCGCAGTTAACTTTAAAAAGAATAAAGTGAGATTTCAATCATCCCTGAAGGCAATTGTGCAGTGCGTGAGTGAGCGTGGGGCTCAGGACCACGCGGGGCTGGGATGGTTATTGGAACCAGAGGTTATAGACAGGCAGGAAGGAGGGACGGACGTAAAATCAACCCAGACAAAAAGCCAATTAAAAAAAAATATATATATATAAAACATTTTAAGAAAATACATAAATTTAAGTTTCATTTGTCCACCGGCTGTGAGAAGCAGAACTTTGGGTAAAAACTTGCGGGGCTCGTCCAGAATTTGGACTCGGCACCTCTCGCATTTCAAATGTGATCATCGCTAAGCGAGAATCTACCCCTCGATCAACGAGCCTTTGAGAGTGAAGAGCGCAGCTCTCAGATTCTGACGGTAGTGAGAAAAGATATTCGGCGCTTCGTGCGTCTACCTCCAGATCTATCTAATTCGTCCCCCTCTCCATAGTCCTACACATGTCATCCCTTTGACGAATATATTATTAATTTGAGACATGACATTATCAAAGTGCAGCTTTCTTGTTAGCGAAAGGGGAATCCGTCTTAAAGGGTCAGATTGACAAACGACCGGGGGGTCAAAGTTGTAACACAATAACGACGAGGATGGGATTACGAACCCATGCGTGCAGAACACAGTCGATCGCCTGAACCTTTAGGCAACCTCGTCTTTTACTTACCGAAGCCTCAGCCATTCAATTTCCCGTTTTTTGTATGCAAACAGAAAAAAAGTGCAAGAAAATCCACTTTAAAGCTTGCTCTGCCCGTGAAACAAGATCGACAATGATGAAAACGTGCGATTAGATTCTTAAAGCAAACAGCCTTGCTTTACTTCTGGTGAGTGACTGTACGAGATGGTTGTTTTTTTTGCAGAATCCCAGCAAACAATAACAAATTTCACAGAGCGGACTAATTGACCGTGGCAGGATCAAACCTGCAATTTTCTGATAACTTCGCGATTAGGCCACGTCGCCTCTGCCATTTGCGCCAAATGTGTTGTTGTGTACATTGGGAGCAAATTCGGGCCAACTGCTGCATTAAGGAATGGCTTTCGAAAAAGATGAGCATATTTCGAGTAAATGAACAGATGCACTGCGATTTGGGTGCGCACCGGCGCAGCAACCCCATTCGGAACACAACAGTTTAACAATTCGGTCATTGCAGCTGAAATCACACTCCTTCTAAACTGTACAACATGATCCGGGATTATGAGAAAATCCTTCTTAAAGGGACAGATTATGAACCGGAACGGACAACCATCCCGTTTCAACAGACAGAGAATGATCCTCGACTGAAAGCACGTCCCTTTTACCCAGATGCAGAATGACACTTGACTGACAGCAGTTCCCTTTTAAAGAATAAAATGAGATTTCGGTCATCGTTGAAGGCAATTGTGCGGTGCGTGATTGAGCGTGGGGCTCAGGAGCACACGGGGCTGGGACGGTGATTGAAGCCACAGGTGATCGACAGGCAGGAAGGAAGGAGGGAGGGACGTAAAACCAAACCAGACAAAAAGCCAATTCATTAATATATATATACATAATTTAAAAAAAGTGATACATATGAATTTTATTTAACAATAATTGAATTTGATTTGTTTTAAATAAATATATCATTGATTAATAATCTATTTATTTTTTGATTGAACGAAGGCTGTGTGCCTGGATGGCTAGCATTGTAAATAAGGTTGTGCACGCAGTACATACCGACAGACACAGTCAGCCCTTGGTGGAAGACATGCCACGAGGGAAGATGTGGGATGCAATGGTGATCTTTTAAAGTGACGTGTGTCTGTCTGCTGTTTTTCAGTTGTGCAATGTCAGGATCCGACAGCAGCTGCTTGTGCTGTGAAAATGGACAAAAGCAATAGATTCCAGTGCAGACAGATCAGAAAAAGCACATTTATTGTGAAATTTAAAATGTGGGGAGGTGTACATTGTATATAGGTATACACTCACACACACACATATATATATAAACAAAGCCAGTCAGTGAGTCCTGTCTTGTCTTGTCCTGTTTTGATTTGAATTTGAAAATAAGGTGGTTATGGTCATCATGTCTCAAAGCTCACACGCAAGCCCTGGCTGAAATCCGTATGTTTCTAACTTGGGAATTTTGCAATTTTTCAGATGTGGAATGGCAAGATCCCACAGTAGATTGTTCTTCTGTATGATATTCCTCGAAGGAGTATTCAATCAAATCGGCATGGCTTCACTTCCACGTAATGCCTTTTTTCACACATGATATTAATTACCACCAAGATCGCACAACACGTTTGCACTCTATCCCTCTCTTACACAAACTCAGCAACAAAATTAAATTCCTACACACTCCAAAGGCTGTTTTTCAAATTTGAAATTTGAAATCTGGCACAGACAGCACATCCCTTTTAAACAGACACAGAATGAATCGGGACTGATAGCCTATCCCTTTTAAACAGACACATAAATTTCCGGGACTGAATGCAAATCCCTCTGAAGCAGATATAGAATGATCTTGGACTGAGAGTTCTTTAATTTTAAACCGGCCCAGAATGACCCGGGACTGAGAGCAAATCCTTTTGTAAACAGGCACAGAATGACCCTGGACTGACAGCAAATCGGTTTAGATTGACACAGAATGATCCGGGACCTCTCGCATTTCCACTGTGAAAATCCCAAAGAGAGAACCCTGCACCTAGACCAACGAGCCGCCGACAGTAAAGTGCGTAACCCATTTTATATTAAAACGGCATATTCTGACGATAGTGAAGAAAGCTATTCGGCTCAACGTGGCTGTGCTGTGTCTCTGAGAGAGCGATCAAATTAGTCCCCCTCTCCTAGTCCTGCAAATATGAACATACAAACATAGATTTTCCCTTTGATGTATATATTGGGCCTGAAGTCACTGTGCTCGGCTTCCCCCAGGCGCTCGGCTGAAAACAGGAATAAGGTTCCACACCAACCTTTTGCTCCTGCGCCCTCCAGCAGTCCGCTTCTGAGGCCTTCTCTTCCCGCTCTTCGAAGCGCATTCAGGTCTTGGAGCTTCGGAGGGAGATGCTGGATTCACGTGGCTCTGGACAGCCAATGAAGGTACAGTATTATCATTCATAATAATAGCATCTCCGTAAGTAGGGGTTCTCAGTATTATGAATGAAAACGCCTCATCACCCAAACACACATAAAAATTTTAAAAAAAACACCTCACGTATTTAATATTAATTTAAATTCAAGTTACAAATGTGTAAGAAAAATATATATTTTTCGGATTTTTTTAAAAGCTTCATATTTAGGGTTTAAAATAAACCTTCATTAGTGGACATTGTTTTTAAACATAAAAATGTTATTTCATTTTATTTCTATATGTTTTTATATTTTTTACATGTTTTAAAACTCTTACGCTGATAAAAGCAGGCTGTGCACCTGCTTTTCCCAGGCGCTAGCAATTTGAGGACATTCGCTGGGCAATTGATGGGCGAATAGCGCATTCTCACGTGAATGTCCTTCTCCTGAAGAAGCGTTGGGTCTGTCAAGCAAGAATTTGACATTGGAAAATCTGGTTTTCAGTGCATGCGCCTCGTAAGCCAAAGAAGGGCTTTTGTGGGCCTTGCCGGTTGCGTACGTACTCTGCACAGACCCAGTGAGGCGGGAATTACAGGCCCTATATTAATTTGAGATTTGACATGACCAAAGTACAGCATCCTTGACAGTAAAAGGCAAATTTGACCATGAGGTTTTATTGATTGACAAAACAACAAGATGCTTCAAACGTTTTACACAGTAAGGACGAGTAAGGGATTCGGAGCCACGCATGCAGATCACAATTGATTAGCAGTTATACGCCTTAAACTCTGGGCCACCTCCTCTCCCGTTTGAAGCAACGCTAGGCATTCAATTTCCTGCTTTTTGCATCCAAACAGAAATATTCTGCAAGAATATCCACTTCACCGCTTGTCCTGTCTATGCAAGCAGATCGACAATGTTGAAAATGTGCCATCAGCTTCTTAAAGCAAACAGCTTTCATTACTTCAGGTGGTGTACACACGAGGAATTAAATGCACCGGAGACAGCATAAGTAGGAGCTGCTGAAACAGCGGTAATAGAATGTTCATAAAAAGAATGAATTGGGATAGGCAGCAGAAACAGGGGAACCAAGAATTCCGGAAACAGGGGAATTAGGAGCTCCGGAAACAAGGAAATTAGGAGCTCCAGAAACATCAGCATTGGCTGATCTCCAGAAACAACGGAATGAGAGTGCCCGAGAATGACGGGAAATAGAATCAAGAAACAGTTGAATTAGGATCTCCAGAAAAACGGTGAATTAGGATCAACAGTAACAAGAGAATTAGGACCTCCAGGTATGGGGGAATTAGGAGACCGTAACAGAAACCTGAAAATGAGTAGAGAGCTCCATAAACAGGGAAATTACGAGACAGTTATAGTTACAATGGAATTCTTAGCTCCAAATACTAGGAAGTTAGGAGAGGGCATCATAATCATGGAAAGTAGCAGCGCCAGTAATAGGGTAATTAGGGAAGAGGAAACTTAAGAGCTCCAGTACTTTACCTTATAAAGCAGCGGAATTAGGAGCAGCAGAAAAGGAGAGTTAGCAGTTAAAGAAAGAGTTGAAATAGGATCAAATGATGCAGGGGAATTATGAGCTCCAGTGACAGGGGCATTATTTACTCCAAAACATGGGAGAAAGATGCGACTGAAACATTAGAACGAGGAGCTGCAGAAACAGTGTAATTGGAGCGCCAGAAAGAGGGTAATCTGGAGTTCCTGACACAGGGAAATAAGGAGCACCTGAAACTGGACAATTAGAAGCTGTTGAAATAGAAAAATGAGGTATGCAATAAAATGGAGAATTTGGAGCTCCAGAAACATAGCGATAAGGAGCTCCTGAAACAGAGGGATAAGGAGCCCCAGAAACAGCTGAATTAGGAGCTCCAGAAACAGTGCGATAAGGAGTTCCTGAAACAGGGGAATCAGGAGTACCTGAAACAGAGGGATAAGGAGCTCCAGAAACTGAGGAATTAGGAGCTCCGTAAACAGAGAGATAAGGAGCTCCTGAAACAGAGGAAGTCGGAGCTCCTGAAACAGAGGGATAAGGAGCTCCTGAAACAGAGGAATTAGGAGTTCTTGAAACATGGGGAATTCAGAGCTCTGGGTACATGGAAATTAGGAGTTTCAGAAACAGGGGCATTTGGTTTTCAAAAGACAGGTGTATTATGACCACCAAAAGTGGGGGATTAGGAGAGATTTCAGTACTTGCACACCTAAATATCATTGTCAGGCACAGTTTCTAAATATAATATACTCTGATTCATCTTTCCTAGGTTCAATATGAAATAATTTACACTTCGTCACTGGGACCTATATCTGCATAGTTATTTTCGCAAACACTTAATAAGCGTCTCTTTGCAACTTTATGTTCCACGACACTATTTACATTGCCAGTTACATTTTTATTCACTAAAATTGGACGAGAGCGGGACTGAAAAGAGTCTCCCCGCTTATTTTTATTTCTCTTTCTCCTCACGTCTGTCTTTCTTTCTGTCTCCCCATCTGTTTCCAAAACTCTCTTGCCCAACCTATCACTCCGCGGTCTTTCTCGCCACTTGTGTAACCCCCGTCTGTCTTTCTCTGTGCCTCTCCCGCCTGTCTCTCCGTCTGACTCCCACTGTCTTTTACTTTCCTCTGCTGTTATCTCTATTTCTGTCTCGCCGTCTGTGCCCATCAGTCTCTCCCCTTCCAGCCCTCTGCCTCTGTCTCGCGAATCTGTCCCTTGCAGTTCTCAGTCCGTATGGCCCCGCAATCTGTCAACCTATCACTCTCACTCTCTGTCTCTGTCGTTACCTCCCTGACTCCCTCCTGTTTAACTCCGACGTTTGTCACCCTCTCGGTCTCCCCAGTCTGGCTCTCTCTCTCCCTAACTTTTCTGTGTTTGTCTGAATCGTCTGTTCTATTTCTGTCTTGCCCGTTTCCCTCTGGTTTATCTCTCTCCCCTTCAACATCCTCCCGTCTGTCTACCACCATCAGCCTCACCCACTCTGTCTCCTTCTTTTACATTTCCAGTCGGTTATCTCCACCACACGGTCTCTCGCTCTCTCTCTATCACCTCCTGTAGGCCTCTCTCTCTCTCTGTCCCCCGCCCCTATCTATCTCCTTCCTATCTCTCGCCTGTCTTTCTCTCACTCTCTCTGTTGCCCCTCTGGCTCACCAGTTTGCCTGCTCCCGTCGAGCACCGTCTCAGCCTTTGTCTTTGTAACATATCATCTATCTACCGCAGCCTGTCGCAATGCACCATTCTTCCAGGCAATCTCTATCCCACCACACCCAATTTGTTGCTCTCTCTCTCTCTCTGTCTCTCGCTCCCCCAGCTCTTTTTCTTTGTCTCCCACTTCGTTTTCTCCGTCTTTTCTGTTTTCTGCCCATTTAACTCCCGCGTCTGACCCACTCTAACCCTCTGCACGTGTACTCACTTCTGTCTATCCACAACTTTATCCCCATCTCTCATTCTCTCTGTCACCGCCAAATGTTTATCTCTCTCTTACCTCGCCGATCTGCCTATCTGACTCCGCCTTCTGGTTCTCTCCCTCTTTCTCACCACGTCTACCTCCCTGCTGTCTCTTCATCACTCTCACTCTGTTTGACCCATCGATTACCCCGCCGTCTGCCTCTGTCTCTATATCTCTCTCTGGCCACCTCTTTCCCTGTCTCCAAGGTTTTTTTTGAAATTAAATCAGAAATGTGGGCGTCGCTACCAAGGCCTTCCTTCCTTTATTGCCCTTTTGAAACTGCCCCGGAGAAGGTGGTGGTGAGCAGACTATTTGTAACCGCTGCAGTCCGTGTGGTGAAGGAACTCCCACAGTGCCGACTTTGTCGCTGCAGTTTGATTCAACTGAGTGTCTCGCTGGGCCATTGTAGAGGGCATTGAAGTGTCAACCACATTGCTCTGCGTCTGGAATCACGTATCGCCCAGACCAGGAAAGGACGGCATATTTCATCCCCAAAAGGACATTAGTGAACAAGATGGATTATTACGACAATCCAGTACTATCATGGTCATTTCTGATACTAGCTCTTTCAATCAAGATTCATGTAATTAACTCAATTTAAATACTTCAGCTGCCGTGGCAGGATTTGAACTTACATCTCGGCGATCTTCAGACCAGGCCTCTGGATTGGTAGTTCAGTAACATTCCCACTCTGCTACGGTATGGTTTCTCTCGCTCTCTTTCTCTGTATTTTCCCGGTCTGTCTCCTCATTCTTTCTCCCCCACCTGCCTCTCTCTGTCTTGCCATCTGTCTTTTCCCACCGCCTGTCTCCATCACTCTATCTCTCTCCCCACCCACCTACCCGTGTCTGTCTCTCGCTCTGATCCGCCGTATGTCTCTCTCATTCTGCTCCTCGTATGTCTTTCTGGTCCTGTCTCACCTTGTATGCCTCTCTCTCTGTCTCTGTCTCCTCATCTGTCTGCCGTCGCTGTCTGCCCCATCTGAATCTCTCACCGTTTTGCCCTGTTTGCCTCATTTGTTTCACCAAACACTCTATTTATCTGTCTCTTACAAGTCTGTCTCACCCCTCTCTCTCACTCTCACTGCCTCACCCCACCGTCTGTCTCTCTCTCTTTATCTCTATCTCAGACCAGTGTGTTATATTTCTGGCTAACCCCCGTCTGCCTCCACTGTCTCTCAATTACTGTCCCCTTCCACCATGCAAACCCGTCTTCCCCTGTCTGTCGCTCTCTTTTTGCCTTCCGTCAGTCTTCCCTTTCTGCCTCCCCTGTCTGTCACGCACTTCCCCTTCCATCAGTCTCCGCCGTCTGCCTCCTCCCTTCTGCCTTCCACGTCTATCTCTCTCTTCGTCACCCATCATATCTCCCACCCACCCAGTTGGCGTCCATCCGTTTCTCACCTGTCGGTCGGTCTTGCCCCCCCTCCTCCAAGTGTGTCGCTCTCTCTCTCTCTCTTTCAAAATCTGTCTGCCTCGCTTTCTGTCTCTCCGCACTGTCTCCTCTCCATCAAAACCACCTGTCTGTCTCTCTCTTTCTGTGACATGCATATAACTCTCTCCCCCTGCCTATCTATCTCTCTGTCACCTTTACCAGGCGTAAGATTTTGAAGGAGATCTTCTAGGCAAGAGTTGGTAAAATAGCGCAAATCTCCGACCGCAATGACCCTTCTCTCAGGGATGCGTTGGATCTGTCAAAAGCCATTTTGACTTTCCCAATGCCGGTTTTCAGCGCACGTACATCGCGCTCTGAGAAGCGCACTGGAGAGGCCTCGACGGGTGTGTGCTGACATCATATGTGCCCTAAGAGACCGCAATTGTTGGAAGTTTGGCAGGCTCTCTGTTGCCATGTATTTCCCTCAGTCTGAAACAAACGTGTCAAGTTATCAATGGCGATTGCAATAATTATTAATCTTTCACAGAATGTTATGAAATTAATTGAATAAGGTTCATTTCATTTTAATAAATCCTGCAATGGGCATCGAACCTCTACCGACGAGGAGAGAGCGCTGCTTCCTAACCACTAGGTGGCGGTCACAGGGGTGAGTAAACGTTGATGTCAAGAACTCGTGAACCAATTAGGCGGCCTCTGTGAGAATGTTTAAAGGGAGAATGTTCAAAGTAAACTCGTCGCAACAGCAATGAACCGCAATAAAAAAACCAGCCAAAACCTGTGTTTTCCCCGGCAGACATGGCGGAAATTAAACGGCGGAAGTTAACCGTTTTGAAGATTGAATGTCATTTGGAACTGGCTCGTTTTATTAATTGTAAAACATATGATTTATCTTAAAGACTTGGATATTTCATTGCAGTCCTCTGCTGTTGCGACTTTACCAGAACAACAACAAAAATTTAGCTACCAGATTAATGCGTGGTATCCGGATTCGTTTCAATACCCACGAACTGGCGCTTGGGATTACAATATCGGACCGTATCTGGATTGCATTGTTGACGCTCCATGTCAATGACATTTAATGACAACCCCGTCATCAGAAATCTTCCCAGAGATGCTGCCTGACTGGCTGAGTATATCCAACATTTTCTGATTTCATTTCAGATTTACAGGATTCGCAGTGCTTTGCTTTTGAAACTAAACAGTAACATAAGTTGACGTCATTGGGGATTCGAAAGTCAGTACCTTTCTGCAACGGCAGTGAGTCATGCGTGGTGTGTATCCTCCCTTCTGCCAGATAAAGAACATCACTGAATGGGTGCAGAACATTTTGAGCGGCGAAGGGGAGCTGCTTAAGCCGTGATCTATGTACTAACCAATGACATAAGGAAACAAGGGGATGATTTCCTTCAGTGAGAGTTTCAGGTGCAATTGAGGAAATTAATGAGCGGGACCACAAAGGTATTCTATGGATTATTCCCAAGTGCCCCGCGCTATTGAGGTTGGAAAAAGCAACGTATGTCTGGATAAAAGGTGCACGAAATTGGGCTTCAGAATACGAGGCATTGGGACCAGTTCTGGCGCAGGAGGGACCTGTTGCAGTCGGTCGAGTTGTACATCAATAGAGCTTGGACCAATGTCCACGCGGGAAGTTTAACAACTGGGGAGGGTGAGGGGTTGAACTAATTTGTCAGTGGATTTGTATACCAGGATGAAACATCTGTAGATGTTGTAATTATGCATTATACGCAATTCCAGACGATTATTATATGTCAACTATAGCAGTGAACGTGGCCTCTGACAGCGCATTTCAGCCCATCCTTGGGAAACGATATACCACGGCTCGACAAAACCTTCCCTTACACCGAGCACAAGCACACGAAACACAGGCACAGCAGACTTTTCTGAGGACCGTAAAGAGTAAAATGTTCTTTGATCAGCGATGGCTCTAAATATATATTGGTGTCTCTGTGTTCAGTTGCAATTGTTCTGTGGGTTATAAATATATTTTGTATATCTGTGTTAGTGTTTATGTATTTGAATGCAACATAGTTATTTATAATAGTATTGTGGAGCATATGTGTTTGTTATAAATGTATTTTCTGTGTACATCTTTCCATCTATGTTACTTGTAAACACCTCGCAAATAAATGTAAATACAATTATAGCACCGAGATACTTAGAGATACATTCATAATAACACATATATGAACACAAATAATTTGATTATCAATGTTCCATACAATTTAATTTACAACTCACAGATAGATGCACAAATATATATTATAAATTTCCCGCATGGACATCCAAAATCATTACAAATAACAAAACATTACACAAAAAATAAAACACTTCTACGGCGAGAATCTATGGAGTCTCAATAACTGAAGGCTTCTTGCAGAGAGCCGGCATAGACACGATGGGATGAAAAGTTTTCTTCTGTATTGAATGATTCGATGATTCTTTGTCTTCTTCCTTGTAAGTCACGTAGGAAAGGCAGCTGTATGACGGGAGCAATAACATCACTGGATATGCAGCTCTAGTGGCGCAATCGGTTAGTGCGTTGTACTTATATGACAGTGCACTGTTTGGGAATTGCTGAAGTTGTGAGTTCGATCCTCACCTGGAGCAGCTCATGTGTTGCACGTGCTGTTTGTAATTTTCAGAGTCTGAGGCCGTTTTCCATTTATCCATTTCTCTTGTCCATTCCGCCATGTACCACGGTGCTGTCTGTCTCTCTCGTTGCAGTAATCTCAATGTGAATCTGTGGGTTACTTCTGAATTAATGCCCGTGCCTGTTCCCCACATGAAATAAATCAGGTGATCAAAAAATTCCTCATCTGGCACCAGGGAGCGAATGAAGCAACATTTATTGTAAATATAACATTCCCTCTTGAGTGATAGAGGTTCAATTCTGTACAAAACGAAACTATGATCACAACGGTTTCCAATAGCCGCCTTTTAATGTATTGTCGTAAGCGCTACCATTGTAGCTCAAGGAGTTTCATAATTAATAAACATAGAAATCAAGCAATGAAACGGTAGGGTTCTGAGAATGTGGAATGCCCTCGCCCAGACCAACATTTAAAACAAGGTTTAAAAACTGGCAGCTTGCAGGAGGAAAGTAAGAGAGGAAAGTGAGCCACAGAAAAGCCACGGGAGTTTCGGAAGCTACGGGTGTTTGTCTCTGACCACAGAATTGTTGCGCACGGCACGGATATTGTTGCTGTTAAATATGAATAAAATGCAACGTTTGTTTGCAGCTGTTTCCGTTTCTGTCCCTTTTACCTAATTCTTAATTCCATTTGCCTGCGATGATTCCATAAATCTTCGTATCCTTGCCTAGCCAAAATCGATCAATGTGAAACTTGAAAATGTCAATTGACCCCAACGTCGATAGATTTTTAGAGGAGGAATTATAAGACAGGTGGAATAGGCAGCTGTATGATGGGAGCACAAATACCACACAGCATTCGCATGCAGTTCCAGCGACGGAATTTGATAGCGCGCAGTACTTACATGACAGTGTAAGCACCCAGGAAGGCCGAAGTTGTGAGCTCGCGCCTCCCCTAATATAGCTGATGGCTTTGCTTGTGACATTTCGACAGTAATCGAAGGTGCAATTGATGTATCCCCAAACCTTACCTATATATTCACTGTTTTATTCCAGCACAAAATATTGCAATGGAGAATGAAAATTGTACATACTTGTGGGATGGAGTGGAGGCGTTTTGACATTTAATCAATAACTCTGATGTAAATATAATGTGCCGGAAATACACTCGATTTCAAAGAGAAGATATGTAAACACATTGTTTATCTCGATATAATTCCTACACCACATTCAACAAAAACAAGTATTTCCTGAAAATTTCGCCAAAAATGTTGTGCTCCGTGTGGCAAAGGTTCATGCATTGGACTTCTCGCTGATTCTGTTCAATAGAAACATTCAAACTTATCGATTCGAGTCCCATCAAAGTCCAAATGTATATTAATAGAATGGTTACCGCACAGCAGGAGGCAATTCGTCCCATCGAGAGTGTGCTAGCTCTCAGCTAGTCCCACTCCCCCGTCCTTTCCCCATAGCCCTGCAGGACAGGATTGGCTGGTTCCGAGGCTGGAAAGTAATTGTTTGCAGCAAACCGCAACTGTCTGCGATCGGCGGAAGGTTTAATGTTTTTGGCCTGAAATCTACTCAGGTTTACCTGTTCGCCGCTACACTGTTTAAAGCTCCGTTCAGTGCTTGAATAACAAAGAGCTGTAGCTGCCGGGCTGCATTTCCCTCTCTCAGAGCCTGAGAGATCCGCCAGGGCGGGAGGCACGTTTAAACTGTCGCCCAATTATCCTTTATGCTTTTACAACATTTCAAGAGAGCAAAAGGATTTCCCCTCAAGCTGCAATGATCTTTTCTGTTATTGTCTTCGCATGCTTCTTTCTGTCTGTCCCTATCTCTGCCTCTTGTATTTCTCTGGTTTTCGTTGATTGACGTCTCAGGTTAAAATGGACGGCCTGGGCTGATCTAACGTGCAACAAGGACAACAATGGGTCAAGAAAGACGTAGACTATAGGACAGGAATGGTGTAAATTAGGGGCAAATATCTTCACAGATATGTCCCTTCGCGCTTGTAGTGAAATAAAGCAGCACCGAATATAGTTGTCTTAACGTAGAGTGTGCCTTAAGGGGATGCCGACACAGAGACAATATATAGCTTTAATGTTTCAAAATCTTATTTGATAATACAGGTCACGTATTCAAAACTAGTTTTGTAAAGACATTCCAATATTGTTGACTTGGAATAGTCAGCAATGCTCGCACGGCAGTTGGATGCCAGTTGGAAAGCTGTCTCAAAGAACATGCAGAACATTGACTTTCTGCTGAGCAGACCATGAGCCTCCTTCTTGAAAACGGTTCTCAAATCCCGCTAAGAGGGGATTAAGTATCATGAGAGTTGAATGGGACTGTGCCCACTTGTCTATCAGGACGTGCAATGGTCTTTTTCCCTTCCTTAAAGAACAGTAATGACTTTAGTTGCAGAATTTACTCGCACCACTCGCAATTCTCCCCAAGGATGAGCCGAGCCGATCACGTGGAGTTAATGCAATTCCTCCAGTCAGTAAATGCAGTTGGCATATCAAGAAAAAATTAAGAAATCACTGTGACTTAGTCTGTGAGCACGCAGCATAATGGATAAGGCGGTTATTTATGCTATTTACCATAATGTTACCAGGAAATTGCAGTTTTGATGAGATTTGGATTCAAAGCTTAATTTATGTAATATTCAGTCAAATGCTTGGATGGTTTATTAGCAACAAACGCTTAACAAAGTAAATTAACACAATCGATTTGCAGTCCATCGCCTTAACCTCTCGTCTGCCATCTAGCACAAATCAGCTATTCCATTTCAGGCTTTTTGCATCCATACAGAAATACGCTGCAACAAGTCCCCTTCACGACATGTCCTGCCCGTGCACCCAGATCGACAATGTTGAAAATGTATAATCAGCTTCTATAAACAAACGGCCTTCAGTTACTACCGGATGTCTGTGAACTGTCTCCTGAAAAGATGAGGTGCGGGCCCCTAGTAGATAGACCAGACACCCTGGCCAAAGCGGTTTCAAAACCGACCAATATAGAACTCTCTACATTTCGACAACATTAGGCGTACTGTGTGCAATTCTGGTCGCCATATTATAAAATAAACTAGCGAGGCACTGGATAGCGTGCAGAGAAGATGGTCTACTATCAGGAAAGAATCGACAAGCTCAATTTATTGTGTCGCGAAACGCGAAGTCTGAGGGGTGAACTATCAAGCTCTTTAATAGCTTGAAAGGTTTTGATAGAGTAGATACAGAGTGTTTCCACTTGTGGGGAAAGTATGACACAAAGATTAGTGGGAAAGCGGGTTGTGCAGAGGGCACAGAGAGGCTGCAACGAGATTTAGATAGGTTAAGCGAATGGGCTATGGTTTGGCAGATGGAATACAATGTAAGAAAATGTGCGGTCATCCACCTTGGAAAAAAAAACAGTAAAAGGGAATATTATTTGAATGGGGAGAAATTACAACATGCTGCGGTGCAGAGGGACCGGGGGGTCCTTGTGCATGAATACCAAAAAGTAAGTTTGCAGGTGCAGCAGGTAATCAGGAAGTTGAATGGAATGTTGGCATTCATTGCGAGAGGGATGGAGTACAAAAGCAGGGAGGTCCTGCTGCAACTGGTGAGGCCTCTCCTGGAGTACTGCGTGCAGTTGTGGTCACCTTACTTAAGGAAGGATATACTAGCTTTGGAGGGGGTACAGAGACGATTTACGAGGCTGATTCCGGATAGGAGGGGGTTACCCTATGATGATAGATTGGGTAGACTGGATCTTTACTCGTTGGACTTCAGTCGGATGAGTGGTGATATTATAGAAACATTTAAAATAATGAAAGGGATAGACAAGATAGAGGCAGGGAGGTTGTTCCCACTGGTCGAGGAGACTAGAACTAGGAGGCATAGCTTCAAAATACGGGGGAGCCAATTTAAAACTGAGTTGAGAAGGAATTTCTTCTCCCATAGGGTTGTGAATCTGTGGAATTCTCTGCCCAGGGAAGCAGTTGATCCGAGCTGATTGAATGTATTCAAATCACAGAGAGATAGATTTTTAACCAATAAGGGAATTAAGGGTTATTGGGAGCGGGCGGGTAAATGGAGCTGAGTCCAAGGCCAGATCAGCCATGATCTTGTTGAGTGGCGGAGCAGGCTCGAGGGGCTAGATGACCTACTCCTGTTCCTAATTTTTATGTTCTATGTTCTTTATACTAGAGACCTTCAATATAAGAAAAATCAGCAACAAATCAAATTGGGAATTAAGAAGAATCTTCTTTAGCCAGAGACTGGTAAGGTTGTAGAACTCGCTACCACCAGAGTGGTTGAATCAAATATTATAGATGCATGTAAGTAGCGGTTAGATAAATATATGAGAGAGAACTGAATGGAGGGCTATGCTGATAGTGCTGGATGTGGAATGAGGGGAGGATGCTCCAGTGGACCACAAACGTCGATATTGACAGGTTGGGCTGAGTGGCCTGTTTTTGCATTGAATATCCGATGTAATCTTATGAAATCGACACCAATGTGTCCAATTCAAAAGTCAACTTCTCACAACTTTCAGACCTAGAGGGAATAACACTGATTAATATTCCTGGCCTAGTGCGTTTCAATAAGATGTTTAAATTGCTGCTTCTTAAAAGCAATCTTTGGGGCATCTGCCGTAATTGCTCTTTTATGTGGCTCTGTGTCAGCGTTATTTCATTTGTCTGAAGCTTTTGTGGAGCACCGTGTGACGCCTTACTCTGTTAAAGGCGCTACATAAATGCAAGCTGTTGTTGTTGTAGTATTTACATCATTGTCTCCCTGTTTCAGGTTACAAAGAAAACGTGCTAGTTGAGAAGGCATGCGGCATACTTACCTTTATTAGCCGAGGGATATTTTACAAGAGCAGTGAAGTTATGATGAGCTATATAAAACATTACTTGGGCTACAGCGAGAGTACTGCGTAGACGTCATTACAGGAAAGTGATAATTGCACTAGAGAGGGTGCAAAAGAGATTTACGAGGATGTGCCTGGACTGGGGAATTTTAGCTATGAGTAATGAGTCGATAGGCTGGGTTTGTTTTCACTGGAACATAGGAAGCTGAGGGGAAACATTATTGATGTGTTCAAAATTATGAGGGGTATAGAGGGAGTGGACAGGAAGGATATATTTTTCTGAGCAGAATGGTCAACAAACAGGGGACATGTATTTAAAGTCATTGGTAGCAAGTTTAGAGTGGACTTGACGGGAAATTTCTATACCCAGAGCAAGTTGGGAGTCTGGAACTCACTGCCTGAAATGGTGGTTTAGGCAGAAATCCTCACCATATTTAAATCGCGCTTGGATATGCCCTTGAAGTGCAATAAGCTACAGGGCTACGGACCAAAAGCTGGAACATGAGAATCCGCTGGATAGCTCTTTGTTGGCCGGCGTTGACCGGATGGGCCGAAATATCCTTCTTCCGTGCTGTAAATATCTATGATTCTATGATTCAGTTCTAAGCGAGGATCTAACGACAGATAAGCCGGACTTGGAGACTTTATGGATAGAATTAAGAGATAGGAAAGGATTTAAGACAACAGTGGGAGCTGTGCATAGGCCGTCGAGTCGCAGCTGTGAAGTACTAGAATATATAAATGTACAGATTAGAAAAGCGTGTAATCAAGACAGTGTGGTTTTAATAGGGGATTTACATTTTCCTATATATTGGGATAATCGGACTAGAACCAGTCAGAAAGATTTTTCTCTTTCGAATAGAAAAAGTTTAGAGGCGATTTATGACATAAGTTCAAAATTATGAAGTGTTTTAACGGTTAAAAGAAAAAAGGTTTAAAATGTCACCTTTAATGTTTTAAAGTCTAGATAGGCGCAGATGGGGGTCAAGCCCCTGATCTTTGGTTTACGAGACCGACGCCTTACCACTTGTACACTGCACCCCCTGAAAACCTGGTGCTTTGTCCACTAGCAAGGACATGATGGGCTAAATGGTTTCCTTCTGTGCTATAAATTTCGATGGTTGAATGGTTCAGTCACTGAGGTGATGTTGCTACCAATGTGCTTTTATAGAAGGAGTTCCAAGATTTTCACCACATCACAATAATGGAAAGGCGATATATTTCCTGTTTCGTTATCTGCGGAGTTGATACTGGAGTTGGAAAAATCAATCTTCAACGAACATGCCCACTTCTGACCTTGTGATGAAGGGCAGGTCATTGATGAAGCAGGTGAAGATGAACTCCTGCAGCGATATCCTGGGCTGACATGATTGGCGTCGAATAACCAGAACCATCTTCTTTTAGGCTAATATGTCTCCTGCAGTGGAGATTCACCCCGCCATGACGTTAACGTTAGTAGCCTCCTTGATGAAACATTCGGCCAAATGCTGCTTTGATGTCAAGGACAATCTCTCTCTCCTCATTTTATGATTAACCACTTTTGGCCATATTTGGACTAAGGCTGTAATGATGTCTGGAGGCTGGGGGTCCTGTCGGAGCTCAAACTGAGCAACAGCGAGCAGTTGGGTCATGCTATGTGCGTGAAAGATTCTACGGGAATGCAAGCTCGTGCCTTTACTGTTTGAAAACAGCGCACACTTGCATGATGTGTATTTGTCGGATCAAATGGTTCATCGAGCTGAAACCTTACTCTTCGCACAGATCCTATCAGGGCTTAAAAGCATTGCACGTTTTAAAATCTCACTGTTAAGAAAATTGTTTCATTCTATATTTCTTAAAGATTAAGAAGGCACAACAGGCAGTCATATATCCCAGTTTGCCGATGAAGCAAATATTGGTGATATCGTAATTAGTGCAGACGTTAGCGTGTACTTATAAAGATATATTGATAGATTAAATGAATGGACGATTCAGTGGCAGATAGATTCCAAACAGGTAATTGTGTGGTCATCCATTTTAGATTACAACGTTTAGATCCGAGTACTAATTAAGTGGAGCACAGCTCGGAGGGATGGAGTTTCAAAGTGGTTTGGAGTCCAAGTGCACATACCGCTAAAATGCAGTAGCAAGTTACAAATTTATTCGAAACAACTAATGGCACGTTAAGCTTTATAACTAGGTGTTGGACTATAAAGCATCTGAAGTTTTTCTTCAACTGCACAGAGATGTAGTTAGACTATATCTCGAGTACTCTAATTTATAGCCTATAAGAGATTCATAGAAGTTTACAGCACAGAACGAGGCAATTTCGGCCCATCCTGTCTGCGCCACGGTTATCCAGCCGAATCAGACTTTCCACCTTAAGCTCCATAACCCTGCACGTTACGGCACATCAGGTGCACATCCAAATAATTTTTAAATGTGCTAAAGGTTTCTGCTTCTACCCTCGTTAGGCGGTGCGTTTTACACAACCACAACTATCTGCGTGTGGAAATTTCCCATCACATCTTCTGTAAACCTTCGCCAATTACTATAAATGTATGCCCGCTGGTTGTTGAGCCCTCTGTTAAGGGAAATAAGCTGTTTCTATCTGTTATATCTCGTTCCCTTAAGGGCACGGCCACTTAGAAATGATAGGCTGGGTTGGAATGTGCGCAGTTTTTACTCACCAGAATGTTACCAGGATGCCACGGGTTAAATTATGATGAGAGATTATATAAACTAGGCCTGTATTCCCTGGAATATAGAAGGTTAATTGGTGATTTTATTGAGATTTGTAAGGTTTTGAAACGAATTTATAAGATAGATAGAGTTAAAGCTTTTTTCACCGTCCGTGGGGGAGTTGATGACAAGAGGACATAATGTTAAAATCAGAGAAAGGCTATTCGGCAGAGAAGTTAGGAAAATCTTCTTCGTGCAAATGGTGATGGATTTATCTTCAAAAAAAGCAGGATAGACGAGCTCAATTAAAAATGTGAATTTTAGAGTAATAGTTTTTGCTAGTCATTGGTTAAAATGATGTGGAGCCAATGCAGATGGATGGAGTTACGATCGAGCTCAGCCAAGAATTAACAGAATGGCGAATAGGCACAAGGTGCGAAATCGCCTAATCCTGTTCCTGTGTTCAGTCAATTCGCAGAACACCTATTATAAATAAAGTAACGTTGTCGTGAAGGGAGAATTACAAATATATCATTTGCAGAGATTATGGACCGCTTTCAAGCTTTCATAACAAAGAAGCATTAAGTCTAATTCTCAAACCAATTAATTGAACACTTACTTGCAGTGGGTTGGAACCCACGCAGGCATACATCAGTTGGATTTTAATTCCAACGCCTTAACAACTCGGCGATCTGATCATGGGCACGCTGCAGTGCAGTGCTTGAAAATTTGGCAAATCAATTGGAGACTCGAAATTTAACTTTCAATGCAGAGCAAACTACACGTCTGCATACTCTGCAAACATGGGAGGATATATATCTTGTAAAAACTGTGGATGGTGAAAAACTGAACTGCAAAACACAGCACTTAGGCAGATAACGCATTGAACTGGTCGTCCATAACTAGACAACAAACCCTCTTGCTTTAACCACAGAACATGTAATCCTCCCGTCAACACTGCACATCTTTGAAGGAATAATGTTAAAATGCACGTCAACGACCCAGTATCAGCAATCTCAGACTGAAACAGCGCTTAAGGGATAACTCATAAGGTATGGAGTAAACTGATATGGGGAGCGATGGAGAGAGTGACAGAGAGAAAGTCATATTTGGACGGAAAAACAGATCTCCAATGAGAAAAGCGGACAGAAATTGACTGCAACTGAGATAGACATAAAGCGACACTGACACACGGAAAGAAAGTTAGAGTCAGAGAGAAATAGAATGAATGATAGAGAGAGAAAAAGAGACCAGCACACTAAATGTGAGAAAATCCCTGCCGGCACGGCCGGGAATGAAATCCGTGAGGTTTACAGCTGAAAATACAAGCTCACTGAGAGAGAGGATTGTAGCATCACAGAAGCATGGAATGAGACACTTTCCCTAGAGCTCGGCAAACTGTTCGCCATCAACTATTTACCAAATGCCCTTCTAGAGGTGGTCATCCAGCAGCTTAAGAGCAGGTAGAGAGGGAGGGCTGGTCAGCAGACAGAATAGGACGACTAGGCAGGTAGTGCACGAGCCCCCGAGTCCATCTCGCTCGCAAGCAGATATTATCTTCTGAGCATCGGTGTGGACATAGTGCTTCTGGCGAGTACAGCCAGATCCAAATCCATGGCACCGAAGTTGGTTCAGCTGCACAGGGGAGGAGAGAGAAGAATGGAAGAACTATAATGGTAGGGTTTCAATAATCAGGGGAGCAGACAGGCGTTTCTGCCACCGCAGATGTGACACCAAAATAATATTTTGCCTTCCTGGAGGCAAGGATGTCGCCGAACGGCTGCAGGGCAATCTAATGGAGGAGGGTCATCAGCCAGAGGTCAGTCTCCATACTGTAACCAATGACATAAGGAGAAAGAGGGGTGAGGTCTGCAGACAGAGTTTGGGGAGCTACGAGAGAGGTTAAAAAGTAGGACCAGTAAGGTAGTTATGTCCGGAATACTCCAGTTGCTACGAACTAGTGAGTCGAGAAATAGGAGGATAGAGCACGTGAATGCATGGCTGGAGATATGATGCAGGAGGAAGGGTTTAATTTCCTGAGACATTTGGACTGGTTTTGGCGGAGTTGGGACCTGTACAAGCTGAACGGGTAGCACCTCAACAGAGCCAAAACTAATAACCTCGCATTGCGGTGGGCCTTGGGGAGGCGGTGGTTGCTCGTGCTGTTGTGGAGGGTTTAAACTTGTTTGGCAGGAGATGGGAACCTTAGAATAGATTCAATAGGGAGGGGAGTAGAGTTTGAATTAAAAAGCAAAAAGGTATAAAGTGAGTTTGTAGGACAGAGGAAACAAGCAGGAAAAAAGGGTAAAAAAACTAATTTTAAAAGAATTTTGTCTAAATGCACGAAGCATTCGTAACAAAACAGATGAGTTGACGGCACAAATAGATACAAATGAGTATGATCTGATAGTCATTACATAGACGTAGTTGCAACGTGACCAGGACTGGAAACTAAATATTCAGGGGTATTTGACATTTCGGAAGGACAGACAAAAAGAAAAGTAGGAGGGGTAACACTGTTAATAAAAGATGGGATCAGTGCGTTAGTGAGAAACGATATTGGCTCTGAGGATCAAGAGATTGAATCAGTTTGGGTGGATATAAGAAACAATAACGGGGAAAAGTCGCTGTTGGGCGTAGTCCAGAGACTCCCAAAGAGCAGCTGCACGGTTGGACGGAGTATAAATCAAGAATTAATGGAGGCTTGTAAAAAAGGCACGGCAATAATCATCGGGGCTTTTAACCTTAATAGCTTCTGGATAAAATTAATTGGTCAGGATAGATTGAGGAGACGTTCATAGAGGTTATCCGGGATAGGAAGTACACGAAACAGACAGAGAGAGAGAGAAACAGAAAGAAAGAGTGAGAGAGAGAGAGAGAGACAGAGATGGAGGGGGATATAGAGCGAGAGAAAATAAGAGAATGAGGGTGAGTGAGAGGGAAACGAATAGAGAGAAGGATGAGGGATAGTGCAAATGAGAGTGAGGATGACAAGGAGGTGGAAAGTGATAGAGCGAGAGAGAGAGAGAGCTAGAGAAAGAGGGAGGGAGAGAAAGAGAAAGAGTGATGGTGCGTGAGAGAAAAACAAACGGAGAGAAAGCGAGAGAGAGCGAGCGCGAGCGAGGGAGGCGGGAGGGTGGGGGCCGAGGGAGAGGGAGTGAGGGAGAGAGAGAAAAAGACAGAAAGAAACTGCCGCGAATTTGCTATATTTTCCCAAATCAAGGGCAGGAACACGAAGTTCCAACACAATTACGTTTTTTCACGTTTCGAATCCTGAAAGGCGCGACAAAATGTAAGTCGTTTGGTTCATCATATTTACAAACTGCGAGGAATAACAATTAAACAGGTTGATAAGGATGTTTGTCTCTCTCTTTGTCCCTCTCCCTTTCTGTCTCTGTCTCTATCTTTGGGCCTCTCTCTTGCTCTCTCTGTCTCTCCTTGTCCCACTCCCTTTCTGTCTCTGTCTCTGTCTTTGGCCCTCTCTCTCGTTCTCTCTGTCCCTCCTTGTCCCACTCCCTTTCTGTCTCTGTCTCTGTCTTTGGCCCTCTCTCTCGCTCTCTCTGTCTCTCTTTGTCCCTCTCCCTTTCTGTCTCTGTCTCTGTCTTTGGCCCTCTCTCTCGCTCTCTCTGTCTCTCCTTGTCCCTCTCCCTTTCTGTCTCTGACTCTATCTTTGGACGCCTCTCTCGCTCTCTCTGTCACTCCTTGTCCCTCTCTCTTTCTGTCTCTGTCTTTGGTCCTCTCTCTCGCTCGTTCTGTCTCTCCTTGTCCCTCTCCCTTTTTTTCCTTTCTCTGTCTTTGGCCCTCTTTCTCGCGCTCTCTGTCTCTCTTTGTTCCAATCCCTTTCTGTCTCAGCCTCTCTCTTTGTCCATCTCATCCCCTCGGACGATCTCTCCCCTTGCGTCCAAATCTCTCTCTCTCTCTCTCTCTCTCTCTCTCCCGAATACCGGCAGAATAGCGAACCACATGGTCAATGAAAGAAACAGATTAGTGTCACTGTCCTATTTCAAAATCGCAAAATGAAGGAATTGCTGCTCCCCCGATAAGTGCTCCGGTAGAATTGATAAATGTTGGAAGTTTCGGGGGTGCGGGGGAGGCGGGGAGCGGTGGGTTGTGGAGGCAGTTGCTCCTTGCACCTGAAACGTCGAGAGTCAAGGACATAAGGTTAGTAACAGGCTTTCGTGAAAATAATTGCATTATGGGTTGGAGCCTAAATCAGCTACGGATGTATGAAGTATTCAGATATTTTACATCTGCTGTACAGGACATGAAGAGGCCATTCGCCGCAATTGGTCTTTTCAGGCGTTTATGCTCCACAGTCTAGCAGCATATCCTTCGATTGCCATGTCGCTCATGTTCGTATCCAGTTCCGCCTAAAATGCCTATATGCTATTCACCTCAACTTCTCCCTGTGGTAGCTAGTTCCACATTCTAACCTCTCTTTCTCCTGATCTCCCTATTGGATTCATGAGCGACTTCCTTATATTGGTGACTTCCAGTTTTACTCAGTGTGACACAAGAGCTTTCCAATCCCCACCACCGGCAGGACACCTAGAAATCCGTCAGAAGCAGCATTCACCAACAGAGCCGAAATCTTGCTCGTTTTAACCACCTGTTTTCAGCGGGCTGCAGCATATCCGATCCTAAAATGCGAATCAGGAACGATCGTATCTGGAAACAGTTAAACGATCAGTGTTTAGACTTTGAGTATTTCAGGGGTTGCAGCACATCCAATGGTGAATATGCAAAACAGGACGGACAGAATCTGGAAATTGCAAAACGTCAATGTGTGGCCTGGGTCAAAACTGCAACCAGAACATGGGCTAGATATAACCGAGGTCGGTATGTAGGAGTGCGCTGTGATATAATAAACATTCGGTGTGTAAATATGAGTGGAATATTTAGATATATATTATGTAAGTGTATATGAACATTTGTCACATTTTTCACAATTTTTAACGAGGATAGAAATTCACTGTTGATTATAAAGATAAATTGTTACTTTTTGCTCTCTCAGTTTTCGTGTTTGACAGTTGGTTTTAACTACAATTTTGAGCGATAACCGCTCTATATCTTGATACATTCAGTCTATATTCCATTAATCAATACACACAGTCAACAGGACTGGAAAATGGGACTCTACTAGCCACAACCACCTCGATACACTGTCCTTAACTCTTAAATTCTCCTTTCTATCCTCAAACCCCATTTTACTCTAGTTTTCTAACCTGTTCTTCACTCCATAACCCGCCATCGTCGACAACTATTCTGTGTGTTATACCTTGTCAAAGTTTTTTTCTAAACTCCATTACATCACAACCACTGTATTTCCCCAGCTACCGTGTTTTTTTAACCTGCTCAAAGAATTATATGAGGTTTGAGATGCATGATCGTCCGATGAAATTCGCATTGGCAAATTCTATCCTATAACGCTTTATCTCGGCAAGTGGAAAATACGTTCTTAAATAGAGATTCGGAAAGGTTCCAAACTGCAGTTGTTAATACAACGGTCCTGTAATTAACCAGCTTAGCTCTATCTGCCTGTAAAAACATTGTTACTACATTGTCCACACTCGAATTACCCAGCATAGAGCCACACTCTCTTGAGTCCTGAGATAGATTTTCTGGGGCCGAGGGAATTTCTTCCCTCATCTCCTTCAGATTCCTGGGATATAAGCTTTCAGATGCCGGCACTTTGTCTTCATTTAGCCTAATTCAATTACTTAATCATTTCCTTTATCCGTCATAATATTGCTCAGTCTGTAGAACATTTATATTACATTTTCTCCACGATAAATGTATGTCATGTTAATGGGAGAAGCTTATTTCACAGCCTGAGAAAAGCAGAAAAGTGTAAGCAGGAAAGGCAATGAATGTCTTAATGTCGAAGGGAAAGTTTCTACATTAGGTATTGGACCCGAAAAAGGAACCTGTCAAACTAAATTTAATGATGAACAATAAACCAGAATCAGTTATCAAACTGAACGTCTTGCTAATAATGTAGGTAATATGATTTCAATTGTTAATGTTTTTAAGAGGCATAATGGAGTCAGAAACCATGTTTTTAACACAAAGTAAGACCAATCTGATGGAATGCCAAATGTAATAAAAGCAGATGTCATGACGTGCAAGGAATATACAAGTTAGCAACAAATGTTTATTTTAGTATATTAAGAGAATAGGAGAGGCAAGAGAAAATGTTGTCCCTTTAAAGGCAGATGCAGCAAAACTATGATAGCAAGGAAGGAAATGGAAGAATGGATAGTCAGCTAGTAATATATTAGTAAACAGACAGTAGGGTGTAATTGTAGTAAACCATGGGAGGTGCTGTTCTACAGCGATCTGTGCTGTGACCACTGCGGTTCATAAAATCAAGGGAGATTCTATACTGGCCATTCGGCCTTCCAGCAACAGTTAGCGAGGGCTGAAGTGAATGATATGTTTTATTAACCTCCGGGGTAAATCCAGGGACAATGATGCATGGATGATGAACTCAGGAATGCTGAGCGGTTTAAGGCTCTCCAGTCAGATTGCAGTCTCTTCTGGAGACGTGGCTTCGAATCTTACATTTGACCTATAAACATTTATTTACAGAATATTTGTATGTAGTTTCTGCATTTTAGGCGCAGTTGATTTATACCTTCCAGGAAACGATGTCGCCTTGTATCCACGGCAGGTTTGTTTTATTAGTTGTAAGTATGTATTGTGTTGGGGTCAGCAGAATAGGGCCAGTGGAATAAAAACATAAGAAATAGGAGCAGGATTAGGCCATTTGCCCCCTGGGAGCCTAATCTGCCATTCAATAAGATCAAGGCTGATCAGATCTAGGACTCAGTTCCACTTCCCTGCTGCGTGCCCGTAACGCTTCACTAATGTATCGTCCAAAAGTCTGTCTATCTCCACCTTAAATTTATTCAATGACCCAGCCTCCTCAGCTCTCTGGGGCAGCTAATTCCACAGATATCCGACCCTCTGAGAGAAGAAATTCCTGCTGATCTGTTCTAAAGGGCGAATCCTTATTCTTAAAGTATGCCCCCTAGTTTTAGATTCTCCCACTAGTGGAAACGTCCTATCAGCAACTACCTTATTGAGTGAGTCCCCTCATTACCTTATTCATTTAAATAAGATCACCTCTCTTTCTTATAATCTCCAATGAGAATAGACGAAATCTGCTCACCCTTTCATCATAATTCAACCCCTTTATTGGAGGAATCAACCAAGTGAACCTTCTATGAAATGTTTTAAAAAGGTGAACAAAACTGTAAGCAGTACTCTGCTAGGTGCGGTCTCACCACTACCCTGTACAGTTGTAACAGGACTTCTCTGCTTTTATACTCCAACCCCTTACAATAAAGGACAGCATTCCTGATTACTTGCTCTTGTGCATACTATTGTGTTCTGTTTCATGCACAGGGACCATAAGGTCCCTATGTACTGCAGCATTTTGTAATCTCTCTCCATTTAAGTAATAATTTGCTTTGTTATGTTTTCTTCCAAGTGAATAACTTCACAATTTCACGCATTATATTGCTTCTGCCAAATGTTTACTTAGCCTGTGTATAAGCCTTTTTAGATTTCTTGTTTAATTTTCAAAACTTGCTTTCCAACCCATCTGTGCTTCATCAGCAAACTTTGCTAAATTACACTCGGTCCCTTCATCCAAATCATTCATATAGATTGTAAATAGTTGAGGCCCCAGCACTGATCCCTCTGGCACCTCACTAGTCACTGTTTGCAAGCGCATAATGACCCATTTATCATCACTCTCTGTTTCTGTTACTTAGCCAATCTTCTATCCATGCTAATATGTTACCTCCAATCACGTGAGCTGTTATCTTTCGCAGTACCATTTTATTTGGCATCTTATTGAATGCCTTCTGTAAATCCAAATATACCTCAACCACAGGTTCCCCTTAAACAACCTGCTCGTTACATCCGCAGATAACTCAGGAAAATTTGTCAAACATGATTTCCGTTTCATAAAACTAGGCTGTCTCTGTTTGACTGCATTATTATTTTGCTACTGTGCTGGTACTGCTTCCTTTACAATGAATTTCATCAATTTCCCAACGACAGATATTAGGCTAACTGGTCTATAGATTCCTGCTATCTGCCTCCCTTCTTTTTTGTATGGGGACTTAAGATTTTCAGGTTTCCAATCCGCTGGGATCTCTCCAGACGCCAGTGAATTTTGGTAGATTGCAAACAATATCTCTGCAGCATCTTCTTTTAAGACCCGAGGCTGCAGACAATCAGCTCCAGTAGACGTGGCTGGCTTTCGTTCCATTATTTTACTGAACACATTATCTTTAGTGACAGTGATTGTATTAATTTACCCCTCAATATAGGCCCTTAATTATCTATTATTGGGATATTCTTAGTGTCTTCTACCATGAATACCGGTACAAAATATTTGTTCAAAGTCTCTCCCATTTTCCTGCTCTCCATTGTTTATTTCCTAGTCTCAACCTCTAAGGTACTTGAGCAATTCTTTTCATCTTTTATATACCTGTAGAACCTCTGAATATCTCTTTATATATTTCTTGTTTCTTTACTGTCATAATCCATGTTTAATCTCTATTATGTTTTCATTCGTCCTTTGATGTTATTTGTAAATACTCTGGCCTCCCACTAATCTTGCCTACATTGAATTCCATTGTTTTTAATTTGATACCATACTTTACTTCCTTAGTTAGCCACGGTTGGTTCTCCCTTCTCTTAATGTCTTTCCTTCTGACTGGAATATATTGTTGTGGAGAGTTAGGAAATATCAACTTAAATATCCGCCATTGCTCATCAACATTCTTACACTTTAATCTATTTTATCTATCAACTTTAGCCAACTTTGCATAGCTTTGGAAGCAACTTTATTTCAGATCATTATGTTAAGAATCAATCCATTGATGTCAAACGTTGCAGTAATCAACATCATAAATTATCGGATATGAGTTAAATCATTCCACAGAAATCTACAGCGGCTTTTGAAGAAGGTTCATATAAACTTTCATATTTACAGCATGGTTAAAAAAAACTCAATTAAAGTTCTGTTACAACAATCAATTACCTGGGATTTTTGTAAATACACTTGAGTGTCTCCCCGTTAGATTCACATCTTTTTGTGAGTTGTTATTGTGTTAAATGCAACGGTTTCTGCATCTCTGATTTTTCTGATATAATTAACGGTATCTATATTGTTATTTAATGCATTGGGTTGGAGGATCTGTGTTAGTTATCAATGTATTTTTGAGCGCTTCAAATGTTCAGTGTGGCCTCAATCGGCCATTTCATATCCCCGAAGTGGGAGACGGCAAACCATCTGTGACATTCGATTTCAACGTTTGCTTTAATTATCCATGCTGATATTTATAAAATGTGATGTTCAGAAGATAACTACTCATGTTACAGTAGACTTTCTGATGCATCAAAAGTTTCACGTACGCTCTCCGATAGTTCCCGAGCTAGCCTTACTCACTCCAATACCTCTTCAGCGTCATTAATAAATCCTGAGCTTCCCTTACTATCTCTGATACCTACTAAGCGTGGATTACCCGCTCTGATATCCTCTGAGGTCCCTTAATTTCTCCTAAATATTTTGAGAGTCAGTTACTCTCTCTGATATCTACTGAGAGCCCTCATAATCACATGACACAATTTCAGGAACGCTTCAATTCCCACAGATCCTCTGAGATCCCCTTGCTCTCAGAATCCCCAATAGGAAATTCTGAGACTCTCCGATACCATGAGCAAAGTGTATTTTGAATGCCCGGGTGAAGGTTAATGCAGGGAGAAATGGCTGAATTTACAGCTGGTGTGTAGGAACTTTAATTTAGAACTTGTGTTTGAGAAGAGCACAGAAACGTTCAGCTAGGACTTGCGCCCTTGCGGCAAGTTTTGCGTTGTCTGGTAAACTGCGACAGTGAAAGCACGAAATTATGAACAGAAAGTGCTGGCAACATTCAGCAGCTCAGGCATCATCGGTGGAGAAATATTGCTTTTCCCAGGACCTCACTTCCACTTTGATTTATACTTCACGTAGTTCATATCTTACAATTCCAACCACTCCGTGGAATCAAAAGTTGCTGGAAGGAATACGAACTTTACTGTTTTGAGCAAATAGATTAAGGGAGCAAAATAAAACTCCCCCACTGCGGCTTAGGCAAGGATGGAACTCAGACGGAAAAGTCTTGAATGAATAGAAAAAAGCAAATAATAATATTATTCAATGCAAAAACGATAGCATTGGAAACCACACACAGTCGATTAGCTGCCCATCACGAAATTGGCCAGAAATAGCAGCGAACCCGGGGACTGGGAGAAATTTACAACTCAGCAGAGGAGGACAAAGGGTTTGATTAGGGGAGGAAAAATGGAGTACGAGAAGAAGCTTGCAGGGAACATTAAGACGGATTGCAAAAGTTTCTATAGATATGTAAAGAGAAAAAGGTTAGTAAAGACAAACGTAGGTCCCCTGCAGTCAGAATCAGGGGAAGTCATAACGGGGAACAAAGAAATGGCGGACCAATTGAACAAGTACTTTGGTTCGGTATTCACTGAGGAGGACACAAACAACCTTCCGGATATAAAAGGGGTCGGAGGGTCTAATCAGGAGGAGGAACTGAGGGAAATCCTTATTAGTCGGAAAATTGTGTTGGGGAAATTGATGGGATTGAAGGCCGATAAATCCCCAGGGCCTGATGGACTGCATCCCAGAGTATTAAGGAGGTGGCCTTGGAAATAGTGGATGCATTGACAGTCATTTTCCAATATTCCATTGACTCTGGATCAGTTCCTATGGAGTGGAGAGTAGCCAATGTAACCCCACTTTTTAAAAAAGGAGGGAGAGAGAAAACAGGGAATTATAGACCGGTCAGCCTGACATCGGTAGTGGGTAAAATGATGGAATCAATTATTAAGGATGTCATAGCAGTGCATTTGGAACGATGTGATATGATAGGTCCAAGTCAGCATGGATTTTTGAAAGGGAAATCATGCTTGACAAATCTTCTGGAATTTTTTGAGGATGTTTCCAGTCGAGTGGACAAGGGAGAACCAGTTGACTTTCAGAAGGCTTTCGAAAAAGTCCCACACAAGAGATTAATGTGTAACGTTAAAGCACATGGGATTGGGGGTAGTCTGCTGACATGGATTGAGAACTGGTTGGCAGACAGGAAGCAAAGAGTAGGAGTAAATGGGGACTTTTCAGAATGGCAGGCAGTGACTAGTGGGGTACCGCAAGGTTCTTTGCTGTGGCCCCAGCTGTTTACGCTGTACATTAATGATTTAGACGAGGGGATTAAATGTAGTATCTCCAAATTTGCGGATGACACTAAGTTCGGTGGCAGTGTGAGCTGCGAGGAGGATGCTATGAGGCTGCCGAGCGAATTGGATAGGTTAGGTGAGTGGGCAAATGCATGGCAGATGAAGTATAATGTGGATAAATGTGAAGTTATCCACTTTGGTGGTAAAAACAGAGAGACAGACAATTATCTGAATGGTGACAGATTAGGTAAAGGGGAGGTGCAAAGAGTCCTGGCTGTCATGGTACTCCAGTCATTGAAGGTTGGCATGCAGGTCGAGCAGGCGGTTAAGAAAGCAATTGGCATGTTGGCCTTCATAGCGAGGGGATTTGAGTACAGGGGCACGGATGTGTTGCTACAGTTGTACAGGGCTTTGTTGATGCCACACCTGGAGTATTGTGTACAGTGTTGGTCTCCTAACCTGAGCAAGGACATTCTTGCTATTGAGGGAGTGCAGTGAAGGTACACCAGACTGATTCCTGGGACGGCGGGACTGACCTATCAAGAAAGACTGGATCAACTGGGCTTGTATTCACTGGAGTTCAGAAGAATGAGAGGGGACATCATAGAAACGTTTAAAATTCTGACGGTTTCGACAGGTTAGACGCAGGAAGAATGTTCCCAATGTTGGGGAAGTCCATAGCCAGGGGACTCACTTTAAGGATAAGGGGTAAGCCATTTATGACCGAGATGAGGATGAATTTCTTCACCCAGAGACTGGTGAACCTGTGGAATTTTCTACCACAGAAAGTTGTTGAGGCCAATTCACTAAATATATTCAAAAAGGAGTTAGATGAAGTCCTTACTACGAGGGGAATCAAGGGGTATGGTGTGATAGCAGGAATGGGGTACTGAAGTTGCATGTTCAGCCATGAACTCATTGAATGGCGGTGCAGGCTAGAAGGGCCGAATGGCCTACTCCTGCACCTATTCTCTATGTTTCTATGTTAACCTCTCAACCACCTTGACCCGTGAACACAGCTCAGGATGTTATTTTATTTCCTTCATTCTCAATGCAAAGGCCTGGACTCAAATGAAGCAACGGGAGAGCTAGCTTTCAATTATCCATCACCAGCATCCTATGAACTGTCTTTGGCATTGTAGCGTGGCTGACCGGTCTAAGGCGCTGGATTTATGTTCCAGTTCCCGAGAGGGTCTGTGTTAGAACCCCATCGCTGTCATAGTTTGCTTTATATTGGTGTTTTTAAACGAACTCAGAGTTGCAATGTTAATACCAACAAATAAAAATTGCTAGAAACTTTAGTAAGGTATCGAATGAGACAAACTCTTCACAAAAGAATTATTTTTTAAATCGGCGTCGTTCGTCGCAAAATTGATTTTTTAATTCATTCCTGGGATGTGGGTATTGCTGGCAAGGCCAGCACATATTGCCCATCTCTCATTGTCCTTGAGAAGGTGATGGTAATCCGCATTCTCTCGACGCCTCCTTTCTGAAACTTCAAGGCAATCTGCAGAATAACTTTGGAAATAGGTCAGCCGTCCCAGCATGCCTTGTTGAAGTACGTCAATATCCCAGGTCTCTCCCGAAACCTTTAGTTTCCTCAGAACACGTATTTAAATCTCCAAAACCCTCCAGAGGGTTCCGATTGAAGAAATTAAACGATTTGGACAATTGATTTCAATAGAGAGAGTACCCGCTGCGAGCAGGGATCAAAGCTGCACAGGGAAACCGCAGAGACGAGAGTCCGCGAAAATCCAACCAGTGTAAACAAATTCTCTGGTTATACTATCAGTTCCCCTTAATATCGTGACAACTTCAATCAAATCACAACTTAATCTTACAAATACAATATCATACAACGCTGATTTTTGTAATCCTCTCCTCGTAATTTCTCCTCGAGCCCGGGTTCAATTCCTCTCAAATTACACTGCACTCACTCAAATATGAATATTTATTTCCTGCATTATAAATAATAAACAGAAACAACACAATTATAAATCAGTACTACGGCGAAAAATAATTGGTATGTGTGTAATTTACAGAGCCGGAACAGACGCGATGGATGGACAGCACCATTTTGTGCTGAATGATTCGATGATTCTATGACTTCTATTTTATAAGACAGCTGAAAAGGCAGCTGTATGTTGGGAGCACTGATACCGCACAGCATCTGAATGTGGCTCTAGTGGCATGATCGATTAGTGCGCAGTATTTATATAACAGTACAGGCACGCGAAATGCCTGAACTCTAACAGACAATGGTTTTGCTTGTAACATGTGCAGCGGAGTTGAAGGTCCACTTGGTCGGTTCCCAAACTTTATCTACTTTTTAGAATTTCCATGTGAGCAGTTAGCTTCCTCTGGGCCCGCAATGTTGCAAGTGCCGTTGAGAGTTTTACAGTAGCGTTTTTGTATTGCAGATTTATAGGAGGGAGCGGGGCCGTTTCCATTCATAAAACAGTAACTCCAAAGTTAGGAAAAATGATCTAGAAACAGCCTCGAATTCAACGCTCTGACAATGCTTTTGACACAAAGTGGAATATGTGTAAACGCACGGAATATCTGTATATGCTTCCTGCATAATATTCAACACAAGCAAGACTTCCGCTGAACAGCTTGTTGAGAATTTCGATAAAGATCATCACATGTGTTCGACGTTTGCAAGCGATCACTGAGAGATGGTAAATGAAGTTTGACGGGTGCGGACAAACCGCCCCGCTCGCTGGGAGCACCCCTACTCCTCAGACTACCACTGCCATTTATAGGATTTTCGGCGTTTTTTTTATTTGAACAATTAGGCAGATGTTGGCAATGGTGCTGCAAGAAACACATTAAAACCGTTTAGGTGTTAGCGCTCGGGAGCGGCTTTGTGGCGCAATGGGTATTGCATTGACCATTTATATCATTCTATTATATAGACACATTCAAAGGTTATCGGCTCAAATTTTAGGCAGGGTTTGGTGTTTAGGACACCGGAAGTGAACATGCGGAGCAAAACCTCATATGTCTTCTTTCCGGCCGCACTTTTTCGAGAATCGGACCAAAGAAAGAGACACAAAGTAACTAAAAACTTCCGAAGCCCGGAATCTTTACGTCTTCAGCAAAACGCGCTGCCAAATGCGCTATTCCGGCAAATCCAATTCAATGACGCACAGTAATGAATGCGTTGTCGGTGTCCTGCAAAAGTTCCTCACCGAAACTTGATTAAGTAACAACACGGGTGGAACGCGAACCCACAACCTTGGAATGATTGTTTGAAGTTTAACGAGAAAGCTAATGTGCTACAGATTGCGACACAGTGCCGAATACAGAATACGTTTCTGAATTAGTGACTTTGTGCTTCATGTTAGTGAATGTAAGATTTGATATGTTTTGAAAGTATCTCTGCAAATCATTTAACCTCTGTCTTTTTAGCAACGAATTAATGAGAGAACCAGGCACATTGCTCCGAGAAACCCGTTTTCTAAACGTGAAAAGATGACAGTGTTTACTGTGAAGAGTTTTGATTTATTCGGACGGACATCTGGTGTAAAGGCCGCCGCGACACAGGTGTGATACGATCACACAGTCTTATAATCTGGAGTCAGACGGATACCATCCTGTTGTGTTTCAAATATCCCCACACAATGAGGCGCTTCTTCTACATAGTGGCACTTTGAGACATCGCTTCCTTAAGTCTAACTTTGTGACACATGAAGGTTTTGAAATCCCCGCAAACTCCCGCGGGTTATAAGGCAACCATGTGAAGCAGCATTCTCTGTCAGGTTCCATATCCCGCTCACTTCTGCCGCCTGCTGCCAATGATCGACAACTAATCCAAATGTAGAGATAGGGCGCAGAGAATCATCAGAGAAAGTGGCATGATCTCAAAATATAAATTAGAGGGACAGCATCAGCGGAACAGGTAATGTTCTGGGGTGTGGAGTTCAGTCAGAGCTGCAAACAAATAGGTGAAAGATAGAGAGAAATATTTTCCGTAGTGGGAGGGTCCGGTTCAATGGGAGCTACACGTAAAATTAGAGCTAACCTGTCCAAGGATGACGAAAGGAATCGATTTGCTCACAGAAGGTAGGGAAATCTAGGAACTTACTCCCCTAAGAATCGGTTGATGCTGGGGGTCGATTGACAATTTCAAACTAGTGATTGATAGATTGTTGTTAGACAAGGTTATGAAGGTGTATGGAATCATCGCACAGACCAGCCCTGATCTAATTAAATGTCGGAGCAAGCTTGAGAGGCTGAATAGCCACCTCCTGTTTCTGTTTTTCTATGACCATAACAGGACAGAAACAGAAACAGCTGCAAACATACGTTGCATTTTATTCATATTTAACAGAAAAATAACCATGCCACGCGCAATGATGCTGTCGTCAGGGAAGAACTCCCCCGACTTTCCTGTGGTTTTCTTGCCTCTCTCGCCCCATCATCCCACACGCTGCATGTTTTTAAACCTTGTTTTAAGTCTGCTGCTCTGAGCCAGTGCATTCTGCAGTCTCACAACTCTTTCTGCAAATATCGTTTCACTGCTTGCTTCTATGTTTATTGTTATGAATCTCGTTGAGGTTTAGTTCCCTGGTGTCAGAGGAGGAATTGTCTGCGTCCTTCATTTATTTCTCGTTGGAGACAAACATAGGTATCCATTCAGAATCAACGCACGAATTGACATCGAGATAAATGCTGTGAGAGATACAGGCAGCATTGGCACACATGGCGGAATAGACAAGAGAGATGCTTCAATACAAAATGGACTCAAACTCGAAATGGAAGTGACAGGTGGCTGATAGATATGAGTGAGTGGAGGCGATAGACTAAAGGCGTGGTTTGACTCCGTGGCTTAACTAGTCAAAGCGCCTATCTAGTAAACAAAATATGCTCGGTTTGACTCACAGCGGGGCTGCCACTTCCTATCTTCATGATTCACAAAGGGTAAGTTTCTTGCCATGGAACAGAACTGCAATCGCTTTAAACGTAACTGGGGTTGCACTAGTTCCCATTCTGGATTAAGGCCCAATTCAGTGCGTGGCCTTGGTCGCATACCACTGCTGCTATAATTTCAGGCGGGGTCGAATTTGGCCTCATCAAAAAACGATATATTTTCTGACCAGCGCCGTGTGTATCTTTGCTGCAATCAGAAAAAAACCGTTGTAGCTGGTTTGTGGCGCCGTGATCGTATAGTGGTTAGTACTCTGTGTTGTGGCCGCAGCAACCTCGGTCCGAATCCGAGTCATGGCACATCTCGCTTTATTTATTTAATTCACAACAGCACCTGCTGATAGAACACAGCCAAACATCGATCCTTACTAAATGAAACAGATATTACATTTTTAGCGGTGGAAACATATTTACTCCTTCAAACCCACCTCTTCTCCCAGCTTTTCCTGCATTCCACAATCAACTCACATTAACTCACCGGGCGAAACATATTTTTTTCCGTTCTGAATCTGTCTCAAAACCGACCATTTCTGACATTCGCTCACTTTAAGTAACGGAAGGCCCTTTGCTTACAGAAGCTGATTGTACATTTTCAATATTGTCGATTTGGGTGCACGGGCAGGACAAGTGGCGAAGACACGTTGTCACAGGGGAATTCTGTTTGGATGCAAAAATAAATAAACAGTTTGGCTGATCGTGTTGCGACACTAGGTGACCGACTTGATAACGCGATGGACTATGAATCCATTGTATTCTGCACACGTGGGTCCCATCCCATCCTCGCCGGTAGTGTGTTAAATATTTGATGCATGTGGTTCTTTTGTCAATCACCTGAAAAATCTTATCCAAATTCACCTTTTTTCCCTAGCTTGCTACACTCAGCTCATGACATGTCTCAAATTATTAATATATACTTCAATGGGAAAATAAGGCAAGAAAATACACGATAAATTGTAGAACATTAAGAAGTGTAATGGAACAAATGGATCTTAGAGTGCAGGTCCACAGGTCCATGAACGTTGCAGGCCTGGTCGATAATGTAGTTGATAAGGCATATGTAATACTTGCTTTTACCAGTGGAGGCATAGTATTCAAGAGCAGGGGGGTTATGCTTGAACTGCATATAACACTAGTTAGGCCACCACTAGAATACTGTTTCAGCACATTACAGGAAAGATGTAATTGCATTGTAGAGAATACAGAGGAGATTTACGAGAATGATGCCTGGACCAGAGAACTTGAGCTGTGAGGAAAGATTTGATAGGCTGTGTTAGTTGTCTGTGGAACATAGGAGGCTGAGGAGAGAAGATATTCAGGCATACACAATTATAAGTGGACTAGGTAAAGGCGTAAGGGCGGACCTATTTCCCTTAGCAGTGCAGTCAACAAAGAGGAGGCATAGATTTATTGTAATTGTAGGAGGCTTAGAGGTGATTTGTGGGGACAATTTTTCACCCAGAGGGTTCTGTGGCACACCGCTGAAAGGATGGTCAAGGCAGATTCCCCGCCCACGTTTCAAAAAGTACCTGGATTTGCACTTAAAGTGTCGTTAGCTACAAGAGTTCGGAACAAGAGCTGGAAAGTGGGATGAGGCTAGTTAGCATTTGTTCAGCAAACGTGGACACGATGGGCAGGAATGGCCTCCTTCCATACTATGAAATGCAATGATTCGATGATATGCATTGGTGTGGAGAGAATTGTGAACTTTTTCAGGGCCACTATTATGATTAAAAAAATGTTTCACGGAAAGATTAACATACATTGAATTACTGAACAGAAGCATTTCGAAGTGGTTCCGCACATACGTAGGTAAACCAAATGTGCTTTCGATTACATCACGTTAAATATTCGGTAATCACAACTGTAATCGGGCTCCATTGAAACATAGAATGATCCCTGACTGAGAGAATTTCCCTTTTACATACACACAGAATGATCCCGAATTGAGAGAATATCCCTTTTACACACACACGGAATGATCCTGGACAGATAAAATATCCCTTTTAAACAGGCAAAGAAACATCCTGGACAGATAGCGCATCCCATTTCGACAGATACAGAAGGATCCGGGACTGAGAGCACAAACCTTTTAAACAGACACAGCATGATCCGGGACTGACAGCACATCCCTTTTTAACAGACACAAAATGGCCCAGGGCTTACAACGCATCCCTTTTAAACAGACACGGAATGACCCGGCACTGAGAGCACATCCCTTTTAAACAGACACAGCGTGATCCGGGACTGAAAGCACACAGCTTTTGAAATTATAAAAAGCCCCTTATGTTCAGGCTTACTACTCTTTTTGGCAATATTATTAATCTCTTCCTTGAATCTAATATTATCTTTAATTTCTCTTGATGGCCACGGTTGGAACAGTTTTAGGTGTAGAGAGTGGGTCTAATTGGATAGCATTTTCACAAAGCCGGCTGAGTCATGATGGGACAAAAAGTCTCCTTCAGTTCTGTCACTCTCGGATACTCATCCTCGACCTCGGTGTGGTTCGTTCAGTCCTGTGGGAGACGGATAATAATGTTCTGCACGTGACTTCAGATTAATACATTTAGCAAAAGATTGGGAACATTAACGAACTCAGAAAAATTCAATGGCTCTTCAATCTCTCGGGTCAGTGGACTTGCTGAACTATTAACATTTGAGATAATTATGGGCTGTTCGGAACAACAGGAGATTCTCAGGGCACTTGTATGAAAGCGCAGACGGGAGTTGAACCCGCATTTTCCGGTTTACAGGGCGGCTTCATCACCACTTGATAACGAACCCTCTCATCCAGAGCACTGATATTATTTATTCTGAAGCAACTTACTATGGATGCTGGGAATTGGAAATGCAACAGAAATTGCTGACCATATTCAGCAGGAATAGCAGCATTAGTGAAGCGAGAACAGAGATAATGTTTCAAGCCAGTGATATTTCATCAAAACTGTCAGAAGTTGGAGGTCTAACAGGTATTAAGCAGGTACTTTAAAAGGGAGAGGTGGAGGGGAAGAATGAACAAAAAGGAAGGCCTGTGATATGGTGGAAAGCAGGAATGATTTCATGACAAAAGCGATAGGGCATGATAATGGGACACTGCAAGAAACAAATATGCGTTTAGTGAAAGGGTAAGAGGGAATAGCAGGATCATTACTAACAGCTACTGTCCGAGAAAATGGGAGCAGTGGTTAGAATCTGAAATTGTTGAATTCAACTTTGAGCCCGGAAGGCTGTAAAGTGCCGAATGGAAAGATGAGCTGCTGTTCCTGGATCTTACGTTGAGCTTCATAGGAACAGTTTAGGAGGACGAGACAGGCGACAGAAAGCTTGGGGTTCTCGTTGCGGACTGAATGAGCTCCTTGGTAAAGTGCTCAGCTAGTATGTGCCTGGTCGCCCCAATGTAGAGGAGATTTCAGTCGATACAGTATACGATGTTGAAAGAAATACAAGTACATCGTTTCACCTATACTGGCCTGGACTGTGGGAAGGGAGGAGGAAATCGCCATGTGTTGCTTCTTCTGCGCTTGCACGGGAAGGTGCTGTGGGAAGAAAAGCTTTGTTGGTGGTGATTGGATAGTGGACCAGGGCATGCCGGATAGACTGGTCCCTTTGGACTGCTGAAAAGAGAGGGGAGGGTAAGATGTATTTAATGGTGGGATCACGTTGGATTTGTCAGACATGGGGCAGGATGATACGTTGAATGTGGCGGTTAGTGGGGTGAATGTTGAGCACATGTGGAACCCTATCGTGATTCTACGAAGGGATAGAAACATAGAAACATAGAAACTAGGTGCAGGAGCAGGCCATTCAGCTCTTCTAGCCTGCACCGCCATTCAATGAGTTCATGGCTGAACATGAAACTTCAGTACCCCCTTCCCGCTCTCTCGCCATACCCCCCGATCCCCTGAGTAGTAAGGACTACATCTAACTCCCTTTGGAAGAAATTCAGTGAATTGGCCTCAACTACTTTTTGTGGCAGAGAATTCCACAGGTTCACCACTCTCTGGGTGAAGAAATTTCACCTCATCTCGGTCCTAAATGGCTTACTTCTTACCTTAGAATGTGACCCCTGGTTCTGGACTTGCCCAACATTGGGAACATTCTTCCTGCATCTAACCTGGCAAAACCAGTCAGAATTTTAAACGTTTCTATGAGGTCCCCTCTCATTCTTCTGAACTCCAGTGAATACAAGCCCAGTTGATCCAGTCTTTATTGATACGTCAGTCCCACCATCCCGGGAATCAGTCTGGTGTATCTTCGCTGCACTCCCTCAATAGCAAGAATGTCCTTCCTCAAGTTAGGAGACCGAGGCTGTACACAATACTCCAGGTGTGGCCTCACCAAGGCCCTGTACAACTGTAGTAACACCTCCCTGCCCCTATACTCAAATCCCCTCGCTATGAAGGACAACATGCCATTTGCTTTCTTAACCGCCTGCTGTACCTGCATGCCAACATTTAATAACTGATGTACCATGACACCCAGGTCTCGTTGCACCTTCCCTTTTCCTAATCTGTCACCATTCAGATAATAGTCTGTCTCTCTGTTTTTACCACCAAAGTGGATACCTCACATTTATCCACATTATACTTCATCTGCCATGCATTTGCCCACTCACCTAACCTATCTAAGTCACTCTGCAGCCTCATAGCATCCTCCTCGCAGCTCACACTACCACCCAACTTAGTGTCATCCGCAAATTTGGAGATACTACATCGAATCCCCTCGTCTAAATCATTAATGTACAATGTGAACAGATGGGGCCCCAGCATATAACCTTGCGGTACCCCACTAGTCATTGCCTGCCTTTCTGAAAAGTACCCATTTACTCCTACTCTTTGCTTCCTGTCTGACATCCAGTTCTCATTCCACGTCAGCACACTACCCCCAATCCCATGTGCTTTAACTTTGCACATTAATCTCTTGTGTGGGACCTTGTCGAAAGCCTTCTGAAAGTCCAAATATACCACATTAACTGGTTCTCCCTTGTCCACTTTACTGGAAACATCCTCAAAAAATTCCAGAAGATTTGTCCAGCATGATTTCCCTTTCACAAAACCGTGCTGACTTGGACCTATCATGTCACCATTTTCCAAATGCGCTGCTATGACATCCTTAATAATTGATTCCATCATTTTACCCACTACTGAGGTCAGGCTGACCGGTCTGTAATTCCCTGTTTTCTCTCTCCCTCCTTTTTTAAAAAGTGGGGTTACATTGGCTACTCTCCACTCGATAGGAACTGATCCAGAGTCAATGGATGAGAGTAGAAGTGTGGGAAATGTGCCGGACAAGGGTCGAGGGTCATGTGCACTGGCGTCGAGGGTTTGTCTTGCTGGAGGATCATTTAGCTACATATCTGTAGCACGGGTATTGACTTTGCCATCGTCAGGACACATACAATGGAGATGGAGAAACTGGGAGAATGGAATAGATTCCTTATAGAAAGCGAGTTGGAAAAAGTGTAATTAAGTGTAATTAAGGTAGATGTGGGAATCAGTGGGGTTATGGTCGATATTGGTCGGCCGAATATCCCTAGCAATGGAGGTAGCGAAGTCAGGAGGGGAAGGGAAGAGTCGGAGTTGGGCCATGTGAAGGGCAGGAAGGGTGGAAATTTAAAGCAAAGTTGACTAAACGTCTTGTTCACTGCGAAAGCTAGAAATAGCACAGATAAAATCATCAATGTTCCAGAAAACGAGGTGATGGATGGGACCTGAGTAGGACTAGAATAAAGAATGTTGCACTTATACCATTGATATACAGGCATACCTAGGCCACATGCGGGTTACCATAGCAACAAATTTAATTTGGAGTAAGTATGTAAAGTCAAAGGAGAAGTTGTCCAATGCCATTTTAAATCAAGTTCCGCCAGGCGGATGAATTGATGGTGGATGGAAATTGGTTGAGCGTCCTTTCAATGAAGAAGTGGAGGGGCCTCAAGCCGTCCTGGTGGGGAATGGATGACCAGTGTGATTGGACGACCAGAGTCATGGGGAGAATGGGAGCCAGGAAACTGAAAAGTAAATGATGTTACTTTTATTCTACAGCAGCTTTGCAATCACTGGCATTATCAATGGATTGGTATTTGGTGTGGAATGAATTTGCTGACTTGTCGAAAATTGCAATTTTTGCTTCAATCGTCAGGATGGCTGAGTGAGTAATGAGTTTTGGACTGAAAATCAAATGTGCGAATGTTGGCATGAGTTTGAACTCCAGTACTAGCAGATGGTGTCTATTACGATAACGTGTTAAAATGTTATAATCATTGGAAAGTAAGCTTCTGTATTTATATTTTACATTTCCAGGAAGCGATCCTACATTTACAAGAGGTGCTCTGCCGACTGATGGAAAATAAAAGCAGGGGTCGTTGAACCCTCGAGTCGTTCAGTGAGATAATTTTTGAAAATATCTTCACTTCATCCATCTGCTTTGACTCCAAATCAATTCCTACTAGTATCCAGCAAAAATCTATCAATCTCAGATTTAAATTAGCAATTTAGTTGACAAATATACCGGAGATGAAATGAAAAGATTATTTAATTATTCTCCAATTAGTTCAGGTTTGGAATGCATTACCTGAACAGTTGGTTGGCACAGATACGATCAGAACTTTCTTAAATATATAAGAACATAAGAATTAGAGGTAGGAGTATTAGGCCCCTCGAGCCTGCTCCGCGATTGAATAAGATCGTGGATAATCGAATCAAGGACTCAGCTCCACTTTCCTGCCCGCTCTCCATAACCCCTTACTCCCTGATCATTCAAAAATGTGTCTATCTCCGATTTTATATATTCATTGACCCAGCCTCCACGGCTCTCTGGGGGAGAGAATTCCATAGATTTAAAACGAACTGAGAAAAGAAGTTTCTTCTCATCTCAGTTTTAAATCTACATAAACGACTGGGAAGAAGGGACCGAGTGTAACCTCGCCACGTTTGCTGACGATGAAAAGGTGGAATGAAAGGCAATGTATGAGTATAATGTTGGAAAATGTGAGGTCATGCAATTTGACAGAAAAAAACTTTGACAGAAAAGAGCAAGCTATTATTTAAATGGAGAAACATTGCAACGTGCTGCAATACAGCGGGATCTATGGGTACATGTGTATGAAACACAAAAGGTTAGTGTGCAGCTACAGCAAATAATCAGGAAGGCCAATTGAATCATGGCGTTTATTACAAAGGAGATGGAGTATAACAGCAGGGTAGTCTTGGTACAGCTATATCGGGTATTGGGAGGCCACACCTGAAATACAGTATATAGTTTTGGTTTCCATATTTACGAAAGGATAATTGCTTTGGAGGCAATTCAGAGAAGGTTCACTAGGTTCATTCGGAGATGAGGGGGTTGATCTATGATGAAAGATTGAGGAGGTTCAGCCATTACTCATTGGAATTCAGAAGAATGAGAGATGATCTTATCGAAACGTATAAGTTTATGAGGGGGCTTGACAAGGTGGATGCAAAGAGGAGGTTTCCATTGATAGGGGAGACTAGAACTAGGGGGCATCATCTTAGAGAAAGCGGCCACCCATTTAAAACTGAGATGAGGAGGAAATTCCTCTTTCAGAGGGTTGTAAATCTGTGGAATTCGCTGCCTCAGAGCGCTGTGGAAGCCGGGACGTTGAATAAATTTAAGTCAGAGACAGTTTCTTAACCAATAAGAGATTACGGGGTTATGGGGAGCAGGAGGAAAGTGGATCTGAGTCCATGATCCGATCAGCAATTATCGTATTAAATGGTGGTGCAGACTCGAGGGGCCGTATGGCTTATTCCTGCTCATTTTTCACATGTACTTATGTTCTTATATATGGGCGGTCCCATATTCTAAGTCCTTGTCCCCTCGTTTTAGTCTCCCGTATGAGTGCAAATATGCTCTCTGCATCCATCTTGTTGAGCATCCTCATTATCTTATACGTTTCGATAAGATTACCTCTCATTCTTCTGAATTCCAATGTGGATAGTCCCAACCTACTGAACATATCTTCATAAGTCAACACTCCCCATCTCCTAAATCGACTTAGTGAACCCTCTCTGAACAGTCTCCAAGTATATCCTTCCTTAAATACGGAGACTAAACTGTACGCCGTACTCCAGGTGTCATCTCTCCCTAACTCTTTCACCATCTCTCCCTAACTCTTTCACCATATCTCCCTAACTCTTTCACCATCTCTCCCTAACTCTTTCACCATCTCTCCCTACCTTTCTCCATCTCTCCCTACCTCTTTCACCATCTCTCACTAACACTTTCACCATCTCTCCCGACCTCTTTCTCCATCTCTCACTAACTCTTTCACCGTATCTCCCTAACTCTTTCACCATCTCTCCATAACTCTTTCACCATCTCTCCCTAACTCTATCACCATCTCTCCCTAACTCTTTCTCCATCTCTCTCTAACTCTTTCTCCATCTCTCTCTAACTCTTTCACCATCTCTCCCTAATTATTTTTCCATCTCTCCCTAACTCTTTCACCATCTCTCCCTAACTCTTTCACCATCTCTCCCTACCTCTTTCACCATCTCTCCCTAACTCTTTCACCATCTCTCCCTAACTCTTTCACCATCTCTCCCTAACTATTTCACCATCTCTCCCTAACTCTTTCCCCATCTCTCCCTAACTCTTTCACCATCTCTCCCTAATTCTTTTTCCATCTCTCCCTAACACTTTCACCATCTCTCCCTAACTCTTTCACCATCTCTCCCTAACTCTTTCACCATCTCTCCCTAACTCTTTCACCATCTCTCCCTAACTCTTTCACCATCTCTCCCTAACTCTTTCACCATCTCTCCCTACCTCTTTCACCATCTCTCCCTAACTCTTTCACCATCTCTCCCCAACTCTTTCACCATCTCTCCCTAATTCTTTCACCATTTCTCCCTAACTCTTTCACCATCTCTCCCTAACTCTTTCACCATCTCTCCCTAATTCTTTTTCCATCTCTCCCTAACTCTTTCACCATCTCTCCCTAACTCTTTCTCCATCTCTCCCTAACTCTTTCACCATCTCTCCCTAACTCTTTCACCATCTCTCCCTAACTCTTTCACCATCTCTCCCTAACTCTTTCACCATCTCTCCCTAACTCTTTCAACATCTCTCCCTACCTTTCTCCATCTCTCTCTAACCCTTCTCCATTTGTCCCAACACGTTTTCCATTTCCCTCTACATCTACCTGCATCACTCTCTCGCTATCTCCACCTCTCTCTCTTTTCCTCCATCTTACCTCTTTCTCCCTTTCTCTTTACCTCTTCCTCCTTCTCTCTCTACCTTCTTGTATCACTTCATATTTCTCCGTCTCCTTCTGCATCTTCCTCCATGTCTACTTCGTCCGTCATCTCTGTACTACTCTCCATCTCCCTTTAACTCTTTCTATATCTCTACCTCTATCGAGAGAGGGAGAGAGAAATAGAGAGAGCGAGAGAGACAGAAGCGAGAGAGAGATGCAAATGGATAGAGACAGATGGAGTAAGTAGCAAGAGAGAGAGATATGTAAAGGGAGAGGAAGATGGACAGAATTGAAGAGCGGGAGAGTGGCATGGATAAGAAGAGAGATGGAGGGAGAGAGATGAAGAGAGAGAGAGGTAGATACATGGAGTGATAGGGAAATGGAGAGACAGATGGCGACTATATATATATGTATTTATATATAGAGAGAGAGACAGAGCGAGAGAGAGAAAGAGACAGAGATGTAGAGAGACAGAGGGACAGATAGATAAATAAAGAGATAGGCAGACAGAAATAAGAGAGAGAGAAAGAGAGAAAAAGGGAGAGAGAGAGAGGGAGCGAGTTTGAGAGAGAGAGGGAGCGAGTTTAAGGGAGAGAGGGAAAGAGAGAAGGAGGGAGACACCGTGGGACGGAGAAGGATAGAGTGAGACAGACAGTGACAGAAAGAGTTGAGCAGCCGCCGGTTTGCGGGAGCGAGAAATATAACAGTTACAGACATGGAATTTATAACCGACAGATAGTCTTGGAAAGGGAGAGATGAACAGAAATGGAGATAGAGAAAAATTCACTGACAGACAGAGATAAATAAAGAGAAATGATAAGAACAGTCCTGGCGGTCCGAATCCCGACCCGCCTCTGGGCTTCCAGTGTCCCATCCCTCTGTCCATCTGTCTACCTCTCTGTCTGTCCATCCATGCGTTTCTCTCACATTTCTCCGCAGTGCTCCCATTCTCATCAGGACCACAGCAGTGACTGTGATTGGAGGGTTTGCCAATATTCCTTTACCTGCAGGGTAGTCATTTACTGCATGTCCAGGCGAGCTCTTTAGTGCCGTCTATTTGAGAAACACATCATGTGTCGTCTGTGGAGTGGTTCCAAATATCTTTAACATATATTAACAAATTCAGATTTAGAGTCATGTTGAGACGCAGTGCTCCGAAACCAGAATATATTTTCCATCCAGTGCGGAGTGCATGAGATGAATAATGAAATGGGATTATGTTCGAGTGTTTAGAATCGTTGAGCTTTCTATGGTTTCAATAATCTAAGAATTAGATTGATTGGATATTTCACCACGTTCTGCAGCTCCTCTCTGAATTTAGTTTGTGTCAGCACATAAATACACGTGTTGGTGCAGGAACTGAGAAGCTGAAGAAACCCTGCCACGCTTTCTGTGGTGTAAAGAGGATCAGTGAAGGAGGAAGGATAATTAAGTGTAATTCGCTGGTAAATGTAAAATACAACCTGTGTCGCCCACAACAGGATAAAACTCCCGGTTATACTGAAGAGTAAAGTAATGGATTTCCTACGGTTGAACATCTCTATATCCTTGTGATTCTCTCCATTGCTGCGGCCCCGGAGTTCCCTCCCTGCGGACTCTACTGCCCGCTAAAATACGTCTGACCGTCAGAACATTGAGCAGCAAAATTAGAAAGAATGGAACGCAAGGTGTTAATATGCGGTGAAACAAGATAAATGCGGTCCATGCGATGGACGTATAGTAGCTCGGTTTAAGCTGACAACCCCAGGGTACATTATCAATTATATAGTAAGGTACACTTTTAAAATACCAGGGGACACACTCTAAACAGCTCAGCACACTCACTGTTCCGATAATCGCAGCCGCTGTTCTCTCGGTGCAGTATTTTGTTTTCAGCTTCTAACAACAAATGGCCACAAATCGGTCAAAAGTGAAAGCGACTGTTAACCAGACAGAAACCATCGTGCTAGAAAACACCATGACTTCAATGAGACTGCAAACGGGAGTAATGTCCAGGAATGAATATGGGAAATAAATGAGACGATTCTGCCTTAATATTGGATCAGATATAATGACCAGGAGATCGGCGCATGCCATTCCTACCAGGTAGCGAGAGATACATTTGGAGAGACCGCACTTTCCACGGGACAGGATCACAATCGCCACCAAGTTAACTAGAAAGAAGGGAGAGAAAAGGAAGCAGAGAAATTACTGATCAGATCTGGTGCCAAAGCAACATTTCGACGGAATCTGAGTGAAATTTCCGACTTTGTTGCTGCATCGAACGGTGGAAGCTGATTCTGGAACTGGGCAGTGCTTTCGGGCAGAGAAACGTTTCAAACACATTTATCAATAGTGCATTGGGAAATCAGTACAGAAAGCGAATAAAGTGAGCACCAGATCTATTGGAAGGAACGAGTGAGTGCACAGTGCCGGTGGGGAAATGAAAAGGGTTTTTATGGAGCGCGAATGCAACGGATGAAACCGGATTTTATCTCCAGACGGAGGAGGAAAGGCATTAAAGTTCTGGAAGGTTTGTGCAGAGGGTGGGGCATTTGTTGCTGTGTGTTAAGAGATCTGAAGGGGCTGACACAAACCGGGAAAGGCCGAGAGCCCTGGCAATGAGTTTAAGGTTTAGGGTCTGATTGTAAGAGGCAGCTGGAGTTGGAGTTAGTGAGTAAGATTGGCAGGGAAACAAGGAAAATGTAATGTAGAAGCTGGAGGTGAGTCTGGAGCACAGGGTTTGGGGAACCGGACAAACTAAAGCAGCGGATGAGGAGACAGCGGATTGAATGCAGTGGGAGGAGAGGCTGGGATTCACAGTGAGCCTGCAGCAGAGTGTTAGAGGAAATCTAATTCATAAATCCCAGTAGCACAACTCAATTCATACTTTCAACCATTGGTGTCAGGTAACAGCTCGTTGGTGACAAAGTGTGTTCTGTAAATTTAGAAAGTAAAATTATATTTAATATGTTAATTAAACCAGCCTCGTTTTGTATTGAATTTAGTTGACAGAGTTTTTAAAATACACTATCCTAATAATGCATTACGCTTAAGAAATGCAGGATTCTATTCTATACAACATTTCAATTATCTTTAGATATTCAGTCAGTAAACAAGTAAAATAACAATTTACCAAAACAGACTGAGGACCACAAAGCGACAGAATAAAACCCTCACAATCTCACAACATCCTAATGTCACCTTCAAGGCACATGTTGTCATCTTAATTGTACTGGAAGTTTCAGCAGTTCAATCTGATTCATTATTCACATAGCTGCCCCTCTCTCGATCTCCACCCTGTCCCTCTCTTTCTCACTCTCTTTCCTTTCACCCTCCCTGTAGTTTTCCTTCTCAGTCTATTTCTCCATCGCCCCTCTCCATCTCTCCGCATTGTCTCCAATCACTTTCTCAATGCCTTTTTCACAACCGATTCAATGCGAACATCCTGCAGCTGCATGCTATTCTCCTTCCACGTTTTCAATGTTTCTATTCTCAGAGTCAATTTGTTCAACGGTGAAGCCTCTGTGAATAGTTTAATATTTCTATAGAACACCCAATTATCAGTCTGCTCACCTAAACAATTCCCTTCATCTCCAATACATGCAATAAACATGATCCTATTATTTTAAAGCACAACGCTAGATGGCATGATTTTTCTGGAAATATAATGACAACATCACCGCTGCTACTTGTAATTCCTACATCAATAGTAGGGCTCCTGATTCCAACAGACAAAGTGCAAACTGATACTACATAACCTCAAAACATTTCATTTTGTAACGAATGTTAGTGACAGTCATTGAACGCTGAAGCAGAAAACGAGATGTGAAGGTTACAGCTGCAAACTCGGTTCAGTAGCCAGGCCTCCGAAGCAGATTCAAATACATACACAGTGAAATAATATTTCATTACAGTGATAACCAATACTTTATTGGAACCCAGTTAAATGGAACCATGTTATTTCTATAGAACACCCACTTATCAGTCTACTCACCTAAACAATTCCCTTCATCTACAATACATGCAACAAACATGATCCTATTATTTTAAATTGCAGCCCTCCATCTAACACGGAGACCGTGAGCTGTCTAATTTCAATCAATGGAAACACATACATTAATAATTTTCCAGGACAGGTTAGCTCACAACATGAAACCCTTATTTCTGAAGGTGTGATATAAAACATAAAATGCTGGAGATACTCTGCAGGTCAAGTAGCTTCTGTCGACTGAGAAAAAGAACTGATGGTCTGATACTTGCTCTTAGCCCAGGTCCTGAATCCAATACTTTCAGTACAGATAATAAGGTACTACCATTCTCGAGGTTTGGGTACACAGCGATCGTTGTAGATATAAAGCAGTCAATTCAATACAGAAAGAGCAGAGACAGATAAATTTCACCATTCACTGCTGGAACAGAACAGGTGACTGTGTAAAACATGCAGCGAGTAAAAGATTACCAATCACAGTCGCACATTCAACAAAGATTTACATAACTGACTGTTGAGATATCAGCTTACCAGGAACTCCAACAGCTGGAAGAACAGGATAATAAATATCTTCTACCTGAAGGATTAAAGGATACTCCATATCTGTGAGAAGCTGCGACTTCTGTTGGAGTGGAATCCCCTGCTTCGGCAGACACTCTGAGCTGATACATTGCAATGGGCCGTGATTTATACACGGGGTAAGTCTCCACTGACACTGCTGCACCTCTGATGATTATTGTTAGTTTCAGTCACTTGAACAAACACATTATATCAGGACCTTTGACTCTGATGAAAAAAACGCGGTGAATAACACTCAAACATCTCAAAGTACCAGGATGTTACCAAGATCAGACCTCTCTTGGGAATAAGGCTGAAGTTCTGTTCATACAATACTAAACCAACAATAATGAGCGGCTTCATCTGCAGTTTTCATCTACTTGTATTGACTATTTTCACTCCTGCCGATTTATTTATAAATGTTTCCGATTTCTCTGCAGTGTACAGTGAATCCACGGACACAGACAGACCAGTTTCACTCTGTCCCTGCAGTTTCATTGTTCAATTATGAAGATTCAGTCTCTGACACAGGGACAGTTAAAGACCATTTTCAGAATTGGAGCCCAGAAATTACGATGCATGATATTAGGGAACGGAATCTCAACCACGACCATTGACTTTCTTCTCTCCGCTACTTTAACGCAGGTGGTCGATTCCACATTGGTTAACGGCTCCAGTAAAATCAGAACTGTGCCATCTTCTGACTCCATTCCTCCAGTTCACTCTGGGCTGGCAACTCCCCACCCTCCATCAATGTCAAACGATTCAAAACTCTGCTGTCCTTATCCATCCCTCCCCAGTTTCTAAAAGCCCATGACCCTCGCCCTCACAGAGCTTCATTGCCTCTCCGTCCACCAAGGCCTTAAATTAAGATTCTGTTCAGTGGGTTTAACCAACTCCATGGCCTCAACGCTCTCTATCTCCATCCTCTCCTCCAAACGTGCAACAACTCACCGTGACCTCTCCATACCTCTGATTCTGGCCCCTTTCGATGGGACTACCTTAACTCTGTACTGGTCTAATCGATCTGATCGTCGTCACAGCGTCTACAGCAATGGATTCTCTTACCACACCTGCACCGTAAACTCCTGAGCTCCGAACTGTCCATTATTTCCCTCTCCTGTTCCTCATCTACATGCTGCCCTTTGTGACATCATCTGCAGATTTGGGCTCTGCTTCCACATGTCTGCTGACATAGAAACAGAGAAACATAGAAAATAGGTGCAGGAGCAGGCCATTCGGCCCTTCGAGCCTGCACCACCATTCAATAAGATCATGGCTGATCATTCACCTCAGTACCCATTTCCTGCTTTCTCTCCATACCCCTTGATCCCTTTAACAGTAAGGGCCATATTTAACTCCCTCTTTAATATATCCAAAAAACTGGCATCAATAACTCTCTGCGGTAGGGAATTACACAGGTTAACAACTCTGAGTGAAGATGTTTCTCCACATCTCAGTCCTAAATGGCTTAGCCCTTATCCTAAGACTAGTCCCCTGGTTCTGTACTTCCCCAACATCGGGAACATTATTCCTGCATCTAACCTGTCCAATCCTGTCAAAATTTTGTATGTTTCTATGAGATACATAGAAACATAGAAAATAGGTGCAATAGTAGGCCATTCGGCCCATCGAGCCTGCACCACCATTCAACAAGATCATGGCTGATCACCGACCCCAACACCTCCCCCCACGCCCTCTCCACATCCCCCGACACCCCCAGCCGCAAGGTCCACATCTAACTCCCTCCCGAACACATCCAAAGAACTGGCTTCAACAACTCTCCGCGGCAGGGAAACCCCACAGGCCAACAACTCCCTGAGTGAAGAAGTCTCTCCCAATCCCAGCCCCAAACTGCCCCCCATCCCAAGAGCATGCCCCCCCTCGGCTCCGGACCCACCCAACACCAGGAACACTACCCCCGCGCCAAACCCAACCCGCCCCGTCAGAATCCTTCCCAAATGCCGAACACCCCCGGATATCCAGCCCCCAGCCCCTCTCAGACTTCAAAACTCCAGTGAATACAGGCCCAGTCGATCCAGTCTCTCTTCATATGTCAGTCCTGCCATCCCGGGAATCAGTCTGGTGAACTTTCGCTGCACTCCCTCAATAGCAAGAACGTTCTTCCTCAGATTAGAAGACCAAATCTCCAGGTAAGGCCTGACTAAGGTCCTGTACAACTGCAGTATCATCTCCCAGCTCCAGCTCTCCACCAGCTCTCTCCACCCTCCATTACTTCTGTGTTATCCGACATAAAGTTCTGCATTAGCTGCGATATTCTCCAATTAAATATTGCCAGGATCAATGCAATTATCTCTCCACCAATCACAAACTCCATAACCTTTTCACCAATTCCATTCATATCCCTAGCTATTATCTCAGGCTGAATATGATGTTTTATAACCTCTGATCCCTATTCCTCTCTGACATGAGTTTCCGGACACATATCCTATCCATTACAGAAGACGCCTACTTTCAGCACCACCGACCAACATCGCCAACATCTGCCACTCCCTTCACCCATCTGGCTCTGAAACCTTCAATCATTCATTCATCAGCTCCAGACTCTCTGTCCTCTCATCCAATCCGTCGACTCTTCATTGCTCTGACAGAGGTCTCTTGTTGGGACTTCCCTTGCTTGTGTCCACCTTTACCTATCTGAATGGAGACAGAGAATCACGAGCAACGGCTTCACCCCTCTCCCCCAGGTCCCGCAGCACCATTACAATTGAAGAATCCTAAGGATGTATCCTATCCCTCCATTATTCATCATCTACATGCTTCCCATTGAATCTTTGATCCACAGATATGGGATCAGCTTTTACATATACATTGATGACAGCAGTTTTAATTCTCGATCACCTCTCTCGATCCCCTCCCTGTGTTGTCTGACTATTTGCCCAACATCTTGTTTTGGATGAGCCAAACCTTTCTCTAAGCAAGCATTGGCAAGTCTAAAAGTATCATCTTTAATAATAGCCACAAATGTTGTGTCCTGGCCACCAATACCAATCCCCACTATGGCCGTTAGTTCACAATTAGACTCAGTACCCTAAAAGATCCGAATTCTATTCTTTATACAAATTTTTCACTCCATAACAAAGATCAAAAACATCCAACCTCCGTATTTTCGCTGCCTCCAATCTTGCCTCAGTCGATCAGTAGTGGAAACCTTCATCCATGCGTTTTTCACAACCAGACCCGACTATATCACTGTACAGCGGGCCAACCTCCCATCCTACACCGTCCATATGCTTGTTCATCCAAAACTCTGCGGCACATATCGTACACCACGCTGGAACCCTCTCACAAATTACCCCTCTCCTTGCTCATCTATATAGGTGTAGTTCCGCCAAAGCCCCTAGTTTATTTTTCTTCCATTTGTTACAATCCCTGCGAAAACGGACCTATCCTGTCTCTATAATCTTCCCTAGACGTACAATCCTTCAACGTACTGTGAGCCGTCGAATTTGGTTATTATATTGACGCCCTCCCTCTGCCCCACAATTGCAAATTGTGCTTTTAGCCATCTAGGAAAATAGGAAGGAACAACTCCCAATAGGAAATGGTGCAGGCCATTCAGACCCTCGTGTCTGATGTGCTTTCAGTCAGATCATAGCTGGTCTATATCTTCACCAAATTAACCTGCCTTGATGTTGTAACCGCAAGTAGCACTGCATGAAAAAAACTAACACACTGAGCTTTGAAATATTGTACTGACCCACAGCCTCAACAGTTCTTTTTTGCAGAGATTTCCAGATTTCCTCTACTGTTGTGTGAAGAAGTGTTTCTCGATATTAACCCTGAAAGGTTTAGCTCTAATTTATAGATTATGCTCACTTTTTCTGGAATCTCCCTTTAGAGGGAATAGATTCTCACCATCGACCCTATCAAACCCATTAACCATCATAAAGTTCAAGGCAAAACAAGTTTGGTCTATGCAAACTGTCCTCAGAATTCAATCGTTTTAGTACTGAAATCCTTCTGGTGATTCTGCAGTACATCAACACCAAAGCCAATATATCCTGTTTGGGGAGCCATGCCCGGAATTGAATGCAGGTACTCCAGGTGGGTTCTAAGCAATGCTCTATACAGCTGTAATAAATTGTCCACCATGCATTCCAGCCCTCCTGAGATAAAGACGATTAGTATAATTTATTTGTGTACATGTCCAGTAGCCTTTCGTGATTTCTGGACATGGACATGTAAATCTCCATGCCAATCCACAGAACTAGTTTCTGGCTTTAAGTTCACACTTTGATGCATCTTCCTTAGGTAAAAAGTGGACTATGATCAAACTTTCTCACATTGAAAGCCTTCTGCCACAGCTTTTCTCATTCAATCTATCAGCGCCTTTGAAACATGCTGCTCCCATCTATAATATATACTTTTCCACTTAAATTACTCTCGCCAACAAACTTAGATATATGGTTCGCTATTCCCTCATCCATGCATAAATATAATACAAATCTGCAGCCCCATACAGATCCTCAGGAGACACGACTATTCACATTCTGCCAATAAAGTACAAACACATTATTTCTGCTCTCTGTCTGCAACCAAATAACACATTCCCTAGCCAAGACAATAGGTTCCCTCCAATTCCAGGCGTTCTCATTTGTGGTAACAATTCATCTCGTGGAAGCTTGTCGAATACCATCTGGAAGTTCACAAAAGTAACATCCATATCGACCACAAGGGTTGCTGTTATTATCAGTCACCTCCTCCACCTTCCATTTGACTCAAACTTTAAGGGGTATGGAGAGCAGACACGGAAGTGGAGCTGAGGCCATGATCAGATCAGCCATGACCTTATTGAACGGGGGAGCAGTCTCGAGGGGTCAAATGGACTACTCCTGCTCCTATTTCTTATGTTCTTAAACACTTTTTTTGAATGAACCTATGGCCACACTTCCTGTTGTCCACCTCTTTGGCTGGGGTCTACTTGCCTCTAATTGTACTTCTAGGAAATGCCATTGGATATTCTGTTCTATTTGAAAGGTGCTATATAAATACAAGTGATACTGTTGTACGGCAGTGACATCCATTCTCATCTTTGACTTACTCAGGGTAAGGTACAGTCCGATACCTATATAAATTTAATCAAATCTTGTCAATGTGGCTTTTGTAAAATTACTCCATAAACTATCACATCCAGATCACAAGGACGAATGCTAAGATACCTCTTTCTACCATGTAAGACGCTACATTTCTCCACGCCCCTCTCATCCTTCGATACCCATATGAAAACCGCTCGTTAACAAAGCTTTAGTTTCCATATTTACTTACTTGCCTGACTTTCCTCACGCTTCTATGACGCATGATAGGAATGTTTATTGCAGGAAAAGCGTTCTGTCAATCTAAGTTCTTTTCACATTCACAACAATATGTCCAATAATAGTCCAATCTGTGAGCAGCAGCACCATTCACAACAATATGTCCAATAGTAGTCCAATCTGTGAACAGCAGCACCATTCACAACAATATGTCCAATAGTAGTCCATTCTGTGAGCAGCAGCACCATTCACAACAATATGTCCAATAGTAGTCCAATCTGTGAACAGCAGCACCATTCACAACAATTTGTCTAATAGTAGTCCAATCTGTGAACAGCTTCACCATTCACAACAATATGTCCAATAGTAGTCCAATCTGTGAACAGCAGCACCATTCACAACAATTTGTCTAATAGTAGTCCAATCTGTGAACAGCTTCACCATTCACAACAATATGTCTAATAGTAGTCCAATCTGTGAACAGCAGCACTATTCACAACAATATGTCCAATCATAGTCCAATCTGTGAATAGCAGCACCATTCACAACAATATGTCCAATAGTAGTCCAATCTGTGAACAGCAGCACCATTCACAACAATACGTCCAATAGTAGTCCAATATGTGAACAGCAGCACCATTCACAACAATATGTCAAATAGTAGTCCAATCTGTGAACAGCAGCACCATTCACAACAATATTTCCAATAGTAGTCCAATCTGTGAACAGCAGCACCATTCACAACAATTTGACTAATAATAGTCCAATCTGTGAGCAGCAGCACCATTCACAACAATATGTCCAATAGTAGTCCAATCTGTGAACAGCAGCACTATTCACAACAATATGTCCAATCATAGTCCAATCTGTGAACAGCAGCACCATTCACAACAATATGTCCAATAGTAGTCCAATCTGTGAACAGCAGCACCATTCACAACAATGTGTCCAATAGTAGTCAAATCTGTGAACAGCAGCACCATTCACAACAATATGTCTAATAGAAGTCCAATCTGTGAACAGCTTCACCATTCACAACAATATGTCCAATATTAGTCCAATCTGTGAACAGCAGCACCATTCACAACAATATGTCCAATAGTAGTCCAATATGTGAACAGCAGCACCATTCACAACAATATGTCCAATAGTAGTCCAATCTGTGAACAGCAGCACCATTCACAACAATTTGTCTAATAGAAGTCCAATCTGTGAACAGTTTCACCATTCACAACAATATGTCTAATAGTAGTCCAATCTGTGAACAGCAGCACCATTCCCAACAATATGTCTAATAGTAGTCCAATCTGTGTACAGCTTCACCATTCACAACAATATGTCCAATCATAGTCCAATCTGTGAACAGCAGCACCATTCACAACAATATGTCCAATAGTAGTCCAATCTGTGAACAGCAGCACCATTCACAACAATATGTCCAATAGTAGTCCAATCTGTGAGCAGCAGCACCATTCACAACAATATGTCCAATAGTAGTCCAATCTGTGAGCAGCAGCACCATTCACAACAATATGTCCAATAGTAGTCCAATCTGTGAACAGCAGCACTATTCACAACAATATGTCCAATCATAGTCCAATCTGTGAACAGCAGCACCATTCACAACAATATGTCCAAGAGGAGTCCAATCTGTGAACAGCAGCACCATTCACAACAATATGTCCAATAGTAGTCCAATCTGTGAACAGCAGCACCATTCACAACAATATGTCCAATAGTTGTCCAATCTGTGAACAGCAGCACCATTCACAACAATATGTCCAATAGATATCCAATCTGTGAACAGCAGCACCATTCACAACAATATGTCCAATAGTTGTCCAATCTGTGAACAGCAGCACCATTCACAACAATATGTCCAATAGTGGTCCAATCTGTGAACAGCAGCACCATTCACAACAATATGTCCAAAAGTTGTCCAATCTGTGAACAGCAGCACCATTCACAACAATATGTCCAATAGTAGTCCAATCTGTGAACAGCTGCACCAGTCACAACAATATGTCCAATAGTAGTCCAATCTGTGAACAGCAGCACCATTCACAACAATATGTCCAATATTCGTCCAATCTATGAACATCACCATTCACAACAATATGTCTAATCGTAGCCCAATCTGTGAACAGCTTCACCATTCACAACAATATGTCCAATAGTAGTCCAATCTGTGAGCAACAGCACCATTCACAACAATATGTCCAATAGTAGTCCAATCTGTGAACAGCAGCACCATTCACAACAATATGTCCAATAGTAGTCCATTCTGTGAAAAGCAGCACCATTCACAACAATATGTCCAATAGTAGTCCAATCTGTGAGCAGCAGCACCATTCACAACAATATGTCCAATAGTAGTCCAATCTGTGAACAGCAGCACCATTCACAACAATATGTCCAATCATAGTCCAATCTGTGAACAGCTTCACCATTCACAACAATATGTCCAATAGTAGTCCAATCTGTGAGTAAGAGCACCATTCACAACAATATGTCCAATAGTAGTCCAATCTGTGAACAGCAGCACCATTCACAACAATATGTCCAATAGTAGTCCAATCTGTGAACAGCAGCACCATTCACAACAATATGTCCAATCATAGTCCAATCTGTGAACAGCTTCACCATTCACAACAATATGTCCAATAGTAGTCCAATCTGTGAGCAAGAGCACCATTCAGAACAATATGTCCAATAGTAGTCCAATCTGTGAACAGCAGCACCATTCACAACAATATGTCCAATAGTAGTCCAATCTGTGAACAGCAGCACCATTCACAACAATATGTCTAATAGTTGTCCAATCTGTGAAAAGCAGCACCATTCACAACCAGATGTCCAATAGTAGTCCAATCTGTGAGCAAGAGCACCATTCAGAACAATATGTCCAATAGTAGTCCAATCTGTGAACAGCAGCACCATTCACAACAATATGTCCAATAGTAGTCCAATCTGTGAACAGCAGCACCATTCACAACAATATGTCTAATAGTTGTCCAATCTGTGAAAAGCAGCACCATTCACAACCAGATGTCTAATTGTAGTCCAATCTGTGAACAGCAGCACCATTCACAACAATATGTCCAATAGTAGTCCAATCTGTGAACAGAAGCACCATTCACAACAATATGTCCAATAGTAGTCCAATCTGTGAACAGCAGCACCATTCACAACAATATGTTTAATAATAGTCCAATCTGTGAACAGCAGCACCATTCACAACAATATGTTCAATAGTAGTCCAATCTGTGAGCAGCAGCACCATTCATAACAATATATCTAATAGTAGTCCAATCTGTGAACAGCAGCACCATTCACAACAATATGTCCAATATTAGTCCAATCTGTGAGCATCAGCACCAGTCACAACAATATGTCCAATAGTAGTCCAATCTGTGAACATCAGCACCATTCACAACAATATGTCAAATAGTTGTCCAATCTGTGAACAGCAGCACCATTCACAACAATATGTCCAATAGTAGTCCAATCTGTGAACAGCAGCACCATTCACAACAATATGTCCAATAGTAATGCAATCTGTGAACAGCAGCACCATTCACAACAATATGTCCAATAGTAGTCCAATCTGTGAACAGCAGCACCATTCACAACAATATGTCCAATAGTAGTCCAATCTGTGAACAGCAGCACCATTCACAACAATATGTCCAATAGTTGTCCAATCTGTGAACAGCAGCACCATTCACAACAATATGTCCAATAGTAGTCCAATCTGTGAACAGCAGCACCAGTCACAACAATATGTCCAATAGTAGTCCAATCTGTGAACAGCAGCACCATTCACAACAATATGTTCAATATTCGTCCAATCTATGAACATCACCATTCACAACAATATGTCTAATCGTAGCCCAATCTGTGAACAGCTTCACCATTCACAACAATATGTCCAATAGTAGTCCAATCTGTGAGCAACAGCACCATTCACAACAATATGTCCAATAGTAGTCCAATCTGTGAACAGCAGCACCATTCACAACAATATGTCCAATCATAGTCCAATCTGTGAACAGCTTCACCATTCACAACAATATGTCCAATAGTAGTCCAATCTGTGAGCAAGAGCACCATTCAGAACAATATGTCCAATAGTAGTCCAATCTGTGAACAGCAGCACCATTCACAACAATATGTCCAATAGTAGTCCAATCTGTGAACAGCAGCACCATTCACAACAATATGTCTAATAGTTGTCCAATCTGTGAACAGCAGCACCATTCACAACCAGATGTCTAATTGTAGTCCAATCTGTGAACAGCAGCACCATTCACAACAATATGTCCAATAGTAGTCCAATCTGTGAACAGAAGCACCATTCACAACAATATGTCCAATAGTAGTCCAATCTGTGAACAGCAGCACCATTCACAACAATATGTTTAATAATAGTCCAATCTGTGAACAGCAGCACCATTCACAACAATATGTTCAATAGTAGTCCAATCTGTGAGCAGCAGCACCATTCATAACAATATATCTAATAGTAGTCCAATCTGTGAACAGCAGCACCATTCACAACAATATGTCCAATATTAGTCCAATCTGTGAGCAGCAGCACCATTCACAACAATATGTCCAATAGTAGTCCAATCTGTGAACAGCAGCACCATTCACAACAATATGTCAAATAGTTGTCCAATCTGTGAACAGCAGCACCATTCACAACAATATGTCCAATAGTAGTCCAATCTGTGAACAGCAGCACCATTCACAACAATATGTCCAATAGTAATGCAATCTGTGAACAGCAGCACCATTCACAACAATATGTCCAATAGTAGTCCAATCTGTGAACAGCAGCACCATTCACAACAATATGTCCAATAGTAGTCCAATCTGTGAACAGCAGCACCATTCACAACAATATGTCCAATAGTTGTCCAATCTGTGAACAGCAGCACCATTCACAACAATATGTCCAATAGTAGTCCAATCTGTGAACAGCAGCACCAGTCACAACAATATGTCCAATAGTAGTCCAAACTGTGAACAGCAGCACCATTCACAACAATATGTTCAATATTCGTCCAATCTATGAACATCACCATTCACAACAATATGTCTAATCGTAGCCCAATCTGTGAACAGCTTCACCATTCACAACAATATGTCCAATAGTAGTCCAATCTGTGAGCAACAGCACCATTCACAACAATATGTCCAATAGTAGTCCAATCTGTGAGCAGCAGCACCATTCACAACAATATGTCCAATAGTTGTCCAATCTGTGAACAGCAGCACCATTCACAACAATATGTCCAATCATAGTCCAATCTGTGAACAGCTTCACCATTCACAACAATATGTCCAATAGTAGTCCAATCTGTGAGCAAGAGCACCATTCACAACAATATGTCCAATAGTAGTCCAATCTGTGAACAGCAGCACCATTCACAACAATATGTCCAATAGTAGTCCAATCTGTGAGCAAGAGTACCATTCAGAACAATATGTCCAATAGTAGTCCAATCTGTGAGCAAGAGCACCATTCACAACAATATGTCCAATAGTAGTCCAATCTGTGAGCAAGAGCACCATTCACAACAATATGTCCAATAGTAGTCCAATCTGTGAACAGCAGCACCTTTCACAACAATATGTCCAATTATAGTCCAATCTGTGAACAGCTTCACCATTCACAACAATATGTCCAATAGTAGTCCAATCTGTGAGCAAGAGCACCATTCAGAACAATATGTCCAATAGTAGTCCAATCTGTGAACAGCAGCACCATTCACAACAATATGTCCAATAGTAGTCCAATCTGTGAACAGCAGCACCATTCACAACAATATGTCTAATAGTTGTCCAATCTGTGAACACCAGCACCATTCACAACAATATGTCTAATTGTAGTCCAATCTGTGAACAGCAGCACCATTCACAACAATATGTCCAATAGTAGTCCAATCTGTGAACAGAAGCACCATTCACAACAATATGTCCAATAGTAGTCCAATCTGTGAACAGCAGCACCATTCACAACAATATGTTTAATAGTAGTCCAATCTGTGAGCAACAGCACCATTCACAACAATATGTCCAATAGTAGTCCATTCTGTGAAAAGCAGCACCATTCACAACAATATGTCCAATAGTAGTCCAATCTGTGAGCAGCAGCACCATTCACAACAATATGTCCAATAGTAGTCCAATCTGTGAACAGCAGCACCATTCACAACAATATGTCCAATCATAGTCCAATTTGTGAACAGCTTCACCATTCACAACAATATGTCCAATAGTAGTCCAATCTGTGAGCAAGAGCACCATTCACAACAATATGTCCAATAGTAGTCCAATCTGTGAACAGCAGCACCATTCACAACAATATGTCCAATAGTAGTCCAATCTGTGAACAGCAGCAACATTCACAACAATATGTCCAATCATAGTCCAATCTGTGAACAGCTTCACCATTCACAACAATATGTCCAATAGTAGTCCAATCTGTGAGCAAGAGCACAATTCAGAACAATATGTCCAATAGTAGTCCAATCTGTGAACAGAAGCACCATTCACAACAATATGTCCAATAGTAGTCCAATCTGTGAACAGCAGCACCATTCACAACAATATGTCTAATAGTTGTCCAATCTGTGAACAGCAGCACCATTCACAACAATATGTCTAATTGTAGTCCAATCTGTGAACAGCAGCACCATTCACAACAATATGTCCAATAGTAGTCCAATCTGTGAACAGCAGCACCATTCACAACAATATGTTTAATAGTAGTCCAATCTGTGAACAGCAGCACCATTCACAACAATATGTCCAATATTAGTCCAATCTGTGAGCAGCAGCACCATTCACAACAATATGTCCAATAGTAGTCCAATCTGTGAACAGCAGCACCATTCACAACAATATGTCAAATAGTTGTCCAATCTGTGAACAGCAGCACCATTCACAACAATATGTCCAATAGTAGTCCAATCTGTGAACAGCAGCACCATTCACAACAATATGTCCAATAGTAATCCAATCTGTGAACAGCAGCACCATTCACAACAATATGTCCAATAGTAGTCCAATCTGTGAGCAACAGCACCATTCACAACAATATGTCCAATAGTAGTCCAATCTGTGAACAGAAGCACCATTCACAACAATATGTCCAATAGTAATCCAATCTGTGAACAGCAGCACCATTCACAACAATATGTCCAATAGTAGTCCAATCTGTGAGCAACAGCACCATTCACAACAATATGTCCAATAGTAGTCCAATCTGTGAACAGCAGCACCATTCACAACAGTATGTCCAATAGTAGTCCATTCTGTGAGCAGCAGCACCATTCACAACAATATGTCCAATAGTAGTCCAATCTGTGAACAGCAGCACCATTCACAACAATATGTCAAATAGTTGTCCAATCTGTGAACAGCAGCACCATTCACAACAATATGTCCAATAGTAGTCCAATCTGTGAACAGCAGCACCATTCACAACAATATGTCCAATAGTAATCCAATCTGTGAACAGCAGCACCATTCACAACAATATGTCCAATAGTAGTCCAATCTGTGAACAGCAGCACCATTCACAACAATATGTCCAATAGTAGTCCAATCTGTGAACAGCAGCACCATTCACAACAATATGTCTAATATTAGTCCAATCTGTGAACAGAAGCACCATTCACAACAATATGTCCAATATTCGTCCAATCTATGAACATCACCATTCACAACAATATGTCTAATCGTAGCCCAATCTGTGAACAGCTTCACCATTCACAACAATATGTCCAATAGTAATCCAATCTGTGAGCAACAGCACCATTCACAACAATATGTCCAATAGTAGTCCAATCTGTGAACAGCAGCACCATTCACAACAATATGTCCAATAGTAGTCCATTCTGTGAAAAGCAGCACTATTCACAACAATATGTCCAATAGTAGTCCAATCTGTGAGCAGCAGCACCATTCACAACAATATGTCCAATAGTAGTCCAATCTGTGAACAGCAGCACCATTCACAACAATATGTCCAATCATAGTCCAATCTGTCAACAGCTTCACCATTCACAACAATATGTCCAATAGTAGTCCAATCTGTGAGCAAGAGCACCATTCACAACAATATGTCCAATAGTAGTCCAATCTGTGAACAGCAGCACCATTCACAACAATATGTCCAACAGTAGTCCAATCTGTGAACAGCAGCACCATTCACAACAATATGTCCAATCATAGTCCAATCTGTGAACAGCTTCACCATTCACAACAATATGTCCAATAGTAGTCCAATCTGTGAGCAAGAGCACCATTCAGAACAATATGTCCAATAGTAGTCCAATCTGTGAACAGCAGCACCATTCACAACAATATGTCCAATAGTAGTCCAATCTGTGAACAGCAGCACCATTCACAACAATATGTCTAATAGTTGTCCAATCTGTGAACAGCTGCACCATTCACAACAATATGTCTAATTGTAGTCCAATCTGTGAACAGCAGCACCATTCACAACAATATGTCCAATAGTAGTCCAATCTGTGAACAGAAGCACCATTCACAACAATATGTCCAATAGTAGTCCAATCTGTGAACAGCAGCACCATTCACAACAATATGTTTAATAGTCGTCCAATCTGTGAGCAACAGCACCATTCACAACAATATGTCCAATAGTAGTCCAATCTGTGAATAGCAGCACCATTCACAACAATATGTCCAATAGTAGTCCATTCTGTGAAAAGCAGCACCATTCACAACAATATGTCCAATAGTAGTCCAATCTGTGAGCAGCAGCACCATTCACAACAATATGTCCAATAGTAGTCCAATCTGTGAACAGCAGCACCATTCACAACAATATGTCCAATCATAGTCCAATCTGTGAACAGCTTCACCATTCACAACAATATGTCCAATAGTAGTCCAATCTGTGAGCAAGAGCACCATTCAACACAATATGTCCAATAGTAGTCCAATCTGTGAACAGCAGCACCATTCACAACAATATGGCCAATAGAAGTCCAATCTGTGAACAGCAGCAACATTCACAACAATATGTCCAATCATAGTCCAATCTGTGAACAGCTTCACCATTCACAACAATATGTCCAATAGTAGTCCAATCTGTGAGCAAGAGCACCATTCAGAACAATATGTCCAATAGTAGTCCAATCTGTGAACAGCAGCACCATTCACAACAATATGTCCAATAGTAGTCCAATCTGTGAACAGCAGCACCATTCACAACAATATGTCAAATTGTTGTCCAATCTGTGAACAGCAGCACCATTCACAACAATATGTCTAATAGTTGTCCAATCTGTGAACAGCAGCACCATTCACAACAATATGTCTAATTGTAGTCCAATCTGTGAACAGCAGCACCATTCACAACAATATGTCCAATAGTAGTCCAATCTGTGAACAGAAGCACCACTCACAACAATATGTCCAATAGTAGTCCAATCTGTGAACAGCAGCACCATTCACAACAATATGTTTAATAGTAGTCCAATCTGTGAGCAACAGCACCATTCACAACAATATGTCCAATAGTAGTCCAATCTGTGAACAGCAGCACCATTCACAACAATATGTCCAATAGTAGTCCATTCTGTGAAAAGCAGCACCATTCACAACAATATGTCCAATAGTAGTCCAATCTGTGAGCAGCATCACCATTCACAACAATATGTCCAATAGTAGTCCAATCTGTGAACAGCAGCACCATTCACAACAATATGTCCAATCATAGTCCAATTTGTGAACAGCTTCACCATTCACAACAATATGTCCAATAGTAGTCCAATCTGTGAGCAAGAGCACCATTCACAACAATATGTCCAATAGTAGTCCAATCTGTGAACAGCAGCACCATTCACAACAATATGTATAATAGTAGTCCAATCTGTGAACAGCAGCAACATTCACAACAATATGTCCAATCATAGTCCAATCTGTGAACAGCTTCACCATTCACAACAATATGTCCAATAGTAGTCCAATCTGTGAGCAAGAGCACCATTCAGAACAATATGTCCAATAGTAGTCCAATCTGTGAACAGCAGCACCATTCACAACAATATGTCCAATAGTAGTCCAATCTGTGAACAGCAGCACCATTCACAACAATATGTCTAATAGTAGTCCAATCTGTGAACAGAAGCACCATTCACAACAATATGTCCAATAGTTGTCCAATCTGTGAACAGCAGCAATATTCACAACAATATGTCCAATAGTTGTCCAATCTGTGAACAGCAGCACCATTCACAACAATATGTCCAATAGTAGTCCAATCTGTGAACAGCAGCACCAGTCACAACAATATGTCCAATAGTAGTCCAATTTGTGAACAGCAGCACCATTCACAACAATATGTCCAATAGTAGTCCATTCTGTGAAAAGCAGCACTATTCACAACAATATGTCCAATAGTAGTCCAATCTGTGAGCAGCAGCACCATTCACAACAATATGTCCAATAGTAGTCCAATCTGTGAACAGCAGCACCATTCACAACAATATGTCCAATCATAGTCCAATCTGTGAACAGCTTCACCATTCACAACAATATGTCCAATAGTAGTCCAATCTGTGAGCAAGAGCACCATTCACAACAATATGTCCAATAGTAGTCCAATCTGTGAACAGCAGCACCATTCACAACAATATGTCCAATAGTAGTCCAATCTGTGAAAAGCAGCACCATTCACAACAATATGTCCAATCATAGTCCAATCTGTGAACAGCTTCACCATTCACAACAATATGTCCAATAGTAGTCCAATCTGTGAGCAAGAGCACCATTCACAACAATATGTCCAATAGTAGTCCAATCTGTGAGCAGCAGCACCATTCACAACAATATGTCCAATAGTAGTCCAATCTGTGAACAGCAGCACCATTCACAACAATATGTCCAATCATAGTCCAATCTGTGAACAGCTTCACCATTCACAACAATATGTCCAATAGTAGTCCAATCTGTGAGCAAGAGCACCATTCAACACAATATGTCCAATAGTAGTCCAATCTGTGAACAGCAGCACCATTCACAACAATATGGCCAATAGTAGTCCAATCTGTGAACAGCAGCAACATTCACAACAATATGTCCAATCATAGTCCAATCTGTGAACAGCTTCACCATTCACAACAATATGTCCAATAGTAGTCCAATCTGTGAGCAAGAGCACCATTCAGAACAATATGTCCAATAGTAGTCCAATCTGTGAACAGCAGCACCATTCACAACAATATGTCCAATAGTAGTCCAATCTGTGAACAGCAGCACCATTCACAACAATATGTCAAATAGTTGTCCAATCTGTGAACAGCAGCACCATTCACAACAATATGTCCAATAGTAGTCCAATCTGTGAACAGCAGCACCATTCACAACAATATGTCTAATAGTAGTCCAATCTGTGAACAGAAGCACCATTCACAACAATATGTCCAATAGTTGTCCAATCTGTGAACAGCAGCACCATTCACAACTATATGTCCAATAGTTGTCCAATCTGTGAACAGCAGCACCATTCACAACAATATGTCCAATAGTAGTCCAATCTGTGAACAGCAGCACCAGTCACAACAATATGTCCAATAGTAGTCCAATCTGTGAACAGCAGCACCATTCACAACAATATGTCCAATAGTAGTCCATTCTGTGAAAAGCAGCACTATTCACAACAATATGTCCAATAGTAGTCCAATCTGTGAGCAGCAGCACCATTCACAACAATATGTCCAATAGTTGTCCAATCTGTGAACAGCAGCACCATTCACAACAATATGTCCAATCATAGTCCAATCTGTGAACAGCTTCACCATTCACAACAATATGTCCAATAGTAGTCCAATCTGTGAGCAAGAGCACCATTCACAACAATATGTCCAATAGTAGTCCAATCTGTGAACAGCAGCAGCATTCACAACAATATGTCCAATAGTAGTCCAATCTGTGAACAGCAGCACCATTCACAACAATATGTCCAATCATAGTCCAATCTGTGAACAGCTTCACCATTCACAACAATATGTCCAATAGTAGTCCAATCTGTGAGCAAGAGCACCATTCAGAACAATATGTCCAATAGTAGTCCAATCTGTGAACAGCAGCACCATTCACAACAATATGTCCAATAGTAGTCCAATCTCTGAACAGCAGCACCATTCACAACAATATGTCTAATAGTTGTCCAATCTGTGAACAGCAGCACCATTCACAACAATATGTCTAATTGTAGTCCAATCTGTGAACAGCAGCACCATTCACAACAATATGTCCAATAGTAGTCCAATCTGTGAACAGAAGCACCATTCACAACAATATGTCCAATAGTAGTCCAATCTGTGAACAGCAGCACCATTCACAACAATATGTTTAATAGTAGTCCAATCTGTGAGCAACAGCACCATTCACAACAATATGTCCAATAGTAGTCCAATCTGTGAACAGCAGCACCATTCACAACAATATGTCCAATAGTAGTCCATTCTGTGAAAAGCAGCACCATTCACAACAATATGTCCAATAGTAGTCCAATCTGTGAGCAGCATCACCATTCACAACAATATGTCCAATAGTAGTCCAATCTGTGAACAGCAGCACCATTCACAACAATATGTCCAATCATAGTCCAATTTGTGAACAGCTTCACCATTCACAACAATATGTCCAATAGTAGTCCAATCTGTGAGCAAGAGCACCATTCACAACAATATGTCCAATAGTAGTCCAATCTGTGAACAGCAGCACCATTCACAACAATATGTCCAATAGTAGTCCAATCTGTGAATAGCAGCAACATTCACAACAATATGTCCAATCATAGTCCAATCTGTGAACAGCTTCACCATTCACAACAATATGTCCAATAGTAGTCCAATCTGTGAGCAAGAGCACCATTCAGAACAATATGTCCAATAGCAGTCCAATCTGTGAACAGCAGCACCATTCACAACAATATGTCCAATAGTAGTCCAATCTGTGAACAGCAGCACCATTCACAACAATATGTCTAATAGTAGTCCAATCTGTGAACAGAAGCACCATTCACAACAATATGTCCAATAGTTGTCCAATCTGTGAACAGCAGCACCATTCACAACAATATGTCCAATAGTTGTCCAATCTGTGAACAGCAGCACCATTCACAACAATATGTCCAATAGTAGTCCAATCTGTGAACAGCAGCACCAGTCACAACAATATGTCCAATAGTAGTCCAATTTGTGAACAGCAGCACCATTCACAACAATATGTCCAATATTCGTCCAATCTATGAACATCACCATTCACAACAATATGTCTAATCGTAGCCCAATCTGTGAACAGCTTCACCATTCACAACAATATGTCCAATAGTAGTCCAATCTGTGAGCAACAGCACCATTCACAACAATATGTCCAATAGTAGTCCAATCTGTGAACAGCAGCACCATTCACAACAATATGTCCAATAGTAGTCCATTCTGTGAAAAGCAGCACTATTCACAACAATATGTCCAATAGTAGTCCAATCTGTGAGCAGCAGCACCATTCACAACAATATGTCCAATAGTAGTCCAATCTGTGAACAGCAGCACCATTCACAACAATATGTCCAATCATAGTCCAATCTGTGAACAGCTTCACCATTCACAACAATATGTCCAATAGTAGTCCAATCTGTGAGCAAGAGCACCATTCACAACAATATGTCCAATAGTAGTCCAATCTGTGAACAGCAGCACCATTCACAACAATATGTCCAATAGTAGTCCAATCTGTGAAAAGCAGCACCATTCACAACAATATGTCCAATCATAGTCCAATCTGTGAACAGCTTCACCATTCACAACAATATGTCCAATAGTAGTCCAATCTGTGAGCAAGAGCACCATTCAGAACAATATGTCCAATAGTAGTCCAATCTGTGAACAGCAGCACCATTCACAACAATATGTCCAATAGTAGTCCAATCTGTGAACAGCAGCACCATTCACAACAATATGTCTAATAGTTGTCCAATCTGTGAACAGCAGCACCATTCACAACCAGATGTCTAATTGTAGTCCAATCTGTGAACAGCAGCACCATTCACAACAATATGTCCAATAGTAGTCCAATCTGTGAACAGAAGCACCATTCACAACAATATGTCCAATAGTAGTCCAATCTGTGAACAGCAGCACCATTCACAACAATATGTTTAATAGTAGTCCAATCTGTGAACAGCAGCACCATTCACAACAATATGTTCAATAGTAGTCCAACCTGTGAGCAGCAGCACCATTCATAACAATATATCTAATAGTAGTCCAATCTGTGAACAGCAGCACCATTCACAACAATATGTCCAATATTAGTCCAATCTGTGAGCAGCAGCACCATTCACAACAATATGTCCAATAGTAGTCCAATCTGTGAACAGCAGCACCATTCACAACAATATGTCAAATAGTTGTCCAATCTGTGAACAGCAGCACTATTCACAACAATATGTCCAATAGTAGTCCAATCTGTGAACAGCAGCACCATTCACAACAATATGTCCAATAGTAATCCAATCTGTGAACAGCAGCACCATTCACAACAATATGTCCAATAGTAGTCCAATCTGTGAACAGCAGCACCATTCACAACAATATGTCCAATAGTAGTCCAATCTGTGAACAGCAGCACCATTCACAACAATATGTCTAATAGTTGTCCAATCTGTGAACAGAAGCACCATTCACAACAATATGTCCAATAGTTGTCCAATCTGTGAACAGCAGCACCATTCACAACAATATGTCCAATAGTTGTCCAATCTGTGAACAGCAGCACCATTCACAACAATATGTCCAATAGTAATCCAATCTGTGAACAGCAGCACCAGTCACAACAATATGTCCAATAGTAGTCCAATCTGTGAAGAGCAGCACCATTTACAACAATATGTCCAATATTCGTCCAATCTATGAACATCACCATTCACTACAATATGTCTAATCGTAGCCCAATCTGTGAACAGCTTCACCATTCACAACAATATGTCCAATAGTAGTCCAATCTGTGAGCAACAGCACCATTCACAACAATATGTCCAATAGTAGTCCAATCTGTGAACAGCAGCACCATTCACAACAATAAGTCCAATAGTAGTCCATTCTGTGAAAAGCAGCACTATTCACAACAATATGTCCAATAGTAGTCCAATCTGTGAGCAGCAGCACCATTCACAACAATATGTCCAATAGTAGTCCAATCTGTGAACAGCAGCACCAGTCACGACAATATGTCCAATAGTAGTCCAATCTGTGAACAGCAGCACCATTCACAACAATATGTCCAATATTCGTCCAATCTATGAACATCACCATTCACAACAATATGTCTAATCATAGCCCAATCTGTGAACAGCTTCACCATTCACAACAATATGTCCAATAGTAGTCCAATCTGTGAGCAACAGCACCATTCACAACAATATGTCCAATAGTAGTCCAATCTGTGAACAGCAGCACCATTCACAACAATATGTCCAATAGTTGTCCAATCTGTGAACAGCAGCACCATTCACAACAATATGTCCAATCATAGTCCAATCTGTGAACAGCTTCACCATTCACAACAATATGTCCAATAGTAGTCCAATCTGTGAGCAAGAGCACCATTCACAACAATATGTCCAATAGTAGTCCAATCTGTGAACAGCAGCACCATTCACAACAATATGTCCAATAGTAGTCCAAACTGTGAACAGCAGCACCATTCACAACAATATGTCTAATAGTTGTCCAATCTGTGAACAGCAGCACCATTCACAACAATATGTCTAATTGTAGTCCAATCTGTGAACAGCAGCACCATTCACAACAATATGTCCAATAGTAGTCCAAACTGTGAACAGAAGCACCATTCACAACAATATGTCCAATAGTAGTCCAATCTGTGAACAGCAGCACCATTCACAACAATATGTTCAATAGTAGTCCAATCTGTGAGCAACAGCACCATTCACAACAATATGTCCAATAGTAGTCCAATCTGTGAACAGCAGCACCATTCACAACAATATGTCCAATAGTAGTCCATTCTGTGAAAAGCAGCACCATTCACAACAATATGTCCAATAGTAGTCCAATCTGTGAGCAGCAGCACCATTCACAACAATATGTCCAATAGTAGTCCAATCTGTGAACAGCAGCACCATTCACAACAATATGTCCAATCATAGTCCAATTTGTGAACAGCTTCACCATTCACAACAATATGTCCAATAGTAGTCCAATCTGTGAGCAAGAGCACCATTCACAACAATATGTCCAATAGTAGTCCAATCTGTGAACAGCAGCACCATTCACAACAATATGTCCAATAGTAGTCCAATCTGTGAACAGCAGCAACATTCACAACAATATGTCCAATCATAGTCCAATCTGTGAACAGCTTCACCATTCACAACAATATGTCCAATAGTAGTCCAATCTGTGAGCAAGAGCACCATTCAGAACAATATGTCCAATAGTAGTCCAATCTGTGAACAGCAGCACCATTCACAACAATATGTCCAATAGTAGTCCAATCTGTGAACAGCAGCACCATTCACAACAATATGTCTAATAGTTGTCCAATCTGTGAACAGCAGCACCATTCACAACAATATGTCTAATTGTAGTCCAATCTGTGAACAGCAGCACCATTCACAACAATATGTCCAATAGTAGTCCAATCTGTGAACAGCAGCACCATTCACAACAATATGTTTAATAGTAGTCCAATCTGTGAGCAGCAGCACCATTCACAACAATATGTCCAATAGTAGTCCAATCTGTGAACAGCAGCACCATTCACAACAATATGTCAAATAGTTGTCCAATCTGTGAACAGCAGCACCATTCACAACAATATGTCCAATAGTAGTCCAATCTGTGAACAGCAGCACCATTCACAACAATATGTCCAATAGTAATCCAATCTGTGAACAGCAGCACCATTCACAACAATATCTCCAATAGTAGTCCAATCTGTGAGCAACAGCACCATTCACAACAATATGTCCAATAGTAGTCCAATCTGTGAACAGCAGCACCATTCACAACAGTATGTCCAATAGTTGTCCAATCTGTGAACAGCAGCACCATTCACAACAATATGTCTAATTGTAGTCCAATCTGTGAACAGAAGCACCATTCACAACAATATGTCCAATAGTAGTCCAATCTGTGAACAGCAGCACCATTCACAACAATATGTTTAATAGTAGTCCAATCTGTGAACAGCAGCACCATTCACAACAATATGTCCAATATTAGTCCAATCTGTTAGCAGCAGCACCATTCACAACAATATGTCCAATAGTAGTCCAATCTGTGAACAGCAGCACCATTCACAACAATATGTCAAATAGTTGTCCAATCTGTGAACAGCAGCACCATTCACAACAATATGTCCAATAGTAGTCCAATCTGTGAACAGAAGCAACATTCACAACAATATATCCAATAGTAATCCAATCTGTGAACAGCAGCACCATTCACAACAATATGTCCAATAGTAGTCCAATCTGTGAGCAACAGCACCATTCACAACAATATGTCCAATAGTAGTCCAATCTGTGAACAGCAGCACCATTCACAACAGTATGTCCAATAGTAGTCCATTCTGTGAGCAGCAGCACCATTCACAACAATATGTCCAATAGTAGTCCAATCTGTGAACAGCAGCACCATTCACAACAATATGTCAAATATTTGTCCAATCTGTGAACAGCAGCACCATTCACAACAATATGTCCAATAGTAGTCCAATCTGTGAACAGCAGCACCATTCACAACAATATGTCCAATAGTAATCCAATCTGTGAACAGCAGCACCATTCACAACAATATGTCCAATAGTGGTCCAATCTGTGAACAGCAGCACCATTCACGACAATATGTCCAATAGATATCCAATCTGTGAACAGCAGCACCATTCACAACAATATGTCCAATAGTTGTCCAATCTGTGAACAGCAGCACCATTCACAACAATATGTCCAATAGTAGTCCAATCTGTGAACAGCAGCACCATTCACAACAATAAGTCCAATAGTTGTCCAATCTGTGAACAGCAGCACCATTCACAACAATATGTCCAATAGTAGTCCAATCTGTGAACAGCAGCACCAGTCACAACAATATGTCCAATAGTAGTCCAATCTGTGAACAGCAGCACCATTCACAACAATATGTCCAATATTCGTCCAATCTATGAACATCACCATTCACAACAATATGTCTAATCGTAGCCCAATCTGTGAACAGCTTCACCACTCACAACAATATGTCCAATAGTAGTCCAATCTGTGAGCAACAGCACCAATCACAACAATATGTCCAATAGTAGTCCAATCTGTGAACAGCAGCACCATTCACAACAATATGTCCAATAGTAGTCCATTCTGTGAAAAGCAGCACCATTCACAACAATATGTCCAATAGTAGTCCAATCTGTGAACAGCAGCACCAGTCACAACAATATGTCCAATAGTAGTCCAATCTGTGAACAGCAGCACCATTCACAACAATATGTCCAATATTCGTCCAATCTATGAACATCACCATTCACAACAATATGTCTAATCGTAGCCCAATCTGTGAACAGCTTCACCATTCACAACAATATGTCCAATAGTAGTCCAATCTGTGAGCAACAGCACCATTCACAACAATATGTCCAATAGTAGTCCAATCTGTGAACAGCAGCACCATTCACAACAATATGTCCAATAGTAGTCCATTCTGTGAAAAGCAGCACCATTCACAACAATATGTCCAATAGTAGTCCAATCTGTGAGCAGCAGCACCATTCACAACAATATGTCCAATAGTAGTCCAATCTGTGAACAGCAGCACCATTCACAACAATATGTCCAATCATAGTCCAATCTGTGAACAGCTTCACCATTCACAACAATATGTCCAATAGTAGTCCAATCTGTGAGCAAGAGCACCATTCAGAACAATATGTCCAATAGTAGTCCAATCTGTGAACAGCAGCACCATTCACAACAATATGTCCAATAGTAGTCCAATCTGTGAACAGCAGCACCAGTCACAACAATATGTCTAATAGTTGTCCAATATGTGAACAGCAGCACCATTCACAACAATATGTTTAATAGTAGTCCAATCTGTGAACAGCAGCACCATTCACAAAAATATGTTCAATAGTAGTCCAATCTGTGAGCAGCAGCACCATTCATAACAATATATCTAATAGTAGTCCAATCTGTGAACAGCAGCACCATTCACAACAATATGTCCAATATTAGTCCAATCTGTGAGCAGCAGCACCATTCACAACAATATGTCCAATAGTAGTCCAATCTGTGAACAGCAGCACCATTCACAACAATATGTCCAATAGTAGTCCAATCTGTGAACAGCAGCACCATTCACAACAATATGTCCAATAGTAATCCAATCTGTGAACAGCAGCACCATTCACAACAATATGTCCAATAGTAGTCCAATCTGTGAACAGCAGCACCATTCACAACAATATGTCCAATAGCAGTCCAATCTGTGAACAGCAGCACCATTCACAACAATATGTCTGATAGTTGTCCAATCTGTGAACAGAAGCACCATTCACAACAATATGTCCAATAGTTGTCCAATCTGTGAACAGCAGCACCATTCACAACAATATGTCCAATAGTTGTCCAATCTGTGAACAGCAGCACCATTCACAACAATATGTTTAATAGTAGTCCAATCTGTGAGCAGCAGCACCATTCACAACAATATGTCCAATAGTAGTCCAATCTGTGAACAGCAGCACCATTCACAACAATATGTCAAATAGTTGTCCAATCTGTGAACAGCAGCACCATTCACAACAATATGTCCAATAGTAGTCCAATCTGTGAACAGCAGCACCATTCACAACAATATGTCCAATAGTAGTCCAATCTGTGAACAGCAGCACCAGTCACAACAATATGTCCAATAGTAGTCCAATTTGTGAACAGCAGCACCATTCACAACAATATGTCCAATATTCGTCCAATCTATGAACATCACCATTCACAACAATATGTCTAATCGTAGCCCAATCTGTGAACAGCTTAACCATTCACAACAATATGTCCAATAGTAGTCCAATCTGTGAGCAACAGCACCATTCACAACAATATGTCCAATAGTAGTCCAATCTGTGAACAGCAGCACCATTCACAACAATATGTCCAATAGTAGTCCATTCTGTGAAAAGCAGCACTATTCACAACAATATGTCCAATAGTAGTCCAATCTGTGAGCAGCAGCACCATTCACAACAATATGTCCAATAGTAGTCCAATCTGTGAACAGCAGCACCATTCACAACAATATGTCCAATCATAGTCCAATCTGTGAACAGCTTCACCATTCACAACAATATGTCCAATAGTAGTCCAATCTGTGAGCAAGAGCACCATTCACAACAATATGTCCAATAGTAGTCCAATCTGTGAACAGCAGCACCATTCACAACAATATGTCCAATAGTAGTCCAATCTGTGAAAAGCAGCACCATTCACAACAATATGTCCAATCATAGTCCAATCTGTGAACAGCTTCACCATTCACAACAATATGTACAATAGTAGTCCAATCTGTGAGCAAGAGCACCATTCAGAACAATATGTCCAATAGTAGTCCAATCTGTGAACAGCAGCACCATTCACAACAATATGTCCAATAGTAGTCCAATCTGTGAACAGCAGCACCATTCACAACAATATGTCTAATAGTTGTCCAATCTGTGAACAGCAGCACCATTCACAACCAGATGTCTAATTGTAGTCCAATCTGTGAACAGCAGCACCATTCACAACAATATGTCCAATAGTAGTCCAATCTGTGAACAGAAGCACCATTCACAACAATATGTCCAATAGTAGTCCAATCTGTGAACAGCAGCACCATTCACAACAATATGTTTAATAGTAGTCCAATCTGTGAACAGCAGCACCATTCACAATAATATGTTCAATAGTAGTCCAACCTGTGAGCAGCAGCACCATTCATAACAATATATCTAATAGTAGTCCAATCTGTGAACAGCAGCACCATTCACAACAATATGTCCAATATTAGTCCAATCTGTGAGCAGCAGCACCATTCACAACAATATGTCCAATAGTAGTCCAATCTGTGAACAGCAGCACCATTCACAACAATATGTCAAATAGTTGTCCAATCTGTGAACAGCAGCACTATTCACAACAATATGTCCAATAGTAGTCCAATCTGTGAACAGCAGCACCATTCACAACAATATGTCCAATAGTAATCCAATCTGTGAACAGCAGCACCATTCACAACAATATGTCCAATAGTAGTCCAATCTGTGAACAGCAGCACCATTCACAACAATATGTCCAATAGTAGTCCAATCTGTGAACAGCAGCACCATTCACAACAATATGTCTAATAGTTGTCCAATCTGTGAACAGAAGCACCATTCACAACAATATGTCCAATAGTTGTCCAATCTGTGAACAGCAGCACCATTCACAACAATATGTCCAATAGTTGTCCAATCTGTGAACAGCAGCACCATTCACAACAATATGTCCAATAGTAGTCCAATCTGTGAACAGCAGCACCAGTCACAACAATATGTCCAATAGTAGTCCAATCTGTGAACAGCAGCACCATTCACAACAATATGTCCAATATTCGTCCAATCTATGAACATCACCATTCACAACAATATGTCTAATCGTAGCCCAATCTGTGAACAGCTTCACCATTCACAACAATATGTCCAATAGTAGTCCAATCTGTGAGCAACAGCACCATTCACAACAATATGTCCAATAGTAGTCCAATCTGTGAACAGCAGCACCATTCACAACAATATGTCCAATAGTAGTCCATTCTGTGAAAAGCAGCACTATTCACAACAATATGTCCAATAGTAGTCCAATCTGTGAGCAGCAGCACCATTCACAACAATATGTCCAATAGTAGTCCAATCTGTGAACAGCAGCACCATTCACAACAATATGTCCAATCATAGTCCAATCTGTGAACAGCTTCACCATTCACAACAATATGTCCAATAGTAGTCCAATCTGTGAGCAAGAGCACCATTCACAACAATATGTCCAATAGTAGTCCAATCTGTGAACAGCAGCACCATTCACAACAATATGTCCAATAGTAGTCCAATCTGTGAAAAGCAGCACCATTCACAACAATATGTCCAATCATAGTCCAATCTGTGAACAGCTTCACCATTCACAACAATATGTCCAATAGTAGTCCAATCTGTGAACAGCAGCACCATTCACAACAATATGTCCAATAGTAGTCCATTCTGTGAAAAGCAGCACCATTCACAACAATATGTCCAATAGTAGTCCAATCTGTGAGCAGCAGCACCATTCACAACAATATGTCCAATAGTAGTCCAATCTGTGAACAGCAGCACCATTCACAACAATATGTCCAATCATAGTCCAATCTGTGAACAGCTTCACCATTCACAACAATATGTCCAATAGTAGTCCAATCTGTGAGCAAGAGCACCATTCAGAACAATATGTCCAATAGTAGTCCAATCTGTGAACAGCAGCACCATTCACAACAATATGTCCAATAGTAGTCCAATCTGTGAACAGCAGCACCAGTCACAACAATATGTCTAATAGTTGTCCAATCTGTGAACAGCAGCACCATTCACAACAATATGTTTAATAGTAGTCCAATCTGTGAACAGCAGCACCATTCACAAAAATATGTTCAATAGTAGTCCAATCTGTGAGCAGCAGCACCATTCATAACAATATATCTAATAGTAGTCCAATCTGTGAACAGCAGCACCATTCACAACAATATGTCCAATATTAGTCCAATCTGTGAGCAGCAGCACCATTCACAACAATATGTCCAATAGTAGTCCAATCTGTGAACAGCAGCACCATTCACAACAATATGTCCAATAGTAGTCCAATCTGTGAACAGCAGCACCATTCACAACAATATGTCCAATAGTAATCCAATCTGTGAACAGCAGCACCATTCACAACAATATGTCCAATAGTAGTCCAATCTGTGAACAGCAGCACCATTCACAACAATATGTCCAATAGCAGTCCAATCTGTGAACAGCAGCACCATTCACAACAATATGTCTGATAGTTGTCCAATCTGTGAACAGAAGCACCATTCACAACAATATGTCCAATAGTTGTCCAATCTGTGAACAGCAGCACCATTCACAACAATATGTCCAATAGTTGTCCAATCTGTGAACAGCAGCACCATTCACAACAATATGTTTAATAGTAGTCCAATCTGTGAGCAGCAGCACCATTCACAACAATATGTCCAATAGTAGTCCAATCTGTGAACAGCAGCACCATTCACAACAATATGTCAAATAGTTGTCCAATCTGTGAACAGCAGCACCATTCACAACAATATGTCCAATAGTAGTCCAATCTGTGAACAGCAGCACCATTCACAACAATATGTCCAATAGTAGTCCAATCTGTGAACAGCAGCACCAGTCACAACAATATGTCCAATAGTAGTCCAATTTGTGAACAGCAGCACCATTCACAACAATATGTCCAATATTCGTCCAATCTATGAACATCACCATTCACAACAATATGTCTAATCGTAGCCCAATCTGTGAACAGCTTAACCATTCACAACAATATGTCCAATAGTAGTCCAATCTGTGAGCAACAGCACCATTCACAACAATATGTCCAATAGTAGTCCAATCTGTGAACAGCAGCACCATTCACAACAATATGTCCAATAGTAGTCCATTCTGTGAAAAGCAGCACTATTCACAACAATATGTCCAATAGTAGTCCAATCTGTGAGCAGCAGCACCATTCACAACAATATGTCCAATAGTAGTCCAATCTGTGAACAGCAGCACCATTCACAACAATATGTCCAATCATAGTCCAATCTGTGAACAGCTTCACCATTCACAACAATATGTCCAATAGTAGTCCAATCTGTGAGCAAGAGCACCATTCACAACAATATGTCCAATAGTAGTCCAATCTGTGAACAGCAGCACCATTCACAACAATATGTCCAATAGTAGTCCAATCTGTGAAAAGCAGCACCATTCACAACAATATGTCCAATCATAGTCCAATCTGTGAACAGCTTCACCATTCACAACAATATGTACAATAGTAGTCCAATCTGTGAGCAAGAGCACCATTCAGAACAATATGTCCAATAGTAGTCCAATCTGTGAACAGCAGCACCATTCACAACAATATGTCCAATAGTAGTCCAATCTGTGAACAGCAGCACCATTCACAACAATATGTCTAATAGTTGTCCAATCTGTGAACAGCAGCACCATTCACAACCAGATGTCTAATTGTAGTCCAATCTGTGAACAGCAGCACCATTCACAACAATATGTCCAATAGTAGTCCAATCTGTGAACAGAAGCACCATTCACAACAATATGTCCAATAGTAGTCCAATCTGTGAACAGCAGCACCATTCACAACAATATGTTTAATAGTAGTCCAATCTGTGAACAGCAGCACCATTCACAATAATATGTTCAATAGTAGTCCAACCTGTGAGCAGCAGCACCATTCATAACAATATATCTAATAGTAGTCCAATCTGTGAACAGCAGCACCATTCACAACAATATGTCCAATATTAGTCCAATCTGTGAGCAGCAGCACCATTCACAACAATATGTCCAATAGTAGTCCAATCTGTGAACAGCAGCACCATTCACAACAATATGTCAAATAGTTGTCCAATCTGTGAACAGCAGCACTATTCACAACAATATGTCCAATAGTAGTCCAATCTGTGAACAGCAGCACCATTCACAACAATATGTCCAATAGTAATCCAATCTGTGAACAGCAGCACCATTCACAACAATATGTCCAATAGTAGTCCAATCTGTGAACAGCAGCACCATTCACAACAATATGTCCAATAGTAGTCCAATCTGTGAACAGCAGCACCATTCACAACAATATGTCTAATAGTTGTCCAATCTGTGAACAGAAGCACCATTCACAACAATATGTCCAATAGTTGTCCAATCTGTGAACAGCAGCACCATTCACAACAATATGTCCAATAGTTGTCCAATCTGTGAACAGCAGCACCATTCACAACAATATGTCCAATAGTAGTCCAATCTGTGAACAGCAGCACCAGTCACAACAATATGTCCAATAGTAGTCCAATCTGTGAACAGCAGCACCATTCACAACAATATGTCCAATATTCGTCCAATCTATGAACATCACCATTCACAACAATATGTCTAATCGTAGCCCAATCTGTGAACAGCTTCACCATTCACAACAATATGTCCAATAGTAGTCCAATCTGTGAGCAACAGCACCATTCACAACAATATGTCCAATAGTAGTCCAATCTGTGAACAGCAGCACCATTCACAACAATATGTCCAATAGTAGTCCATTCTGTGAAAAGCAGCACTATTCACAACAATATGTCCAATAGTAGTCCAATCTGTGAGCAGCAGCACCATTCACAACAATATGTCCAATAGTAGTCCAATCTGTGAACAGCAGCACCATTCACAACAATATGTCCAATCATAGTCCAATCTGTGAACAGCTTCACCATTCACAACAATATGTCCAATAGTAGTCCAATCTGTGAGCAAGAGCACCATTCACAACAATATGTCCAATAGTAGTCCAATCTGTGAACAGCAGCACCATTCACAACAATATGTCCAATAGTAGTCCAATCTGTGAAAAGCAGCACCATTCACAACAATATGTCCAATCATAGTCCAATCTGTGAACAGCTTCACCATTCACAACAATATGTCCAATAGTAGTCCAATCTGTGAGCAAGAGCACCATTCAGAACAATATGTCCAATAGTAGTCCAATCTGTGAACAGCAGCACCATTCACAACAATATGTCCAATAGTAGTCCAATCTGTGAACAGCAGCACCATTCACAACAATATGTCTAATAGTTGTCCAATCTGTGAACAGCAGCACCATTCACAACCAGATGTCTAATTGTAGTCCAATCTGTGAACAGCAGCACCATTCACAACAATATGTCCAATAGTAGTCCAATCTGTGAACAGAAGCACCATTCACAACAATATGTCCAATAGTAGTCCAATCTGTGAACAGCAGCACCATTCACAACAATATGTTTAATAGTAGTCCAATCTGTGAACAGCAGCACCATTCACAACAATATGTTCAATAGTAGTCCAACCTGTGAGCAGCAGCACCATTCATAACAATATATCTAATAGTAGTCCAATCTGTGAACAGCAGCACCATTCACAACAATATGTCCAATATTAGTCCAATCTGTGAGCAGCAGCACCATTCACAACAATATGTCCAATAGTAGTCCAATCTGTGAACAGCAGCACCATTCACAACAATATGTCAAATAGTTGTCCAATCTGTGAACAGCAGCACTATTCACAACAATATGTCCAATAGTAGTCCAATCTGTGAACAGCAGCACCATTCACAACAATATGTCCAATAGTAATCCAATCTGTGAACAGCAGCACCATTCACAACAATATGTCCAATAGTAGTCCAATCTGTGAACAGCAGCACCATTCACAACAATATGTCCAATAGTAGTCCAATCTGTGAACAGCAGCACCATTCACAACAATATGTCTAATAGTTGTCCAATCTGTGAACAGAAGCACCATTCACAACAATATGTCCAATAGTTGTCCAATCTGTGAACAGCAGCACCATTCACAACAATATGTCCAATAGTTGTCCAATCTGTGAACAGCAGCACCATTCACAACAATATGTCCAATAGTAGTCCAATCTGTGAACAGCAGCACCAGTCACAACAATATGTCCAATAGTAGTCCAATCTGTGAAGAGCAGCACCATTTACAACAATATGTCCAATATTCGTCCAATCTATGAACATCACCATTCACAACAATATGTCTAATCGTAGCCCAATCTGTGAACAGCTTCACCATTCACAACAATATGTCCAATAGTAGTCCAATCTGTGAGCAACAGCACCATTCACAACAATATGTCCAATAGTAGTCCAAATTGTGAACAGCAGCACCATTCACAACAATAAGTCCAATAGTAGTCCATTCTGTGAAAAGCAGCACTATTCACAACAATATGTCCAATAGTAGTCCAATCTGTGAGCAGCAGCACCATTCACAACAATATGTCCAATAGTAGTCCAATCTGTGAACAGCAGCACCAGTCACGACAATATGTCCAATAGTAGTCCAATCTGTGAACAGCAGCACCATTCACAACAATATGTCCAATATTCGTCCAATCTATGAACATCACCATTCACAACAATATGTCTAATCATAGCCCAATCTGTGAACAGCTTCACCATTCACAACAATATGTCCAATAGTAGTCCAATCTGTGAGCAACAGCACCATTCACAACAATATGTCCAATAGTAGTCCAATCTGTGAACAGCAGCACCATTCACAACAATATGTCCAATAGTTGTCCAATCTGTGAACAGCAGCACCATTTACAACAATATGTCCAATCATAGTCCAATCTGTGAACAGCTTCACCATTCACAACAATATGTCCAATAGTAGTCCAATCTGTGAGCAAGAGCACCATTCACAACAATATGTCCAATAGTAGTCCAATCTGTGAACAGCAGCACCATTCACAACAATATGTCCAATAGTAGTCCAATCTGTGAACAGCAGCACCATTCACAACAATATGTCCAATCATAGTCCAATCTGTGAACAGCTTCACCATTCACAACAATATGTCCAATAGTAGTCCAATCTGTGAGCAAGAGCACCATTCAGAACAATATGTCCAATAGTAGTCCAATCTGTGAACAGCAGCACCATTCACAACAATATGTCCAATAGTAGTCCAAACTGTGAACAGCAGCACCATTCACAACAATATGTCTAATAGTTGTCCATTCTGTGAAAAGCTGCACCATTCACAACAATATGTCCAATAGTAGTCCAATCTGTGAGCAGCAGCACCATTCACAACAATATGTCCAATAGTAGTCCAATCTGTGAACAGCAGCACCATTCACAACAATATGTCCAATCATAGTCCAATTTGTGAACAGCTTCACCATTCACAACAATATGTCCAATAGTAGTCCAATCTGTGAACAGCAGCACCATTCACAACAATATGTCCAATAGTAGTCCAATCTGTGAACAGCAGCAACATTCACAACAATATGTCCAATCATAGTCCAATCTGTGAACAGCTTCACCATTCACAACAATATGTCCAATAGTAGTCCAATCTGTGAGCAAGAGCACCATTCACAACAATATGTCCAATAGTAGTCCAATCTGTGAACAGCAGCACCATTCACAACAATATGTCCAATAGTAGTCCAATCTGTGAACAGCAGCACCATTCACAACAATATGTCTAATAGTTGTCCAATCTGAGAACAGCAGCACCATTCACAACAATATGTCTAATTGTAGTCCAATCTGTGAACAGCAGCACCATTCACAACAATATGTCCAATAGTAGTCCAATCTGTGAACAGCAGCACCATTCACAACAATATGTTTAATAGTAGTCCAATCTGTGAGCAGCAGCACCATTCACAACAATATGTCCAATAGTAGTCCAATCTGTGAACAGCAGCACCATTCACAACAATATGTCAAATAGTTGTCCAATCTGTGAACAGCAGCACCATTCACAACAATATGTCCAATAGTAGTCCAATCTGTGAACAGCAGCACCATTCACAACAATATGTCCAATAGTAATCCAATCTGTGAACAGCAGCACCATTCACAACAATATCTCCAATAGTAGTCCAATCTGTGAGCAACAGCACCATTCACAACAATATGTCCAATAGTAGTCCAATCTGTGAACAGCAGCACCATTCACAACAGTATGTCCAATAGTTGTCCAATCTGTGAACAGCAGCACCATTCACAACAATATGTCTAATTGTAGTCCAATCTGTGAACAGAAGCACCATTCACAACAATATGTCCAATAGTAGTCCAATCTGTGAACAGCAGCACCATTCACAACAATATGTTTAATAGTAGTCCAATCTGTGAACAGCAGCACCATTCACAACAATATGTCCAATATTAGTCCAATCTGTTAGCAGCAGCACCATTCACAACAATATGTCCAATAGTAGTCCAATCTGTGAACAGCAGCACCATTCACAACAATATGTCAAATAGTTGTCCAATCTGTGAACAGCAGCACCATTCACAACAATATGTCCAATAGTAGTCCAATCTGTGAACAGAAGCAACATTCACAACAATATGTCCAATAGTAATCCAATCTGTGAACAGCAGCACCATTCACAACAATATGTCCAATAGTAGTCCAATCTGTGAGCAACAGCACCATTCACAACAATATGTCCAATAGTAGTCCAATCTGTGAACAGCAGCACCATTCACAACAGTATGTCCAATAGTAGTCCATTCTGTGAGCAGCAGCACCATTCACAACAATATGTCCAATAGTAGTCCAATCTGTGAACAGCAGCACCATTCACAACAATATGTCAAATATTTGTCCAATCTGTGAACAGCAGCACCATTCACAACAATATGTCCAATAGTAGTCCAATCTGTGAACAGCAGCACCATTCACAACAATATGTCCAATAGTAATCCAATCTGTGAACAGCAGCACCATTCACAACAATATGTCCAATAGTGGTCCAATCTGTGAACAGCAGCACCATTCACGACAATATGTCCAATAGATATCCAATCTGTGAACAGCAGCACCATTCACAACAATATGTCCAATAGTTGTCCAATCTGTGAACAGCAGCACCATTCACAACAATATGTCCAATAGTAGTCCAATCTGTGAACAGCAGCACCATTCACAACAATAAGTCCAATAGTTGTCCAATCTGTGAACAGCAGCACCATTCACAACAATATGTCCAATAGTAGTCCAATCTGTGAACAGCAGCACCAGTCACAACAATATGTCCAATAGTAGTCCAATCTGTGAACAGCAGCACCATTCACAACAATATGTCCAATATTCGTCCAATCTATGAACATCACCATTCACAACAATATGTCTAATCGTAGCCCAATCTGTGAACAGCTTCACCACTCACAACAATATGTCCAATAGTAGTCCAATCTGTGAGCAACAGCACCAATCACAACAATATGTCCAATAGTAGTCCAATCTGTGAACAGCAGCACCATTCACAACAATATGTCCAATAGTAGTCCATTCTGTGAAAAGCAGCACCATTCACAACAATATGTCCAATAGTAGTCCAATCTGTGAACAGCAGCACCAGTCACAACAATATGTCCAATAGTAGTCCAATCTGTGAACAGCAGCACCATTCACAACAATATGTCCAATATTCGTCCAATCTATGAACATCACCATTCACAACAATATGTCTAATCGTAGCCCAATCTGTGAACAGCTTCACCATTCACAACAATATGTCCAATAGTAGTCCAATCTGTGAGCAACAGCACCATTCACAACAATATGTCCAATAGTAGTCCAATCTGTGAACAGCAGCACCATTCACAACAATATGTCCAATAGTAGTCCATTCTGTGAAAAGCAGCACCATTCACAACAATATGTCCAATAGTAGTCCAATCTGTGAGCAGCAGCACCATTCACAACAATATGTCCAATAGTAGTCCAATCTGTGAACAGCAGCACCATTCACAACAATATGTCCAATCATAGTCCAATCTGTGAACAGCTTCACCATTCACAACAATATGTCCAATAGTAGTCCAATCTGTGAGCAAGAGCACCATTCAGAACAATATGTCCAATAGTAGTCCAATCTGTGAACAGCAGCACCATTCACAACAATATGTCCAATAGTAGTCCAATCTGTGAACAGCAGCACCAGTCACAACAATATGTCTAATAGTTGTCCAATCTGTGAACAGCAGCACCATTCACAACAATATGTTTAATAGTAGTCCAATCTGTGAACAGCAGCACCATTCACAACAATATGTTCAATAGTAGTCCAATCTGTGAGCAGCAGCACCATTCATAACAATATATCTAATAGTAGTCCAATCTGTGAACAGCAGCACCATTCACAACAATATGTCCAATATTAGTCCAATCTGTGAGCAGCAGCACCATTCACAACAATATGTCCAATAGTAGTCCAATCTGTGAACAGCAGCACCATTCACAACAATATGTCCAATAGTAGTCCAATCTGTGAACAGCAGCACCATTCACAACAATATGTCCAATAGTAATCCAATCTGTGAACAGCAGCACCATTCACAACAATATGTCCAATAGTAGTCCAATCTGTGAACAGCAGCACCATTCACAACAATATGTACAATAGTAGTCCAATCTGTGAACAGCAGCACCATTCACAACAATATGTTTAATAGTTGTCCAATCTGTGAACAGAAGCACCATTCACAACAATATGTCCAATAGTTGTCCAATCTGTGAACAGCAGCACCATTCACAACAATATGTCCAATAGTTGTCCAATCTGTGAACAGCAGCACCATTCACAACAATATGTTTAATAGTAGTCCAATCTGTGAGCAGCAGCACCATTCACAACAATATGTCCAATAGTAGTCCAATCTGTGAACAGCAGCACCATTCACAACAATATGTCAAATAGTTGTCCAATCTGTGAACAGCAGCACCATTCACAACAATATGTCCAATAGTAGTCCAATCTGTGAACAGCAGCACCATTCACAACAATATGTCCAATAGTAATCCAATCTGTGAACAGCAGCACCATTCACAACAATATCTCCAATAGTAGTCCAATCTGTGAGCAACAGCACCATTCACAACAATATGTCCAATAGTAATCCAATCTGTGAACAGCAGCACCATTCACAACAGTATGTCCAATAGTTGTCCAATCTGTGAACAGCAGCACCATTCACAACAATATGTCTAATTGTAGTCCAATCTGTGAACAGAAGCACCATTCACAACAATATGTCCAATAGTAGTCCAATCTGTGAACAGCAGCACCATTCACAACAATATGTTTAATAGTAGTCCAATCTGTGAACAGCAGCACCATTCACAACAATATGTCCAATATTAGTCCAATCTGTTAGCAGCAGCACCATTCACAACAATATGTCCAATAGTAGTCCAATCTGTGAACAGCAGCACCATTCACAACAATATGTCAAATAGTTGTCCAATCTGTGAACAGCAGCACCATTCACAACAATATGTCCAATAGTAGTCCAATCTGTGAACAGAAGCAACATTCACAACAATATGTCCAATAGTAATCCAATCTGTGAACAGCAGCACCATTCACAACAATATGTCCAATAGTAGTCCAATCTGTGAGCAACAGCACCATTCACAACAATATGTCCAATAGTAGTCCAATCTGTGAACAGCAGCACCATTCACAACAGTATGTCCAATAGTAGTCCATTCTGTGAGCAGCAGCACCATTCACAACAATATGTCCAATAGTAGTCCAATCTGTGAACAGCAGCACCATTCACAACAATATGTCAAATATTTGTCCAATCTGTGAACAGCAGCACCATTCACAACAATATGTCCAATAGTAGTCCAATCTGTGAACAGCAGCACCATTCACAACAATATGTCCAATAGTAATCCAATCTGTGAACAGCAGCACCATTCACAACAATATGTCCAATAGTGGTCCAATCTGTGAACAGCAGCACCATTCACGACAATATGTCCAATAGATATCCAATCTGTGAACAGCAGCACCATTCACAACAATATGTCCAATAGTTGTCCAATCTGTGAACAGCAGCACCATTCACAACAATATGTCCAATAGTAGTCCAATCTGTGAACAGCAGCACCATTCACAACAATAAGTCCAATAGTTGTCCAATCTGTGAACAGCAGCACCATTCACAACAATATGTCCAATAGTAGTGCAATCTGTGAACAGCAGCACCAGTCACAACAATATGTCCAATAGTAGTCCAATCTGTGAACAGCAGCACCATTCACAACAATATGTCCAATATTCGTCCAATCTATGAACATCACCATTCACAACAATATGTCTAATCGTAGCCCAATCTGTGAACAGCTTCACCATTCACAACAATATGTCCAATAGTAGTCCAATCTGTGAGCAACAGCACCATTCACAACAATATGTCCAATAGTAGTCCAATCTGTGAACAGCAGCACCATTCACAACAATATGTCCAATAGTAGTCCATTCTGTGAAAAGCAGCACCATTCACAACAATATGTCCAATAGTAGTCCAATCTGTGAGCAGCAGCACCATTCACAACAATATGTCCAATAGTAGTCCAATCTGTGAACAGCAGCACCATTCACAACAATATGTCCAATCATAGTCCAATCTGTGAACAGCTTCACCATTCACAACAATATGTCCAATAGTAGTCCAATCTGTGAGCAAGAGCACCATTCAGAACAATATGTCCAATAGTAGTCCAATCTGTGAACAGCAGCACCATTCACAACAATATGTCCAATAGTAGTCCAATCTGTGAACAGCAGCACCATTCACAACAATATGTTCAATAGTAGTCCAATCTGTGAGCAGCAGCACCATTCATAACAATATATCTAATAGTAGTCCAATCTGTGAAGAGCAGCACCATTTACAACAATATGTCCAATATTCGTCCAATCTATGAACATCACCATTCACAACAATATGTCTAATCGTAGCCCAATCTGTGAACAGCTTCACCATTCACAACAATATGTCCAATAGTAGTCCAATCTGTGAGCAACAGCACCATTCACAACAATATGTCCAATAGTAGTCCAAATTGTGAACAGCAGCACCATTCACAACAATAAGTCCAATAGTAGTCCATTCTGTGAAAAGCAGCACTATTCACAACAATATGTCCAATAGTAGTCCAATCTGTGAGCAGCAGCACCATTCACAATAATATGTCCAATAGTAGTCCAATCTGTGAACAGCAGCACCAGTCACGACAATATGTCCAATAGTAGTCCAATCTGTGAACAGCAGCACCATTCACAACAATATGTCCAATATTCGTCCAATCTATGAACATCACCATTCACAACAATATGTCTAATCATAGCCCAATCTGTGAACAGCTTCACCATTCACAACAATATGTCCAATAGTAGTCCAATCTGTGAGCAACAGCACCATTCACAACAATATGTCCAATAGTAGTCCAATCTGTGAACAGCAGCACCATTCACAACAATATGTCCAATAGTTGTCCAATCTGTGAACAGCAGCACCATTTACAACAATATGTCCAATCATAGTCCAATCTGTGAACAGCTTCACCATTCACAACAATATGTCCAATAGTAGTCCAATCTGTGAGCAAGAGCACCATTCACAACAATATGTCCAATAGTAGTCCAATCTGTGAACAGCAGCACCATTCACAACAATATGTCCAATAGTAGTCCAATCTGTGAACAGCAGCACCATTCACAACAATATGTCCAATCATAGTCCAATCTGTGAACAGCTTCACCATTCACAACAATATGTCCAATAGTAGTCCAATCTGTGAGCAAGAGCACCATTCAGAACAATATGTCCAATAGTAGTCCAATCTGTGAACAGCAGCACCATTCACAACAATATGTCCAATAGTAGTCCAAACTGTGAACAGCAGCACCATTCACAACAATATGTCTAATAGTTGTCCAATCTGTGAACAGCAGCACCATTCACAACAATATGTCTAATTGTAGTCCAATCTGTGAACAGCAGCACCATTCACAACAATATGTCCAATAGTAGTCCAAACTGTGAACAGAAGCACCATTCACAACAATATGTCCAATAGTAGTCCAATCTGTGAACAGCAGCACCATTCACAACAATATGTGTAATAGTAGTCCAATCTGTGAGCAACAGCACCATTCACAACAATATGTCCAATAGTAGTCCAATCTGTGAACAGCAGCACCATTCACAACAATATGTCCAATAGTAGTCCATTCTGTGAAAAGCTGCACCATTCACAACAATATGTCCAATAGTAGTCCAATCTGTGAGCAGCAGCACCATTCACAACAATATGTCCAATAGTAGTCCAATCTGTGAACAGCAGCACCATTCACAACAATATGTCCAATCATAGTCCAATTTGTGAACAGCTTCACCATTCACAACAATATGTCCAATAGTAGTCCAATCTGTGAACAGCAGCACCATTCACAACAATATGTCCAATAGTAGTCCAATCTGTGAACAGCAGCAACATTCACAACAATATGTCCAATCATAGTCCAATCTGTGAACAGCTTCACCATTCACAACAATATGTCCAATAGTAGTCCAATCTGTGAGCAAGAGCACCATTCAGAACAATATGTCCAATAGTAGTCCAATCTGTGAACAGCAGCACCATTCACAACAATATGTCCAATAGTAGTCCAATCTGTGAACAGCAGCACCATTCACAACAATATGTCTAATAGTTGTCCAATCTGAGAACAGCAGCACCATTCACAACAATATGTCTAATTGTAGTCCAATCTGTGAACAGCAGCACCATTCACAACAATATGTCCAATAGTAGTCCAATCTGTGAACAGCAGCACCATTCACAACAATATGTTTAATAGTAGTCCAATCTGTGAGCAGCAGCACCATTCACAACAATATGTCCAATAGTAGTCCAATCTGTGAACAGCAGCACCATTCACAACAATATGTCAAATAGTTGTCCAATCTGTGAACAGCAGCACCATTCACAACAATATGTCCAATAGTAGTCCAATCTGTGAACAGCAGCACCATTCACAACAATATGTCCAATAGTAATCCAATCTGTGAACAGCAGCACCATTCACAACAATATCTCCAATAGTAGTCCAATCTGTGAGCAACAGCACCATTCACAACAATATGTCCAATAGTAGTCCAATCTGTGAACAGCAGCACCATTCACAACAGTATGTCCAATAGTTGTCCAATCTGTGAACAGCAGCACCATTCACAACAATATGTCTAATTGTAGTCCAATCTGTGAACAGAAGCACCATTCACAACAATATGTCCAATAGTAGTCCAATCTGTGAACAGCAGCACCATTCACAACAATATGTTTAATAGTAGTCCAATCTGTGAACAGCAGCACCATTCACAACAATATGTCCAATATTAGTCCAATCTGTTAGCAGCAGCACCATTCACAACAATATGTCCAATAGTAGTCCAATCTGTGAACAGCAGCACCATTCACAACAATATGTCAAATAGTTGTCCAATCTGTGAACAGCAGCACCATTCACAACAATATGTCCAATAGTAGTCCAATCTGTGAACAGAAGCAACATTCACAACAATATGTCCAATAGTAATCCAATCTGTGAACAGCAGCACCATTCACAACAATATGTCCAATAGTAGTCCAATCTGTGAGCAACAGCACCATTCACAACAATATGTCCAATAGTAGTCCAATCTGTGAACAGCAGCACCATTCACAACAGTATGTCCAATAGTAGTCCATTCTGTGAGCAGCAGCACCATTCACAACAATATGTCCAATAGTAGTCCAATCTGTGAACAGCAGCACCATTCACAACAATATGTCAAATATTTGTCCAATCTGTGAACAGCAGCACCATTCACAACAATATGTCCAATAGTAGTCCAATCTGTGAACAGCAGCACCATTCACAACAATATGTCCAATAGTAATCCAATCTGTGAACAGCAGCACCATTCACAACAATATGTCCAATAGTGGTCCAATCTGTGAACAGCAGCACCATTCACGACAATATGTCCAATAGATATCCAATCTGTGAACAGCAGCACCATTCACAACAATATGTCCAATAGTTGTCCAATCTGTGAACAGCAGCACCATTCACAACAATATGTCCAATAGTAGTCCAATCTGTGAACAGCAGCACCATTCACAACAATAAGTCCAATAGTTGTCCAATCTGTGAACAGCAGCACCATTCACAACAATATGTCCAATAGTAGTCCAATCTGTGAACAGCAGCACCAGTCACAACAATATGTCCAATAGTAGTCCAATCTGTGAACAGCAGCACCATTCACAACAATATGTCCAATATTCGTCCAATCTATGAACATCACCATTCACAACAATATGTCTAATCGTAGCCCAATCTGTGAACAGCTTCACCACTCACAACAATATGTCCAATAGTAGTCCAATCTGTGAGCAACAGCACCAATCACAACAATATGTCCAATAGTAGTCCAATCTGTGAACAGCAGCACCATTCACAACAATATGTCCAATAGTAGTCCATTCTGTGAAAAGCAGCACCATTCACAACAATATGTCCAATAGTAGTCCAATCTGTGAACAGCAGCACCAGTCACAACAATATGTCCAATAGTAGTCCAATCTGTGAACAGCAGCACCATTCACAACAATATGTCCAATATTCGTCCAATCTATGAACATCACCATTCACAACAATATGTCTAATCGTAGCCCAATCTGTGAACAGCTTCACCATTCACAACAATATGTCCAATAGTAGTCCAATCTGTGAGCAACAGCACCATTCACAACAATATGTCCAATAGTAGTCCAATCTGTGAACAGCAGCACCATTCACAACAATATGTCCAATAGTAGTCCATTCTGTGAAAAGCAGCACCATTCACAACAATATGTCCAATAGTAGTCCAATCTGTGAGCAGCAGCACCATTCACAACAATATGTCCAATAGTAGTCCAATCTGTGAACAGCAGCACCATTCACAACAATATGTCCAATCATAGTCCAATCTGTGAACAGCTTCACCATTCACAACAATATGTCCAATAGTAGTCCAATCTGTGAGCAAGAGCACCATTCAGAACAATATGTCCAATAGTAGTCCAATCTGTGAACAGCAGCACCATTCACAACAATATGTCCAATAGTAGTCCAATCTGTGAACAGCAGCACCAGTCACAACAATATGTCTAATAGTTGTCCAATCTGTGAACAGCAGCACCATTCACAACAATATGTTTAATAGTAGTCCAATCTGTGAACAGCAGCACCATTCACAACAATATGTTCAATAGTAGTCCAATCTGTGAGCAGCAGCACCATTCATAACAATATATCTAATAGTAGTCCAATCTGTGAACAGCAGCACCATTCACAACAATATGTCCAATATTAGTCCAATCTGTGAGCAGCAGCACCATTCACAACAATATGTCCAATAGTAGTCCAATCTGTGAACAGCAGCACCATTCACAACAATATGTCCAATAGTAGTCCAATCTGTGAACAGCAGCACCATTCACAACAATATGTCCAATAGTAATCCAATCTGTGAACAGCAGCACCATTCACAACAATATGTCCAATAGTAGTCCAATCTGTGAACAGCAGCACCATTCACAACAATATGTCCAATAGTAGTCCAATCTGTGAACAGCAGCACCATTCACAACAATATGTTTAATAGTTGTCCAATCTGTGAACAGAAGCACCATTCACAACAATATGTCCAATAGTTGTCCAATCTGTGAACAGCAGCACCATTCACAACAATATGTCCAATAGTTGTCCAATCTGTGAACAGCAGCACCATTCACAACAATATGTTTAATAGTAGTCCAATCTGTGAGCAGCAGCACCATTCACAACAATATGTCCAATAGTAGTCCAATCTGTGAACAGCAGCACCATTCACAACAATATGTCAAATAGTTGTCCAATCTGTGAACAGCAGCACCATTCACAACAATATGTCCAATAGTAGTCCAATCTGTGAACAGCAGCACCATTCACAACAATATGTCCAATAGTAATCCAATCTGTGAACAGCAGCACCATTCACAACAATATCTCCAATAGTAGTCCAATCTGTGAGCAACAGCACCATTCACAACAATATGTCCAATAGTAGTCCAATCTGTGAACAGCAGCACCATTCACAACAGTATGTCCAATAGTTGTCCAATCTGTGAACAGCAGCACCATTCACAACAATATGTCTAATTGTAGTCCAATCTGTGAACAGAAGCACCATTCACAACAATATGTCCAATAGTAGTCCAATCTGTGAACAGCAGCACCATTCACAACAATATGTTTAATAGTAGTCCAATCTGTGAACAGCAGCACCATTCACAACAATATGTCCAATATTAGTCCAATCTGTTAGCAGCAGCACCATTCACAACAATATGTCCAATAGTAGTCCAATCTGTGAACAGCAGCACCATTCACAACAATATGTCAAATAGTTGTCCAATCTGTGAACAGCAGCACCATTCACAACAATATGTCCAATAGTAGTCCAATCTGTGAACAGAAGCAACATTCACAACAATATGTCCAATAGTAATCCAATCTGTGAACAGCAGCACCATTCACAACAATATGTCCAATAGTAGTCCAATCTGTGAGCAACAGCACCATTCACAACAATATGTCCAATAGTAGTCCAATCTGTGAACAGCAGCACCATTCACAACAGTATGTCCAATAGTAGTCCATTCTGTGAGCAGCAGCACCATTCACAACAATATGTCCAATAGTAGTCCAATCTGTGAACAGCAGCACCATTCACAACAATATGTCAAATATTTGTCCAATCTGTGAACAGCAGCACCATTCACAACAATATGTCCAATAGTAGTCCAATCTGTGAACAGCAGCACCATTCACAACAATATGTCCAATAGTAATCCAATCTGTGAACAGCAGCACCATTCACAACAATATGTCCAATAGTGGTCCAATCTGTGAACAGCAGCACCATTCACGACAATATGTCCAATAGATATCCAATCTGTGAACAGCAGCACCATTCACAACAATATGTCCAATAGTTGTCCAATCTGTGAACAGCAGCACCATTCACAACAATATGTCCAATAGTAGTCCAATCTGTGAACAGCAGCACCATTCACAACAATAAGTCCAATAGTTGTCCAATCTGTGAACAGCAGCACCATTCACAACAATATGTCCAATAGTAGTGCAATCTGTGAACAGCAGCACCAGTCACAACAATATGTCCAATAGTAGTCCAATCTGTGAACAGCAGCACCATTCACAACAATATGTCCAATATTCGTCCAATCTATGAACATCACCATTCACAACAATATGTCTAATCGTAGCCCAATCTGTGAACAGCTTCACCATTCACAACAATATGTCCAATAGTAGTCCAATCTGTGAGCAACAGCACCATTCACAACAATATGTCCAATAGTAGTCCAATCTGTGAACAGCAGCACCATTCACAACAATATGTCCAATAGTAGTCCATTCTGTGAAAAGCAGCACCATTCACAACAATATGTCCAATAGTAGTCCAATCTGTGAGCAGCAGCACCATTCACAACAATATGTCCAATAGTAGTCCAATCTGTGAACAGCAGCACCATTCACAACAATATGTCCAATCATAGTCCAATCTGTGAACAGCTTCACCATTCACAACAATATGTCCAATAGTAGTCCAATCTGTGAGCAAGAGCACCATTCAGAACAATATGTCCAATAGTAGTCCAATCTGTGAACAGCAGCACCATTCACAACAATATGTCCAATAGTAGTCCAATCTGTGAACAGCAGCACCATTCACAACAATATGTTCAATAGTAGTCCAATCTGTGAGCAGCAGCACCATTCATAACAATATATCTAATAGTAGTCCAATCTGTGAACAGCAGCACCAGTCACAACAATATGTCTAATAGTTGTCCAATCTGTGAACAGCAGCACCATTCACAACAATATGTTTAATAGTAGTCCAATCTGTGAACAGCAGCACCATTCACAACAATATGTTCAATAGTAGTCCAATCTGTGAGCAGCAGCACCATTCATAACAATATATCTAATAGTAGTCCAATCTTTGAACAGCAGCACCATTCACAACAATATGTCCAATATTAGTCCAATCTGTGAGCAGCAGCACCATTCACAACAATATGTCCAATAGTAGTCCAATCTGTGAACAGCAGCACCATTCACAACAATATGTCCAATAGTAGTCCAATCTGTGAACAGCAGCACCATTCACAACAATATGTCCAATAGTAATCCAATCTGTGAACAGCAGCACCATTCACAACAATATGTCCAATAGTAGTCCAATCTGTGAACAGCAGCACCATTCACAACAATATGTCCAATAGTAGTCCAATCTGTGAACAGCAGCACCATTCACAACAATATGTCTAATAGTTGTCCAATCTGTGAACAGAAGCACCATTCACAACAATATGTCCAATAGTTGTCCAATCTGTGAACAGCAGCACCATTCACAACAATATGTCCAATAGTTGTCCAATCTGTGAACAGCAGCACCATTCACAACAATATGTCCAATAGTAGTCCAATCTGTGAACAGCAGCACCATTCACAACAATATGTCCAATATTCGTCCAATCTATGAACATCACCATTCACAACAATATGTCCAATAGTAGTCCAATCTGTGAACAGCAGCACCATTCACAACAATATGTCCAATAGTAGTCCAATCTGTGAACAGCAGCACCATTCACAACAATATGTCCAATAGTAATCCAATCTGTGAACAGCAGCACCATTCACAACAATATGTCCAATAGTAGTCCAATCTGTGAACAGCAGCACCATTCACAACAATATGTCCAATAGTAGTCCAATCTGTGAACAGCAGCACCATTCACAACAATATGTCTAATAGTTGTCCAATCTGTGAACAGAAGCACCATTCACAACAATATGTCCAATAGTTGTCCAATCTGTGAACAGCAGCACCATTCACAACAATATGTCCAATAGTTGTCCAATCTGTGAACAGCAGCACCATTCACAACAATATGTCCAATAGTAGTCCAATCTGTGAACAGCAGCACCATTCACAACAATATGTCCAATATTCGTCCAATCTATGAACATCACCATTCACAACAATATGTCTAATCGTAGCCCAATCTGTGAACAGCTTCACCATTCACAACAATATGTCCAATAGTAGTCCAATCTGTGAGCAACAGCACCATTCACAACAATATGTCCAATAGTAGTCCAATCTGTGAACAGCAGCACCATTCACAACAATATGTCCAATAGTAGTCCAATCTGTGAACAGCAGCACCATTCACAACAATATGTCCAATATTCGTCCAATCTATGAACATCACCATTCACAACAATATGTCTAATCGTAGCCCAATCTGTGAACAGCTTCACCATTCACAACAATATGTCCAATAGTAGTCCAATCTGTGAGCAACAGCACCATTCACAACAATATGTCCAATAGTAGTCCAATCTGTGAACAGCAGCACCATTCACAACAATATGTCCAATAGTAGTCCAATCTGTGAACAGCAGCACCATTCACAACAATATGTCCAATCATAGTCCAATCTGTGAACAGCTTCACCACTCACAACAATATGTCCAATAGTAGTCCAATCTGTGAGCAAGAGCACCATTCAGAACAATATGTCCAATAGTAGTCCAATCTGTGAACAGCAGCACCATTCACAACAATATGTCCAATAGTAGTCCAAACTGTGAACAGCAGCACCATTCACAACAATATGTCCAATAGTAGTCCAATCTGTGAACAGCAGCACCATTCACAACAATATGTCCAATCATAGTCCAATCTGTGAACAGCTTCACCACTCACAACAATATGTCCAATAGTAGTCCAATCTGTGAGCAAGAGCACCATTCAGAACAATATGTCCAATAGTAGTCCAATCTGTGAGAAAGAGCACCATTCAGAACAATATGTCCAATAGTAGTCCAATCTGTGAACAGCAGCACCATTCACAACAATATGTCCAATAGTAGTCCAAACTGTGAACAGCAGCACCATTCACAACAATATGTCTAATAGTTGTCCAATCTGTGAACAGCAGCACCATTCACAACAATATGTCTAATTGTAGTCCAATCTGTGAACAGCAGCACCATTCACAACAATATGTCCAATAGTAGTCCAATCTGTGAACAGAAGCACCATTCACAACAATATGTCCAATAGTAGTCCAATCTGTGAACAGCAGCACCATTCACAACAATATGTTTAATAGTAGTCCAATCTGTGAGCAACAGCACCATTCACAACAATATGTCCAATAGTAGTCCAATCTGTGAACAGCAGCACCATTCACAACAATATGTCCAATAGTAGTCCATTCTGTGAAAAGCAGCACCATTCACAACAATATGTCCAATAGTAGTCCAATCTGTGAGCAGCAGCACCATTCACAACAATATGTCCAATAGTAGTCCAATCTGTGAACAGCAGCACCATTCACAACAATATGTCCAATCATAGTCCAATTTGTGAACAGCTTCACCATTCACAACAATATGTCCAATAGTAGTCCAATCTGTGAGCAAGAGCACCATTCACAACAATATGTCCAATAGTAGTCCAATCTGTGAACAGCAGCACCATTCACAACAATATGTCCAATAGTAGTCCAATCTGTGAACAGCAGCAACATTCACAACAATATGTCCAATCATAGTCCAATCTGTGAACAGCTTCACCATTCACAACAATATGTCCAATAGTAGTCCAATCTGTGAGCAAGAGCACCATTCAGAACAATATGTCCAATAGTAGTCCAATCTGTGAACAGCAGCACCATTCACAACAATATGTCCAATAGTAGTCCAATCTGTGAACAGCAGCACCATTCACAACAATATGTCTAATAGTTGTCCAATCTGTGAACAGCAGCACCATTCACAACAATATGTCTAATAGTTGTCCAATCTGTGAACAGCAGCACCATTCACAACCAGATGTCTAATTGTAGTCCAATCTGTGAACAGCAGCACCATTCACAACAATATGTCCAATAGTAGTCCAATCTGTGAACAGAAGCACCATTCACAACAATATGTCCAATAGTAGTCCAATCTGTGAACAGCAGCACCATTCACAACAATATGTCTAATAGTTGTCCAATCTGTGAACAGCAGCACCATTCACAACAATATGTCCAATATTAGTCCAATCTGTGAGCAGCAGCACCATTCACAACAATATGTCCAATAGTAGTCCAATCTGTGAACAGCAGCACCATTCACAACAATATGTCAAATAGTTGTCCAATCTGTGAACAGCAGCACCATTCACAACAATATGTCCAATAGTAGTCCAATCTGTGAACAGCAGCACCATTCACAACAATATGTCCAATAGTAATCCAATCTGTGAACAGCAGCACCATTCACAACAATATCTCCAATAGTAGTCCAATCTGTGAGCAACAGCACCATTCACAACAATATGTCCAATAGTAGTCCAATCTGTGAACAGCAGGACCATTCACAACAGTATGTCCAATAGTTGTCCAATCTGTGAACAGCAGCACCATTCACAACAATATGTCTAATTGTAGTCCAATCTGTGAACAGAAGCACCATTCACAACAATATGTCCAATAGTAGTCCAATCTGTGAACAGCAGCACCATTCACAACAATATGTTTAATAGTAGTCCAATCTGTGAACAGCAGCACCATTCACAACAATATGTCCAATATTAGTCCAATCTGTTAGCAGCAGCACCATTCACAACAATATGTCCAATAGTAGTCCAATCTGTGAACAGCAGCACCATTCACAACAATATGTCAAATAGTTGTCCAATCTGTGAACAGCAGCACCATTCACAACAATATGTCCAATAGTAGTCCAATCTGTGAACAGCAGCACCATTCACAACAATATGTCCAATAGTAATCCAATCTGTGAACAGCAGCACCATTCACAACAATATGTCCAATAGTAGTCCAATCTGTGAGCAACAGCACCATTCACAACAATATGTCCAATAGGAGTCCAATCTGTGAACAGCAGCACCATTCACAACAGTATGTCCAATAGTAGTCCATTCTGTGAGCAGCAGCACCATTCACAACAATATGTCCAATAGTAGTCCAATTTGTGAACAGCAGCACCATTCACAACAATATGTCAAATAGTTGTCCAATCTGTGAACAGCAGCACCATTCACAACAATATGTCCAATAGTAGTCCAATCTGTGAACAGCAGCACCATTCACAACAATATGTCCAATAGTAATCCAATCTGTGAACAGCAGCACCATACACAACAATATGTCCAATAGTAGTCCAATCTGTGAACAGCAGCACCATTCACAACAATATGTCCAATAGATATCCAATCTGTGAACAGCAGCAGCATTCACAACAATATGTCCAATAGTTGTCCAATCTGTGAACAGCAGCACCATTCACAACAATATGTCCAATAGTAGTCCAATCTGTGAACAGCAGCACCATTCACAACAATATGTCCAATAGTTGTCCAATCTGTGAACAGCAGCACCATTCACAACAATATGTCCAATAGTAGTCCAATCTGTGAACAGCAGCACCAGTCACAACAATATGTCCAATAGTAGTCCAATCTGTGAACAGCAGCACCATTCACAACAATATGTCCAATATTCGTCCAATCTATGAACATCACCATTCACAACAATATGTCTAATCGTAGCCCAATCTGTGAACAGCTTCACCATTCACAACAATATGTCCAATAGTAGTCCAATCTGTGAGCAACAGCACCATTCACAACAATATGTCCAATAGTAGTCCAATCTGTGAACAGCAGCACCATTCACAACAATATGTCCAATAGTAGTCCATTCTGTGAAAAGCAGCACCATTCACAACAATATGTCCAATAGTAGTCCAATCTGTGAGCAGCAGCACCATTCACAACAATATGTCCAATAGTAGTCCAATCTGTGAACAGCAGCACCATTCACAACAATATGTCCAATCATAGTCCAATCTGTGAACAGCTTCACCATTCACAACAATATGTCCAATAGTAGTCCAATCTGTGAGCAAGAGCACCATTCACAACAATATGTCCAATAGTAGTCCAATCTGTGAACAGCAGCACCATTCACAACAATATGTCCAATAGTAGTCCAATCTGTGAACAGCAGCACCATTCACAACAATATGTCCAATCATAGTCCAATCTGTGAACAGCTTCACCATTCACAACAATATGTCCAATAGTAGTCCAATCTGTGAGCAAGAGCACCATTCAGAACAATATGTCCAATAGTAGTCCAATCTGTGAACAGCAGCACCATTCACAACAATATGTCCAATCATAGTCCAATCTGTGAACAGCTTCACCATTCACAACAATATGTCCAATAGTAGTCCAATCTGTGAGCAAGAGCACCATTCACAACAATATGTCCAATAGTAGTCCAATCTGTGAACAGAAGCACCATTCACAACAATATGTCCAATAGTAGTCCAATCTGTGAACAGCAGCACCATTCACAACAATATGTTTAATAGTAGTCCAATCTGTGAACAGCAGCACCATTCACAACAATATGTTCAATAGTAGTCCAATCTGTGAGCAGCAGCACCATTCATAACAATATATCTAATAGTAGTCCAATCTGTGAACAGCAGCACCATTCACAACAATATGTCCAATATTAGTCCAATCTGTGAGCAGCAGCACCATTCACAACAATATGTCCAATAGTAGGCCAATCTGTGAACAGCAGCACCATTCACAACAATATGTCAAATAGTTGTCCAATCTGTGAACAGCAGCACCATTCACAACAATATGTCCAATAGTAGTCCAATCTGTGAACAGCAGCACCATTCACAACAATATGTCCAATAGTAATCCAATCTGTGAACAGCAGCACCAGTCACAACAATATGTCCAATAGTAGTCCAATCTGTGAACAGCAGCACCATTCACAACAATATGTCCAATAGTAGTCCAATCTGTGAACAGCAGCACCATTCACAACAATATGTCTAATAGTAGTCCAATCTGTGAACAGAAGCACCAGTCACAACAATATGTCCAATAGTTGTCCAATCTGTGAACAGCAGCACCATTCACAACAATATGTCCAATAGTTGTCCAATCTGTGAACAGCAGCACCATTCACAACAATATGTCCAATAGTAGTCCAATCTGTGAACAGCAGCACCAGTCACAACAATATGTCCAATAGTAGTCCAATCTGTGAACAGCAGCACCATTCACAACAATATGTCCAATATTCGTCCAATCTATGAACATCACCATTCACAACAATATGTCTAATCGTAGCCCAATCTGTGAACAGCTTCACCATTCACAACAATATGTCCAATAGTAGTCCAATCTGTGAGCAACAGCACCATTCACAACAATATGTCCAATAGTAGTCCAATCTGTGAACAGCAGCACCTTCACAACAATATGTCCAATAGTAGTCCATTCTGTGAAAAGCAGCACTATTCACAACAATATGTCCAATAGTAGTCCAATCTGTGAGCAGCAGCACCATTCACAACAATATGTCCAATAGTTGTCCAATCTGTGAACAGCAGCACCATTCACAACAATATGTCCAATCATAGTCCAATCTGTGAACAGCTTCACCATTCACAACAATATGTTCAATAGTAGTCCAATCTGTGAGCAAGAGCACCATTCACAACAATATGTCCAATAGTAGTCCAATCTGTGAACAGCAGCACCATTCACAACAATATGTCCAATAGTAGTCCAATCTGTGAACAGCAGCACCATTCACAACAATATGTCCAATCATAGTCCAATCTGTGAACAGCTTCACCATTCACAACAATATGTCCAATAGTAGTCCAATCTGTGAGCAAGAGCACCATTCAGAACAATATGTCCAATCATAGTCCAATCTGTGAACAGCTTCACCATTCACAACAATATGTCCAATAGTAGTCCAATCTGTGAGCAAGAGCACCATTCAGAACAATATGTCCAATAGTAGTCCAATCTGTGAACAGCAGCACCATTCACAACAATATGTCCAATAGTAGTCCAATCTGTGAACAGCAGCACCATTCACAACAATATGTCTAATAGTTGTCCAATCTGTGAACAGCAGCACCATTCACAACAATATGTCTAATTGTAGTCCAATCTGTGAACAGCAGCACCATTCACAACAATATGTCCAATAGTAGTCCAATCTGTGAACAGAAGCACCATTCACAACAATATGTCCAATATTAGTCCAATCTGTGAACAGCAGCACCATTCACAACAATATGTTTAATAGTAGTCCAATCTGTGAGCAACAGCACCATTCACAACAATATGTCCAATAGTAGTCCAATCTGTGAACAGCAGCACCATTCACAACAATATGTCCAATAGTAGTCCATTCTGTGAAAAGCAGCACTATTCACAACAATATGTCCAATAGTAGTCCAATCTGTGAGCAGCAGCACCATTCACAACAATATGTCCAATAGTTGTCCAATCTGTGAACAGCAGCACCATTCACAACAATATGTCCAATCATAGTCCAATCTGTGAACAGCTTCACCATTCACAACAATATGTCCAATAGTAGTCAAATCTGTGAGCAAGAGCACCATTCACAATAATATGTCCAATAGTAGTCCAATCTGTGAACAGCAGCACCATTCACAACAATATGTCCAATCATAGTCCAATTTGTGAACAGCTTCACCATTCACAACAATATGTCCAATAGTAGTCCAATCTGTGAGCAAGAGCACCATTCACAACAATATGTCCAATAGTAGTCCAATATGTGAACAGCAGCACCATTCACAACAATATGTCCAATCGTAGTCCAATCTGTGAACAGCAGCAACATTCACAACAATATGTCCAATCATAGTCCAATCTGTGAACAGCTTCACCATTCACAACAATATGTCCAATAGTAGTCCAATCTGTGAGCAAGAGCACCATTCAGAACAATATGTCCAATAGTAGTCCAATCTGTGAACAGCAGCACCATTCACAACAATATGTCCAATAGTAGTCCAATCTGTGAACAGCAGCACCATTCACAACAATATGTCTAATAGTAGTCCAATCTGTGAACAGAAGCACCATTCACAACAATATGTCCAATAGTTGTCCAATCTGTGAACAACAGCACCATTCACAACAATATGTCCAATAGTAGTCCAATCTGTGAACAGCAGCACCATTCACAACAATATGTCCAATAGTAGTCCATTCTGTGAAAAGCAGCACCATTCACAACAATATGTCCAATAGTAGTCCAATCTGTGAGCAGCAGCACCATTCACAACAATATGTCCAATAGTAGTCCAATCTGTGAACAGCAGCACCATTCACAACAATATGTCCAATCATAGTCCAATCTGTGAACAGCTTCACCATTCACAACAATATGTCCAATCGTAGTCCAATCTGTGAGCAAGAGCACCATTCACAACAATATGACCAATAGTAGTCCAATCCGTGAACAGCAGCACCATTCACAACAATATGTCCAATAGTAGTCCAATCTGTGAGCAGCAGCACCATTCACAACAATATGTCCAATAGTAGTCCAATCTGTGAACAGCAGCACCATTCACAACAATATGTCCAATCATAGTCCAATCTGTGAACAGCTTCACCATTCACAACAATATGTCCAATAGTAGTCCAATCTGTGAGCAAGAGCACCATTCACAACAATATGTCCAATAGTAGTCCAATCTGTGAACAGCAGCACCATTCACAACAATATGTCCAATAGTAGTCCAATCTGTGAACAGCAGCACCATTCACAACAATATGTCCAATCATAGTCCAATCTGTGAACAGCTTCACCATTCACAACAATATGTCCAATAGTAGTCCAATCTGTGAGCAAGAGCACCATTCAGAACAATATGTCCAATAGTAGTCCAATCTGTGAACAGCAGCACCATTCACAACAATATGTCCAATAGTAGTCCAATCTGTGAACAGCAGCACCATTCACAACAATATGTCTAATAGTTGTGCAATCTGTGAACAGCAGCACCATTCACAACAATATGTCTAATTGTAGTCCAATCTGTGAACAGCAGCACCATTCACAACAATATGTCCAATAGTAGTCCAATCTGTGAACAGCAGCACCATTCACAACAATATGTCCAATAGTAGTCCAATCTGTGAGCAAGAGCACCATTCACAACAATATGTCCAATAGTAGTCCAATCTGTGAACATAAGCACCATTCACAACAATATGTCCAATAGCAGTCCAATCTGTGAACAGCAGCACCATTCACAACAATATGTTTAATAGTAGTCCAATCTGTGAGCAACAGCACCATTCACAACAATATGTCCAATAGTAGTCCAATCTGTGAACAGCAGCACCATTCACAACAATATGTCCAATAGTAGTCCATTCTGTGAAAAGCAGCACCATTCACAACAATATGTCCAATAGTAGTCCAATCTGTGAGCAGCAGCACCATTCACAACAATATGTCCAATAGTAGTCCAATCTGTGAACAGCAGCACCATTCACAACAATATGTCCAATCATAGTCCAATCTGTGAACAGCTTCACCATTCACAACAATATGTCCAATAGTAGTCCAATCTGTGAGCAAGAGCACCATTCAGAACAATATGTCCAATAGTAGTCCAATCTGTGAACAGCAGCACCATTCACAACAATATGTCCAATAGTAGTCCAATCTGTGAACAGCAGCACCATTCACAACAATATGTCCAATCATAGTCCAATCTGTGAACAGCTTCACCATTCACAACAATATGTCCAATAGTAGTCCAATCTGTGAGCAAGAGCACGATTCAGAACAATATGTCCAATAGTAGTCCAATCTGTGAACAGCAGCACCATTCACAACAATATGTCCAATAGTAGTCCAATCTGTGAACAGCAGCACCATTCACAACAATATGTCTAATAGTTGTCCAATCTGTGAACAGCAGCACCATTCACAACAATATGTCTAATTGTAGTCCAATCTGTGAACAGCAGCACCATTCACAACAATATGTCCAATAGTAGTCCAATCTGTGAACAGAAGCACCATTCACAACAATATGTCCAATAGTAGTCCAATCTGTGAACAGCAGCACCATTCACAACAATATGTTTAATAGTAGTCCAATCTGTGAACAGCAGCACCATTCACAACAATATGTCCAATAGTAGTCCAATCTGTGAACAGCAGCACCAGTCACAACAATATGTCCAATAGTAGTCCAATCTGTGAAAAGCAGCACCATTCACAACAATATGTCCAATATTCGTCCAATCTATGAACATCACCATTCACAACAATATGTCTAATCGGAGCCCAATCTGTGAACAGCTTCACCATTCACAACAATATGTCCGATAGTAGTCCAATCTGTGAGCAACAGCACCATTCACAACAATATGTCCAATAGTAGTCCAATCTGTGAACAGCAGCACCATTCACAACAATATGTCCAAAATAGTCCATTCTGTGAAAAGCAGCACCATTCACAACAATATGTCCAATAGTAGTCCAATCTGTGAGCAGCAGCACCATTCACAACAATATGTCCAATAGTATTCCAATCTGTGAACAGCAGCACCATTCACAACAATATGTCCAATCATAGTCCAATCTGTGAACAGCTTCACCATTCACAACAATATGTCCAATAGTAGTCCAATCTGTGAGCAAGAGCACCATTCACAACAATATGTCCAATAGTAGTCCAATCTGTGAACAGCAGCACCATTCACAACAATATGTCCAATAGTAGTCCAATCTGTGAACAGCAGCACCATTCACAACAATATGTCCAATCATAGTCCAATCTGTGAACAGCTTCACCATTCACAACAATATGTCCAAAGTAGTCCAATCTGTGAGCAAGAGCACCATTCAGAACAATATGTCCAATAGTAGTCCAATCTGTGAACAGCAGCACCATTCACAACAATATGTCCAATAGTAGTCCAATCTGTGAACAGCAGCACCATTCACAACAATATGTCTAATAGTTGTCCAATCTGTGAACAGCAGCACCATTCACAACAATATGTCTAATTGTAGTCCAATCTGTGAACAGCAGCACCATTCACAACAATATGTCCAATAGTAGTCCAATCTGTGAACAGAAGCACCATTCACAACAATATGTCCAATAGTAGTCCAATCTGTGAACAGCAGCGCCATTCACAACAATATGTTTAATAGTAGTCCAATCTGTGAGCAACAGCACCATTCACAACAATATGTCCAATAGTAGTCCAATCTGTGAACAGCAGCACCATTCACAACAATATGTCCAATAGTAGTCCATTCTGTGAAAAGCAGCACCATTCACAACAATATGTCCAATAGTAGTCCAATCTGTGAGCAGCAGCACCATTCACAACAATATGTCCAATAGTAGTCCAATCTGTGAACAGCAGCACCATTCACAACAATATGTCCAATCATAGTCCAATCTGTGAACAGCTTCACCATTCACAACAATATGTCCAATAGTAGTCCAATCTGTGAGCAAGAGCACCATTCACAACAATATGTCCAATAGTAGTCCAATCTGTGAACAGCAGCACCATTCACAACAATATGTCCAATAGTAGTCCAATCTGTGAACAGCTTCACCATTCACAACAATATGTCCAATAGTAGTCCAATCTGTGAGCAAGAGCACCATTCAGAACAATATGTCCAATAGTAGTCCAATCTGTGAACAGCAGCACCATTCACAACAATATGTCCAATAGTAGTCCAATCTGTGAACAGCAGCACCATTCACAACAATATGTCCAATCGTAGTCCAATCTGTGAACAGCAGCACCATTCACAACAATATGTCTAATAGTTGTCCAATCTGTGAACAGCAGCACCATTCACAACAATATGTCTAATTGTAGTCCAATCTGTGAACAGAAGCATCATTTACAACAATATGTCCAATAGTAGTCCAATCTGTGAACAGCAGCACCATTCACATCAATATGTTTAATAGTAGTCCAATCTGTGAACAGCAGCACCATTCACAACAATATGTCCAATAGTAGTCCAATCTGTGAACAGAAGCACCATTCACAACAATATGTCCAATAGTAGTCCAATCTGTGAACAGCAGCACCAGTCACAACAATATGTCCAATAGTATTCCAATCTGTGAACAGCAGCACCATTCACAACAATATGTCCAATATTCGTCCAATCTATGAACATCACCATTCACAACAATATGTCTAATCGTAGCCCAATCTGTGAACAGCTTCACCATTCACAACAATATGTCCAATAGTAGTCCAATCTGTGAGCAACAGCACCATTCACAACAATATGTCCAATAGTAGTCCAATCTGTGAACAGCAGCACCATTCACAACAATATGTCCAATAATAGTCCAATCTGTGACCAGCAGCACCATTCACAACAATATGTCAAATAGTTGTCCAATCTGTGAACAGCAGCACCATTCACAACAATATTTCCAATAGTAGTCCAATCTGTGAACAGCAGCACCATTCACAACAATATGTCCAATAGTAATCCAATCTGTGAACAGCAGCACCATTCACAACAATATGTCCAATAGTAGTCCAATCTGTGAACAGCAGCACCATTCACAACAATATGTCCAATAGTAGTCCCATCTGTGAACAGCAGCACCATTCACAACAATATGTCTAATAGTAGTCCAATCTGTGAACAGAAGCACCATTCACAACAATATGTCCAATAGTTGTCCAATCTGTGAACAGCAGCACCACTCTCAGGAAGAATGATTGTACCTAACAAAGCTCATAGCTTTTTTGTGCAGGTAACAGACACGGTAGATTGGAGAATTAAGGATGTAAGAAATAGGAACAGAAGTTTATTCGGCCCCTAGAGCCTGCTCCGCCATTCCATTCTATCATGGCACACCTTCTCCCTCAGTACTACTCTCCTGCACTATTCCCATATCTCTTGATTCCATTTATACCCAAAAATCTGCCGCTCTCTGTCTTGAATTATATCAACGCGTCCACAACTGCCATGTAGAGAATTCCAAATATTCCCCAATTTCTGAGTGAAGAAATTTAATCTCATCTTAATCCTAAATGTCCGTCTCCTTATTCTGAGACGTTGCGCCTTGTCCTGGACTCTGCAGCCAAGGGAAACATCGTCCTTGTATCTATCCTGTCGAAACCTGTAAGAATTTTACATTTTTTAATGAGATCACCTCTCATTCTTCTCAACTCTAGTGACTATAGGCCCAGTTTGTTCGCATAAGATCATTTCTCCATTCAGGATTCAGTCTGGGGAACGTTCGTTGCACTCTCTCAATGGCAAGTTATTCTTCCATAGGTAAGGAGACCACAACTTAACACAATACTCCAAGCGTGGGCTCATCAGGACCCTACGTAATGACAGAAAGACATTTTTACTCTGACACTCGAATCCTGCTGTAATAAAGGCAAACATACTATTTGCTTTCTTACTAGTTGCAGTACTGGCAATGATAACTGTCAGTCGAACACCCAAGTCCCTCTGAACACCATTTCCAAATCTCTCACCACTTAAGTAATACTCTGCTGTTCTATTTTTGCTACCTAAGTGGCCTTATACCAGAAGGAAAACTACTCATGTCTTCGAATAGCATGGCAGTGTCTCTTGAAATTGCACTCAGCATGTATTACACACAGAACCACGGTATCGGGTGTGGTGGGTAGAGGTCGGAATGTGCAATGCGAAATAAGATGGATTTCTGCCCGAAACAGACCGCCTTACAGCCTTATAGCTTCCTGACTGGAATGCCATAATGCGCTCCACTGATAGCTGTGAATCGGTGGATGGCACCACAAGGGAGAGAGTCCCATCAGAGCAGGTTCTGGAGACAACTGCTTCAAATCAAGCTGCGCCCCGGGAATCCCAGGGAGTTCCTGAAATTGTCGATCAAGTAGCCTCTTTATCGACCATTTCTCTGAAAACTTTGGGTGCGCCAAACGTATTGTGGTCCTTGACTTAGAGAATGTAGATTATGGGGGCGTGGTGACCGCGATCAGACGAGAAAATGTACGAAGCCAAATCGCAGAGTTTTATGGGTCGGCCGACTCATCGATCGAAGTTGTGAGTCTGGTGCCTATTCTGCCAGAGCGCTACAAAGCCAATTGATGTTGGAGCAAATTCGGACAGGGCTGCGCGAATTAGGAAATGAATTCAGCAGTTGTCGGACCGCAGCCACTTTATTGAACTGCGAGCAGTGGGTGTAACACTCACTGCCTTGGTTCTGGGCGATTTGTGAATGGACATGACAAAACCGGAAACAGGAGAGCCGATTTGATAACAGCAGAAACAATGGTCAGACGGTGCAAGGGCAGACAGTGTACAAGGCCTGAACTTCCCGGGAGAAGGCAGCTCGGAGGTGGCTGGTAAGATATACGGTGTGGAGGACCTGAGTCCGGATGTGGACCAAGATATAGTGGACTGGCGCCTTTGTTTTGATGTCACTGTTGCTTTGAGATATGGGGGCCGCGAACCAGTGCGTATTCGAAGCTCATTTATGATTGCCAGATTTCAGGGATCCCTTTATGTGAAAGTGCAAGGGAGTTAGATATGGTCAGAGCTCAACCAGGATTCCACAAACAAGTTCTTCCCCCGCAGGAATCCCAAACAACTCGGTCATAAACTGAAACAAATAGAACATTGCAGCTCGGATAGAACACGAACAACACGACCGTGAACATCTCCAGGAATCAGAAACACCCCTCTCCTCTTCACCTTCCGCCCCACGTGTAGACTCAGCCACTCCCTCCCCGCGGACACCGACTACATTTCTCCCATATATCTGCTGCTCTTTCCTGCTGCTTATTACCCGGACATCCGACTGAATTAGCACCTCCCCGTCCCCCCGTGACAAACCCCTTCCCAAGGAGCGGATTATCCATTCCCTCCGCATCCATTTTGGGGGCAAAAACATGAAGGCAGAATATTATCTGAATGGCGGAAGATTAGGAACAAGGGAAGTGCAATGAGACCTGGGTGTCATGTTTCATCAGTCATTGAAAGTTGACATGCAGGTACAGCAAGCGGTGAAGAAAGCAAATGGTATGTTGGCCTTCAAAGCGAGAGGATTTGAGTATAGGAGCAGGGAGGTCTTACTACAGTTGTACAGGGCCTTGGTGAGGCCTCACGTGGAATATTTTCAGTTTGGTCTCCAGATCTGAGGAAGGACATTCTTGCTATTCAGGGAGTGAGCGAAGGTTCACCAGACTGATACCCGGGATGGCAGGACTGACATATGAGGAGAGACTGGATCAACTTGGCCTTTATACATTGGAGTTTAGAAGGATGAGAGGGGATCTCATAGAAATATATAAGATCCTGACAGGACGGGACAGGTTAGATGTGGGTAGAATGTTCCCGATGTTGGGGAAGTGCAGAAGGAGGGGACAGAGTCTCAGGATAAGGGGTAGGCCATTTGGACAGAGATGAGGAGAAACTTCTTCACTCAGCGAGTTGTTAACTTATGGAATTCCCTTCCACAGATGCCAGTTCATTGGATATATTCAAGAAGGAGTTAGATATGGCCCTTACGGCTTAGGGGATCAAGGGTTATGCAGAGAAAGCAGGAAATGGGTACTGAGGTAATGATCAGCCGTGATCATAGTGAATGGCTGTGCAGGCTCGAAGGGCCGAATGGCCTACTCCTGCAACTAATTTCTGTGTTTTTATGTCCCAGTACTGAACCCTGGGGAACATCACTCTATACCTCACATAGACTGGATAACAGCAGCTGTCTCAGTACTGAACCCTGGGGAATATCACTGCATACCTCCCATAAACTGAAAAACAGCAGCTGTCCCAGTACTGAACCCTGGAACACTGTATACCTCCCATAAACTGAAAAACAGCAGCTGTCCCACTACTGAACCCTTGGGAACATCACTGTATACCTCCTATAGACTGAAAAACAGCAGCTGTCCCAGTACTGAACCCTTGGAAACACTGTATACCTCCTATAGACTGAACACAAGCAGCTGTCCCAGTACTGAACCCTGGGGAACATCACTGTATACCTCCTATAGACTGAAAAACAGCAGCTGTCCCAGTACTGAACCGTGGGGAACATCACTGTATATCTCCCATAGACTGAAAAACAGCAGCTGTCCCAGTACTGAACCCTGGGGAACATCACTGTATACCTCCCGTAGACTGAAAAACAGCAGCTGCCCCAGTACTGAACCCTGGGGAACATCACTGTATATCTCCCATAGACTGAAAAACAGCAGCTGTCCCAGTACTGAACCCTGGAGCACACTGTATACATCCTATAGACTGAAAAACAGACGCAGCCCCAGTATTGAACCCTGGGGAACATCACTATATACCTCCCATAGACTGAAAAACAGCAGCTGTCCCAGTACTGAACCCTGGGGAACATCACTGTGTACCTCCCATAGACTGCAAAACAGCAGCTGCCCCAGTACTGAACTCTGGAGAACACTGTATACCTAACATAGACTGAAAAACAGCAGCTGTCCCAGTACTGAACCCTCGGGAACATCATTGTATACCTCTCATAGACCGAACAACAGCAGCTGTCGCAGTACTGAACCCTCGGGAACACTGTATACCTCCAATAGACTGAAAAACAGCAGCTGCCCCACTACTGAACCCTGGAGAACACTGTATACCTAACATAGACTGAAAAACAGCAGCTGTCCCAGTACTGAACCCTGGGGAACATCACTATATACCTCCTATAGACTGAAAAACAGCAGCTGTCCCAGCACTGAACTCTGGGGAACATCACTCTACACCTCCCATAGACTGATAAACAGCAGCTGTCCCAGTACTGAACCCAGGGGAACATCATTGTCTACCTCCTACAGACTGAAAAACAACAGCTGTCCCAGTACTGAACTCTGGGGAACATCATTGTACACCTCCCATAGACTGAAAAACAGCAGCTGTCCCAGTACTGAACCCTGGGGAACATCACTGTACACCTCCCATAAACTGAAAAACAGCAGCTGTCCCAGTACTGAACTCTGGAGAACACTGTATATCTCTCAGACTGAAAAACAGCAACTGTGCCAGTGCTGAACCCTCAGGAACACTGTACACCTCCCATATACTGAAAAACAGCATCTGTCCCAGTATTGAACCCTGGGGAAAATAACTGTATATCTCTCATAGACGGAACAACAGCAGCTGTCCCACTACTGAACCCTCGGGAACACTGTACACCTCCCATAGACTGAAAAACAGCAGCTGTCCCAGTACTGAACCCTCGGGAACACTGTACACCTCCTATAGACTGAAAAACAGCAGCTGTCCCAGCACTGAACTCTGGGGAACATCACTCTACACCTCCCATAGACTGAAAAACAGCAGCTGTCCCAGTACTGAACCCTGGAGCACACTGTATACATCCCATAGACTGAAAAACAGCAGCTGCCCCAGTATTGAACCCTGGGGAACATCACTATATACCTCCCATAGACTGAAAAACAGCAGCTGCCCCAGTACTGAACTCTGGAGAACACTGTATACCTAACATAGACTGAAAAACAGCAGCTGTCCCAGTACTGAACCCTCGGGAACATCATTGTATATCTCTCATAGACCGAACAACAGCAGCTGTCGCAGTACTGAACCCTCGGGAACACTGTATACCTAACATAGACTGAAAAACTGCAGCTGTCCCAGTACTGAACCCTGGAGAACACTGTATACCTAACATAGACTGAAAAACAGCAGCTGTCCCAGTACTGAACCCTGGGGAACATCACTATATACCTCCTATAGACTGAAAAACAGCAGCTGTCCCAGCACTGAACTCTGGGGAACATCACTCTACACCTCCCATAGACTGATAAACAGCAGCTGTCCCAGTACTGAACCCTGGGGAACATCACTGTCTACCTCCTATAGATTGAAAAACAGCAGCTGTCCCAGTACTGAACTCTGGGGAACATCACTGTACACCTCCCATAGACTGAAAAGCAGCAGCTGTCCCAGTACTGAACCCTGGGGAACATCACTGTGCACCTCCCATAAACTGAAAAACAGCAGCTGTCCCAGTACTGAACTCTGGAGAACACTGTATATCTCTCAGACTGAAAAACAGCAACTGTGCCAGTGATAAACCCTCAGGAACACTGTACACCTCCCATATACTGAAAAACAGCATCTGTCCCAGTATTGAACCCTGGGGAAAATCACTGTAAAACTCTCATAGACGGAACAACAGCAGCTGTCCCAGTACTGAACCCTCGGGAACACTGTACACCTCCCATAGACTGAAAAACAGCAGCTGTCCCAGTACTGAACCCTCGGGAACACTGTACACCTCCCATAGACTGAAAAACAGCAGCTGTCCCAGTATTGAACCCTGGGGAACATCACTCTTTACCTCCCATAGACTGAAAAACAGCAGCTGTCCCAGTGCTGAACCCTGGGGAACACTGTATACCTCCCATAGATGTTAATACGGATTCTTTTTCCCTCAATCTGTTTCAGTTAATACACTGACACACGAACACCTTGCTGCCTTTTCTGTAAAATACCTTTATTGAAGATTCTCCGGCCGGGACTTGTCAAGACAAAGGAACACTCTCAATCAAAGCTTGTTCACCTTCCTCAGGACAAGCCCCTTTACAGCGCGAAAACACAGTAGTTATATATTTTCAAAACATAACACATTCGATTAGCACTTAGTCTATCCACTCCCATTCTTCCTCCCCCCACCCCTCCCCCCGAGTATGTCCAATGGCAGGCGAGGAGGTCTAATTAGGGCTCGCCCCGAGGTCAGCTTGTTCATTGCTTCATTAAATTCTCCTTCCTTATCAGTAAAACCTATTTCCTTCTAACCAGTAAAAACCATTACGTTACCCTCTCCTATCCATGATTACTTTTTCTGTCCCTTGACCCGTGTTTAACCTCAACTCTCAGTAACCCCGTTTTTTCTGTTGATTCAGCAATTATCCACATCTAGACATTTCTTTAGCTTTTTTCCCATGATTCCCTATCTCCATTCCTCTGCCACATTCACAATCCATCTGTACACTTTCTCATTCCCCTCTTTTATAATTCCCTGATAAACCTGGTGACTATTCCAGGAGTATCGCATTCAGCCGTTCGCACTCTCTTTCCTGGTCCGCCTCGAGCCTCTTCGCAAGGTCTTATCAATGTCTGTTTAGGTTCTCACATCGTATCCTGTCGGAATATTATTGAATTGATAACTCCTGGAGCCTTGGTACAAGGCCACAGAGAGGCCTTTTACTTCCTTATGGGCCAGTGCAGGAACCAGCACTTTAACCCTTGTCCCGCTGGTACCCCTAATGGCACATTTCTCTTACAATTACCCCCTTTTGGCCCTTGGCTATACACCAAGCTGGCCATATTTCACGATAACTATCTCCCTGTAGGCGAGTTCCAGATAGGTTCGTTCACCTGGGTGGCCATCTCCCAAGCTTCGGGACCTCCTGAAACCTTCCCACAGAGTTATATAAGGTAAGTCCTTCCTGTAGGACTGTTTAAATTTTCATGCCTTATGGCATTAATCATAGTGCGTACCCTGACTTATCATTTGACCTGTTTAATTCGTGCACATGTTAATCCCATCATGACCATCAGAACCAGACCCTGTATTACTACAAGTACATTAAGTCCAATGTCCCACAGCTTTGAGTACCAGGGCTGATCAGCCAGCATTGCGTTAGTGTCTCTCTGTAAGTTGTCTATTTCTTCCATCAGTCGGACACACTGTCGTCTTTGATTCTGGATTCCTTGCACCAAACGTAATTGTTCCTCATTTCATTCCAGTATTTGTTTACCTTGCGGTTCTCATAACCCCTCATCTTGCCCTTCTCGCAGGGTATCCGTGATTGTTCCTTGGATGATTTCCGTTTGTCTCGGGATATATGTGGTATGCATTTACGTCTATTGTTCCCTTGGGCCTGAACCAAAAGTTAGGGTTGGTGATGACACAGGGGGTGACTCCTCCCCTGGTGTTAATCGTTGGGTTGGCTGCTCATGTGCTCCATTCCCTTGTGGAGCAGCGGTTGTTTCGGGATCGTGTTTGAGAGGAGTGATACTCAGCATGCATCCGTTTGTTTGGTGGAATCTGCAATCATCATTCGTCATTCATGGCGTACCTCGACATAAAACCATTGGTTAATTTAATAGCAGTCAGTTCTGTCAATGCCTTTGGTACTATTGTTAATTTTAACCACCCGTCTGACAGGCTGATGGTAACCTAACCGAGTTTGGTTTCTCACTTCACCAATATTATCGATCTGATATAAGGGTCTCCCTTTGTTACATCATATTGTGGTATGGACAACTTAAATCCGATCATATTGACCCGCCCAGCAATAAATCTGAATTTTGGCACCCATGCGTGACTATTCCTTCGTACCTCGCATGTGTTATTCATTTTTTTATCCAGAGTCCAATTGTGAAGTATGCTGTTCGGAATCCAATCTGGTATGTCTCCATTCTGGAGTTGCTCCAAGTTATGTTGTACCTCACTTAATATCCAGGTCACATACCCGGAGCAAACTATCTCAGCCTGTAATCGTTTACTTATATATTTCCCCATTGCGTGGATCAATTTTATTGTCTTGGCATTTCGGCAATGTATGGGCCACCTGTAACAGTTCCCCTTCCGCGCCATCTCACAACCGCACTTGGTTATCCAAGTCCCTCCTCAGTAAACCCCTCAAGACAATGCCATTAAGTTGTTAACCCGGTCGTGTATTGCATATAGGCCTATGGAATTCATCATCGTAACCCCTGCCGCATAACCCGTGCCTCGTGTTTCCAGTATTCTCCTTTTTGTTCGAACTTGCTCTGTTCCATTTCTGACATTACATCTCAGGGTTATGGATTCCGGGCCTTCGAGGATCAGTTGTGCCAGGTCCTGGTATAGACTTACAGTTTCATTCCCACAGAAGCTAAGAAGAATGATATCCATTAGCTTTAGGGTAAGTAGTCGCTGACGCACCCCAAATTATATCCTTTCTTTAGATTATTTTATTACTCGACCCCCCTTTGGCTCCAATCTTTATGGACGGGCATGTGGGTGGAGGGTGTGTGGTGGTACAATAAAGAGTTGTAGTTCCCAGAGTGGTTGTTGCAGCAACGGTAGTGGATCTATTCCGGACTCGAATGTCCCAACACCACTGATCTGTACCCACATACGGGGAGGTCGGGCATGTTCTCCAACTGGTATCCCCTGGTTGTGGTCTCCCTGAGCAAAGACAGGCGTGCACCTTATATTCCAGAGACATACCTTGGTCTTAATTTTATCCCACTGGCAAGTTTTCCTAAACAACCTGGGGTCACACCCATCTTTTGCTCCGTTCTGTTCCCACCCTTCTGTTTTCGCTGCTGGATTTGGCTGCTTGTTTGCAGCTTGGTCCGCCCAGGCATGAGCTTCTAAAAGTGAAATTCCATCCAGTTGGATTTCTGCGCCCTTCCCCTTTTAGTCCTATGAACTTGCTCCGGTCCTCGGAATCTACTGGCGCCCATGGCATCGGCATCCTGCTACATTACAACCTTACTTAATACACTATACATAGCCATGCGTTAAAATAAGTCCTTGGCTGCTGGGATGCATATTTCGGCAGTCAAATTAAACAAAGCTAGTTCATGTAGTTGTGTCTTTCCTGCGTGTGCTATATCTCTCGTAGTCCATCTGTATTATCCAGTGCCTGCGTGGGCCTTAAGGTTCCCCAATATCCTGAGTCTCCAGAGTCGAAGTAGCCGCTGCGGTCACATCTCGGTGAGTGTTTTATCTGCAAATTTTAAACATATAGCCTGGTCGTCACCAGGTGTTAGGTTCTGGTCTACTTATCTTTTATCCATGCATGTTGCGGTCACTCTGTGAAATCGGAGGTAAGGTTAGGTTGGGTTTGTGGAGTACACTTACCCACCGTGGTGTACATTGGCTCTATTGCCAGAGGTGATGGTGCTATGGCTGCGCACTGCACTATCCGTCTGGCCCCGTTTTAAAAAAAAACTCTTCCAGTTTATTTATCTTAGCTTTTAACTCTTGAATTTGTTTTATTTGAGTATCTTTCTTCTATTTATATCAGGCGAGCATTATTACATAGGCTAGTTCTGTTTTTGTTTTTATTATGACTATCGCACCATTTCTTCTGTTAGGTGAGTCTTTTTTTATCTATTAAGAAATCCAAATTAATAATGTCCAGTATAAAACAGCTGTCAATGGAAAGGGTTAACTCCTTTACAGGTTTGTAAGGAAGCCTGATGTAATTATGTGACTTCACGTAATCATCCGAAAAAAAATGTTCTTTTAAGACTTTGTGCCTTCAAAACTTGCTTCGAATTTGGAATTCGTTAAACAAGCAGAAATCATTAGTAAAGCCATCATAATAAAAGTCTTCTCATCAGGGAAGACAGCATTTTAGAGTAAACTCCAATGTTTTCTTAACTTCTAATTGCCAAAGATTTTTATTTATTTATTTAAAACGAGACCACACATTTTTAATAGCTATTTTGTTTACTGAAATCCAATTTTCACACACGCTGTGTACATTCTAACATTTCGTTTTATTTTACGGTCCTATTCACTGGGCAAATCTTGTATTTTATTTCTCTCTCGGCACAAAATCTACACATCCATGCCAGTTCCATTTTCTGTCAGAATTTTAAAATTCAGTAAGATTCTCTCATACCCAGTTTTTTTTCTGTGCTGAGTTCGCATAGCTTAGATCTTTTCTCCTCGTTATTTTCAAAGCCCACTTGCTTGTTTAGACTGTTCGGGACTTTTCTTGATAAACAACGTCAATTTTGGAAATCTTTCAAACTGGAGTGAAACTTTCTCATAATATAAATCAGTATCACTGTAGAGTGTCTTTTACCTCTTCCAATTTGTTTTTCCTTTTCCTAATTAAACCAATATCTTTATCACAGCAAACATCAACTAGTATTTCGTAAGTTATGTTATTTTCCATCACAAACACATTTTTTTCAGAACTTATTTCGTACGTTACATCTTTTTTTATCAGATCTCCTTTCTTCAATTAGGTTTTGTATTTTACACAGAGGGCTTGTGACTCCATAATTTTTTTAATTTAAAATCATTTGTTAACTTTCAAAGTGGCGCCTTAATCTTTTTCTTTTCTCCATAACTAGAATGGAGTCAGCAATTAGGCTTTGAGGGCTGCTTTTCGTTATCCCGAAATGCTCTATTTTCAAAGTCGTTGAAATGTCTCTTCTAAACTGCTAAAGCTTGCTTTTTTAACATTTTTCAAAAGTCCTTTTTAGACCTTCGCAGATAGCTCGCCCAGGAGTTTGACCTGATCCCTGAAGGTATTTCTAGATTGTTTCCAAACCTTTTAGTTTTATATCTCCATTTTTCTATAAGAGATCAGATTTAATTTAACAATTTTTTTTTTGAATCCACCTCAGTATTTTGTTGTGACTTCTCTGAATATCTCAAAATCCCAATTCAAACTTTGTAATTTCAATCTTTATTTAAAATCTTTGTTTTGAGCTAGAAGCTTTTTTTAAAAAGGCATTCTTTATATCATTCCAAGTCAAAATTTACGTCTTTCAACCCAATGTGAACAATCATTGCATGTTTTCTTTTGACAACTAAGTGAGCGTGTCAAATAAATTATTTTTTTTCAACCACCGGGATCTTGTATTTTTTATCTTTTACTCAACAACCCTATCCTTTGGGCATTTCCTAGCTCCGTAACTTATCATCCGAATAAATCCACACCTGCGTTTCTAACTTAAAATGTCTTAAAACTTCCCACATACAGTACAACACTACAAAGGGTTGAAAAAACATTCACTCTGTTTGGAGAAGTGGGTGGAGCTAAAATAAGCAACCACCTGCTCCACTCCTTCAAACAGGCTTTTTAAAAAAATCATGAAAACATAAAAATTAATTCCGTAGTCAAAAAATAACACAAGTACTCTCATTCAAAACAGACATTCACAAAAGTCTCTCTTCATTCAACAAAGCTTATTAATTATTTTGTTTCTTTGGCCAGCAACATTTTTGGATCCATGATTACACATTCCCATGTTGCCCCGTGGTAAAGAAATATTTTATCCTTACACAATTCCTCATGTCGCCCCGTGATTTAGTTCTACACACTTACTCGCTTCGCCCCGTGGTTTAGTTCTACACAATTTCCATTTTCTTCCGTGTTGCGCCATGGTTTTCCTATTCGCGTCGCCTGGCGATTGTCTATTTCCCTCTCCTCCGCGTCGCCGCGTGATTCCTGTCGCCGCACGATTGTCTATTTCCCAATCCCTCTGCGTCGCCGCGCGGTTCACGTCGCCGCGCGATTTAAGTCCAATCAGTGCCTAGATGGACGAAGTGATCTAAAATCAATGTCGTACCTGACTTGGACACTTATTTGCGAAGTTAAAAGGTATTCACCAGATTGACCTGGATCTCGTTCAGACGCTACCTGAGAACCAGCGAGTGGCCAAACATTCCTCAGACTTTTGGAACTGAAGGAAACTGAAGTGGTATTTTAAAGGGTACACATTCCAGTGGCCACTTTCCTCCCATCTCGTCCAAGGCTAGTCTGTCTCTTAATTCGCAAGCTTTCGGCACCCGTCCGTTGAGATCCCACTTCTGACACCAAATGTAAATACGGATTATTTTTCCCTCAATCTGTTTCAGCGAATACACTGACACGCGAACACCTCTTGCCTTTTCTGTAAAATACCTTTATTGAAGATTCTCCGGCCGGGACTTGTCAAGACAAAGGGACACACTCAATCAGAGCCTGTTTACCTTCCCCTGGACAAGCCCCTTTTCAGCGCGAAAAGCACAGGAGATACACATTTTCACTTGGTCTATCCAATCTCTTTCTGCCTCCCCCCCCCCCGAGTACGTCCAATGGCAGGCAAGAAAGTCTCCCAATTAGGGCTGGTGTCAGGTAGGTTAGTTATAGCTTTGCTACACTGTCTTCCCTTATCAGTGAAGAACCCAATTAGTTTCCCTTCCTCCTAATCAGTAGAAGCTATTACTTTTCCCTTCCTATCTAGAATTGCTTGCTTTCGTTGTGCTGTTTGGGCTTTCTCATGGCCCGTGTCTAACCTCAACTTCAGCTCTTCATAACCCCTTTTTTTCTGTTGATTCTGCAATTGTCTGCATCTTGATCATTTCTTTAGCTATTTTCCCATGATTCCCGATCTCCATCCTTTTGCCACCTTCTCCAGCCATCTACCACTTTCGCAACCCTTTTACACATTCTCATTCCCCCCTTTTATCATTCCATGATAACCCTGGTGCTTATTCCAGGAGTATTGCGTTTAGCCGTGCGCATTCTCTTTCCTGATCCTCCTTGTTGTCTGTGAGTCTGCCTCGAGCCTCTTCGCAAGGTGTTATCAATGTCTGTTTCGGTTCTCACATCGTATCCTGTCGGCATATTATAGAATTGCTAACTTCTGGAGCCTTGATACAAGACCGAAGAGATGCCTTTTACCTCCTTATGGGCAGTGCAGGAACCAGCACTTTAACACTTGTCCCACTGGTACCACTAATGCCAAATTTTTCTCTTGCATTTCCTCCCTTTTGGCCCTTGGCGATACGCCAAGCTGGCCATATTTCCCAATAACTATTTCTCTGTAGGCAAGTTCCAGATAGGTTCGTTCACCTGGGTGGCCATCTCCCAAGCTTTGGGACCTCCTGAAACCTTCCCACAGAGCTATATAAAATAAGTCCATCCTGTAGGACTTTTAAATTTTCATCCCTTATGGCCTTAATCATAGTGCGTGCCCTGACTTATCGTTTGACCTGTTTAATTCGTGCACATGTTAATCTCATCATGACCATCAGAACCAGACCCTGTATTACTACAAGTGCATGTGATATTATTCTTATACATGGGGGAATTTGAATATTAAGTCCAATGTCCCACAGCTTTGAGTACCAGGGCTGATCAGCCAGCATTGCGTTAGTGTCTCTCTGTAAGTTGTCTATTTCTTCCATCAGCCAGACATACTGTCGTCATTTGATTCTGGATTCCTTGCAACAAACGTAATTGTTCCTCATTTAGTTCCGGTATCTGTTTGCCTTGCGGTTCCCATACCATCTCTTCGTACCCCTCTCGGAGGGTATCCATGATTGTTCCGTCGATGATTTTCATTGTCTCGGGATGTATATGATATCTGTCTATGTCTATTTCTCCCTTGATTCTGAAGCAGAAGTTAAGAGTAATGAGGACACAGGGGATGACTCCTCCACTGGTCCTAATGGTTAAGTTGGCTGCCCCCGTGCTCACGCATCACTCTCCGTTCCCTTGCAGGGCAGCGATGGTCTCAAGATCGTGTTCGAGAGGAGTGATACTCAGCATGCATCCGTTTGTTTGTTGGAATCTGCAATCATCATTCGTCATTCATGGCGTACCTCGACATAAAACCATTGGTTAATTTTATAGCAGTCATTTATGTCAATGCCTTTGGTACTATTGTTAATTTTAACCACCCGTCTGGCAGGCTGATATAACCGAGGTAACATAACCGAGTTTGGTTTCTCACTTCACCAATATTATCGATCTGATATAAGGGGTCTCCCTTTGTTACAGCATACTGTTGTATGGACAACACAAATCCGATCATATTCACCGCCCATTAATACATCTGAATTTCGGCACACATGCGTGACTATTCCTTCGTACCTCGCATTTGTTATTCAATTTTTTTATTTCGAGTCCAATTGTTAAGTATGCTGTTCGGAATCCAATCTGGTGTGTCTCCATTCTGGAGTTGCTCCAAATTATGTTGTATATCACTTAATATCCAGGACCCATACCCGGAGCAAACTATCTCAGCCTGTAACAGTTTACTTATATGTTTCCCCATTGCGTGGCTCAATTTTATTGTCTAGGCATTTCGGCAATGTATGGGCCACTTGTAACAGTTCCCCTTCCACGCCATCTCCTCACGCACATGTAGGGCTTGGTTATCCAAGTCCCTCCCCTGTAAACCACTCAAAACTACGCCATTAATTTGTTAACCCGGTCGTATATTGCATACAGGCCTATGGAATTCATCATCATAACCCCTGCCGAATAACCCGTGCCCAGTGTTTCCAGTATTCCTCTTTTATTTTTTTACCTCGCCCTGTTCTATTTCTGACATTAAATCACAGGGTAGTGGGTTCCGGGCCTTCAAGGATCCGTTGTGCCAGGTTCTGGTATAGACTTATAGTTTCATTCCCACAGAAGCTAGGAAAAAATGATATCCATTAGGTTTAGGATAAGTATTCGCTGACGCACCCCAAATTATATCCTTTCTTCAGATTATTTTATTACTACCTCCCCTCCATTTGCTCTGTTCTCTTCCCACCCTTCTGTTTCTTGCTGCTGGATTTGGCTGCTTGTTTGCAGCTTGGTCCGCCCTGGCATGAGCTTCTAGAACTGAAATTCCATCCAGTTGGATTTCTGCGCCCTTCCCCTTTTGGTCCGATGAACTTGCTCCTGTCCTCGGAACTACTGGCGCCCATGGCATCGGCAGCCTGCTACATTACAACCTTACTTAATACACGATACATAGCCATGCGTTAATATAAGTTCTGTCCTTGCGCCAGTCCTTGGCTGCTGGGATGCATATTTCGACAGTCAAATTAAACAAAGCTAGTTCATGTAGGTGTGTCTTTCCTGCGTGTGCTATATCTCTCGTAGTCCATCTGTATTATCAGTGCTTGTGGGGGCCTTAAAGTTCCCAGTATCCTGTGTCTCCAGAGTCGAAGTAGCCGCTGCGGTCACATCTTGGTGAGTGTTTTATCTGCAAATTTTAAACATATAGCCCGGTCGTCACCAGGTGTTAGGTTCTGGTCGACTCATCTTTTATCCATGCATGTTGCGGTCACTCTGTGAAATCGGAGGTAAGATTAGGTTGGGTTTGTAGACTACACTTACCCACCGTGGGTTACATTGGCTCTATTGCCAGAGGTGATGGTGCTATGGCTGCGCACTGCACTATCCGTCTGGTCACATTTTTTAAAAAAAATCTCTTCCATCTTATTTATCTTAGCTTTTAACTCTTGAATTTGTTTTGTTTGAACATCTTTCTTTGATTTGTATCAGGCGAGTATTATTACATAGGCTAGTTCTGTTTTTGTTTTTTATTCTGACTATCCTACCATTTCCTCTGTTAGGTGAGTCTTTTTTATTCTATTAAGAAATCCAAATTAATAATGTCCAGTATAAAACAGCTGTCAATGGAAAGGGTTAACTCCTTTACAGGTTTGTAAGAAGAGCTGATGTCATTACGTGACTTCGCGTAATCATCCGGAAATTTTTTTTTTTAAAGTCTTTGTGCCTTCAAAACTTGCTTAGAAATTCGGAATTCGTTAAACCAGCAGAAATCATTAGTAAAGCCGTCATAATAAAAGTCTTCTCATCAGGAAAGGCGGCATTTTAGAGTAAACTCCAATGTTTTCTTCGAATTGCCAAAGATTTTTTTTGATTGATTTAAAACGAGACCACACATTTTTAATAGTTATTGTGTTTACTGAAATCCAATTTTCACACACGCTGTGTACATTCTAACATTTCGTTTTATTTTACGGTCCCGTTCACTCGGCAAATCTTGTGGGGTTTTATTCTCTCTCAGCACAAAATCTAAACATCTGTGCCAGTTCCATTTTCTATAAAAATTTAAAAATTCAGTAAGATTCTCTAATTCCCAGTTTTTTTTCTGTGCTGTGTTCGCATAGCTTAGATCTTTTCTCCTCGTTATTTTCAAAACCTTCCTGCGTGTCTAGACTGTTCGGGACTTTTCTTGATAAACAACGTCCATTTTGGAAATCTTTCAAACTGCAGTGAAGCTTTCTCGTAATTTAAAATCATTATCAGATTTAATTTAATATTTTTTTTTTCAATCCACCTCTATATTTTGTTGTGCCTTCTCTTAATATCTCAAAATCCCAATTCAAATTTTGTAATTTCAATCTTTATTTAAAACTTTATTATTGAGCTGGAAGCTTTTTTTTTAAAGTCATTCTTTATCTCATTCCTAGACTAAATTTATGTCTTTCAACCCAATGTAATCAATCATTGCATGTTTTCTTTCAAAAAGTAAGTGAGCAGGTCAAATAAATTGTTTTTTCAACCACCAGGACCATGTATTTTTTACCTTTTACTCAACAAACCTACCCTTTGTGCATTTCCTAGCTCCATAACTTATCATCCGAATATATCCACACCCGCGTTCCCAACTTAAAATGTCTCAAAACTTCCCACATACAGGACAACACTACAAAGGGTTAAAAAAAACTTTCACTCTGTTTCGAGAAGTGGGAAGATCCTAAATTAATAAGCAGCTGCACCACTTTTCCAAACAGGCTTTTAAAAAACATGAAAAGATAAAAATTCATTCCGCAGTCAAAAAAATCACACAAGGACTCTCACTCAACGACAAACATTCACAAAAGTCTCTCTTCATTCAACAAAGCTTATTAATTTATTTTTTTCTTTGGCCGGCTCTATTTTTGGGTCCATGATTGCCCATTCCTGCATCGCCCTGCGTTAAAGAAATAGGTTATCCTTACTCAATTACTTTTATCCTGACACAATTCCTCGCATCGTCCCGCGATTTAGATTTACACAATTCCTCGCGTCGCCCCGCGATTTAGTTTTACACAATTACTCGCATCGCCCCGTAGTAAAAAGGTAGTTTATCTTATCCAGCGCCTAGGCGGGCCAAGTGATATACAAGGTCGACGTCGTACCTGACTTGGACACTTATTTTCTAAGTTTAAAAGGTATTCGACAGATTGACCTGGATCTCAGTCAGACGCTACGTGAGAACCAGCGAGTGGCCAAACGTTCCTCAAACTTTTGGACGAGAGAAAACCGAAGTGGTATTTAATGAATACTCACTCCAGTGGCCATTTTCCTCCCGTCTCATCCAAGGCTAATTCGGTTCTTAATTCGCAAGCTTCCGGCAGTCGTCCGTTGGGATCCCACTTCTGACACCAATTGTTGATATGGATTCTATTCCCTCAATCTGTTTTAGCGAATGCACTGATTCGAACACTTTAAAGTTTCGTGCAGACTGAAATTATTCAGACTTCATCGATGAAGGGTCTTGCTCTGAAAAAGGGGCACCGACTTAATGAGTCTGTCAAATCCATCAGAGCAAGCAAAAATCATTACAAATTCAATACATTAATAAAGTTCGTGAATGGTACAACCCCTTTTTATTTGTCCTATCACATCAGCTACCGTGGCATAGATACAAGCTAAATTAATTATTTACACAGTTAATTAAGCAATGCCCCTAATCATGAGAGAAGATTAAGTCATCTCCAGCTTATCTTTGTTTTGCAGTCAAGGAAGACACAGTTCTGCTTCTCTGGGTATTCCCACAGTTTAGCTCCTACATCTGTTGCTACATTCCCATGATCAGACGGTTCCTCAAGGTTGTTTAACAAAGACAAGTGATTCATTCTTTTCCCCGACACTGAGATCTAAAGCTTCAGCAATAACATGAGCGGCCATTTTAGAAAGAGTTAATACATTTGAAATTAGTACGGATAATACATATAAAGTTGGTAGCTACAGTGATACAGGTTCTCATGATCTCACTGGGCCCCGGGTGACACACTGTCTGATCTCACTGGGCTCCGGGCTACACACTGCCTGATCACCCTGGGCCCACCCCCGGGTTACACACTGTCTGATCTCACTGGGCACAACCCCGGGTTACACACTGTCTGATCTCACTGGGCACAGCCCCGGGTTACACACTGTCTGATCTCACTGGGCCCATCCTCGGGTTACACACTGTCTGATCTCACTGGGCCCACCCACGGTTTACACACTGTCTGATCTCACTGGGCCCACCCCCGGGTTGCTCACTGTCTGATCTCATCGGGCCCACCCCCCGGGTTACAAACTGTCTGATTCCATGGGACCCCCGCGTTACACACTGTCTGATCTCCCTGGGCCCCGGGTTACACAATGTCTTGGCCCAGTGATAGTATCAGTATCTCCCACATGTCCCAAAGCCCCAGCTCCGGGCCTGTGTTAAGTTCTGGGTTTCCGTTCACAGTAAAATCCCGGCTCCCCGCCTGAGATTGCACATTGTGAGCGGTGCGGCCGGGATTTTACTGCGCCACTTTCTCCGCTAGCTGCAGACTGGGCCCCCGCCCTCCCTCCATCCCTGGGCCGTGCCCTGTATTGTGAGCCGGGATGTGATGCTGACAGTAAGCGGCCCGCTTTCCCCGCTCAGTTACAGCCCCTTACTGTTTGTTTGCAGTCCTTGGGTGTGTGATAGAAAGCCTCAGACCTGACACCGCGACATTTTCTTCGCTGTCCTGGCCCCGCCCACACAGCCCCTGAGCCCAGCAGCAGGATTGATGCAATGTGAGAGAATAAAGAGAGAAGGTGCTGGGAACAGTCAGCCTGAGAGCTCAGGCAGTGTGTGTGGGTGGAGAGAGAATGGATCTGAGGGAAGCTCTTTGTCATTGGCCTGGCATTCAGGGGTACGGGGCTTTAGCTGCTGCTGGGGGCAGTGCAGCTGAACCCTAACATCTGTGCTTGGGCACAAGATAAAAGTTTACGGGTTTGGGGTAATATATTAGCACGGATAGAGGATTGGGTGACAAGCAGAAATCAGAGAGTCGTGATAAATGGTTAATTCTCTGGTTGGCAATCAGTAACTCGTGGAGTGCCGCAGGGATCAGTGCTGGGACCCCAACTATTTACAATCTATAGTAACGATTTGGAAGAGGGGACTGAGTGTAACGTAGCCAAGTTTGCTGATGATACAAAGATGGGAGGAAGGATAATGTGTGAGGAGGACATAAAGAGACTGCAGGAGGACATAAGCAGGCTAAGTGAGTGCGCAAGAATTTGGAAGATGGAGTATAATGTTGGAAAGTGTGAGGTCATGCACTTTGGCAGAAGAAAATGAAAGAGCACGTTATTATTTAAATGGAGAAAGATTGCAAAGTGCTGCAGTACAACGGGACCTGGGGGTACTTGTACAGGAAACACAAAAGGATAGTATGCAGGTACAGCAAACTATCAGGCAGTCCAATGGACACTTGGCCTTTATTGCAAAGGGGATGGAGTATAAAAGCAGGGAAGTCTTGTTACAACTGTACAGGGTATTGGTGAGGCCATACCTGGAATACTGTGTGAAGTTTGGTTTCCATATTTACGAAAGGATATACTTGCTGTGGAGGTAGTTCAGAGAAGGTTCACTCGGTTGATTCCAGAGATGAGGGGATTGACTTATGAGGAAAGGTTGAGTAGGTTGTGCCTCCACTCATTGGAATTCAGAAGAATGAGAGGTGATCTTATAGAAACGTACAAGATTATGAGGGAGCTTGACAAGGTGGATGCAGAGTGGCTGTTTCTACTGATGGGGGAGACTAGAACTAGAGAGCATGATCTTAGAATAAGGGGCCGCCCATTTAGAACTGAGATGAGAAATTTCTTCTCTCAAAGGGTTGTGAATCTGTGGAATTCGCTGCCTCAGAGAGCAGTGGAAGCTGGGATATTAAGAAACTGACTATTTCTGTCTAAATTTATTTAAGCGATAAGGTGATAAGGGGTTATCGGGACCGTGCAGGGAAGTAGAGCTGAGTCCATGATTGGATCAGCCACGATAATATTAAATGGCGGAGCAGGTTCAAGGGGATTTATGGCCTACTCCTGCTCCTATTTCTTATGTTCTTTTGTTCTTATTTATTGAAAATATACAGGACTGTTTCCTGACTGAACATGTTAATGAAGTAACTGAGGAAAATCATATTTTGGATGTGGTGTTTCGTATGAGCCTGAGAACTATCAAAGATTGTATTGGGGCCACTGAAGGGTGTTCAAGGACAGGTTACAAAGCACTCTCTGAGTATGGCGGAAATACCTTGCATCAGTCTTCACCCTTGAAGATCATGCTCAAATATTAGAATTTAATTATGCTAGTTTTTCTCAGTAACATTAACAAAGATAAGCATATTGTTTTTGAAAAAATTAAGAACTTAAACATATATAGAGCAGCCACCCGAGAGTCCTCCGGGAGATGGGACATGCGCTGTGTGAGGATCCTCCGGGAGATGGGAGATGTGCTGTGTGAGCCCCTCCGGGAGATGGGACATGTGCTGTGTGAGCCCCTCCGGGAGATGGGACATGTGCTGTGTGAGGGTCCTCCGCGAGATGGGACATGTGCTGTGCGAGCCCCTGGCCGATATGTTTAATAGCTCACTGCACTCTGGAATGGTTCCTACAGATCGGAAGGAGGTTAAAGTACTCCCCATTTTTAGAACAATGTGAAAAGGCAGACCTGGGTAACTATAGGTCCATCAGTTTAATATCAGCAATAGGTAAGATGCTTGAAAGAATCATAAGGGATAGTGGGGGGGACATATTAGGGACACCCAACATGGCTTCATTAAAATAAAAGTTCATATCTCACAACTCTAATTGTATTTTTTGAAGAAGTTACAAAGTTGGTGGATGAGGGAAGCCCAGTACACATTGTCGACTTAGATTTCCAAAACCCTTTTGACAAGGTACTGCACAAGATGCTTCTCGATAAGATTGGAGCCTCTGGTATTCGTGAAATATATTGAGCTGGATACAGAACTGGCTGGCAGGATGTAGGTAAAGAGCAATTATAGATGGATATGGATCTGTTTGGAGTACAGTCACCAGTGGTGTCCTGCAGGAATCAGTGCTGGGACCGTTGCTTTTTACTATTTTTGTTAATGATCTGGATTTTGGGGTTGGGGGCACAATTTTGAAATGATATCAAGATCTGTGCGAGTGCTCGAACTGTAGAAGTGGCTCGTCTGATTCAGGCAGATCTTAAAGTGTTGGGACACAGGCCTCATGACTGGAAAATGATGTATAACTTAGATATGTATGTGGGCAGGGCAAATACTGAACATTCATGCACACTCCAGGGAAAGGCATTAAAGATGGTGGAGATAGAAAGAGATTTGGGCATTCTAGTGAATACATCTTTAAAGGTACACGAGCAATGCAGTGTAGCGACAGCTAAAGCAAATAGGATGTTTGGGTGTATCCATAGGACAATTGAGTATAAGGTGAGGCGTACTGTTTTGTCCGAGTACAAGACCTTAGTCAGGCCACACTTGGAATGTTGTGTCCAGTTTTGGTCTCCTCACATGGTGGGTGATATTGAGGTTCTGGAAAGGGCCACTCGACTAATTCCAAGTCGAAAGCATCTTAGTTATCAAGGTAGGTTAAAAGAGTTGGGACTCTTTACCTGAGAGCAGCGTAGACTTAGGGCGATATGATTGCGGTTTATAAGATATTGAAGGTGAAATAGATTGTTTCAGCTGACCGTTTATTTCAATTAAGTAGGTTAGACAGGACCAGGGACACAAATTTCAGTTGCACAATGCTAGATCTAGGTTAGACATCAGGAGGTGGTTCTTTTCCCAGAGAACAAGCTGCCCTCTCATGTGGTGGATGCAGACTCACTGAATTCCTTCAAGTAAAAGCTGGATTTGTTTCTGGCTGCGGCGGAGATTAACACTTACAGAAGGTAGGTACTGCAGGGAGTTTCATGGCCAGAGTGATCTCCTGGACTAGTTTCCATCACTTCGATGACTTGAAGAGGAATTTCCAACATTTTATTTTCCCTAATTGTCCGAAGTTTGTTTTTAATCAATACTTTTGCCTCTCCCAGGAGATCACATGGACTCGGGTGGAGTGGAGTGTATACGCTGTGACAGGCTTGATGGACCAGATGGTCTTTACCTTTACATTACTTATCATAAGTATTAAAACGTTTTCCCTGCACTGTCCCATCGAACAATCCCAGGGCAGGTACAGCACTGATTAGATTCAAAGTAAAGCACCTCTACACTATCTCATCAAACAATCCCAGGGCATGTACAGCAGGTACAGCACGGCTTAGATACAGAATAAATCTCAGGCCCCGAATTAGAGCCCACAGGCCCCGTGGTGACCGGCCCGGGTGAGCGGGGTCACTGGCGTCCATCTTGCACATGGTGGGATCAGGGCGCATGCACGGCCATCTTGGTTCAGGAACAGAGAGTGGGTGGGGCTTCAGGATCTCTGTTCCCAACTGGGTCCCAGTGCCCGGGAGATGGAGCATCCTGGAAAAAACATTTTTCATCATCATAGAATCAGAGAAAGGTTACAACATGGAAGGAGGCCATTTCGCCCATAGAGCCCATGCCGGCTATCTACAAGAGCTTCTACTAATCCCACTCTAGCTACTCTGTCCAGACCTCTCATGATTTTGAAAACCTCTGTCAAATCTCCTCTATATCTTCTCTGTTCTGAGAACAACCCCAACTTCTCCAGACTATCCACGTAACTGAAGTCCATCATCCCTGGAATCATTCTCGTAAATCTTTTCTACACGCTCTCAAAAGGCCTTCGTATACTTACTAAAATGCCGTAACCAGAATTTCTCCACCTCAGTTAACAAGCTCCCCGCTGGAGAGGAACTAAACGACAGAACCAGTGGGATCCTGTTCAACCTTCATCGTCTCCAGGCCAGGTCCAAGACCACCCCAATCTCTGTCGTTGAGCTACCATACGCTGACAATACATGTGTCTGCGCACATACAGAGGCTGAACTCCAAGTCATAGTCAACGTATTTGCGGATGTTTAGGGCCTTACACTAAACGTCCGTAAGACAAAGGTCCTCCACCAACCTGTAATCTGCCACACAGCACTCCCGACCCCCTCCCGTCCACAGTCAGCAAGATCCACGGCGGTGCCCTGGACAACGTGGACCATTTTCCATACCTCAGGAACCTCCTATCAACAAGAGCACACATTGATGACGAGCGTCAACACCACCTCCAGTGCAGCCTTCGGCCGCCTGAGGAAAAGAGGGTTTGAAGAGCATGCCCTCAAATTTGCGACTAAGCTCATGGTCTACAGGGCTGTATAATACCCACCTCCTGTATGGCTCAGAGACATGGACTATGTACAGTAGGTACCTCACCCCCAGCACCCAGCTCATGGTCTACAGGGCTGCAGTAATACCCACCCTCCTGTATGGCTCAGAGACATGGACCATGTATAGTAGGTTTCTCACCCCCAGCACCCAGCTCATGGTCTACAGGGCTGTAGTAATACCCACCTTCCTGTATGGTTCAGAGACATGGACCATGTACAGTAGGAATATCACCGCCACACCCAGCTCATGGTCTACAGGGCTGTAGTAATACCCACCCTCCTGTATGGCTCAGAGACATGGACCCTGTACAGTAGGTATATCACCCTCAGCACCCAGCTCATGGTCTACAGGGCTGTAGTAATACCCACCCTCCTGTATGGCTCAGAGACATGGACCCTGTACAGTAGGTATATCACCCCCAGCACCCAGCTCATGGTCTACAGGGCTGCAGTAATACCCACCTCCTGTATGGCTCAGATACATGGACTATGTACAGTAGGTATCCCACCCCCAGCACCCAGCTCATGGTCTACAGGGCTGTAGTAATACCCACCCTCCTGTATGGCTCAGAGACATGGACTATGTACAGTAGGTACCTTACCCCCAGCACCCAGCTCATGGTCTACAGGGCTGTAATAATACCCACCTCCTCTATGGCTCAGATACATGGACTATGTACAGTAGGTATCTCAACCCCAGCACCCAGCTCATGGTCTACAGGGCTGTAGTAATACCCACCCTCCTGTATGGCTCAGAGACATGGACTATGTACAGCAGGTATCTCACCCCCAGCACCCAGCTCATGGTCTACAGGGCTGTAGTAATACCCACCCTCCTGTATGGCTCAGAGACATGGACTATGTACAGTAGACACCTCAAGTCGCTGGAGAAATACCACCAACGATTTCTCCGCAATATCCTGCAAATTCCCTGGGAGGACAGACACACCAACGTTAGCGTTGTCGGCCAGGCCAACATCCCCAGCATTGAAGCACTGACCACATTTGTTCAGCTCTGCTGGGCAGGTCACATTGTCAGCATGCCAGACATGAGACTCCCAAAGCAAACACTCCACTCGGAACTCCTTCACAGCAAATGAGCCAAAGGTGTGGCAGAGGAAACGTTACAAGGACACCTGCAAAGTCTCCCTGATAAAGTGCAACATCCCCATCGACAGCTGGGAGTCCCTGGCTAAAGACCGCCCTAAGTGGAGGAAGATCATCCTGGAGGGCGCTGAGCACCTCGAGTTTCATCGCCGAGAGCATGCAGAAATCAACCGCAGGCATCAGAAAGAATGTGCGGCAAACCTGTCCCACCCACCCCTTCCCTCAACGACTATCTGTCCCACCTGTGACAGGGACTGTGGCTCTCGTTTTGGACTGTTCAGCCACCTAAGGACTCATTTTTGAGTGGAAACATGTCTTCCTCGATCCGAGGGACTGCCTATGATGATGATGATGATGACCCAGAACTGCACACAATACTCCAGTTGAGGCCGAACCAGAGTTTTATGCAGGTTCAACATAATATCCACACTTCTGTACTCTATACCTCTATTCATGAAGCCTAGGGTCCCTTAAGTTTTTGTAACCACTTTCTCAACCTGTGCTGCCACCTTCAGTGATTGGTGTACATATACTCCTGGGTCTCTCTGTTGATGCACCCTTTTAGTTTATATTTACTCTCCTCTTTCTTCCTCCCAAAATGTATCACTTTTGAACTTTTCTGCATTAAATTTCATCTGCCACATCTGCCCATTCCACCAGCTTGTCTATGTCTTTCTGAAGTCTATCACCATCCTCCTCACTGTACTTCCAAGTTTTGTGTGAGCTGTAGATTTGGAAATTGTGCCCCGTACACCCAAGTCTAGATCATTAATATAGATTTTTTAAAAAGCAGTGGCCCCAATACCGACCCCTGGGGAACACCACTTCCTCCAGTCTGAAAAACAACCGTTCACCACTATTCTGTTTGTATCACTTAGCCATTTCACATCCATGCTGCCACTGTCCCCGTTATTCCATGGGCTTCGATTTTGCTGGTATTGGTAACACATCTGGGATCAGTAAACACAAATCCTAGTCTGTTAATCACTTTCAGCTACTGGACTTAGCATGTACCCCACAGCATCTCTTCTACCTTCAATATGTGAATAGGGCATCACGCCTGAAAACCTGGTTTAAGTTTATATCCACTCAGCAAATCTATTTAAGAAAAGCCTGTACGCCAATGAGACACTGTTAAGGTGCCAGTGTGCTACTGGTTTGATTGGCATTTTGCCTGTAATGGACTCCGTATCTTGGTCTCCAAGGAAGGATATACCTGCATTGGAGGCAGTTCAGAGAAGGTTCACGAGGTTGATTCCGGAGATGAGGGGATTTACTTATGAAGATAGCTTGAATAGGTTGGGCCTAAGCACATTGGAGTTCAGAAGAATGAGAGGTGATTTTATCGAAAAATAAGATAATGAGGGGGCTCGACAAGGTGGATGCAGAGAGGATATTTCCACTTCTATGGGAAACTAAAACTAGGGCACATCGTCTTAAAATAAGGGGCCACCCAATTAAAACTGAGATAAGGAATTTCTTCTCTGTGGGTTGTAAATCCATGGAATTCTCTACCCAGGAGAGCTGTGGAGGCTGGGTCTTTGAACATATTTAAGGCGGAGATAGAGAGATGTTTGAGCGATAAGTGAGTAAAGGCTTATGGGGAGTGGGCAGGGAAGTGGAACTGAGTCCATGATCAGATCAGCCATGACCTTATTGAATGGCGGAGCAGGCCCGAGGGGCCAAATGGCCTACTCCAGCTCCTATTTTTTATGTTCTCATGTTCTAATTGAACATTTCTCCCAGGGTAATCTTGTCTGAAATGAAATATGTGTCTTTAATAAGCCTCAGGTCCTTGCTCATGTCTGCTGCAGATTCCGGAGTTGATGGGATTGACTTATGACGATAGGTTGAGTAGGTTGGGCCTATACACATTGGAGTTCAGAAGAATGAGGTGATCTCAGTGTGTCCCTGAAGGACTGTGTCCAGGCTAAAGTTCTGTTCCCCCCTGTAAGATCCTCACCATAGATTGTCCTTTCTCAACTCCAGCCAGGTGATGCTAAACCCTCAGGTGGGAAAGACAAAAAACCACAGCAATGTGTTTAAAGCAACACTAATTTATATGTCTGTATCCCAAATATTAAACCCCTTTCCAGTTACAGGATTTATTAACATCAGCGTTACAGGAGTTATAAACCCCAACTATCAAAATGAAGTCAATGCAGTCCAGAATGCGATGAACAGCAGAATCCAACCCCTGCATTCACTTGTGAACTCGCTGGTGTGTCAGCAGGTTGGATGATGTAGTGAATCCCTTCCCACAGTCGGAGCAGGTGAACGGCCTCTCCACAGTGGGAACTCGCTGGTGTATCAGCAGGTTGGATGACCGAGTGAATCTCTTCCCACAGTCGGAGCAGGTGAAAGGTCTCTCCCCAGTGTAACCTCGCTGGTGACTCAGCAGGCTGGATGATGCAGTGAATCCCTTCCCACACTCAGAGCAGGTGAATGGCCTCTCCCCAGTGTGAACTCGCTGGTGTGTCAGTAGGTGGGATGATGTAGTGAATCCCATCCCACAGTCAGAGCAGGTGAATGGCCTCTCCCCAGTGTGAACTCGCAGGTGTGTCAGCACGTTGGATGATGTGGTGAATCCCTTCCCACAGTCGGAGCAGGTGAATGGCCTCTCCCCAGTGTGAACTCGCTGGTTTATCAGCAGGTAGGATGACCAAGTGAATCCCTTCCCACAGTCGGAGCAGGTGAACGGTCTCTCCCCAGTGTGACCTCGCTGGTGTCTCAGCTGGTGGGATAACTGAGTGAATCCCTTCCCACAGTCGGAGCAGGTGAACGGCCTCTCCCCAGTGTGAACTCGCTGGTGCCTCAGCAGGCTGGATGATGCAGTGACTCCCATCCCACAGTTGGAGCAGGTGAATGGCCTCTCTCCAGTGTGAACTCGCTGGTGTATCAGCAGGCTGGATGATGCAGTGAATCCCATCCCACAGTTGGAGCAGGTGAATGGCCTCTCCCCAGTTTGAACTCGCTGGTGTATCAGCAGGCTGGATGATGCAGTGAATCCCAACCCACAGTTGGAGCAGGTGAATGGCCTCTCCCCAGTGTGAACTCGCTGGTGTATCAGCAGGCTGGATGATGCAGTGAATCCCAACCCACAGTCGGAAAAGGTGAATGGCCTCTCTCCAGTGTGAACTCGCTGGTGTATCAGCAGACTGGATGATGCAGTGAATCCCTTCCCACAGTCGGAAAAGGTGAACGGCCTCTCCGCAGTGTGAACTCGCTGGTGTGTCAGCAGGCTGGATGATGCAGTGAATCCCTTCCCACAGTTGGAGCAGGTGAACGGTTTCTCCCCAGTGTGAACTCGCCGATGTGTTTCCAGCTGGGACGGGCAGTTGAAACGTTTCCCACAATCCCCTCATTTACACAGTTTCTCCCCAGTGTGACTGAACTTGTGTCTCTCCAATTTGGACGATTGGCTGAAGCCTTGTCCACACACAGATCACGTGTACCGTTTCTCCCCACTGTGAACGGTGCCTTCTGCTTCCATGGTCAAAAGCTGATGATATTCCAGTCCCGATGTAGCGAGTGACTGTAAGATCTTGAGGTGATGTTTGGTTTGAGCTTCCAGTCTACAAATCCTCCCCTTTTAACACCCTGTAAAGTGAATTTCAAACAGGAAAAAGTGAGTGTGAGAGAGAACCCACAAAAACACAAAGGCAGGTTGTGAAATGGAGCTTAATGAATCTGGTCATTTGTGGGGCCGGCACTAGAAAAAAGTGACATGAAAGCTGCCGAATTGTCATAAAAACACATCTGGGTCAGTACTGTCCTTCAGGGAAGAGAACCCGGGGACCGAGAGCCGCACTCGGTGTTGCCCGGGGACCGAGAGCCACACTCGGTCTTGCCCGGGGACCGAGAGCCACACTCGGTCTTGCCCGGGGACCGAGAGCCGCACTCGGTCTTGCCCGGGGACCGAGAGCCACACTCGGTCTTTCCCGGGGACCGAGAGCCACACTCGATCTTGCCCGGGGACCGAGAGCCACACTCGGTGTTGCCCGGGGACCGAGAGCCACACTCGGCCTTGCCCGGGGTCCGAGAGCCGCACTCGGTGTTGCCCGGGGACTGAGAGCCGCACTCGGTGTTGTCCGGGGACCGAGAGCCACACTCGGTGTTGCCCGGGGACCGAGAGCCGCACTCGGTGTTGCCTGGGGACCGAGAGCCGCACTCGCTCTTTCCAGGGGACCGAGAGCCACACTCGGTGTTGCCCGGGGACTGAGAGCCACACTCGGTGTTGCCCGGGGACTGAGAGCCACACTCGGTCTTGCCCGGGGACTGAGAGCCACACTCGGTGTTGCCCGGGGACTGAGAGCCGCACTCGGTCTTGCCCGGGGACTGAGAGCCACACTCGGTGTTGCCCGGGGACTGAGAGCCGCACTCGGTCTTGCCCGGGGACCGAGAGCCAGACTCGGTGTTGCCCGGGGACTGAGAACCGCACTCGCTTAAAAAGGAGGCAGACAAAAATCAGGAAACTATAGACTAGTTCGCCTAACATCTGTGGTTGGGAAAATGTTGAAGAGCTCATTCTTAAAGAAGCATTATCACAACATTTGGAAAAGCATAATTCGGTCAGGCGGAGTCAGCATGGATTTATGAAGGGGAAGTTAAGTTTGACAAATTTGCTGGAATTCTTTGAGCATGTAATGAACAGGGTGGATAAAGTGGGTGTGGTGTATTTGGACTCCCAAAAGGCATTTGACAAGGTGCCATATAAATGATTACTGCACAAGATAAAAGTTCACGGGCTGGGGGTAATATATTAGCATGGATCGAGGTTTGGCTAACTAACAGACAGCAGAGCGGTTGGGTGAATAGTTCATTCTCGGGTTGGCAATCAGTAACTAGTGGGGTGCCGCAGGGATCAGTGCTGGGACCCCAACTATTTACAATCGATATTAACGACTTGGAAGAAGGGACCGACTGTAACGTAGCCAAGTTTGCTGGCGATATAAAGATGGGAGGAAAAGCAATGTGTGAGGAGGACACAAATAATCTGCAAAAGGAGACAGACAGGCTCAGTGAGTGGGCAAAAATTTGGCAGATGGAGTATAATGTTGGAATGTGTGAGGTCATGCATTATGGCAGAAAAAAAATCAAAGAGCAAGTTATTATTTAAATGGAGAAAGATTGCAAAGTGCTGCAGTACAGCGGGACTTGGGGCTACTTGTGCATGAAACACAAAAGTTTAGTATGCAGGTACAGCAGGTGATCAGGAAGGCCAACTGAATCTTGGCCTTTATTGCAAAGGGGCTGGAGTATAAAAACAGGGAAGTCTTGCTCCAGTTATACAAGTTATTGGTGAGACCACACCTTGAATACTCCGTGCAGTTTTGGTTTCCATATTTATAAAAGGATACACTTGCTTTGGAGGAAGTTGAGAGAAGGTTCACTCGGTTGATTCCGGAGATGAGGGGGTTGACTTATGAGAAAAGATTGAGGAGGTTGGGCCTCTACTCATTGAATTCAGAAGAACGAATGAGAGGTGATTTATCAAAACGTATAAGATAATGAGGGGGCTTGATAAGGTGGTAGCAGAGAGGATGTTTTCACTGATCGGGGAGACTACAACTATGGGGCATAATCTTAGAATAAGGGGCCCCCATTTAAAACTGAGATGAGGAGGAATTTCTTCTCTCAGAGGGTTATAAACCTGTGGAATTCACTGCCTCAGAGAACTGTGGAAGCTGGGACATTGAATATATTTAAGACAGAGATAGAAATTGTCTTAACTGTTAAGGGAATAAGGGGTTATGGGGAGTGGGCATGGAAGTGGTCCTGAGTCCATGATCGGATCAGCCATGATCGTATTAAATGGTGGAGCAGGCTCGAGGGGCCGTATGGCCTACTCCTGCTCCTATTTCTTATGTTCTTATTTTCTTATATAGTAGGTGTCTGGTATGGGAGTGTGGATTTGATTCTGTATCTGTCCATCTCTGGTATGTGGATGAGGGTTTTACTCTGTATGTTAGTTTCTGATACGAGAGGTGGGTTTATCCTGTACCTGTCAATTTCTGGTAATTGTCTGTGGGTTTCATTCTGTAACAAAAAGGGCCACATTACAACAATAAGAGTGTTTAAAAACAACAAGCCTGAAAGCTCTGAGTCTCAAAGCGAGAAGCATTCATAATAAGATGGACGAATTAACTGCACAGATAGCTGTTAACGGATATGATGTAATTGGGATTACTGAGACATGGCTTCAGGGTAACCAAGGCTGGGAACATAACATCCAGGGGTATGCAATATTCAGGAAGGATAGCCAGAAAGGAAGAAGAGGTGGGGTAGTGTTAATGGTTAAAGAGGAGGTCAATGCAATAGTAAGGTAGGACATTAGCTGGGATAATGTGGAATCTGTATGGGTAGAGCTGCGAAACACCAAAATGCAGAAAACGTTAGTTGGGGTTATGTACTGACCACTAAACAGTAGTAGGGAGGTAGGGGATGGCAACAAACAGGAAATTAGGGATGCGTGCAATAAGGGTACAGCAGTTATCATGGGTAACCTTAACCTCTACATTGATTGGGCTAACCAAACTTGTAGCAATACTGTGGAGGAGGTTTTTCTGGAGTTCCTCAGGGATGATTTTCTCGACCAATATGTTGAGGAACCAACTGGAGAGCAGGCCATCCTAGACTGGGTCTTGTGTAACGAAAGAGGATTAATTAGCAATCTGGTCATGCGTGGCCCCTTGGGGAAGAGTGACCATAATATGGTATAATTCTTCATTAAGCTGGAGAGTGACACAGTTAAGTCAGAGACTAGGGTCCTGAACTTAAAGGAAACTTCAATGGTATGAGACGTGATTTGGCTGGGATAAACTGGCGAATGATACTTAAAGGGTTGACGGTGGATAGGCAATGGCAGACATTTAAAGATCACATGGATGAATTACAACTATTGTACATCCCTGTCTAGCATAAAAATAAAACCGAAAATTTGGCTAAACCGTGGCTCACAAGAGAAATTAGGGACAGTGTTAAATCCAAGGAAGAGGCACATGAATTGGCCAGAAAAAGCAGTAAACATGAGGACTGGGAGAAATTTAGAATTCAGCAGAGGAGGACAAAGGGTCTAATGAGGAGGGGGAAAATAGAGTATGAGAATAAGCTTGCAGGGAACATAAAAACTGACTGCAAAAGCTTCTATAGATATGTGAAGAGAAAAAGATTGATGAAGACAAACATGGTCCCTTGCAGTCAGAATCAGGTGAATTCATGATAGGTAACAAGGAAATGACAGACCAATTGAACAAATACTTTGGTTCTGTCTTCACGAAGGAAGACACGAATAACCTCCCAAAATTACTAGGGGACCGAGGGTCTAACAGGAAGGAGGAACTGAGGGAAATCCTTATTAGTCAGGAAATGGTTGTTGGGAAACTGATGGAACTGAAGGCCGATAAATCCCCAGGGCCTGATAGTCTGCATACCAGAGTAGTTAAAGAAATGGCCCTAGAAATAGAAGATGCATTGGTGGTCATTTTCCTGAATTTCATGGACTATGAATCAGTACCTATGGATTGGAGGGTAGCTAAATGTAACCCCTCTTTTTAAAAAAAGGAGGGGTAGAGAAAACAGGGAATTATAGACCGGTTTGCCTGACATCGGTGTGGGAAAATGCTGGAATCTATTATTAAAGATGTAATAGCAGATCATTTGGAAAGCAGTGACAGGATTGGTCCAAGTCAGCATGGATTTATGAAAGGGAATTCATGCTTCACAAATCTTCGAGAGTGTTTTGAGGATGTAACAAGTAGAGTGGATAAGGGAGAACCAGTGGATGTCGTGCATTTGGAATTTCAAAAAACTTTTGACAAGGTCCCATACAAGAGATTAGTGTGCAAAATTAAAGCACATGGTATTGGGGGTAATGTACTGACGTGGATATAGAACCGGTTGGCAGACAGGAAGCAAAGAGTAGGAATAAACGGGTCTTTTCAGAAAGGCAGGCAGAGACTAGTGGGGTGCTGCAAGGTTCAGTGCATTGATCCCAACTATTTACAATATATATTAATGATTTGGACGATGGAATTGAAGGTATTATCTCCAAGTTTGTGATGACACTAAGCTGGGTGGCAGTGTGAGCTGTGAGTAGGATGCTAAGAGGCTGCAGAGTGACTTGGACAGGTTAGGTGAATGGGCAATTGCATGGCAGATGCAGTATAATGTGGATTATTGTGAGGTTATCCACTTTGGTGGCAAAAACAGTAAGGCAGATTATCTGAATGGTGAGAGATTAGTAAAATGGGAGGTGCAAATAGTCCTGGGTGTCATGGTACATCAAGTCACTGAAGGTAGGCATGCAGGTCCAGCAGGCAGTAAAGAAAGCAACTGGCATACTAGCCTTGATAGCGAGGGGGTTTGAGTATAGGAGCAGGGAGATGTTACTGCAGTTGTACAGGGCCTTGGTGAGGCCACACCTTGAGTATTGTGTGCAGTCTTGGTCTATTAATCTGAGCAAAGGACTTGCTTGCTATTGAAGGAGTGCAGCGAAGGTTCACTTGACTAATTCCCGGGATGGCAGGACTGACATATGAAGAAAGACTGGATCGACTGGGCTTACACTCACTTGAATTTAGAAGAATGAGAGGGGATCTCATAGAAACATATAAAATTATGACGGGACTGGACAGGTTAGAGGCAGGAAGAATGTTCCTGATGTTGGGGAAGTCCAGAATCAGGGTCACAGTCTAAGGATAAGGGATAAGCCATATCGGACTGAAACGAGGAGAAACTTTTTCTCCCAGAGAGTGGTAAACCTGTGCAATTCTCTACCACAGAAAGTTCTGGAGAGCAGTTCGTTGGATATATTCAAGAGGAATAAGATGCGGCCCTTACGGCTAAGGGGATCAGGGAGTATAGAGAGAAAGCGGGAGTGAGGTACTGAAGTTGCATGATCAGATTGAATGGTGGTGCAGGCTCGAAGGGCCGAATGGCCTACTCCTGCACCTATTTTCGATGTTTCTTTCCATTCTTGGTGTGTGAGTGTATTCTGCGCTGTATCTGTCCATTTCTGTTATGTGAACGTTAGCTCTACTCCATACCCGACATTCTCCAGTATGTTAGTATTGTTTTACTGTGTACCACCAATTCCTGATAGAGTATTGGTTTTACTTTCGAACTCTCAATTTGTGTTATGGTGGTGAGTTTTCTGCTGAATCTGTCGGTCTCTGGTAAATGAGTCTGAGTTTTACTCTGTATCTATCTGTCTCTGGTATGTGAGTGTGGGCCTTTATCTGTATCTCTCCATTTCTGTTATGGGAGCCTGGGTTTTATTCTGTACCCGTCAAGTTCTGATCTGTGATTGTGGGCGTCACTCTAAAACTGCTAGTTTCTGTTTAATTGTGAGTGGGCTTTCCTTTGTACCTGTTAGTTTCTGGAATGAAAGAGAGATCTTTACCCTGTACCTGTCAATTACTGGTTCGTGAGTCTGGGCATGTCACTGTATGTCAATTTATGTTAAGGGAATATGGATTTTAAGATGTCAGCCTCTGATATGTGACTATGGGTTTTATACTGTATCACTCAGTCTCTGATATGTGAGTGTGGGTTTTATACTGTATCACTCAGTCTCTGATATATGAGTATGGGTTTTATACTGTATCACTCAGTCTCTGATATAAGAGTATGGGTTTTATACTGTATCACTCAGTCTCTGATATGTGAGTATGGGTTTTATACTGTATCACTCAGTCTCTGAAATGTGAGTATGGGTTTTATACTGTATCTCTCAGTGTCTCATATGTGAGTGTGGGTTTTATACTGTATCACTCAGTCTCTGATATGCAAGTGTGTGTATTTTTCTGTAATTGTCAGGTTTTGGTGTGTGTTGAGGTTTAATCTGTGCCTCTCAGTTTCTGCTGCGGTAGTCTGAGTTTAATCTGTATTTTCCAGTCTCTGGTATGTGAACGTGAGAATCAATTTTAATTTTTACCTGTATTTCTCTGATATGTGAGTGAAGATATTGCGTTCTCCATGTCATTTTTCAGATGTGTGTGTGGGTTTTACTCTGCCCTGATCAGTTCCTGCGATGCAAGTAACAATTTTACTTAGTGCCTTTCAGTTTTCCGATATGTGCCCATGGGATTTCCACTTCACCTGTCACTCTCTGGTATGTTAGTGGGGATTTTATTCTGTTACTGTCACTTTCATATATGTGGGTGTGTGTTGTATACTGTATCTGTCAGTCTGTGGTACGGGAATGTGCGTTTTATTCTGCACCTGTCATCTTCTGGTATGTTCGGGGGTTAAATACTGAATCCGTCAGATTCTGAAACATGAATATGGCTTTTGCTCTGTACCCATCAGCTTCTGATATGCGAGTGTGGTTTATACATTCTGTTTGACATTTTTTCTGATAGATGATTGTCTTTTATTCTCTACCTGCCAGTTTCTGGCAAGTGAGTGTGGGTGTTTAATGTACCGTCAGTGTGATCTGTTTCAATGGTGAAACAGCATGTGATTCTACTGCTCCATGTGGCTGTAAGATTCACAATGTAACTCTGTCACTTCGGATCACTGTGGGACTGACAGCTTCTGCTGTCTGTGACAAAAGGATTGAGGCCAGTTCTGTGTCTCTGCGCTCCGTGAGTGATAATCTACTTATTGTTTGTGTGAGAAGGAGCTGCCTGCACAAGTTCCTTATATTCTGGGTGGAGGAAAGATCTCATTTGTTCTGGCTGGTTGAAGAATTTTGCTGTGAGAAGAATAATACAAGAACATTATCAGTTCTAAGATATGGATGCGGGGGACAATATGATGTATCTGAGGGAGTGACAATGCAGCTCTCGATCATCAGCAACACGGTTCTGGAGAACTCAGCTCACCGAAATGTAACGCGTCTTTAACATATCTTCTCACACACTCCTCTCCTGGTACCTGCAATAGATGCACTTTCTGAAATTCCCCACATCCTCACTGTCAGACTGTGTTTCCACTGCTCACTGCCCAAGGACAACAGACACGGTGAGATTGGAACTGAATCAGGAACATTTACTACTGATTTGGGGAAAGAAAGCAGCAATGATTTGAAAGAGCGAGTGGTTTACTTTCTCTGTTACCTTACACTGTCCACACACAGCCCGACAATGGCCTCTCCCTTCCCCCACTCACATCATGTCCCGGAACTAGTTCCTGCTCCACTCTGCCCCTTACAAACAGCCCCCATGGTAACTAAACCAGGAACGTTCACTTCTGGATTGGAGAGAGAAAGCAGCAGATTGTAAATAGCGGATTCTGCCCATTCTGTCTCCCTTACCCTGGACACACGCTGTCCACACACAGCCCGAGAATGGCCTCTCCTTTCCCTAACACACAGTACGCACTGACACTGGTTCTTGCTCCACTCTGCCCCTGACACACAGCCCCCACCTGCCCCCGGACTCAATGCCGAACTCTGAGCCTTACCCCGGGGTCGTGGTGTCTCCAATCCCGGCTGTATTAAAACATCTTCTTCCACTCACTGAGTGAATGGTGATCACAGGCAGGGCTGGGGGAGGGGAGGGTGCATGTGCTCTTCTGCTCACTGGGAATCGACACAGGGGATGGGGCTGAATCGCGCAATTGCAGCTCTCTGTATTAATTCAATCTGTAAATATCAAAGTGCACTTTTCCCAATTTACTTTTATCAGAAACTGAGCCAAGGAACTCAGCTGTTACTTTACCAAGATGGCCGCGCATGCGCTTTGCTGCTCACTGAACCAAGATGACGAAGAACTGAGCCTGCCTTCCTGTACAAAGCTGGCCGCCGTGAACCTGGGCCTGTGACCGGGAGAAAGCCTGGAGGCTGCAGCCGCCGATATTCCGGTTGTTATTCCGGTCTTCCGGCGGGCATCAGTTGTTTATGAAGCCTCCCCGCCCACCCGCTGGTCCATTACTCACCTCCGCCCCGCTGAAAATGGACTGTTTTGCGGAACAGATGTTCACCATATCCTTTCCGCCATTACACGCACCGCGCATGCTCCAAACACAGCTCGGTCTCGCACCTGCGCACTGGGTCTCTGTCGTCTGGGCTCGGCACATTCTCCGTCGCGGGGAATGCTGGGTAAATAGGATTGGAACGTCATGACTGGAACAGGATTTACTGGTCTCCCATTGGGCACTGAACATGTTCATTCTGGCACTGAGACTTTGTTTCTGCTGCTCTGAATAACCCTGTCCCTGAGCTGGAGATTAATGTTCTGTCTCAATACTGAATAAATCAGCTTGTTTCAAACACCGGGTGTGCAATATTTCATTTCTGCATAAAAAGAGACTCATTAATGTTTCCTTCCCTTCCATGTTGGGCCTTTTCTTACTCTAGATTATTTCACTTCTCACGCAATTCATCTTTTACCACATCAAATCCCAAACTTGTTTCATTTGAGTATCCGGCTTGTGGATGTCGCAGACTGAAGCGGCGTGTCTCACTTTACACTCATTTAACGTTCCTTTCAACCAACCCTTGAAAGAACTATCTTTCGTAAGACTGTAAATCTGTTATTTCCTGTATTTAACGATTTTTGAATGCGGTTAATAGATCTTCACACATACTGCATATGATCAACGATGAAATGTTCTGATCTTTGTAATTGCCTTTGCTAATTTTGATGGGTTAGTTGATTACAATTACTTGTTACTAACATACCTTGCAATATTTCTTGCATCAAAATAATTGTTTAAATACTTCCTTTATCAGGTCTTTGGTTCCCCACTGATCTCAGTTTCTTCTTGTGGGGGAATCGAGAACTAGGTGGCAAAGTCTGAGCATAAGGGGGCGCCTGTTAAAAATGGAAATGAAGAGGAATTTCCTCTCTCAGAAGGTCGTGAATCCTTGAAATTATCTACACCAAAGAACAGTGGAGTCTGGGTCATTGAAAATATTTTAGTTGCAGATAGAGTGATTTTTGAAAGATAGTGGAGTCAAGGTTTATCGGGAGAGGGCAGGGAAATGGAATTGAGGCCAAGATCAGATCAGCCAAGATCTTATTGAATGGCAGGGTGGGTTGAAGGGGCCTGATGGCTGCTGCTGCCACTATTTCTTATGTTCTTAGCCTTGGTTATGGGCTGGGTTTAGATGTAGGTTTAGTGGTTGTGGTTTGTGGTTATTTGTTAGGATTGGGATTAGTGATTCAGATAGTCAATAGGATATTCGGCTTAGGTTATAATGATTAACTTAGAAAGCACTATTGGCAATATAAGTGTTACTGGACATGCCCTTTTCCATTTCATGTTTTTAACCACACAGAATCGAGTCACAAAACAGCCTCACAATGTGTTCGTTCAAGGAACCTTCTTCCCTGTGCAAGCCTGGTTTCCTCGCTTCTTTCTGTCAACAACACATCGTAATCTCTACATTTCTCATGGAAAAATAAATTAGTGACATTAGATTTGTGTATTTTGGAACAATAACAGATGGATACAATTGTTGCACTGGGTACATCTAATCATCAACCTGCCTAAAAAGGACTTCCGACGATAATCTGTCACCAGGCCCCACCAGTCACTGTCTGATTCCTCCATCGTCTCTTCATCCATTACCAACCTCTCCCACTAGAGCTGCTTTCACCGGCATGACCATTCTCCATACTGAGGCTCTCTCATTACCAAGCAGAGCATAATCACCGGCACGGACTGGTTAGTCTGAATGGCTCATTTCTGTGTCATTCTGTAATGTTGTAGTCTCATTGTAAGTGGTCCCTGGATTTGGCGATTCATTGCAACTGTTCCCTGGATTTGGTGCCTCAGTGTAAGGGGTACACGGATTTGATGTCTCAGTGTAAGTGGTCCCTGGATTTGATGCCCCAGTACAAGTTGTCCCCTGATTTGGAGTCACAATGCAAGTGGTTCCTCGATTTAGTGTCTTAATGTAAGTGGTCCCTGGATGTTGTCATGTATTCAACTATCATTGAAACCCATGTATAAGCTGACCTAAGTTGTACATCTTGAGAACATTGACCACAAAGGGGTTAACTTGTGGCAGACACTCCTAACCTGGACTTTCAGGTATAAAAGGGGAAACTCCTCCCACCTTCATCGCGTGAGGTCTTGGTAATAAACGTAAATGGTCACAGAATGACCTTCTCTCAAGTATGGGCCTCGTATCCATTTATACTGTATAGTAAGGACATATCATTGGCGACGAGAAACTGGGATTTAAACCACGTGAGCATTGCCACTCGTAGCACAGAAGAGAGGTACTGTGTTGGCGATGATTGGGACGACATTATTGAGAGACTACAGCAAGGTTTTGTCACTAAGGAATGGTTGGGACATGATTCGGCCGACAAACGCAGATCTCATCTCCTGACGGTTTGTGGATCCAGAACGTACTCCCTGATGAAGGCCCTTCTAGCACCAAAGAAGCTGGGGACAAGACGTTCGAAGAGCTCAGTAAGTTGATCGGGGAACACCTTAACCTGCAAGCTGCATGCATAGCGAGACACCAGTTTTATATGCACTGGCGCTGAGAAGGGAAAAGCGTTCCTGACTTCATGCCAGATCTCCGGCGACTGGCGAGCGTATTTAAGTTCACAGATGCAGGCAGAGCGGAGATGATGCGAGACTTTCTTATTGAGGGCATTGGGCATGCTGGGGTTTTCAGGAACCTGATTGAGACCAAAGACTTGACCTTGGAAACGGCGGCTCTGATAGCCCAGACATTTATCTCAGGGGAGGAAGAGACCAGAATGATGTATGACAAAAATCTTTCCTCAAATGCGGCAAACAACCAGGGAATCAACATTGTTAACGCGGCACACAGTTTTCCAGGCAGACAAGGGCAATCGGACATGCCCCAGCATGCAGTCGAACCCAAAAAGGGAATTCAACAGATACAATGGCTAGCTGAACAGTGATTCATACCATTGCAATGGCCAATGCGGCCAGTAATGGGGCCATCAACACCTGTTAATGGTGCACTTAAGGACTGTTACAGAGACAGTCAGAGATGATCGACTGGTAATGGACCTTTTGTTTCCAACAACGGTCCTCCAGCTCATGCTGGAGGTGTGGAGCCAAACACCCAGCCAGATCGCGCAGGTATCAGCAATATAACTGCAGAAACTGCAACGTCGGCGATCATTTGGCGCGTATGTGCAGGAAGCCTTCAGCCAGGTTAATGTACGAGGAAGACGGGCCCGATGTAAGCTCTTCGAGGCCAAATAAATACTGGGGAAAATCACTGGAAACTGAAGTTCAGCGAGTTCATGTCGAGCACATATACAGTTATTTTACCAGGCTGCCACCGATAATGATGAAAGTGCTCCTCAATTGCATCCCAGTATTAATGGAGCTAGACACGGCGGCCAGCCAGTCCTTGATGAGTATCAACCAGTTTGAAAGATTGTGGGTGTCCAAGGCCAGGAGGCCAAAATTATTGCCGATTGATGCACAGCGACGGAGATCATTCGGAGAACAGGTTGCCACTCTGGATTGTCCTGGGGGGACGGTCCCCACTACTGGGGAGAAGTTGGCTTCCTGTCATGAACTGGAAATGGGGGGATGTCAATGCATTTCTTCTGTGGAGCGAGTATCATGCTCACAGGTCCTGGAAAATTCGACTCATTATTTCAACCCGGCATCGGCACTTTCATAGGGGCTAAGGGAATGATTCAAATAAACACGGACGCCAGGCCAGTACAACACAAGGCCAGAGCGGTGCTGTACGTGATGCGGGAAAAAATAGAATGCGAATTGGACCGCCTGCTGAGGGAAGGCATCATCTTGCCAGTTGAATTCAGTGACTGGGCGAGCCCGATTGTGCCGGTGCTCAAGGCGGATGAGTCAGTCAGGATATTTGGCGCTTACAAGGCCACCATCAATCGGGTGTCACTCCAAGACCAGTACCCGCTACCGAGAGCGGAAGACCTCTTTGTGAAACTATCCACTGGCAAACCTTTTTCAAAATCGGACGTGACCTCAGCTCCCATGACCCAGGAGCTGGCGAGTGAGTCGAAAAGGCTGATCACCATCACGGCACACAAGGGGTTGTTTGAGTATAACAGATGTCCGTTCGGGATTCGTTCAGCCGCCGTGATCTTTCAGCAAAATATGGAACGCCTCCTCAAGTCGATTCCAAGGACGGTGGTATTTCAGGACGACATTCTCATCACGGGTCGCGATGCTGAAGAACACCTCCACGACCTGGATGAGGTGCTACGCAGACTGAATCGGGTAGGGCTGCGACTGAAAAAGGCAAAGTGCGTCTTCAAAGCTCCAGAGGTTTAATTCCTGGGGAGGAGGGTAGCAGCAGGTGGGATCAGACCTACTGTGTCCAATACGGAAGCGATCCGGAGAGGACCTATACCCCGTAACACGACGGAGCTGCATTCATTTCTGGGGCTCCTGAAATATTTTGGGAATTTTCTTCCCAAATTGAGCATGCTGTTAGAGGCGCTACCCGTGCTCCCACGCAAAGGTCGCGATTGGGTCTGGGGGAACAGTAAGTAAAGTTGCTTTTGATAGAGCACGCAACTTGTTATGCTCCAACAAACTGTTAACATTATATGACCCATGCTCTACCTGCATCTCTCTGGAAAGAGAGAAGACTGCCGGGAATGATCCCAGAGTGAGGAAATGCAGTATTACGGTCACCTTCACAGCAAGTAGCAGCCCTGTCCTTGTCATGGAGTGAGGCTGCAGGTTTGGTTACAAGAGGTGTCAGAGTTCTGTGAGCTCCTACTTTGTAAAGAGCAGACACCTCCCACACTGCTTCTGGCTCAGGCAGAGGTAAAAGAATTGATCTTGGAAGGCCCTAATGTGGCAAGAAATTTGAGCTGGAGACAGATAACAAATCCCTAATGTCCCTTTTGGCCGACAACAAGGCGATAAATGCGAATGCGTCGGCCCGCATACAGAGGTGGGCACTTACCTTAGCTGCCTATGACTACACAATTCAGCATAGACCTTGCACTGAACACTGTGCCGATGCACTCAGCAGGCTCCCACTTGCCACGACTGAGGGGGCAACTGAGCATGATGCTGAGATGGTCATGGCTGTTGAAGCTTTCGAAGCGAAGGTTCACCTTTGACAGCCCGTCAGATTTAAGTCTGGACAAATAAAGACCCGCTACTGTCTTTAGTTAAGAAATGTGTCCTGAATGGGGACTGGGCAGCCACGTACAGGGCATGCCCTGAGAAATTTAAACCGTTTCATAGGCGCAAGGATGAACTCTAGATTCAGGCCGATTGCCTATTATGGGGAAACCGAGTAGTCATGTCCCAGAGGGGCAGAGAGGTTTTTATCAGAGAACTTCACAATGAGCACCCGGGCATTATCATGATGAAGGCAATTGTCAGGTCACACATTTGGTGGACAGGGATAGATGCAGAGCTGGAACTTTGAGTTCGCAGGTGCAACACGTGTGCTCAGCTGGTCAACGCACCCAGGGAAGCCGCCCTTAGCAACTGATCCTGGCCCGCCGAGCCATGGTCACGCATCCATGTGGACTACGCAGGTCCTTTCATGGGAAAACTGTTTTTAGTTGTTGTAGACGCCTACCCCAAATGGATTGAGTGTGCCATTTTAAATTCAAGCCCATCCTCTGCCACGGTAGAAAGTCTACGGGCAATGTTCGCCGCCCATGCTCTACCGGATGTCATGGTCAGCTACAATGGCCCGTGCTTCACAAGCATTGATTTCCAAGACTTCATGGCAGGCAATGGAATCAACCATGTCAGAATGGCATCGTTCAAGCCGGCCTCAAATGGCCCGGCGGAACGAGCAGTGAGGATAATCAAACAGGGGATGCTCAGAATCCAAGGGGGTTCCATTCAAAGGTGCTTTATCACGCCTCCTGTAGGCCAATAGGTCCCAACGACACTCGCTCACAGTGGTTCCACCCGCAGAGCTGCGAATGAAAAGGACGCTCAAAACCAGGTTATCCCTTATACACCCTGCTATGAAAGAAATTGTTGAGAGCAGGCATCAGTCACAATGCGACTACCATGACAGGAATGCGAGGGCGCCATTATTGATGTCAATACACTGTTTTTTTTTCCTTAATTACGCTGCAGGTCCCAAATGGCTTGCAGGCACTGTGATTGCCAAAGAGGTGAATTAGGGTTTTGGTAGTTAAACTTACTAATGGACAAACCTGCCGCAAACATGTGGATCAAACTAAAAGGAGGTTCAGCAACCCCATAGAAGAAGCAGAGGAAGAACACGATGTAGAGTTTACTCCACCACAGGTGACCGAACACCGGATCCAAGTGGAGGAGAGCCCAGTCAAAGTGGGCAGTCCAGACAAGCCTGAGGTACCGCAAACGGCAGACACTCAGACCAGCGCCGAACAACTGGAGCCCCAACTCAGGCGCTCTACAAGGGAATGTAAACCACCAGTAGCCTTAACCTGTGATCTCAATAAGACTTTGGGGAGAGATGATGTCATGTATTCTACAGTCATTATCACCCATGTATAAGCTGACCAAAGTTGTACACCTAGAGAACATTGAACACAAGGGGGTGAACTTGTGGGAGACACTCCTAACCTGGACTTTCAAGTATAAAAGGGGAAGATCCACCCACCTTCATCACTTGAGGTCTTGGTAATAAAGATAACTGGTCACAGAGTGACCTTCTCTCAAATATGGGTGCCGTGTGCATTTATACAGTACAATAAGGACATATCAGATTTGGTGTCACAATGTAAGTGGTCCCTGGGTTGGTGTCACAATATAAGGGAATCCTGGATTTGTTGTCAACAGTACCTCGTCATTGGGACTGTGGACAACCCCGCAGCTCAGCAATGCATTCAGCACAGAATGATCCCACTAAAATCTATTCCCAATTAACACTACCCACATTAATTCACCAGAAACATCCCAGTGCCTGCAAGGAACTGCAGCCCCATGTCTAACCTCAGTGGAACACACAATACAAAACAATTTAAAGGAAAAATTAACCCGATCATAGTTCAACAAAGGCAATTAATGGGCAGTAAATACTCCTCACTGATACACCTCCTTCACCTCTACTCTCCAACTCCTCCTTGCCAACTACACTTTCGCCCCTGCTCTCCAAAACACTCAACCCAACTTCTCTATCACCCCATTTCTTTCAAACCCTCACCCCAACTCCTCTTTCATCCTTCTCTCCAAACCCACCTACCCCAACTCCTCTTTCATCCTTACAATTTAATTTTCAACATCACTTACACAAGTCATCCACACTGGAGGTAAATCTGAGGAGCTTCTGTGTGATGGTGAGGTGATCACTGGACCATAAAGTGCAGAGACGGATGGGTGGCTGTTCATTACCCTCGGTGAGATTTAATCCCCTTTCCCACTGAATACTGCGGACAGATGATTACCTTGGTAAAGGAATGGTCATTGAGACATCACTTTTTAACTAGAGCACACAAGACAATGGGTCATCAATAAATGGTAAAGGGATTAAACACTTTGCAATTACATTGTAAATAATAGGAAATAAATGCTGAAAAAAACTGGCGAAGATAATCTCTGTGGAATTCACTAGCAAACAATAAGAATGATGTGTTTAGTTTACACACACACACTTGCACATATATATGTAGAAAATACTTTGTGTGCACACTTTTCAGTTGTTGTGATTAAGCTGATGTAATATGTTTTATTAGGTCTTACTGCGTCAGGATATAAAGATACTGCATGCTATTGCTCCTCCCGCTGCCTGGGTGAATGGAGCAGATATTTAAAGAGATATTTTCTCCGCCTAGTTATACTTAAAAGAACTGTCCAGTTTATCTCGGAGTGTCGGAGGACTTCACAAGCCGACCTCCCATTAACAGTCGCTCCCTTCTGTACTGAGTTGTGATTGTAAAGCTGTTTATTTTCAGTGACTTGAGCCTTTCTATAACGTCTCAATTATTTTTGATGATCCATTTGATTTGTTTTCCTAATTTGAATGGATTTCAGAATTGTGCATTGTGACGAAGGTATTGTTTAAAGGTGGATTTAAATTTGTTTGAAAATATTCTTTCTAACCCTCCCCCAACCCCACAAATTTTAGAACACGGCAATACCGATTGGGAAGGTCCCAAGTTCGGTCCTTGATCTGGGCTGTTAGTTTTTCTCAGTCAAGACAGCAGTTAAGGGGTTCTAATTGTCCTCACTACCACTGGACTAAATATAAGTAAAAATTATCCAGTGCCCTTGCTCTTTACATCAGTGACATCAACTGGGAAGTGTGTGGATGTTACTTGATGGCAGGATTGAACTCGGCTCTGATGCCTCTCACAGTGGAAGTTTCTATCCTGTATTAAAGTAACAACTTTTGTAACCTCTATTTAGTGGGTATTAGAAGGGGAGGATCTGCAGCTTGGAAACTCAAACCAACCATCACGTCAAGATTTGAGGTAATCATCGGATTCATCAGGATCACCTTATCATCAGCCGTTGGAAAAACACCAATCACAGCGGGGAGAAACAGGACACATGTTCTGTGTGTGGATGCACCTTCAACCAATCGTCTAGCCTGTGAGACTCGTGTGCTTAGCTGACTCAACACTCTGAATGTGGGGACAGTGGGAATGGATGCAGATGCGCGTCGGGTGAAAACATCATCAGGGAGAGGCCATTTACCAGCTGAGTGTGGAAAGAGATGCAGTCGCTTATCTCAACAACTGCTGGAGGCACATGCTAAATCCTGTCACTGAAAGTGATTAACAGACTGGATTTTGTGTTCAGTGATCCCGGACGTGTTAGCTATCCCTAACCTGGACACCAAGGCAAAGAGAGGCACTCTGGAAGGTGTGAGGAACTGGGACTTGTCCCTGAGAGTAACCAAAGGCATGAGAACTGAAACAATCGAGAGTTAGAATGGAGAAAAGGCCCAAGTGGAGCAGTCGCTAACAGGACATCAATAGTCGTCTCTTACCATAGAGATATCAAATATTGACACATTGTGTAATTTGAAATGTCAAAATATTAAACTCCAGCCCAGTTTTCAGAATGATTAACATCAGCAGAAACAAATCCCAACTGACAGAACGAACACAATTCAGTCTGAATGTGATTAACAGCAGTAATAACAGTAGAACCCAACCTCTGCAGTCACTTGTGAACTCGCAATTCTGATGACTGAATGAATCTCTTCCCACACTTCCCCAGTGTGAACTCGCTGAAGTTTCAGCAGATGATGGAGTGAAACCCTACCCACACACGGAGCAGGTGAACGGCCTCTTCCCGGTGTGACTGTGACAATGAATTTCCAGATCAGACGGGGAGCTGAATCCCTCCCCACAGTCTCCACATTCCAAAGGTTTCTCCATGGTGTGGGTGGCCTTGTGTCTCTCCAGGTTGGACGATCAGGTGAAGATTCGTAGACACACACAACACGTGTAGCTTCTCTCCCCTGTGAATGATGCGAAGTTTTTTCAGGCTGTGTAACTGGTTCAAGCTTTTTCTAGTCCACTGGAACAATCTAACTCGGATGTTTGTGTGTCGTGGTGCTTTCCCAGATGTTTGAAATATTTTCCCACAGAATGAACAGATCAACATTCCTGCTTCAACATTCAAAGGCCGAGGATGTTGATCATTTCCACCTTACATGGTTGGGTTCAGACCTGCACCAGCTGTGTGCAAAGTGAGAATAAAATCAATGAGATGCTGATTTTCTCTGCTGGCCACTGGGTCCTTTGTGCTGGCCCAATAGGGTGAGACTGTTCTGGCCCAATAGGATGAATTTGGGCTTGCCCGATAGGCTGAGGCTTTGCTGGCCCAATAGTGTGAACCTCTGCAGGCCCAATAGTGTGAGCCTGTGCTGCCCGATAGGGTTAGACTGTGCTGCCCGATTGGGTGAGACTGTGCTGGCCCAATAGTGTGACACTGTGCTGGGCCGATCGGGTGAGACTGTGCTGGCCCGATAGGGGGAGACTGTGCTGGCCCGAGAGGGTGAGACTGTGCTGGCCCCATAGAGTGAGCCTGTGGTCGGCCAAGTGTTTGTGCCAGTGCTGCCCGATAGTGTGAGCCTGTGCTGCGCGATAGGGTGAGACTGTGCTGGGCCAATAGTGTGCGACTGTGCTGTCCCGATAGGGTGAGACTGTGCTGGGCCAATTGGGTAAGACTGTGCTGGCCCGATAGTGTGAGACTGAGCAGTCCCAATAGGATGAGCCTGTGCTGGGCCAATAGGGTGAGACTGTGCTGGCCCGATAGGGTGAGACTGGGCTGGCGCGATAGTGTGAGATTGTGCTGGCCCGATAGGGTGAGCCTGTGCTGGCCCAATATTGTGAGCCTGTGCTGGCCCAATATTGTGAGCCTGTGCTGGCTGAATAGTGTGAGCCTGTGCTCGCCCGATAGGGCGAGCCTGGGTTGGTTCGATAGGGTGAGGCCGGGCTAGCCCAATAGGGTGAGCCTGTGCTGGCCCAATATTGTGAGCCTGTGCTGGTCCAATATTGTGAGCCTGTGCTGGCTGAATAGTGTGAGCCTGTGCTCGCCCGATAGGACGAGCCTGGGTTGGTTCGATAGGGTGAGGCCGGGCTAGCCCAATAGGGTGAGCCTGTGCTGGCTCAATGGGGTGAGCCTGGGCTGGCCTAATAGGGTAAGCTCGGGTTGGCCCAATAGTGTGCACTTGGACTGCCCCAATAGGGTGTATCAGTGCTGGCCCAATAGGATGCAATGTCTGCTGTATAGTGTGCACATATCTGAGCCATACAGAGAGGGGTATTACACAGCCCTGCAGACCATCTGCTTGCTGAAAGCTTTGAACTCAAATTGCTGGAGAACTACCATCAACAGCCCTGCAGACCATCCTGCAAATCCCCTGGGAGGACAGAGGCACCAATGTTAGCGTCCTTGACCAGGCCAACATCCCCAGCATCGAAGCACTGACCACACTCGACCAGCTCCGCTGGGCGGGCCGCAATGTTCATGAGCCTGACACAAGACTCCCAAACCAAATGCTCTCGTCGGAACTCCTACATGGCATGCGATCCTAAGGTGGGCAGAGGAAGCGTTTGAAGGACACCCTCAAAGCCTGTCTGATAAAGTGCAACATCGCCACCGGCATCTGGGAATTCCTTGCCAAAGACCTCCCTAAGCGGAGGAATTGCATCCGGGAGGGCATTGAGCACCTCAGGTCTCATCGCCGAGAGCATACCGAAATCTAGCACAGGCAATGGAATAAGCGTACAGCAAACCGGTCCCACACACCCTTTCCTTCAACCACCGTCCATCCTAACTGGGACAGAGACTGTCATTCCCGTATTGGACTGTTCAGTCACACTTTTAGAGTTGGATCAAGACATCCTCCATTTCGAGCGAGTGCCTATGATGATGATGAATAGGGTGAGCTTTGGATGGCCCAATAGGATGAGCCTGTGCTGGCCCAATAGGGTGAGCATGGGATGGCCCAATAGGGTGAGTCAGGGATGGACCAATAGGATGACCCAGGCCCAGGGTCACCAGACAACAATCAGCACAGCAAGGCTCCCTTTCAGGGGCCACTGACCTGGGCACAAACATGTGATCAATCAAACTGACATACACGATGAAGCCCCGCCCACATGTTGTCCCTGCACAAAGGACCATACATGCGCCGTGAGACCAAACCTGACCAAGATGGCGGCCGCTGAGCCTGCTCCCCGCCCGGGAAACAGTTGCCACCAAGAAAGTAATCAAGAAAACATCACCGAAGGGCGGCAAGGAGCGCAGAAGGGGTAATATGGAGAGTTAACCCATCTACATCTACAAAGTTCACCCCGACACCGGCATCTCTTCCAAGGCCATGGACATCATGAACTTCGTTGTGAACGATATTTTGGAGCGCATCGCGGGTGAGGCTTCCCGCCTGGCCAATCACAACAAGCACTGCATCATCAGCTCCCGGGAGATACAGACCGCCGTGCGCCTGCTGCTGCCCGGGGAGCTGGCCGAGCACAGCGTGTCGGAAGGGAAAAAGGCGGTGACCAAGTACACCAGCTCCAAGTAAAACTGCGCCCTTTCCGGAGAGATCAAACCGAAATATAATGGCTCTTTTATGCACCATCCACAACGTCTCTGAAAGAGCTGCACAAAACCATCTCCCTTTAGACTCAATTTACTGTAATTATTTCCTGAACAAGTGTGTGGGGACCTTTGCAGTTCCAGCTGTAGATTTAGTTTTAAATTCTCAGATAACTGATTTTACTGTCCGGTTCTTCCTTTTCCCGCCCTAAACTACAAACACGGTCCCTGGCCGCCCTTTCCCGTTGCTCTCAGACCCGTTTATTTACAGCGGCAGCCGACGAATTAGAAAATTGTTTTAGGGTGAGACTCAGACTATAGCCACCTCGTTCTCTCTCACGCCCTTTTCATTTTAAAAGAAAATTCTACTTCGAAGTCAAACCGTTTATTAACCTTGGAGTCCAAGTGCAACAACCCAGTATGGGAGTTCTTACAGAGACCAGAACCGGGGCAGGTTGAACACTCTGTCCCCTCTTCCCTTTTCACAGAAGGACTCCCAATTCTGGTCTCACTGCTGCCTGTGGGGGATCGATCGATAATTTATGAAACTCACTTTTACAAAGATTGAGCTGGATTGTGTCCCGTTACAGAATAAGTGGGGAGTGATTCCTCCCCATTACAATTATTTTGATACTGAACCCGAATTTAATCCTGATTGTAACAGCCTGGAATTTGCAAGTGAAATATGGATTAAGACAAAGGGAAACAAAAAGTGTTTGAAGATATGTGGCTAATGGGGAAGTTACTAACATAATCCGCAATCATAACAATTATTGGCGAGATTTTTGAATTTCTAAATCCTTCGAAGACTGACTGTTGAGAACAGTCATTTACGCCTACGTTTCTTTGGTGGGCTAAACAGGCTGCGATTGGTCATCGGAAAGGACCAATGAAATTCACCACAGAGTGACCAATCACAAGTTCGCACCCTGCATTCCTCCAGAAGGTGTAAGGCAGATGTGGGAGGAGTTTCTTATTCTTTCCATGAACGTGTAGATTATGGAAATGTCTTCAAGATGAAAAACCGGCGGTGAAGCTCGGGCCAAGGCCAAGTCTCGCTCCTCCCGGGTAGGACTGGAGTTCCCTGTGGGCCGTGTTCACAGGCTCCTGCGGAAGGGGAACTACACTGAGCATGTGGGTGCCGGAGCACCGGTCTACATGGCTGCTGTGCTCGAGTATCTGACCGCTGAAGTCCTGGAGCTGGCCGGCAATCCGGCCCGCGACAACAAAAAGACTCGCTACATCCCCAGGCACCTGCAGCTGGCCATCCGCAACGACCAGGGGCTCAACAAGCTGTTGGGAAAGGTGACCATCGCTCAGGGCGGGGTGCTGCCTGATATACAGGCTCTGCTGCTGCCCAAGAAAACCACCAGTGTATCCAAGAGCAAATAAATCGGACAGGATTTAATCTAATAAACCAAAGGCTCTTTTCAGAGCCACCCACAGTATCAATGTAAGGGCAGGTTAATGCTCTCTGGATCACAATTGTCCCAGATCTAAATTAACATTAAATCTCTGCAATTACTTTTGGCGTTTCCTGATCTCGGTAATAAATCGGTCACTCTCTATCGAACATGCAGTAATTTCGATCGACAAACACTGCCGCAGGTTTGCTGTTAGCGGATATTCGGATCAGCGAATCAATATAGAGAGAGACCGACTTCAGAGAAATACAAAGCAGACGGAACCTAAACGTGGGAAGGGCCGTCATTGAACACGTTGTGTGAGCCGAATATAAACGGATGTTAAGAGCCGAGTAGAAAGGGAATGAGCGGTTGATGGGACCAACGTTTCTGACTGAGAATTCATTTATTGGTTCAAAGTCCGTTTTAATGCTATGGCAGACGCACATGAATGATTTTCGTCAAAATTCATTTCATTAATAATTATATTTAGTTATAAAATGCTGCTGTTAGAAGCTCACATAATTCATTTCTGATCTGACAGGGATATTAAAGATACATCGGCTGCGATGGCCAGGAATTGAACCAGGCTAACCTGGATTAGAAGACAGCTATTCTCACCACGATAACCACCATCCCCTACACAATGTGCCCTGTGTTTGCGGACTAACTAATTCTTGCGGCTCTTAAGTGGGACAAATTTTATGTTCAGTAATCAGAATGTAAGCACGGTACTGTGACACTTTCCCTCCAATTAAAAACGGTCACTGTGAATAGTTACCTTGCTTGGACTGAGCACGCACCACATTTATTAGTTTTAAGCCCTATTAGTTAAAAAATAATCAACAGATATGAGGAATGTTTTTTGCAAATTAACTAATTTGTACGACATAACCTGCTGAAGGCACTAAATTAGGTGTATTAAAACCAGCCTCTTCCTGTCACTTTCTCAAATGTGAGCGATGGTGGTGTAGTGAGCAGTGAGCTGCCTCACAAGCAGTGGGCCTGGCTATCATTCCCGGCCATCGCAATCGGGGTAAGTTTACCGCCTCGCAGGCCAGAAATGATTTATAGTATCTTGCAGCAGGATGTTATAACAGCAAACCTGTTGCACTATCTGTCGACATTTACCAGTTTATAACCGAGAATGTCTGAGGGTCATTTATGATCAGGAAACTAACCGCTTAATTGCAGAGATTCAATGTTAATTTAGACCTGGGACAATTGTGATCCATAGAACATGAACCTGCCCTTACATTGATACTGTGGGTGGCTCGGAAAAGATCCTTTGGGTTATCAGATTAAATCTTATCCGCTTTACTTGCTCTTGGACAGACCGGTGGTATACTTGGGCAGCAGCACAGCCTGGATATTAGGTAGCACCCCGCCCTGAGCGATGGTCACCTTTCCCAGCAGCTTGCTGAGTTCCTGGTCGTTGCGGATGGCCAGCTGCAGATGTCTGGGATGATCTTGTTGTCGAGGGCCGCGTTGCCCGCTAGTTCCAGGATTTCAGCGGTCAGATACTCGAACACAGTACCCATGTAGACCGGGGCTCCGGCACCCACACGCTCAGCGTAGTTCCCCTTCCGCAGGAACCTGTGAACACGGCCCACAGGTAACTGCAGTCCGGCCCGGGAGGAGCGAGACTTGGCCTTGGCCCGAGCTTTACCGCCGGTTTTACCCCTTCTAGACAATCCACATGTTCAGAGAAAGAATGAGAAACTCCTCCTATTTCTGCACTTGTCAACCTTCTGGAGAAATGCAGGGAGCGAACTTGTGATTGGTCGCTCTCGAGTGAATTTCATTGGTCTTTTCCGATAACCAATCCCAGTCTATTTAGCCCACCAATGAAAGTAGGGCCGAAATTACTGTCTCCAACAGTCAGAATAACGAGTTTTAATTAAAAAAAAAACCCAAAATTTTAAAAATAGCGGATTATGTTAATAAATCCACCATTGGTCAAAGCTTTGCCAACAGGTTTTAATTTATTTAGTCTTATTCCAGGTGTCCCTTGCCAGTTACAGGCTGGATTAAATTCGGGTGCTATTTCAAACTGTCTGTAATGGGAGGGAATCAATCACTACTGAGTCTGTAACGGACACATTCCAAGCCAATATTTGAAAAATTTGGGTTTCATAGATTGTCGATCGAACCCCCGCAAATGCGGCAGTGGGACCAGAACTGGGAGTCCTTCTGTGAAAAGCGAAGAGGGACAGAGTCATGTATTCAACTGTCATTGTAACCCATGAATAAACTGACCTAAGTTGTACACCGTGAGAACATTGACCACTAGTTGGTGAACTTTTGGGAGACGCTCCTAACCTGGAATTTCAGGTATAAAAGGCGACGCTCCACTCACCTTCATCACTTCAGTGCTGGCTAATAAAGGTTACTGGTCACAGAGTGACCTTGTCTGAAGTATGGGCTTCGTGTGCATTTGCACTCTAGAGTAAGGACATATTATTGGCGACGAGAAACTGGGATTTCCAACACGCGAGCGTGGCCACTAGCAGCACAGATGAGAGGTACTGTGTTGGTGATGATTGGGACGACTTTATTGAGAGACTGCAGCAAATTTCGTCACTAAGGAATGGCTGAGACAGGATTCGGCCAACAAACGCAGGGCTCATCTCCTGGTGGTTTGTGGATCCAGGACCTACTCCCTGATGAAGGACCTTCTCGTGCCGGAGAAGACGGTGGACAAGGCTTTTGAAGAGCTCAGTAAGTTGATCGGGGAAAACATAAAACTGGCGAGCAGCATGCACATGGCGAGACATCGGTTTTACATGCACCAGCGGCGAGAAAGGCAAAGTGTTCCAGACTTCATGGCAGACCTTCAGCGACCGGCGAGGCTATGTAAGTTCCCAGATGCATGCAGAGCGGAGATGCTGTGAGACTTTTTTAGTTATGGCATCGGGCACACTGGGGCTTTCAGGAAACTGATTGAGATAAAGACTTGACCCTGGAAACAGCGGCTTTGATGGCCCAGACATTTATTTCGGGGGGGAAAGAAACCAGAATGATATTTGACAAAAATGTTGGTTTAAATGCAGCAAATGGACAGGGAGTCAACATTGTTAAGGTGGCACACAGTTCTCTAGCTAGACAGGATCAATCGGACATGTCTGAGCATGTAGTCGAACCCAAAGTGGGAATTCAACAGAGGAAATGACTAACTGAACGGTGATTCATGCCATCGCAAGGAACAATGCGGCCAGTAATGGGGCCATTAACACCTGTCAATGGTGCGCTTAAGGACAGTTACAGAGACAGCCAGAGACGATTGACTGGTAATGGACCTTTTGTTTCCAACAACGGCTCATGTTGGAGATGTGGAGGCAATCACACAGCCAGAGCTTGCAGGTATCAGCAATTTACCTGCAGAAACTGCAACGTCAGCTGTCACTTGGCGCATATGTGCAGGAAGCTTGCAGCCGCATTGATGTGCGAGGAGGACGGGCCCGATGTAAGCCATATGACGCCAAAGGGACAATGGGGGAAATCGTTGGAAGCTGATGTTCAGCGAGTTCATGTGGAGCACATGTACAGTTCATACACCAGGACGCCACCGATAATGATGCAAGTGCTCCTCAATGGCATCCGAGTATCAATGGAGTTAGACACGGGGGCCAGCCAGTCACTGGTGAGTATAAAACAGTTCGACAAGTTGTGGGCGTCCAAGGCCAGGAGGCCAAAATTATTGCCAATTGAAGCACAGCTCCGGACATATACAAAGGAGATCATTCCGGAGCTAGGCAGTGCCACGGTAGTTATGACCCACAAAGATTCAGAGAACAGGTTGCCACTCTGGATTGTCCCGGGGGACAGTCCCGCACTGCTTGGGAGGAGTTGGCTTGCTGTCAAGAACTGGAAATGGGGCGATGTCAATGTAATTTCTTCTGTGGAGCGAATATCATGCTCACAGGCCGTGGACAAATTTGACTCACTATTTCAACCAGACATTGGCACTTTCATGGGACCAAGGTAATGATTCACTTAAAACCGGACGCCAGTCCAGTACACCAAAGGCCAAAGTGGCGCTGTACGTGATGCGGGATAAAATAGAAGTCGAATTGGAAAGCCTGCTGAGGGAAGGCATCATCTCACCAGTCGAATTCAGTAACTGGGTGAGCCTGATTGTGCCGGTGCTCAAAGCGGATGGGTCGGTCATGATATGTGATGATTAGAAGGCCACCATCAATCGGGTGTCACTCTAAGACCAGTACCCTCTACGGAGAGCGGAGGACCTCTTTGCGATGCCATCCAGTGGCAAACTTTTTCAGAATTGGATCTGACCTCAGCTTACATGACCCAGGAGCTGGCGAGTGAGTCAAAGAAGCTGACCACCATCACGACACTCAAGGGGTTGTTTGACTACAAAATATGTCCGTTTGTAATTTGCTTGGCCGCCGCAATCTTTCAATGAAATATGGAAAGCCTCCTCAAGTCGATTCCAAGGACAGTGGTTTTTCAAGACGACATCCTCATCACGGGTTGTGATACTGAAGAACACCTGCGCAACCTCGAGGAGCTGCTACGCAGAAAGGACCGGGTAGGTCTGCGATTGTAAAAGGTGAAGTGCATCTTCCTAGCTCCAGAGGTAGAATTCCTGGGGATGAGGGCAGCAGCAGACGGGATCAGACCTACTGTGTCCAAAACGGAAGCAATACAGAGAGCACTCAGACCCCGTAACACGACGGAGCTGCATTCATTCCTGGGGCTCCTGAATTATTTTGGTAACATTCTTCCCAAATTGAGCACGCTGTTAGAGCCGCAAGACGTGCTCCTGCCCAAAGGTCGTGAATGGGTCTGGGGGAACAGCCAGGAAAGTGCTTCTGATAGAGCACAAAATTTGTTATGCTCCAACAATCTGTTAACATGATATGACCCATGTAAGAAAGTTGTTTTAACATACGATGCGTCGTCCTATGGGGTCAGGTGTGTGTTGTAGCAAGTGAATGCCAATGCTCAGTTACAGCCGGTAGCTTATGCCTCCAGACGTCTGTCCCAGGCAGAACGGGGTTACGGGATGGTAGAAAAGTAAGCGCTTGCATGGATATATGCTGTAAAAAAATGCACCAGTAAGTTTTTGGCAGGAAGTTTGAGCTGGAGATAGATCACAAACCCCGAACGTGCCTTTTCGCCGACAACAAGGCCATAAATGCAAATGCATTAGCCCGCATACAGAGGTGGGCACTCACGTTTGCTGCCTATAACTATACAATTCAGCACAGACCGGGCACTGAAAACTACGCCGAATTACTCAGCAGGCTCCCACTGGACACCACCGAGGGGCAGCTTAGCATGCTGCTGAGATGGTCATGGCTGTTGTTGTTTTGAAATCGAAGGCTCAACTGTGACAGTCCATCAGATCAAAGTCTGGACAAATAGAGACCCGCTACTGTCTTTAGTCATGAAATGTGTCCTGAATGGGAACTGGGCTGCCACGCACGGGGCATTCCCTGAGGAATTCAAACCATTTCATAGGCGCAAGGATGAACTCTCGATTCAGACCGATTGCCTATTATGGGGAAACCGTGTTGTCATGCCCCAGATGTGTAGAGAGATGTTCATCAGAGAACTCCACAATGAGCACCCGGGCATTGTCATGATGAAGACATTTGCCAGGTCACACGTTTGGTGGCCAGGGATTGTTGCAGACCTGGAATTTTGTGTTCACAGATGCAACACGTATGCTCAGCGGGGCAATGCGCCAAGGGATCACCCCCCTTAGCCCCTTGTCCTGGCCCGCCAAACCATGGTCACGCATCCATGTGGACTACGCAGATCCTTTCATGAGAAAAAAGTTTTTGGTTGCAGTAGACGCCTATTCCAAATGGATCGAGTGTGACATTTTCAATTCAAGCACATCCTCTGCCAAGGGAGAAAGTCTACGCACAATGATCGTTGCCCATGGTCTACCGGACGTCTTGGTCAGCGACAATGGCCTATGTCTCACAAGCACTGAATTCCAGGATTTCATGGCAGGAAATAGTATCAACCCTGTCAGAACGGCACCGTTCAAGCCGGCCTCAAATGGCCAGGTGGAACGAGCAGTGCAGATAATCAAACAGGGGATGCTCAGAATCCAAGTGGGTTCCCTACAAAGCCGCTTATCATGCCTCCTGTTGGGCAAAAGATCCCGACCACACTCGCTCACAGGGATTCCACCCGCAGAGCTGCTAATGAAAAGGATACTCAACACCAGGTTATCCATTATACACCCCATCATGAAAGAAATTGTTGAGAGCAGGCGCCAATCACAATGTGACTACCATGACGGGAATGCAAGGGCGCGATGTATTGATGTCAATGGCTCTGTCTTTGTCCTCAACTACGCTGCAGCGCTTAAATAACTCGCAGGCACTGTGATTGCCCAAAGAGGGCAATAGGATTCTGATAGTTAAACTTACCAATGGACAAATCTGCCGCAAACACGTGGATCATACAAAAAGGAGGTTCAGCAGTCCCATTGAAGAAGCAAAGGAAGAACACGATATAGAGTTCACTCCTCCACAGGTGACCGAACACCGGAACCAAGCGGAGGAGAGCCCAGTCACTGTGGGCAGTCCGGACGGGCCTGAGGCACCGCAAACAGCAGACACTCAGGCCAACGCCCAACAACTGGAGGCCCATCTCAGGCGCTCTGCAAGGGAGCCTAAACCACCAGAGAGACTTAACCAGTGATCCCAATAAGACTTTGGGGAGAGGTGATGTCATGTATTCAACTGTCATTGTAACCCATGTTTCAACTGACCTAAGTTGTACACCGTGAGAACATTGACCACCAGTGGGTGAACTTGTGGGAGACACTCCTAACCTGGACTTTCAGGTATAAAAGGGGAAGCTCCACCTATCATTATCACTTCAGTGCTTGCTAATAAATGTTACTGGCCACAGTATGACGTTCTCTCAAGTATGGGCCTCGTGTGCATTCATACTGTATAGTAAGGGCATATTAGACAGAGTATTCAAACTGCCCCGGTTCTGGTCTCTGTAAGAACTCCCATTCTGGATTGTTATACTGCGGGGAGTACAGAATAGACAAGTCAAGTTTCTATAGGACATTCTGTCCCCTCCTGTCCCTGCAAAGCTGGAAAAGCCTTATTCTCGACAATCTCCCTCCATCCTTACTGTCTTAAATCAAATGCGAGTTACTTTCTCCAGGAAGTGCTGAATCTGGCAGGGTGCAATTCCACATAAATTTGTTAACCTCTGGTGATTCACCATCAGTCGACTCAGTGAGTGTCAGCATGATTTCCACTGTGGTAGGCATCAGTGCCGAATCCAATCCTACCCCAAAATGACATCCATGCACTTCCCAATTGATGTCACTAGATCAGTACCAAGAGCAAGGGCAGTGGCTAATTTTATTAATTTTTAGCGCAATGGTACTGAGGACAATTATAACCCCTGAACTGCTGCCTTGGCTGAGATCAACTAACAGCCCAGATCAAGGATCGAACTTGGGAACTTCCCAGTCAGTATTGCAGAGTGTTCCAAAATTTGGGGGTTTGAGGGAGTGTTCGAAAGAATATTTTGAAACAAATTTTACTCCACCATTAAACAAAACCTTCGTCACATTGCACAATTCTGAATTTTTTCCAAATTAATCAAGCAAGTCAAATGGATTATAAAAACCATGTGCCATTTTAGAAAGGCTCAAGTCATTCGAATAGACAGCTTTACAATCACAGCAAAATACAGAAGGGAGTGAATGTTAATGGATGCTCGGTTAGTGATGTCCGCCGACACTCTGAGATAAACTGGACTATACCTGTAGATATAAATAGGCAGAGAAAAGAGAGTCCCTGTCCCTTTAAATAGCTGCCCCATTCCCCCAGGCAGTGGGAGGAGCAACGGCGCGTATCTCTTGAGATACTGACACAGCAAACACCGCCGGATGGTTTCCCTCAGGTTCCTAAAGTCCGAAGAAATTTAATTGCATCAGGTTAAGTAGAACAACTGAAAAGACTGCACACAGAGTCGTTGCTATGTGCGTGTGTGTGTAAACAAAACACATCATTCTTAATCTTTGCTAGAGATAAGCTATTATCTGCACCAGTTATCATCCAGCATTTTATTTCCTATTGTTTACAATGTATTTGCAGAGTGTTTAATTAATTTACCATTTGTTGATGACTCATTGTCTTGTGTGCGATTGTTCAGAACTTGATGTCAGAATGACCATTCCGTTACCAAGGTGACCATGTCTGTCCGCAGTATTCAGTGGGAAGGGGATTAAATCTTTGCTCTGGGATTTGGAAGCTGCGGGAACATCGGCGCAAAATCACACGTTTTAAGGTGAAATGTGTCTGTTTTCTCACATGTCAGCCGTCCAGGATTTTGCCCGAGACCTCTCGCATTGCAAATGTGATCATTCCTAACCGAGAATAAAACCCCTTGACCAACGAGCCGCCGACAGGGAAAAGCGCAGCTCTCAGATTCTGACGGTGGTGAGAAAATATATTAGGCCCATCGTGCTTCTGCTGTCCCTCAGAGACCGAACGAATTTGTCCCCCTCTCCATAGTCCTGCAAATGTTATCCTTTTGACGAATATATTATTAATTTGAGACATGACGTGAGCAAAGTACAGCATCCTTGTAAGTAAAAGGGGAATTTGGCGATGAGGTTACAAGTGAATGACAAAACGACCAGGAAGGTCAAAGCTGTAATATAACGACGATGAGGATGATTTCCGAACCCATGTGTGCAGAGCACAATGGATTAGTAGTCACTCGCCCTAACCTCTCGGCCACCTCGTCGCTTATTTGGCGCTCTGTCAGCCATTCAATCTCATGATTTTTGTATCCAAACATAAATAATTTGCAAGAAAGTCCTCTTCGCAGCTTGCTCTGCCCGTGCATGCAGATCGACAATGATGAAAACGTGCCATTCGATTCTTTCAGCAAACAGCCTTCCTTTACTTCAGGTGAGTGACTGGAAGACATCATTGGTTTCTTGCCAGATTCGCAACAAAGAATATAAAATTTCACGCAGCGATCTAAGTTGACCACGGCAGGACTCGAACCTGCAATCTGCTGATAACTTCGAAGTTATAATCGAAGTCAGACGGCTTATCCATTAGGCCACGCGGCCTCTGCCGTCAGTGGACATTGTGTTGTGTATATTGGGAGCAAAGTCGGGGCAACTGCAACATCAAGGAGTGGATTTCGGAAAAAATGAGCATATTTCGAGTGAATGAACTGATGTACTGCGATCTGGGTGCGCACCGGCGCAGGCAACCCCAATGTAAAGTGGAACACAACAGTTTAACAATTCGGTCATTGTAGCTGAAATCATACTCCTTCTCAAACTATACAGGATGACCCGGGTTTATGAGAAAATCCGTTTTAAAGGGAAAGATTATGAACCGGAACTGACTACCAGCCCGTTTAAACAGACGCAGAATGATCCGGAACTGAAAAGACATCCGTTTTACCCAGATGCAGAATGACCCTTGACTGAAAGCAATTCCCTTTTAAAAGAATAAAGTGAGATTTCTATCATCCCTAAAGGCAATTGTGCAGTGGGGCTCAGGACCACGCGGTGCAGAGACGGTTATTGAAGCCACAGGTGAAAGACAGGCAGGAAGGAGGGAGGGACGTAAAACCAACCAAAACTGAAATATATATATATTTAACATTTTAAGAAAATAAATGCATTTAATTTTATTATAAAAAAATTGAATTTGATTTGTTATGAATAAATAAATAATAATTCAGAATCTATATATTTTTTGATTGAACGAAAGCTGTGTGAACAGAAGAAATTCATTGGAAATAAGGGGTGCAGTCAATATATACCCAAACACAGGAAGCCCATGATTGAAGACAAGCCACGAGGGAAGATGTGGGCCACAAAGGCGATCTTTTGAAGTCGCGTGTGTATTTCTGCTGGATCTGACAGCAGGTGCTTGTGCTGTGAAAGATGTCCAATGTAATAGAGCCCGGTGCAGGCAGCACAGAAGAATCATATTTATTTTGCAAGTTAAACATTTGGGATTATATATAAATATACACATATATATACGTATCTAAACAAAGTCAGTCAGTCATTCATGTCTTGTCTTGAATTGGTTTGATTTGATCTGAATTTGAAAATAAGGATGGAGGATGCCACACAGCCCACACGCAAGCCCTGGCTAAAATCGATCTATTTCTAACTTGTGTATTTTCCCTTCTTTCAGATGTGGAATAGGAAAATCCCACAGCAGATTCTTATACAGTCAGAGAGTCCACGAAGGAGTGATCAATCAAATCAGTACGGTCTCAAGTTGCAGTTAATGCATTTGTCTCACATGCCAGTAAGATCGCACAGAACGTGTGCACACACTATGGCTTACACAAACACACAAACAAACTAAAATCCCTGCACCCTCCAAAGGCAGTTTTTGAAACTTGAAATTGGAAATCCGGGACAGATAGCACATCGCTTTTAAACAGACACAGAATGATGCGGGGATAATCGCACAACATTTTAAACAGACAGAGAATGATCTCGGACAGACAGCATATCCCCTTAAAAGGGACACGGAAATCGAATGAATAAAAACAAATAAATTTGTAGAACAAAAAGGAGACATAAGCAAAAGACAGAAAGGAGATGAGTAAAAGTGGAGGGCAGAGAAACCCAAGGCAAAAAACAAAAAGGGCCACGACACAGCAAAATTCTAAAAGGACAAAGGGTGTTAAAAAAACAAGCCTGAAGGCTTTGTTTATCAATGCAAATAGTATCCGTAATAAGGTGAATGTATTAACTGTGCAAATAGATGTTAACAGATTTGATGTGATTGGGATTACAGAGACGTGGCTACAGGATGATTCGGGCAGGGAGCTCAATATTCTTGGGTATTCAACATTCAGGAATGATAGAATAAACGGAAAAGGAGGTGGGGTAGCATTGCTGGTTAAAGTGGAGATTAATGCAATAGTTCGGAAGGACATTAGCTTGGATGATGTGGAATCTATATGGGTAGAGCTGCAGAACAGCAAAGGGCAAAAAACGTTACTGGTATTTATGTACAGACCTTCAAACAGTAGTAATGATGTTGGGGAGGCCATCAAACAGGAAATTAGGGGTGCATGCAATAAAGGTGCAGCAGTTATAATGGTTGACATTAATATGCATATAGATTGGACTAACCAAACTGGAAGCAATACGGTGCAGGATGATTTCCTGTAGTGTATAAGGAATGGTTTTCTAGACCAATATGTCGAGGAACAAACGAGGGGGGAGGCCATCTTAGACTGGGTGTTGTGTAATGAGAGAGGATTAATTAGCAATCTCGTTGTGCGAGGCACCTTGGGGAAGAGTGACCATAATATGGTGGGATTCTACATTAGGATGGAGAATGAAATAGTTAATTCAGAGACCATGGTCAAGAACTTAAAGAAGGGAAACTATGAAGGTATGAAGCGTGAATTGGCTAGGATAGATTGTCGAATGAAACTGAAGGAGTTGACTGTGGATGGTCAATGGCAGATATTTAGAGACCGCATGGATGAACTACAACAATTGTGCATTCCTGTCTGGCGTAAAAATAAAAAATGGGAAGGTGGCTCAACCGTGGCTATCAAGGGAATTCAGGGATCGTATTAAAGCCAAGGAAGTGGCACACAAATTGGCCAGAAATACCAGTGAACCTGGGGATTGGGAGAAATTTAGAACTCATCAGAGGAGGACAAAGGGTTTGATTAGGGCAGGGAAAATGGAGTACGTGAAGTAGCTTGCACGGAACATTAAGACGGACTGCAAACGTTTCTATAGATATGTAAAGAGAAAAAGGTTAGCAAAGACAAAAGTAGGTCCCCTGCAGTGATGATCAGGGGAAGTTGTAACGGGGAACAAAGAAATGGCAGACCAATTGAACAAGTACTTTAGTTCGGTATTCACTAAGGAGGACACAAACAACCTTCCGGATATAAAAGGGGTCAAAGGGTTTCGTAAGAAGGAGGAACTGAGGGAAATCATTATTAGTCGGGAAATTGTGTTGGGGAAATTGATGGGATTGAAGGCCGATAAATCCCCGGGGCCTGATGGACTGCATCCCAGAGTACTTAAGGAGGTGCCCTTGGAAATGGCGGATGCATTGACAGTCATTTTCCAACATTCAAAAGATTCTGCATCAGTTCCTATCGAATGGAGTGTATCCAATGTAACCCCACTTTTAAAAAAAGGAGAGAGAGAGAAAACAGGGAATTATAGACCGGACAGCCTGATCTCAGTAGTGGGTAAAATGTTAAATAAATTATTAAAGATGTCATAGCAGCGCATTTGGAAAGAGGTGACATGATAGGTCCAAGTCAGCATGGATTTGTGAAAGGGAAATCCTGTTTGACAAATCTTCTGGAATTTTTTGAGGATGTTTCCAGTAGAGTGGACAAGGGAGAACCTGTTTATGTGGTTTATTTTGACTCTCAGAAGGGTTTCGACAAGGTCCCACACAAGAAATTAATGTGCAAAGTTAAAGCACATGGCACTGGGGGTAGTGTGCTGACATGGATTGAGAACTGGTTGTCAGACAGAAAGCAAATAGTAGGAGTAAATGGGTACTTTTCAGAATGGCAGGTAGTGACTAGTGGGGTACCGCAAGGTTCTGTGCTGGGGCCCCAGGTGTTTGCACTGTACATTAATGATTTAGACGAGGGGATTAAATGTAGTATCTCCAAATTTGCGGATGACACTATGTTGGGTGGCAGTATGAGCTGCGAGGAGGATGCTATGAGGCTGCAGAGTGACTTGGATAGGTTAGGTGAGAGGGCAAATGCATGGCAGATAAAGTATAATGTGGATGAATGTGAGGTTATCCACTTTGGTGGTAAAAACAGAGAGACAGACTATTATCTGAATGATGACAGATTAGGAAAAGGGGAGCTGCAACGAGACCTGGGTGTCATGGTACATCAGTCATTGAAGGTTGGCATGCAGCTACGGCAGGCGGTTAAGAAAGCAAATGGCATTATGGCCTTCATGGCGAGGGGATTTCAGTTCAGGGGCAGGGAGGTGTTGCTACAGTTGTACAGGGCCTTGTTGAGGCCACACCTGGAGTATTGTGTACAGTTCTGGTCTCCTAACTTGAGGAAGGACATTCTTGCTATTGAGGGAGTGCAGCGAAGGTTCACCAGACTGATTCCCGGGATGGCGTGGCTGACCTATCAAGAAAGACTGGATCAACTGGGCTTGTATTCACTGGAGTTCAGAAGAATGAGAGGGGACCTCATAGAAACGTTTAAAATTCTGATGGGTTTAGACAGGTTAGATGCAGGAAGAATGTTCCCAATGTTGGGGAAGTCCAGAACCAGGGGTCACAGTCTAAGGATAAGGGGTAAGCCATTTAGTACCGAGATGAGGAAAAACGTCTTCACCCAGAGTGCGGTAAAACTGTGGAATTCTCGACCACAGAAAGTTGTTGAGGCTAATTCAATAATATTTTCAAAAAGGCGTTAGATGAAGTCCTTACTGCTAGGGGGATCAAGGGGTATGTCGAGAAAGCAGGAATGTGGTACTGAAGTTGCATGTTCAGCCATGAACTCATTGAATGGCGGTGCAGGCGAGAATCGCCGAATGGCCTACTCGTGCACCTATTTTCTATGTTTCTATGTTTTGATGTGTGGTGGTCGTTGCACATCGGCCGCCGGGCGGGCTTGACAGAGCCGGGTCTTTATCCAGCGGCATGGGTTAACCAGGATCGCACTATCGCCAATTCATTCCTTTATAGGATTCAGAACTGTGGACATTGTTCCCTTCCATCGGCATTCAAATCTAAGGCATGGCGTCACCCAACCCCCACTTGATTTATCTAATCTTCTCTCTTAATCTTTTCAATCCTGGTGCTTTGCACTATGATCCGTGAACTTGCACCCAGGTTCTTCAGTAAAAAATTAGCAAAATAAATATTATTGCCTTCAAAACGTGTTGAAGACATCTAGACGTTGTGAATCAGAACTGCATTAACTTTCTTTCCACTTTGGCTTCTTTAATCCAATTCGGGACTTCCAAATATTGGAGATGAGGCTCCTAGTTTGAGAATGCTGGCTCTAACCGGTTCTGGCAAAGCTCTGCTCACGCACGTGGTGTTGACCAATCTGACTTCGGATCCCAATGATCTGAGTGAAGGTGCGAGGGCTTGAATCCAGACTTGAAGCCTGAAACAACGCGAAATCTTCTTCCTAATCGCAAGGGTAACATGGCACTTCCTCGAAGGTGGTCCCTTGGGTACAATACCACAAGCTCGGTGGAAACAAAGCATAACATTCACATCGCATCAGCATTCAAATAGATTATCTGGAGTTGAACCAAGTAACTACACTGACAAACATCTGGTTTGGACATTTATTAATTTTTGCCCAATTTCCTGATTGTTTTGCTATATTGCCAGCAAGGATCTTGTTAGTCTAGCCTTATGGTTGAATGGATTGCCCTGTATAAATCGTCTTAAAATTAAAAAATACAGCTTCAGTGAGACTATGTGGTCATTCAAGTTAAGGGTTGATCAACATTTTTCCATTAAGTGCTTCCAATTAGATGTATATCGTTCATCGAATTAATTAAAGAGGTCACCTTTCACAGGCCCAACCAAGTCCAACCTCGGCGGAGGACCATCTACAGTCAGTTTCTCTACTCTTGCAGCCTCTCTAAGGAAGATTGTTTAATGAGAGTAGCATGTCAGCCTAAATTGGTACCATAGACTCATGCTAAAGAGAATTTCACCTAGCCGTTAAGTACCAAGAATGGTGTTTATACATCAATCCTAGATGATCAGTTTCCACACCCATCCCTTCCTTTCTGTTGATTTCTTCAATATTCTTACTCACAGGGCTCCACGGGGGTTCACTGCATTCTTCCAATTTAGAATGGGCATGCTTGAATGATCTAGGGCTTCAGGAGGTACGTGTAACGCGTAACACATGTACAACTCAAGCTAACTGCTGAGGTGGCCTAAAAGTTTCCTGATAAATATGGCTCATACTCAGTTGAAGCGGGGTGGGCCCATGTGGGGAGAGTGATGGAGTGGGGGAGCATTGGTGAAAGTCGAAATAAAAAGATTTTTATTAATGACAATCCATGTTTTTGTTTCCAGTTAGCTGCATGTGATAATGCGTAGTCTCTAGTAAGGCATTATCTGTAAAGTACTTGTAGCATAGATTTAAGGACTTCGATTTGCATTAAAGGAAGGTTTGCCATCCACCTGAAATATCACCATTTCTATTGACAGTCGATTGATTTATATCCTTGCATCCTGTTTCCTTTGTGAAATATGCAGCTATGTTAGAGAATCGAGCCATGTCCACTGTTATAACTTAATGAATAATAAAAAAAACATTGTCCAGTGATTTTCTGATAAGCTATTGAATACTAAAGTGCTACTTTGCCTAATCAGATGCCCCTGTGAGTTGCTGGTCCAGTGGCTGTGACCTGGGAGTTGAATGGCCGTATGGCCTTTTCCTGCTCCTATTTCTTATGACTGGGGGACATAAATCTACGACAGGAGTGGAGCAGTCCGGCTTGATGGAATTGGTGAAGCCAACAGTGGAGTTCACCCGCGCTAAGTTCCTGCAGCGAGGAGGGTGGAGTGACATATTTTGAAATCAGAGAGAAGGAGACAAAGACTAAGAGGGAACAGTAAACCAATGTCAATGGGATGCCTTGCTTCTGGAAGAGTACAGGTGGCCCTTGGGTGGTCGGCTGGGTGGGGGGAGGGGGGATACTATACTGCCCATCCATCGTCTCACCTCAGGGAGATAAAAATGAAGTGTAAAGGAAACTAGCTCTCACTCCCAATAACATTCAGGCGGAGAGGGGGCATTGGGGAGGGGCAGGAGGGAATGCATTGATCCAAGCAAACCAAAAGGTCTCTCCTTTAACAACCAGTCTCTTGTTCAGTTCGTGGATCTCAGCTGCAATGGCGTTAAAGATGTCACTATTGGCCTCCAATGCTCCTCTGGGCTAGGGAGTGGAGAAAATCAGCTAGAGTTCACATTCCTGCTCATTACAATCATCAATAGCATACGTGCTCCCTCTGCCAGCCCATTGACCAGTGCTCGGGTTGGTGCCAGACTGCCCCAGCGGACAGCAACAGGCTGCAGACTGTAGCTGGACATTCGTGTGTTTTGGCCCTCTAGGGATGATCATTGCCTTCCACGTCCCACGTCATAGCCAATGGCCTGGCGTTTCGGGGGGTTCCAGATTAGACAATGGAGCACTGCAGACAGGCACTAAGCGTTTGCCTGACAGTGACCTTTAGTTCTCCGACATTTTTGTTCACAACTGAAAAATGAACGATTTGGAAACAATCTCCTGGTATGCGCTGTTACTTTGGATTAGCTTGACCATGCCTAGTGAGGTGATACGCAGACAGTTGAACCTCTCCAGTGCGACACCCTTGGAACTTGACCAGAATATTTTCTGGGCCACAGGAGTCACACCGAACCTAGTGTTGTCAGCAGTACCCTGGACTTACCGGGTGCTGCTGACAATGCTGCTGACAATGGCCCGGCCGCGTTCTGTTAAGGGAAATAGGTCTTATCCACTCGATCTAGGCACCTCATAATTGTATACACATTCAGAGTGGAAGCAAGCCTTCCTCGATTACGAGGGACTGCCTGTGATGATGATCATAGGATTACACAGGATATACAGCACAGAAACAGACCATTTGGGAATCAAGGGATATGAGGATAGCGCAGGAAAGTGAAGTTGAGGTGGAAAATCGGAAATGATCTTTGTTGGGCGGCGGAGCGGGCTCGAGGAGCTGAATGGCCGACTCCTGCTCCTATTCCTTATGTTTGTATGTTTAACCAGTCCATGCCGGCGTTTATGCTGCATTCGAGCCTCCTCCCATCTTTCCTCATCTAAGTCAATCAACATAACCCTCTATTCCCTTCCCCCTAAAATGCTTGTCCAGCCTCCCCTTAAATGCATCGTTACTATTCGCTTCAATCACTCCCTGTGTTAGCGGGTTCCACATTCTCACCACTCTCTGGGTAAAGAAGGTTCTTCTGAATACCTGTTTGATTCCTTGGTGACTCTCTTATATTGATGGCCTCTAGTTTTGCTCACCCCACAAGTGGAAACATTCTCTCTGTGTCTACTCTACCAAAACCTTTCACATAGTTAAATGCCTCTATTAGGTTGATGATTTGTTGTTGTTCAGTCCTGGCAGCGGGTAGAATTAGTGGCCCTTATTGTTGCTCGGTAACCGCAGCGTCTGCTGCTCTTACTGCTCCCGCGCATCCTTTTCTTCCTCCCCAGGAGCCCAAAATGCAGAACACAGTTATGGAGCATGCAGCAAATTACAACAAATCTGCAGACTCTATCGGGGATATATTGCAAGATGCCTTCATATCTATCCAAGCGACGCAACCTCTGCTTCAACTGTTTGCTCAATTAGAGCTTTGGTAGAGGCGTGGCTCTGACTGTAATGCTCCCTGTATCTGAGGTCGGCTTCCTGACAGCTGCCAGAAGCCACGTCCTCAGGAGATACACTTGTTCACAAGCAGCAAGCCTGACACCTGATGGTATGGCTAGAAGAGATGGTGGGATTGAGGCCTGTGAGGGCTAAATGCATCGTGACAACTGGCACGAAACATAGAAACATGGTACATGTGTACGATATTGGACCGTTCGGTCCCTCGAGCCTGCACCGCCGTTCAAGTGGGGTACTGAAGTTGGCTGATCGTGTAACTTCAGTACCCCACTCCTGCTTTCTCTCCATACCCCTTGATCACTTTTCGAAGCGCAGACCTGTATGATGCTCTGCCTGTTATCACACTATGGCTGATTGTTGGATGAGTGGCGCACAGGTTTATGTGGGTTCTATCGATTTTGCCCAGAACCTGAGGGATGCCCACTGGAAAGATGTTCTGTTCCTGTGCACTCGGGTGGTATTAGGCAACTTGCACCCTCCCCTCCTATACCTTCCCCTCCTGCACCCTCCACTCCTAAACCCTCCCCTCCTATACCCTGCCCTTCTACACCCTCCCCTCCTAAACCCTCCCCTCCTTCACCCTGCCCTCCTATGCCCTCCCCTCCTGCACCCTCCCCTCCTGTATCCTCCCCTCCTGCTCTCTACCCTCCTACGCCCTCCCTTCCCAGCAGCTGCAGGCTTTTCTCCTCTCCATCCTTGCTGTACTCCAGCCCCTGGGGCAGACTGAGCAAGATGCCCAATGTGGGCAGAGTGACTTTGTTCACAAGCCCCTGGCCAGACTGACCTGCAGCTTCAGATTCACAATTTTAGAACTCAGTGAGAGCAGCGAACACAGTCAGAAATTGGGTTTGTTTTCTTTGGAACAGAGGAGGCTGAGGGGAGACCTTAGTGAGGTTTAGAAAACTATGAGGGGCCTAGATAGAGTTGATAACACGGACCTATTTCCCTTAGCAGACCGGGCTTAGCTTTAAACTAATTGGGGGGAAGGTAACAGGGGGTTTGAGGTGAAATTCCTTCACCCAGAGGATGGTGGGGATCTGGAACTCACTGCCTGAAAGGGTGGTAGCGGCAGCAAACCTCACCACATTTACAAAGTACCAGAGACTTGCCAGAATGTTGCTGAACATCCCAGTAAATAGTGTTAAATAACAGCCTTTACCCAACTGTCATCATCAAGGGTTTGTGGGCAGGTTTTACAATGAGCTATACTAAACACGCCATATAAATGGAAGTTGTTGTTGTTATTGAGCAAAGTAACATCATAGACTGTCTCTCGAAATCGAATTGCTTCCACTCTCAAAGTGAGTTCTCAGGTGACTGAACAGTCCAATATGGGAATTAGAGTCTCTGTCACAGGTGGGACAGAGTGTGGCTGAAGGAAAGGGTGAGTGGGGAGTCTGGTTTGCAGCACGCTCCTTCTGCTGTCTGCGCTTGTTTGCTGCATGCTCTCGGCGACGAGACTCGAGGTGCTCAGCACCCTCCCGGATGCTCTTCTTCCACTTAGATCGATGTTTGGCCAGGGACACCCCAGATGTCAGTGGGGATGTTGCACTTTATCAGGGAGGCTTTGAGGCTGTCTTTGAAACATTTCCTCTACCCATCTGGGGCTCACTTGCCGTGTAGGAGTAGCGCGTAGGGCGCTTGCTTTGGGATACAGCACTTCATACAGATCATACATAGAACCATAGAAATAAGGTGCAGGAGCAGGCCATTCGGCACTTCCAGCCTGCATCGCCATTCAATAAGATCATGGATGATAATTCCCTCACTACCTCTTTCCTGTTTTCTCTCCATACCCCTTGATCCCTTTGGCCAGAAGGGCCACATCTAACTCCCTTTTGAATATATCTAATGAACTGGCCTCAACAACTTTCTGCGGTAAGTGCTTCCGCAGGTTAACCACTCTCTGAGTGAAGAAGTTTCTCCTCATCTCGTCCTAAATGGTTTACCCCTGATTCTTAGAGTGTGACCCCTGGTTCTGGAACTCCCCTACAGCGGGAACATTCTTCCTGGTTCTAAACCGTCAGAATTTTATATGTTTCTATGATATCCCCTCTCATTCTTCTAAACTCGAGTGGATACAAGCCCAGTTGATCCAGTCTCTCCTCATATGTCAGTCCTGCCATCACGGGAATCAGTCTGGTGAACCTTCGCTGTACTCTCTCAATGGCAAGAACGTCCTTCCTCAGATTAGGAGAACAAAACTGAACACAATATTCCAGGTGTGGCCTCACCAAGGCTCTGTACAATTGCAGTAAGACCTCACTGCTCCTATACTCAAGTCCCTTCGCTTTGAATGCCAACATGCCATTTGCCTTCTTCACCGCCAGCTGTACCTGCATGCAAAACTTCAATGACTGATGTACCCTGACACGCAGGTCTCGTTGCACCTCCCCTTTCCCTAATCTGTCACCATTCAGATAATATTCTGTCTTCCTGTTTTTGCCATCAAAGTGGATAACCTCACTTTTATCCACATTAATAGGCATCTGCCATGCATTTGCCCACCAACCTAACATGTCCAAGTCACCCTGCAGCCTCTCAGCATCCTCCTCACAGCTCACACCACCACCCAGCTTAGTGTCATCTTCAAAATTGGAGATATTACATTCAATTCCTTCATCTAAATCATTGATGTATATTGTAAATAGCTGGGGTCCCAGTACTGAACCCTGCTGCACCCCACTGGTCACTGCCTGCCATTTTGAAAAGAACCCGTTTATTCCGACTCTGCTTCCTGTCTGTCAACCAGTTCTCTATCCATGTGAATCGTCAATACATTACCCCCAATAACATGTGCTTTAATTTTGCACACTAATCTCTTGTGTAGGACCTTGTCAAAAGCCTTTTGAAAGTCCAAATACATCACATCCAATGGTTCTCCCTTGTCCACTCTATTAGTTACATCCTCAAAAAATTCTAGAAGCTTTGTCAAGCATGATTTCCTTTTTATAAATCCATGCTGAATTGGACCGATCCTGTCAATGCTTTCCAAATGCGCTGCTATTTCATCTTTAATAATTGATTCCAACATTTTCCCCACCACCGATGTCAGGCTAACCGGTCTATAATTCGTTGTTTTCTCTCTCCATCCTTTTTTAAAAAGTGGTTTTACATTAGCTACCCTCCAGTCCATAGGAACTGATCCAGAGTCAATAGAATGTTGGAATATGATCACCAATGTATCTACTATTTCTAGGGCCACTTCTGGGATGCAGTCTATCAGGCCCTCGATATTTATCGGCCTTCATTCCCATCAATTTCCCGAACACAATTTCCTGACTAATAAGGATTTAGTTCAATTCCTCCTTTTCGCTGGACCGTCGAACCCCTAGTATTCCCGGAAGGTCTTTGTGTCTTCCTTGGTGAAGACAGATCCAAAGTATTTGTTCAATTGGTCTGCCATTTCTTTGTTCCCAATTATAAATTCACCTGATTCTGACCGCAAGGGTCCCAAATTTGTCTTCATTAATCTTTTTCTCTTCACATATCTATAGAAGCTTTTGCAGTCAGATTTTATGTTACAAATCAAATACAGTGCTTCCAAGATCCAATTGAGCCGAGGGATCATTAACCAGGCGCCGATCCTGATTTACATGTATTTGTTAGACCAGCCGTTGTTTTCAGGCGTGTGCTCTGAACGACTAAAAGTTGCCTGGGTCCATATGGAGTCTGGAACAATCCTGGCATAGCTTGGGCACGGCAGAACACAACCTAAAATATGGAGGCTTTGCACAGAAATGACGTCAGATAAATGGACAGCCATGAATCCATCTTCTCCCCCAGCATAAGTTTTCATGTGTGTGATGCCATTATTATAATGAAGGTGGCACCAAGCTCCGTTTTCTGGGTCTTCTCTTTTATCCATATCTAAGAATGAAGCCAAACTCGTGGCCAAACATTTTTCATGAATTTAAAGACACTTTGGCCCATCAAGCATCAAAGGCAAGTCTGGTCGCCTGGGTATTCTTGGGTTGTTGGTGCAGACATTTTGGGTTGTCAAGACTGAAAATCAAAGATTGAATGAGACGGCACTCAACCCCATCAATCATCGAACTCTGAGCTTTCCATTGGCTGATAGTACTGGCTGGGGTGGAGAATGCATCATGCAGGAAGGAGGTAAACCAGTTCAATTGGACATCGGGCTTGTGAGTGAGTATATGTGGCACTTGGTCAGTGTTGTGGGGGAATGACTATTCTGCCAATCCTCTGCACCTCAGGGAGATAGAAATTGAACATAAAGGAAACCGTTCACCAACCTCCGCGCCCTCACCCACGACAACACCCACCTCTACACCCCACCCACAACCCCACCGGTATAACCCCCCCACAAACCCCACCGCTACAACCCCACAAACACCATCCCCTACACACCCCACAACCCCTACCCCCTACACCCCCCACATCCCCCACCCCTACACCCCCCACACAAACCCAACCCCCTACAACCCCCACATCCCCCACCCCTACACCCCCCACAAACCAAACCCTACACCCCCCACAACCCCCACCCCCTACATCCCCCACAACCCCCACCCCCTACATCCCCCACAACCCCCACCCCCTACACCCCCCAGAACCCCCAGCACCTACACACCCCACAACCTCCACCCGTTCACTCCCCACAAACCCTACCCCTACACCCCCCACAATCCCCACCCCCTACAACCGCCACAACCCCCACCCCTACACCCCCCACAACCCCCACCCCCTACACCCACCCACAACCCACACACCCTACACCCCCCAAAACCCCCACACCCACACCCCCTACAACCCCAACCCCTACACCCCCCACAGCCCCAACCCTACACACCCCACAAGCCACACACCCTACACCCCCCACAACTCCCACACCCTACACCCACCAGAACACCTGTCCCTACACCTCACACAACCCCCACCCCCTACACCCCCCACAAACCCTGCCCCTACACGCCCCACAACCCCCACCCATGCAACACTCCCGCACAACACAACTCTACACCCGCCTCCCATACACCCTCCACCCCATACAACCCTGCTCGCCCAAAACCACCACAGGTCCCGTCACAACAAGCTCCACCCCTACAACCCCATCCCCGACAGCCTCCAATCTTACAAGCCCCCCCAAAACTCCCACCCCTATAACTACCCCCCCACAACCCCAACCCCTACAACCCCAGTCCCCCACAACCCCCTCCCCCTATACTGAGTCGGGAGCAGCGTCGAGGAGGTTCATTGGAGAGAAACATACAAATATAGATACATAGCAAATAGGTGCAGGAGTTGGCCATTCGGCCCTTCTAGCCTGTACCGCCATTCAATGAGTTCATGGCTGAAAATGCAACTTCAGTACCCCATTCCTGTTTCTCGCCATACCCCTTGATCCCCCAAGTAGTAAGGACTTCATCCAACTCCTTTTTGAATACATTCAGCGAATTGGCCTCAACAACTTTTTGTGGAAGAGAATTCCACAGGTTCACCATTCTCTGGGTGAAGAAGTTTCTCCTCATCTCGGTCCTAAATGGCTTACCCCTTATCCTTAGACTGTGACCCCTGATTCTGGACTTCCGCAACATTGGGAACATTCTTCCTGCATCTAACCTGTCTAAACCCATCAGGATTGTAAACGTTTCTATGAGATCCCCTCTCATTCTTCTGAACTCCAGTGAATACAAGCCCAGTTGATCCAATCTTTCTTGATAGGTCAGTCCCGCCATCCCGGGAATCAGTCTGATGAACCTTCGCTGCACTCCATCAATAGCAAGAATGTCCCTCCTCAAGTTAGGAGACCAGAACTGTACACAATACTCCAGGTGTGGCCTCAACAAGGCCCTGTACAACTGTAGCAACACCTCCCTGCCCCTGTACTCAAATCCCCTCGCTATGAAGGCCAACATACCATTTGCTTTCTTAACCGTCTGCTGTACCTGCATGCCAACCTGCAATGACTGATTTACCATGACATCCAGGTGTCGTTGCACCTCCCCTTTTCCGAATCTGTGCTTGTGCGACTACAGGAGGAGGCAAAAAAGAAGTAGAAAGAAATAGAAAGGTGATGTCACTGCCAAGGGGGTAAGTGATTGGCTGGTGACTTGTAATTAGTTTTTCTTTTTCCTCTTCTATATCAGTGAGGAACTTTTAATACTGTTGTTGCCAATTAAGTTAATCTAAGGCTTAAATCATGGCAGGAGAGCTCGGACATGTGATATGTTCCTCCTGTACCATGTGGAACCTCAGGGACACTTCCGGTGTTCCTGACAACTACGTGTGCAGGAAGTGCATCCGCCTCCAGCTCCTGGCAGTCCGCGTTGCGGAATTGGAGCTGAGGGTGGATTAACTCTGGAGCATCCACGATGCTGAGAATGATGTGAGTAGCACGCGTAGCGAGTTGGTCTTACCGCAGGTGAAGGGTCCACAGCCAGCTAGGGAAGGGAAGACCAGCAGGAAGAGCAGTGCAAGGAAAGTAGTGCAGGGGTCCCCTGCGGTCATCCCCCTGCAAAACAGATACACTGCTTTGAGTACTGTTGAGGGGGCTGACTCATCAGGGGAGGGCAACAGCAGCCAAGTTCATGGCACCGTGGCTTGCTCTGCTGCACAGGAGGGCAGGAGAAATAGTGGCAGAGCGATAGTGATAGGGGATTCAATTGTACTGGGAATAGATAAGCGTTTCTGCGGCCGCAACCGAGACTCCAGGATGGTCTGTTGCCTCCCTGGTGCAAGGGTCAAGGATGTCTCGGTGTGGGTGCAGGACATTCTGAAAAGGGAGGGTGAACAGCCAGTTGTAGTGGTGCACATTGGTACCAACGATATAGGTAAAAGGGTTCAGGTCCTACAAGACTAATTTAAGGAGCTAGGAGCTAAATTAAAATGTCGGACCTCAAAAGTAGTAATCTCAGGATTGCTACCAGTGCCACGTGCTAGTCAGAGTAGAAATCGCAGGATAGCTCAGAAGAATACGTGGCTTGAGTAGTGGTGCAGCAGGGAGGGATTCGAATTCCTGGGGCATTGGAAACTGTTCTGTGGGAGGTGGGACCAGTATAAACCGCACGGTCTGCACCTCGGCAGGACCAGAACCAATGTCCTCGGGGCAGTGTTTGCTCGTGCTGTTGGGGAGGAATTAAACTAATATGGCAGGGGGATGGGAATCAATGCAGGGAGACAGAGGGAAACAAAATGGAGACAAAAGCAAAAGACAGAAATAAGATGAGTAAATGTGGAGGGCAGAGAAACTCAAGGCAAAAAACAAAAATGGCCACTGTACAGCAAAATTCTAAAGGGTCAAAGTGTATTAAAAAAGCAATCATGAAGGCTCGGTTCCTCAATGCAAGGAGTATTCTGAACCCAGGAGAGGGCTCTGAGCTCGTTAGAGTGGATGAGAGCTCAGATGATCACGATCCCAAGAAAGAATGCAAAAGGCAGGAGGCAGCAGAGCAGAGCAGCACTGGGGTAAGTGTAAACCACAAGGTGATAGGAAGGGACAATATGTCTGAATATAAAGGGGCTGCAGGAGGGGTCAAAACTAAAAATCATGGTTTAAAACTAGTATTAAAACACGCTACCTAAACGCACGCAGCATTCGAAATATAGTAAATGAGTTGACGGCAGAAATCATTACAAATGGGTAAGATTTCGTGGCCATTACAGAATCATGGTTGCAGGGTGGCCAAGACTGGGAATTAAACATACAGGGGTATCTGACAATTCGGAAAGATAGACAAGAAGGAAAAGGAGGTGAGGTAGCTCTGATAATAAAGGATGATATCAGGCCAGTTGTGAGAGACGATATCGGCTCGAATGAACAAAATGTTGAATCATTGTGGGTGCAGATTAGAGATAGTAAAGGGAAAAAGTCACTTGTGGGCGTAGTTTATAGGTCCCCAAATAATAACTTCACGGTGGGGCGGGCAATAATCAAGGGAATAATGGAGGCATGTGAAAAAGGAACGGCAGTAATCATGGGAGATTTTAATCTATATTTCGATTGGTCGAACCAAATCGCACGGGCTAGCCTTGAGGAGGAATTCATAGAATGCATGCGGGATTGTTTCTTAGAACAGTATGTTACAGAACCTACAAGGGAGCAAGCTATCTTAGATCTGGTCCTGTGTAATGAGAGAGGAATAATAAATGATCTCCTAGTAAAAGATCCTCTCGGAATGAGTGATCACAGTATGGTTGAATTTGAAATACAGAATGAGGGTGAGGAAGTAGTGTCTCAAACGAGTGTACTATGCTTATACCAAGGGGACTACAGTGGGATGAGGGCAGAGTTGCCGAAAGTAGACTGCAAACACAGACTAAACGATGACACAATTGAGGAACAGTGGAGGACATTTAAGGAGCTCTTTCATAGTGTTCAACAAAAATATATTCCTGTGAAAAAGAAGGGCTGTAAGAGAAGGGATATCCAGCCGTGGATAACAAAAGAAATAAAGGAGAGTATCAAATTAAAAACCAATGCGTAGACAAGGCGGCCAAGATTAGTGGTAAACTAGCTGATTGGGAAATTTTTAAACGACAGCAAAGAATGACTAAGAAAGCAATAAAGAAAGGAAAGATAGATTACGAAAGTAAACTTGTGCAAAACATTAAAAAAAATAGTAAAAGCTTTTACCGATAAAAAATACGGAAACGAGTGCCTAAAGTAAATGTTGGTTCCTTCGAAGATGATAAGGGGTATTTAATAATGGGAAATGTGAAAATGGCTGAGACCCTAAACAATTATTTTGCTTCGGTCTTCACAGTGGAAGACACAAAAACCATGCCAAAAATTGTTGGTCACCTGAATGTGGGAAGGGAGGACCTTGAGATAATCACTATCACTAGCGGGGTAGTGCTGGACCGGCCAAATGGACTCAAGGTAGTCAAGTGCCCTGGTCCTGATGAAATGCATCCTAGGGTATTAAAAGAGATGGCGGAATTAATAGCAGATGCATTCGTTATAATCTACCAAAATTCTCTGGACTCTGGGGAGGTACCAGCGTAATGGAAATCAGCTAATGTATCGCCTCTGTTTAAAAAAGGGGGCAGACAAAAGGCAGTTAACTCTCGGCCCGTTAGTTTAACATCTGTATTGGTGAAAATGATTGAAGCTATCATTAAGGAAGAAATGCAGATCGACAATGATGAAAACTTGCAATGAGATTCTTTAAGCAAACAGCCTTCCTTCAATTCAGGTGAGTGACTGGAAGAGATGGTTGGTTTCTCGGCAGAATCACAACAAAAAAACTAAAATTTCACGTAGCTAGCTAAGTTGCCCGCGGCAGGACTCGAACCTGCAATCTTCTGATAACTTTGCGCTTGTCATGGAAGTCAGACGCCTTACCCATTAGGCCACGCGGCCGCTGCCAGCACCATTCATTGTGTTGTTGTGTATATTGTGAGCAAATTCGGGGCAACTGCAATATCGAGGAGTGGATTTAGGAAAAGATGAGCATATTTCGAGTGAATGAACAGATGCACTGCGATCTGGGTGCGCACCGGCGCAGGCAACCCAAATGTAAATTGGAACACTATAGTTTAACAATTCGCTCATTGCAGCTGAAATCATACTCCTTCTCAAACAATACAGGATGACCCGGGTTTATGAGAAAATCCGTTTTAAAGGGAAAGATTATGAACCGGAACTGACAACCAGCCCATTTAAACAGACAGAGAATGAACCGGGATTGCAAGGACATCCCTTTTACCCAGATGCAGAATGACACTTGACTGACAGCAGTTCCCTTTTAAAATAATAATGTGAGATTTCGATCATCCCTGAAGGCAATTGTGCAGTGGGGCTCAGGACCACGCGGCGCAGAGACTGTTATTGAAGCCACAGGAGATAGACAAGGAGGGAGGGACGTAAAACCAGCCCAGTCTGAAACACACAAACAAACTAAAATTGCTTAACCTCCAAAGGCAAGTTTGAAATTTGAAATTGGAAATCCGGGACAGACAGCACATCCCTTTTCAACACACACAGAATGATGAGGGTCTGATCGCACACCATTTTACAGAGACAGAGAATGATCTCGGACAGACAGCAAATCCACTTAAAAGGGACACGGAAATAGAATGAATAAATACAGATAAATATGTAAATCTCGGCATGTCGTGCAGATTTTGTGGAGGAAGAATCCGTTTTCACGTTCTGTGGGATAATCATTCCGATATTTCAGGAAAAAGTTAAAGATTACAGATGTTTTCAACAAGAATAGCGCCTGGAAAAAATACGCAGCGAGAAAGGTCAAATGGGAACGTCTGTGATACAGCGGAACGCAGGAGTGATTAAATAATACATGGCACAATGGAGAAAGGCAAAGTGGGTGGTAATCGGGCAATAACGTAACAAAGGATGGTCCAGAGGAGGTGTTAGTGGGAACAGCAGAACCATTACCAGACAAAGGAGAGGTGCTTATCATCCGATACATTGAACCTAATGTTGAGGCCAGAAGACGAGAACATGCTTACAATATAGGCTGTCACCGCCTTTTGATCAGACCAGGCAGCTTTGCCAGCCCGGATTGATTTCCTGTCCGCTTTGAATTCGGCAGCCAAGGGACGAATTCAAAAGGCAGCTTCTCTCATCTTTTCAGCTCTAGAGAAACAGGACGCACTCATATTCAGGGCAGAGGTGGAGATTGACGCTGAATGTATGCTTATCCAAATTGAGGTGAACTTATGCGAACAGACAGGAAGATACACTGATCAAGTATCGGCCGGAACCAAACAAGGCTTTAGGTTATCCAACGAGTCACAGAGCCGAGTACCTGTGAGATATTTTAACTTTACTCAGTTTGGCGGGTTTCACTTTGCTCTGGGATTTGGATGCTAAGGGAACATCGGCGTAAAATCACACGTTTTAACGTGAAATACGTCTGTTTTCTCACATGTCGAGCGGCTGTTAGAAGCGGAACTTTGAGTAAAACATGGCGGGGCTCGTCCGGGATCTGGCCCGTGAGCTCTCGCATTTCAAATGTGATCATTCCGAAGGGAGAATCATAACCGTGGACCAACGAGCCGCCGACAGTGAAAAGGGCAGCTCTCAGCTTCTGACGGTGGTGAGAAATGATATTATGGCCCATCGTGCATGTGCTGTCTCTCAGATACCTATCTAATTAGTGCCCCTCGCCATTGTACTGCAAATGTTCTCCTTTTGACGAATATATAATTAATTTGAGACATGACATGAGGAAAGGACAGCATCCCTGTAAGTAAAAGGGGAATTTGGCGATGAGGTTAAATGTGAATGTCAAATAGTCGTTAAGCTGCAAGCCAACGACGACGAGAATGGGATTCGAACCCATGCGAGCAGAGCACAATGGATTAGCAGTCCATCGCCTTAACCTCTCGGCCACCTCGTCTCTTCGAAAGGACGTCGTCAGCCATTCAATCTCCTGATTTTTGTATCCAAACAGAAAAAATGTGCAAGAAAGTCCACTTCACAGCTTGCTCCGCCCGTGCATGCAGATTGAGAATTATGAAAACTTGCCATGAGATTCTTGCAGCAAACAGCCTTCCTTCACTTCAGGTGAGTGACTGGAAGAGATGGTTGGTTTCTCGGCAGAATCACAACAAATAATATAAAATTTCACGTTGCGAGCTAAGTTGACCACGAACCTGCAATCTTCAGATAACTTTGCGGTTGTCATCGAAGTCAGACGCCTTATCCATTAGGGCACGCTGCCGCTGCCAGCACCATTCATTGTGTTGTTGTGTATATTGCGAGCAAATTCGGGTCAACTGCAATATCAAGGAGTGGATTTAGGAAAAGATGAGCATATTTCGAGTGAATGAACAGATGCACTGCGATCTGACTGCGCACCGGCGCAGGCATCCCCAATGTAAATTGGAACACTATAGTTTAACAATTCGGTCATTGCAGCTGAAATCATAATCCTTCTCAAACAATACAGGATGACCCGGGTTTCCGAGAAAATCCGTTTTAAAGGGAAAGATTATGAACCGGAACTGACAACCAGACACAGAATGATCCGGGATTGCAAGGACATCCCTTTTACCCAGATGCAGAATGAACCTTGACTGACAGCAGTTCCCTTTTAAAAGAATAAAGTGAGTTTTCGTTCATCCCTGAAGGCAATTGTGCATTGGGGCTCAGGACCACGCGGCGCAGAGACGGTTGTTGAAGCCACAGGTGATAGACAAGGAGGGAGGGACGTAAAACCAGCCCAGTCTGAAACACACAAACAAACTAAAATTCCTTAACCTCCAAAGGCAAGTTTTGAAATTTGAAATTGGAAATCCGGGACAGACAGCACATCCCTTTTCAACACACACAGAATGATGAGGGTCTGATCGCTCACCATTTTACAGAGACAGAGAATGATCTCGGACAGACAGCAAATCCACTTAAAAGGGACACGGAAATAGAATGAATAAAAACAGATAAATATGTAAAACTCGGCAGGTCGTGCAGATTTTGTGGAGGAAGAATCCGTTTTCACGTTCTGTCGGATAATCATTCCGATATTTCAGGAAAAAGTTTAAGATTACAGATGTTTTCAACAAGAATAGCGCCTGGTGGTGCAGGCTCGAAGGACCGAATGGCCTACACCTGCACATGTTGTCTATGTTTCTATTTTTTCGCAGTTCGAGGGGTGAGGGTTCCCACAGTTTCGGAGTTGGGAGTGCAACTCAGTACTGTACCTCCGACAGTGCGGCACTCCCACAGTACTGCCCCTCCGACATTACGCCACACCCTCAGTACTGGCCCTCCGACAGTGCAGCACTCCCTCAGTACCGCCCCTCCGACAGTGCGCCACTCCCTCAGTACTGCCCCTCCGACAGTGCGGCACTCCCTCAGTGCTGCCCCTCCGACAGTGCGGCACTCCCTCAGTACTGCCCCTCCAACAGTGCGGCGCTCACTCAGTACTGACCCTCCGACAGTGCAGCAGTCCCTCAGAACTGCCCCTCCGACAGTGCAGCGCTCCCTCGGTACTGTCCCTCCGACAGAGCGGCACTCCCTCAGTACTGCCCCTCCGACAGTGCGGTGCTCCCTCAGTACTGCCCCTCCGACAGTACGGTGCTCCCTCAGTACTGTCCCTCCGACAGTGCGGTGCTACCTAAGTACTGACCCTCCGACAGTGCGGGGCTCCCTCAATACTCCTTCAGTAAAGTTCTGGTTTGACCCCGAGCCACACACGGCGATACTCGGACAGGCGAGCGAAAGCTGGGTCAAGGAGCTCGATGTTCAGGAGCCCTTTGCTTGTTCAGCTGCCTCAGTCGACAGTCCCACCTTCAGCAAACGTTGCTGACTCCAGAGGCAGCTTACTGAGGACAGAGCGCCCCTGCGGGCTTGAACAGGAAGTGGAACATCCGGCGTGGTAATTGGGCCCGCAGATATCGAGCAGGAAGGGCCCAGGCTTTGTCTCGGGCCTAGTACTCAGTGAGCCTGACATTATCCCCTCGGGGCGGTACTGAGGCTCACAGATATCGAGCAGGAAGGGGCCAGGCTCTGTCTCGGGCCTAGTGCTCAGTTAGGCTGACCCTCGCCCCCCAGGGTGTTACTGAGGCCTGCAGATATCGAGCATGAAGCGTTCAAGCTCCGTCTTGGGCCTCGTACTCAATGAGCCTGACACTCGCCTCCCCGAGGTGGTACTGAGGCCCACAGATATCGAGCAGGAAGCGCCCAGGCTCCGTCTCGGGCCTACTGCTCAGTTAGCCTGACCCTCGCCGCCCTGGCTGGTACTGAGGCCCACAGATATCGTGCAGGAAGGGCCCAGGCTCCGCCTCGGGCCTAGTGCTCAGTTAGCCTGACTCTCTCCTCCCGTGGTGGTACTGAGGCCCACACACACACACACACACACGGAGCAGGAATATGCGGGGGGAGACGCTCAGAACCCCAGGAGACGGAGTGCGCGGCATAATAACTCTCAATACTGTGAATAATGAAATAAAGTGAATTCATTTTGAGTGCACTAAAATTTACAGCGAGGGAAATATATTGATTGTGGTCAGTAATATTTTCCAGCAGCAGCAACTGCAGCAATAAGGAGGGACCGGGATGTAAACGGAACGGTCATCTCTCCCGATGGGGAATTGGGCAAAATATAAAGTTCACCTGTCCGGGGCGGCCATGTTTTAGTGATGTCACTGCCCGGGGTGGCCATGTTTTAGTGATGTCACCGCCCCTGATGGCCATGTTTTAGTGATGTCACCGCTCGGGGCGGCATTGTTTAAATGATGTCACTGCCCTGGAGGCCATCTTTTAGTGATGTCACCACATGGGGCGGCCATTTTTTAATTATGTCACCGGCAATGGCGGCCATGATTTAATGATGTCAACACTCGCATTGGCCATGGTTTAATGATGTCACAGTCCGGGGCGGCCTTGTTTTTATGATGTCATTGCCTGGGACAGCCATGTTTTCATGATGTCACCGCCCGGGGCGGCAATGTTTTAATGATGTCACCGCACCTGGTGGCCATGCTTGATTGAAGTCACTGCCCCAAGCAGCCATGTTTTAATGATGTCACTGCCTCGAGCAGCAACGTTTTAATGATGTCACCGCTCTCTTCAGCCATGTTTTAATGACGTCACACCCCCGAGCACCAATAATTTAGTGATGTCACGGCCCCTGGCAGCCATCTTTTAGTGAAGTCACCGCCCCTGGTGGCCATGTGTTAATGATGTCAGCACCTCATGGCGGCCATGATTTAATGATGTCACCGCCCCATGGCGGCCATGTTTTATTGCTGTCACCACCACATGGTGGCCATGTTTTAATGATGTCACAACCCCTGGTGGCCATGTTTTAATGATGTCAGCGCACATGGCGGCCATGTTTTAATGATGTCACAGCCCAATGGCGGCCATCTTTTAATGATGTCACTACCTATGGTGGCCATGTTTTAAAGCTGTCACCGCCCCATGGCGGCCATGTTTTAATGATATAATCGTCCCATGGCGGCCATGTTTCGATGGCCTTGCTAACTGGAGCGGCCTTTACTCCAAAACCGTCAGCACCTGAGGGGCCGTTGTTCACGGTGTCCGAGGGGGGAACTGATGGGAATGGGTGAGTTGGGGTCGTTCGAGTGGGGAGAAATCCTGAGTCGGCCCTCAAACACCGAGGCCAGTTACTGACCCTGTGGCGATGACATAATTTGGAATCGGGACCAGCCGTGATGCCCTCGTCGTCGAATATCCAATAGCTCCCCCTCCTCCACAACCCGACCTCCTGTGGGGCACGGAGGAGGCACACTCGGAATTTCCAGCAATCTGTGGTACCCGTCTGCGTAGAGTGAGAGAGCGAGAGAGTGAGAGGGAGGGAGAGACAGAGTCAGAGAGAGAGAGACAGAGAGAGAGAGACAGAGTCAGTGAGAAAGAGAGAGTGAGACAGTTTCAACAGTTCAAGAATACAGCTCCCTCAATGCCTTTTGTTGTTCCATCTCGTCCTGTTCCTCACTCTCTCAGTCTCCAGTTCCCGCATCCGTCTCGCAAACAAACCCAGCAGAGAGAGAGAGAAACAGAGAGAGAGAGAGAGAGAGAGATACAAACAGACAGAGAGAGAGAAAGAGAGACAGAGAGGGAGACAATGAGAGACAGGGTTAGAGACACAGAGACATAGAGAAAGAAAGAGAGAGAGAGAGACGGAGAGAGACAGGGACATAAGAATATAAGAATTAGGAACAGGAGTAGACCATCTAGCCCCTCGAGCCTGCTCTGCCATTCAGTAAGATCATGGCTGATCTGACCGTGGACACAGCTCCACTTACCCCCCCGCTCCCCGTAACCCTTAATTCCCTTATTGGTTAAAAATCTATCCATCTGTGATTTGAATACATTCAATGAGCTAGCCTCAACTTCTCCTTGGGCAGAGAATTCCACAGATTCACAACCCTCTGGGAGAAGAAATTCCTTCTCAACTCGGTGTTAAATTAGCTCCCACGTATTTTGAGTCTGTGCCCCCAAGTTCTAGTCTCCCCGACCAGTCTAAACAACCTTTCTGCCTCTAACTTGTCTATCCCTTTCAATATTTTTAAAGCTTCTATAAGATCACCCCTCATCCTTCTGAACTCCAACGAGTAAAGACCCAGTCTACTCAATCTATCATCATAAGTTAACCCCCTCATCTCCGGAATCAGCCTGGTGAATCGTCTCTGTACCCCCTCCAAAGCTAGTATATCCTTCCTTAAGTAATGTGACCAAAACTGAACGCAGTACACCAGGTGTGGCCTCAACAATACGCTGTACAGTTGCAGCAGGACATCCCTGCTTTTTTACTCCAACCCTCTCGCAATGAAGGCCAACATTTCATTTGCATTCTTGATTACATGCTGCACCTGCAAAATAACTTTTTGGGATTCATGCACAAGGACCCCTAGGTCCCTCTGCACCGCAGCATTTGTTAATTTCTCCCCATTCAAATAATATTCCCGCGTTCCGTTTTTTTTTCCCAAGGTGGATCACCTCACATTTTCCGACCTTGTATTCCATCTGCCAAACCTTAGCCCCTTTGCTTAACCTATCTAAATTTCTTTGCAGCCTCTGCGTCCTCCATACAACCCGCTTTCCCACTAATCTGTGTGTCATCTGCAAATTCTGTTACACAACACTCTGTCCCCTCTTCCGGGTCATCTATGTATATTGTAAACAGTTGTGATCCCAGCACCGATACCTCTGGCACACCACTAACCACCGATTTCCAACCCGAAAAGGACAGACAGAGAGTGAGAGAGAGAGAGAGAGACAGAGAGAGTGAGACAGGCAGAGAGAGACAGAGTGGGAGAGAAAGAGAGAGAGAAAGAGAGAGAGAAAGAGAGAGACAGAGAGAGAGAGAGAGAGAGAGAGAGAGAGAGAGAGAGAATTTCAACAGTGCAAAAATACAGCTCCTTAAAATGCCTTTTGTTGTTGCATCTCATCCTGTTTCTCACTCTCTGCGTCTCCACGTCCCGTATCCTTCCGCAAACAAATCCAACGGAGAGAGAGAGAGAGAGAGAGAGAGAGACAGGGATCGGTCGGGGGCGAGGCGATGGAGTCTCAGTCAAATTCATTCTGGATATCGCTCCCGGTACTGTACATCCTCTCTGTGGGGAGAACACGGTGCCCTGTTCAGGATAGAAATACATTCTCACCATTTATCCCCAGGGCAGGTACAGCACGGGGTTTACATACAGACTAATGCTCCCTCTGCACTGCCCCATCAAACACTCCCAGGGCAGGTACAGGGGATTAGATACAGATAAAGCTCCCTCTGCACTGTCCCATCAAACACTCCCAGGATATGTACAGCGGGTTCGATATCAGAGTAAATCTCCCTCTACACTTTCCCATCAAACACTCCCAGGGCAGGTACAGCACGGGGTGAGATACAGATTAATGCTCTGACTATGATGAGAGGAGGAGGGACAGTTTTACCTGGTGGGGGCATCGGGGCAGTGACACGTGGTGTCTGAAAGGCCGGGGCCTGTGGATAGTGTCTGACTCCTGACCCCGAAGATCCCAGCTGTCCTGTCTGGATCATCGCAGGCTGGTAATTGGAATTATCTGAGGGAGAGGGAGAGAGAGAGAGAGAGAGAGAGAGAGAGAGCGAGAGAGAGGGGGACAGAGAGACAGTGAGAGATAGAGAGTGAGGGAGACAGTGACAGAGAAAGACAGAGAGAGTGAGAGAGACGGAGAGAGAGAGAGAGTGAGAGAGAATGAGAGAGAGTGGGAGAGAATAAGGGAGACAGAGACAGAGAGAGAGGGAGTCAGAGAGAGAGTCAGAGACAGAGACAGAGCAGAGAGAGAGAGATTGAGAGAGGCAGAGAGAGAGAGAGATAGAGAGAGGCAGAGAGAGAGAGACAGAGAGGGAGTGAGAGAGAGAGAGACAGACAGAGCAAATGAGGGAGACAGAGCGAGAGAGAGACGGAGAGATACAGATACAGAGGGAGAGAGAGAGAGGCAGAGAGATAGTGAAAGGGAAAGGGAGAGGGAGAAAGGGTACGACAATTGTCAATAGAAATGACCCCACATTTAACACAAATTCCTCCCCATTCCCTCTCTCCTTCTGTCTCTGCTTCCCACTCCCCATTCCTCCCATTCCCTATTCCCCTTTCGCTCACCAACACCCTCTCCCCATTACCCACTACCCCATTCACCAACCTCTCAGCGCCACCAGTGGTGACAGGCTGTAATTACACCGTATCTTGTTTCATGGAGAACGTCCATTGTCAATACCCAGTCATGTAACGCCCCCTTTCACACTCTGTCCTATTTCATAGAATATTGGAATAATACAACTCAGGAGTCGGCCATTCTTCCCCTCTACCCCAACTCCACTTTCCCGCCCGATCCTTCGATTCCCTTAATATCCAAAGATGTACCGACCTCCGCCTCGAATAAACTCAACGACTGAACATCCACAGGCCGCTGGGACAGAGCATTACAAAGATTTACCACCCTCTGAGTGCAGAAATCCCTCCTGACCTCAGTCCTAAAGGGCGACCCCTTATCCTAAGACTGTGTGACCCCTGCTTCTATATTCCCCAGCCCGGGGGAAACATCCTCCCTGGATTTACCCTGTCAAGCCCTGTTAGAATTGTGTGTGTTTCAATTAGATCCACAATCATTCTTCTAAACTCCGGAGAATATCGTCCCAGTCTGCTCAATCTCTCCTCATAGGACAATCCCCCCATCGCAGAAGTCAGTCTCGATAGAATCAAAGAATATTACAGCACAGAAGGAAGCCATTCGGCCCGTCGAATGTCTCCATGGGCTCTTTGCTGAATAACTCGTCGCAACACATTGCGATTAAGAACTATCTGGCTTATTAACAAAGGTTTAGAAACATAGAAACATAGAAAATAGAAGCTGTAGTCGGCCATTCGGCCCTTCGAGCCTTCCATATGATCATGGCTGATCGTCTATCTCAACACCATATTCCCACTTTCTCCCCATACCCCTTGATGCCTTTTGTGTCTAGAAATCTATCTATCTCCATCTTAAATATATTCAGTGACTTGGCTTCCACAGCCTTCTGTGGTAGAGAATTCCACAAGTTCACCACCCTCTGAGTGAAAACATTTCTCCTCATCTCGCTCCTAAATTTCCTAACCCGTATCCTGAGACTGTGACCGCTTGTTCTAGACTTCCCAGCCCCGAAAACACCCTCCCCACTCCAGTCTATCCATACCACAGAATTTTCTACCTTTCAATGAGATCCCCTCTCATTCTTCTAAACGCTAGTGATTACAGGCCCAGTCGACCCAATCACTCCTCATACGGCAGTCCTGCCCTCCCAGGAGTCTGTCTGATGAACCTTCGCTGCACTCCCTCGATGGCAAGTGATATGTACTTACTATACAGTATAAATGCACACGAGGCCCATACTTGAGAGAAGGTCACTCTGTGACCAGTAACCTTTATTACCCAGACCTCATTTAATGAAGGTTGCTGGAGCTTCCTCTTTTATACTTGAAAGTCCAGGTGAGGAATGTCTCCCACAAGTTCACCCCCTTGTGGTCAATGTTCTCAAGGTGTACAACTTAGGTCAGCTTATACATGGGATACAATGACAATTGAATACATGACATCACCTCCCCGCCAAGTTTTATTGGGATCACAGGTTAGGTCTCTCTGGTGGTTTAAGCTCCCTTGTAGAGTGCCTGAGTTGCGACTCCGGTTGTCGGTCGCTGGCCTGAGTGTCGGCTGTTTGCAGTGCCTCAGGCCTGTCCGGACTGCCCACATTGACTGGGCTCTCCTCCACTTGGTTCCGGTGTTCAGTCACCTGTGGTGGAGTAAACTATACGCCGTGTTCTTACTCTGTTTCTTCTATGGAGTTGCTGAACCTCCTTTTTTTTGATCCATGTGTTTGCGGCAGATTTGTCCAATGGTAAGTTTAACTACCAAAACCCTATTTCCCTCTTTGGCAATCACAGTGCCTGCGAGCCATTTCGGCTCTGTAGCATCGTTGAGGGCGAAAACAGGGTCATTGACATCAATACATCGCGCCCTCGCATTCCTGTCATGTTAGTCACATTGTGACTGACGCCTGCTCTCAACAATTTCTTTCATAGTAGGGTATATAAGGGATAACCTCGTTTTGAGTGTCCTTTTCATTAGCAGCTCTGCGGGTGGAACCCCTGTGAGCGAGTGTAGTCGGGATCTATTGGCCAACAGGAGGCGCGATAAGCTGCTTTGTAGCGGACCCCCTTGGATTCTGAGCATCCCCTGTTTGATTATCTGCACTGCTCGTTCCGCCTTGCCCTATGAGGGCGGCTTGAATGGTGTCGTTCTGACATGGTTCACTCCATTGCCTGCCATGAAGTTCTGGAATTCAGTGCTTGTGAAACGCAGGCCATTGTCGCGGAGCAGGACATCCGGCAGACCATGGGCAGCGAACATTGCCCATAGACTTTCTACCGTGGCAGAGGATGTGCTTGAATTTAAAATGGCAGACTCAATCCATTTGGAGTAGGCGTCTACTACAAACGAATACATTTTACCCATAAAAGGACCTGCGTAGTCCACATCGACGCGTGACCATGGCTTGGCGGGCCAGGACCAGGGGCTAAGGGGAGCTTTCCTGGATGCCTTGCCCAGCTGGGCACACTTGTTGCACTTGCGAACTCAAAGTTCCAGGTCAGCATCTATCCATGGCCACCAAACGTGTGACCTGGCAATTGCCTTCATCATGACAATGCCCAGGTGCTCATTGTGAAGTTCTCTGATCAACACCTCTCTGCTTCTCTGAGGCATAACTACTCGGTTTCCCCACAGTCGGCAATCGGTCTGAATCGAGAGTTCATCTCTGTGCCTATGAAAAAATTAAAATTCCTCAGGGCGTTCCTCAGGGCATGCTCCGCAATGGCAGACATTTAGAAACCACATGGATGAACTACAACAATTGTACATACCTGTCTGGCGTAAAAATAAAAAAGGTAAGGTGGCTCAACCGTGGCTATCAAGGGAAATCAGGGATACTATTAAGCCAAGGAAGTGGTATACAAATTGGCCAGAAAAAGCAGCAAACCCGGGGACTGGGAAAAATTTAGAACTCAGCAGAGGAGGACAAAGGGTTTGATTAGGGCAGGGAATATAGAGTACGAGAGGAAGCTTGCAGGGAACATTAAGACGGACTGCAAACGTTTCTATAGATATGTAAAGAGAAAAAGGTTAGTAATGACAAACGTAGGTCCTCTGCAGTCAGAATCAGGGGAAGTCATAACGGGGAACAAAGAAATGGCAGACCAATTGAACAAGTATTTTGGCTCGGTATTCACTAAGGAGGACACAAACAACCTTCCGGATATAAAAGTGGTGAGAGGGTCTTGTAAGAGGGAGAAATTGAGGGAAATCCTTATTAGTCGGGACATTGTGTTGGGGAAATTGATGGGATGGAAGGCCGATAAATCCCCAGGGCCTGATGGACTGCATCCCATAGTACTGAAGGAGGTGGCCTTGGAAATAGCGGATGCATTGTCAGTCATTTTCCAACATTCCATCGACTCTGGATCAGTTCCTATGGAAGGGAGGGAAGACAATGTACCCCCACTTTTTAAAAAAAGAGGGAGAGAGAAAACATGGAATTATAGATCGGTCAGCCTGACATCGGTAGTTGGTAAAATGATGGAATCAATTATTAAGGGTATCATAGCAGCGCATTTGGAAAGAGGTGACATGATAGGTCCAAGTCAGCATGTATTTGGGAAAGGGAAATCATGCTTGACAAACCTTCTGGAATTTTTTGAGGATGTTTCCAGTAGAGTGGACAAGGGAGAACCAGTTGATGTGGTGTATTTACACTTTCAGAAGGCTTTCGACAAGGTCCCACACAAGAGAATAATGTGCAAAGTTAAAGCACATGGGATTGGGGGTAGTGTGCTGACGTGGCTTGAGAACTGGTTGTCAGACAGGAAGCAAAGAGTAGGAGTTGATGGGTACTTTTCAGAATGGCAGGCAATGACACGTCTGGTACTGCAAGGTTCTGTGCTGGGGCCCCAGCTGTTTACATTGTACATTAATGATTTATACGAGGGGATTAAATGTAGTATCTCCAAATTTGCGGATGACACTAAGTTGGGTGGCAGTGTGAGCTGCGAGGAGGATGCTATGAGGCTGCAGATTGATTTGGATAGGTTAGGTGAGTGGCAAAATGCATGGCAGATGAAATATAATGTCGATAAATGTGAAAATGTGATGTTATCCACTTTGGTGGTAAAAAACAGAGAGACAGATTATTATCTGAATGGTGACAGATTAGGAAAAGTGGAGGTGCAACGAGACCTGGGTGTCATGGTACGTCAGTGATTGAAGGTTGGCATGCAGGTCCAGCAGGCGGTTAAGAAAGCAAATGGCATGTTGGCCTTCATAGCGAGGGGATTTGAGTACAGGGGCAGGGAGGTGTTGCTACAGTTGTACAGGGCCTTGGTGAGGCCACACCTGGCGTATTGTGTACAGTTTTGGTCTCCTAACTTGAGGAAGGACATTCTTACTATTGAGGGAGTGCAGCGAAGGTTCACCAGATTGATTCCCGGGATGGAGGGAGTGACATATCAAGAAAGACTGGATCAACTGGCCTTGTATTCACTGGAGCTCAGAAGAATGAGAGGGGACCTCATAGAAACGTTTAAACTTCTGATGGGTTTGGACAGATTAGATGCAGGAAGAATGTTCTCGATGTTGGGGAAGTCCAGAACCTGGGTTCACAGTCTAAGGATAAGGGGTAAGCCATTTAGGGCGGAGATGAGGAGAAACGTCTTCACCCAGAGAGTGGTGAACCTGTGGAATTCTCTACCACAGAAAGTTGTTGAGGCCAATTCACTAAATATTTTCAAAAAGGATTTAGATGTAGTCCTTACTACTAGGAGGATCAAGGGGTATTGTGAGAAAGCAGGAATGGGGTACTGAAATTACATGTTCAGCCATGAACTCATTGAATGGCGGTGCAACTCGAAGGGCCAAATAGCCTATTCCTTCACCTATATTCTATCTTTCTATCGATGTTTCTATGTACGTGGCTGCCCAGTCCCCATTCAGGACACATTTCTTAAGTAAAGACAGTAGCGGGTCTTTATTTGTCCAGACTTTAACCTGATGGGCTGTCACAGGTGGTCCTTCACTTTCGAAAGCTTCAACAGCCATGGCCATCTCAGCACCATGCTCGGTAGCCCCCTCAGTGGTGTCTTGTGGGAGCTTGCTGAGTGCATCGGCGCAGTTTTCGGTTCCCGATCTGTGCTGAATTGTGCAGTCATAGGCGGCGAACTTGAGTGCGCACGTCTGTATGCGGGCCGATGCATTCGCATTTATGGCTTTGTTGTCGGCCAAAAGGGACGTTAGAGGTTTGTGATCTGTATCCAGCTCAAATTTCCTGCCAAACAGCAACTGGTGCATTTTATTTTACCGCATCTACACATCCCAGCGCCTCCTTTTCTACCATCTACTATTGCCTGGGACATACTCCTGGAGGCATAAGCTACCAGCTGCAACTGACCCTTGGCATTCACATGCTGCAACACACACCGAACCCCATAGGACGACACATCGCACGTTCGCACAAGTTTCTTACACGGGTCATATAACGTTAACAGAGTGTTGGAGTAGAACAAGATACGTGCTCTATCAAAAGTCCTTTCCTGGCTGTCCCCACAGACCCATTCGTGACCTTTGCGAGGGAGCATGTGTAGCAGCTCTACCAGCGTGCTCAATTTGGGAAGAAAATTACCAAAAAATTCAGGAGCCCCAGGAACGAACACAGCTGTGTCATGTTACGGGGTCTGGGTGCTGTCTGGATAGCTTCCATTTTGGATGCAGTGGGACTGATCCCGTATGCTGCTACCCTCATGTCCAGGAATTCTACCTCTGGAGCTAGGAAGATGCACTTCGCCTTTTTCAGTCGCAGCCCTACCCGGTCCAGTCTGCGTAGCACCTCCTCCAGGTTGTGGAGGTGTTCTTCAGTATTGTGACCCGTGATGAGGATTTCGTCCTCAAAAAACATCGTCTTTGGAATCGACTTATGGAGGCTTTCCATATTTCGTTGGAAGATCGCGGCGGCCGAGCGAATCCCGAACGGACATTTGTTATACTCAAACAAACCCTTGTGCGTCGTGATGGTGGTCAGCTTCTTCGACTCACTCGCCAGCTCCTGGGTCATGTAAGCTGAGGTCAGGTCCAATTTTTTTAAAAGTTTGCCACCGGATAGCGTCGCAAAGAGGTCCTCCGCTCTCGGTCGAGGGTACTGGTCTTGGAGTGACACCCGATTGATGGTGGCCTTGAAATCGCCACATATCCTGACCGACACATCCGCCTTGAGCACCGGCACAGTCGGGCTCGCCCAGTCACTGAATTGGACTGGCGAGATGAAGCCTTCCCTCAGCAGGCGATCCAATTCGCCTTCCATCTTTTCCCGCATCACGTACGGCACCGCTCTGGACTTGTGGTGTACTAGCATGGCGTCCGGGTTTATGTGAATCACTACCTTGGCCCCCAAGAAAGTCCCGATGCTGGGTTGAAATAGTGAGTCAAATTTGTCCAGGACCTGTGAGCATGCTATTCGCTCCACAGAATAAATTGCATTTCCATTTCATGACATCAAGCCAACTTCTCCCCAGTAGTGCGGGACCGTCCCCCGGGACAATTCAGAGTGGCAACCTGTTTTCCGAATCTTTGTGGATCACGACTACCGTGGCGCTGCCTAGCACCGGAATGGTTTCCTTTGTATATGTCAGTAGCATGGCGTCAATGCACAATAATTTTGGCCTCCTGGCCTTAGACACCCACAACTTTTTGAACTGTTTGATACTCATCAGGGACTGGCTGGCCCCCGTGTCTAGTTCCATTAATACTGGGATGTCATTGAGGTGCACTTTCATCATTATCGGTGGCGTCCTGGTATATGAACTGTATATGTGCCCCACATGAACTCGGTGAACTTCAGCTTCCAGCGATTTCCTCCAGTATTCGTTTGGCCTCGTAGGGCTTACATCGGGCCTGTCCTCCTCGTACAGCAACCTGGCTGCAAGCTTCTTGCACATACGCCCCAAGTGACCGCTGACATTGCAGTTTCTGCTGGTATATTGCTGATACCTGCCAACTCTGGCTGGGTGTTTGCCTCCACACCTCCAGCATGAGCTGGGGGCCCCATTGTTGGAAACAAAAGGTCCATTACCAGTCGATCGTCTCTGACGGTCTCTGTAACTGTCCTTAAGCGCACCATTAACAGGTGTTGATGGCCCCATTACTGGCTGCATTGTCCATTGCGATGGCATGAAACGCCGTTCAGCTAGCCATTGTCTCTGTTGAATTCCTCCTTTGGGTTCGACTACATGCTGGGGCATGTCCGATTGCCCTTGTCTGCCTAGAGAACTGTGTGCCGCATTAATAATGTTGAGTCCCTGATCGTTTGCCGCATTTGAACCAAGATTTTTGTCATACATCGTTCTGGTCTCTTCCTCCCCTGAGATAAATGTTTGAGCTATCAGGGCCACCGCTTCCAAGGTCAAGTCTTTGTTCTCAATCAGTTTCCTGAAAACTCTAGCGTGCCCGATGCCCTCAATAAAAATGTCTCGCAGCATATCCACTCTGCATGCATCTGTGAAATTACCTAGGCTCGCGAATCGCCGGAGATCTGCAACGAAGTCTGGAAAGCTTTGACCTTCACGCCGCCGGTGCGTGCAAAACCGGTGTCTCACCATGTATATGCTGCTCGCCGGTTTAATGTGTTCCCTGATCAACTTACCGAGCTCTTCGAACGTCTTGTCCGCCGGCTTCTCTGGCGCGAGTAGGTCCTTCATCAGGCACTATGTCCTCGATCCAGAAACCGTCAGGAGATGAACCCTGCATTTGTCGGACGAATCCTCTCCCAACCATTCATTCGTGACAAAACTTTGCTGCAGTCTCTCAATAAAGTCGTCCCAATCATCACCAACACAGTACCTCTCTTCTGTGGCCATGCTCGCTTGGTTTAAATCCCAGTTTCTCGTCGCCAATGAAATGTCCTTACTATACAGTATAAATCCACACGAGGCCCATACATGAGAGAAGGTTTAATACCAAAACCTCAAGTGATGAAGGCGGGTGGTGTTTCCCCTTTTATACCTGAAAGTCCAGGTGAGGAGTGTCTCCCACAAGTTCACCACCTAGCGGTCGATGTTCTTAAGGTGTGCAACTTAGGTCAGCTTATACATGGGTTACACTGATAGTTGAATACATCATACATTGGGAGCTATTTTGCTGCAGTATTATGTTGAGCATTAACGACAGGTTCATGTGGGCCATTTTCCGTTTCCTGTGGGGCGGCATTTACAGAGTGCCAGCTGTGCTCTTTTGCTCACACTCAGTCTCACTACCTTGTGTAAATTGCATATCCAGCCTCCCGAGTAAGATCGAACCAATTCAATAGATATATAGGTCGCATTTACAGTGTCGTTTGGAGAAGTTGGGATGTACTTTTGAGGAATTTCATTTAATATATTCAAACAACGAAGCCAGTTTTTAATGAGACCTGGCGTGAGCTGCAGTAAGCGTCGTAGTTTTATTAACACAATACAGCGACAACAACTTGCATTTATAGAGCAGCTATAATGTAATGAATCCTCACAGCGCAATTATCATAAAGAAAATTTACACAGCCACATAGAGATTTTAGGATAGACGACCAAATGATTGTTGAAACAAATGGGTTTTAAGAAGCGTTTAAATGAGGAGGAGGTGGAGGTCGAGCTGTGAAGAGGGTTAAGGAGGGAACTCCAGAGTTTACGGCCTTGGCAGCTGAATATATGGGCGGCAATGTGGAGCGATTAAAATCGAGGATGAGAAAGGTCAGTGGAGGTTTGTCGGGACAATTGTTACAGAGTCTGACTCCTCACTGGGAGACACATAATGTACACAGCGACACTTATTACACAGTCTGACTCCTCACTGGGGGAGACACAGACTGTACACAGTGACACTTCTTGCACAATCTGACCCCTTACTGGGAGAAACACACAGTACACAGGGACACATGTTCCAGAGTCCGAGTCCACATTGGGAAAGATACAAAATGTAAACGTTGAAAACATCTTAAATAGTCTGATGCCTCACTATGACAGGCACGCAGTGTACACAGGTGCATTTATGACAAAGTCCAAATCCACACTGCGAGAGCCAGATACTGTACAGAAGAACAATTGTTATACAGTTTTACACCTCACTGGAATAGATAGATCCTGTACAGACTTGCTCCGGTAAATTATAGAAACAGAGAAAATCAGAGATAGAATGGCTACCGTTAATGCGTGTACCGAACTTCTTGGTCCCAGTTTCTTATTGTGAAGACTAACCAGGCCGATTTTACAACAGCCAACCAGAGACAACGGGCGAAAACAGATGTAAAATGCTAGAGACAGCGGTCTCGTCTCCTACACCTCCTGACCACTCCCGGAACACAATGTGGGCTGTATATGTGTGGTAGGTCCTGATGTGTCTCGCTGGAGCACTGAGAAGAATTACCTATTGACCGATTGCGCTAACCAGGCTGGTTTGGAAAGATCTAAGATTAGAACCGTTATCCCTCTGATGACACTAACAACGTCTAGCGGCGCAGGAGTCTGATTGGGTAATGTACAAGAAGAGCTATATTTCCTCGATGATGTTTGTTTTCTTGCCTTGTAGATAGGTTGTGCGATGTTCCCCCGTCACTTCACTGATCCCACAGGGCAGTCCAGCTCCGATTGAAACGAACGTGAATCTGTATATTCCCCTTCCCTGACTACATTTAGAACGCAGGACGGTCAGAGGGGAAGCTGGAGACTGAAAGATTGCCCAGCTAAAATAGGGAAGTCAGACAGCGAGGGAGCCCGTTGTTGAATATCCACGGAGCTTTCCACCAGCGTGCAGTATAACCCCAGTTTCTGCCTCCCTGCAATGCAAACTCACTCCGCATACCAGTCCCTAGATATTGCTTTCTACTCCCAGCACTCAGCTTCCACATCTCCCTCTCCCTCGTTCTACCTCTTATACCTTTTCTAACCCTTTCTTCTTTTTACCTCTTTCTCCATCTTCTTTCCTCATCTCTCTCTGCCTCTTTCTACATCTCTCCAACCTACCTCCTCTTCCATTTGTCTTTACCCATTTCTCACTCTATCCTTACTTCTCTTCTTCCTCTTTCTCCATCTCTCTAAACCTCTTTCCCCATCTCCCTATCGCTCTGTCTCTATCTCTCTCTACATCTGTATACATTTCTCTCTGCAATTCTTCATTTCCCTGTACCTTTCCCCATCTCCCTATATCTCTGTCTCTATCTCTCTCTACCTCTGTATACATTTCTCTCTACAATTCTCCATTTCCATATACCTCTTTCCCCATCTCCCAATATGTGTCTCTATCTCTCTCTACCTCTGTATACATTTCTCTCTACAATTCTCCATTTTCATATACCTCTTTCCCCATCTCCCAATATCTGTCTCTATCTCTCTCTACCTCTGTATACATTTCTCTCCACAATTCTCCATTTCCCCATACAACTTTCCCCATCTCCCTCTACCTTTCCCTATCTCTGTGTACCTCTCATTCGATCTCCCTCTACATCTTTCGGCATCTCTCTCTTACTCGTTCTCCATCTCTCTCTACCTCTTTCTCCATCTCCTTCTCTTTCTCCATCGCCCTTCCTCCTCATTCGCTCCCTCTACTTTTTACATCTCTACCGCTTTCGCCATCTCTGTCACCCTCTATCTGCCTCTTCCTCCATCGCTACCAACAATGTTTCCTTCTCTCTCTACCTCTTCCTTCATCTGTCACTTTCTCCTTCTCCATCTCTGTAACAGATCCTCCAGCGTTTACTGCATCGTTCACCATCTCTCTATAACTCTTTCACCATCTCTCCCTAACTTTTTCACCATCTCTCCCTACCTCTTTCTCCATCTCTCTCTAACCCTTCTCCATTTGTCCCAACACGTTTTCCATCACCGTCTACATCTACCTCCATCACTCTCTCGCTATCTCCTCCTCTATCTCTCTTTTCCTCCATCTCTACCTCTTTCTCCCTTTCTCTTTACCTCTTCCTCCTTCTCTCGCTACCTTCTTGTATCACTTCATATTTTTCCATCTCCCTCTGCATCTTCCTCCATGTCTAATTCGTCCGTCATCTCTGTACCTCTCTCCATCTCCCTCTACCTCTTTCTATATCTCTACCTCCATCGAGAGAGGGAGAGAGAAATAGAGAGAGTGAGCGAACAGAGAGCGAGAGAGAGATGCAAATGGAAAGAGACAGATGGAGTAAGTAGCAAGAGAGAGAGAGATATGGAAATGGAGAGGAAGATGGACAGAGTTGTAGAGCGGAAGAGAGGCATGGATAAAAAGAGAGATGGAGGGAGAGAGATGAAGAGAGAGAGAGGTAGATTCATAGAGTGATAGGGAGATGGAGAGACAGATGGCGACTATATATATATATATATATATGTATAAAGAGAGAGAGATGACAGAGCGAGAGAGAGACAGAGACAGAGAAGTAGAGAGACAGAGGGACAGATAGATAAATAAAGAGATAGACAGACAGACATAAGAGAGAGAGAGAGAGAGTGATGGAGCGAGTTTGAGAGAGAGAGAGAGAGAGGGAGCGACTTTGAGAGCGAGAGAGTGAGAGAGAGAGGGAGACACGGTGGGACAGAGAAGGTTAGAGAGAGACAGAGAGTGACAGAAAGAGTTGAGCAGCCGCCGGTTTGCGGGAGCGAGAAATAAAACAGTTACAGACATGGAATTTATAACAGACAGATAGTCGTTGAAAGGGAGAGACGAACAGAAATTGAGAGAGAGAAAAATTCACCGACAGACAGAGATAAATAAATAGAAAAGATAAGCACAGTCCTGGCGGTCCGAGTCTCGACCCGCCTCTGGGGATTCCAGTGTTCCATCCCTCTGTCCATTTGTCTACCTCTCTGTCGGTCCATCCATGCGTTTCTCTGTCCTTTCTCCGCAGTGCTCCCATTCTCATCAGGACCACAGCTATAACTGTGATTGGCGGGTTTGCCTATTTTCCTTTACCTGCAGAGTGGTCATTAACTGCACGACCAGGTGAGCTCTTTATGCCGTCTTTTTGAGAAACAAATCATGTCTCGTCTGTGGAGTGAGTACGCCTTAATGGTTCCAATTATCATTAAAATATATTAATAAATTCAGATTTAGAGCCATTTTAAGACGCTGTGCTCCGAAAGCAAAATATATTTTCCATCCAGTGCGGAGTGCATTAGATGAATAATGAAATGGTATGATGTTCGAGTGTTTAGAACCTTGGAGCTTTCTATGGTTTCACTAATTTAAGAATTAGTTTGATTGGCCATTTCACCGCGTTCTGCAGCTCCTCTCTGAATTTAGTTTGTGTCAGCACATAAATACACATTTTGGTGCAGGAACTGAGAAGCTGAAGAATTCCTGCCGCGCTTTCTGTGGTATAAAGAGGATCAGTGAAGGAGGAAGGATAAGTATTAGTAATTCGCTGGTAAATGTAAACTACAACCTGTGTCGCCCACAACAATATAAAACTGCCGGTTATACTGAAGAGTAAAGCGATGGATTTCCTACGGTTCAACATCTCTATATGCTTGTGATTCTCTCCATTGCTGCGGCCTCGGAGTTCCCTCCCTGCGGACTCTACTGGCCGCTAAAATAGGTTTGACCGTCAGAACATTGAGCAGCAAAATTAGAAAGAATGGAACGCAAGGTGTTAATATGCGGTGAACCAAAACAAATGCGGTCCATGCGAGGAACGTAGCGAAGCTCGGTTTAAGCTGACAACCCCAGGGTACATTATCAATTATATATTCAGGTGCACTTGTAAAATACCAGGGGACACACTCTAAACAGCTCAGCACACTCACTGTTCCGATAATCGCAACCGCTGTTCTCTCGGTGCAGTATTTTGTTTTCAGCTTCTCACAACAAATGGCCACAAATCGGTCAAAAGTGAAAGCGTCTGTTAACCAGACAGAAACCATCGTGCTAGAAAACACCGTGACTTCAATGAGACTGCAAACGGGAGTAATGTCCAGGAATGAATATGGGAAATAAATCAGACGGATCTGCCTTAATATTGGATCAGATATAATGACCAGGAGATCGGCGCGTGCCATTCCTATCACGGAGCGAGTGATACATTTGGAGCGACCGCACTTTCCACGGACAGGATCACAATCGCCACCAAGTTAACTAGAAAGAAGGGAGAGAAAAGGAAGCAGAGAAATTACTGATCAGACCTGGAGCCAAAGCAACATTTCGACGGAATCTCGGTGAAATTTCCAACTTTGTTGCTGTATCGAACGGTGGAAGCTGATTCTGGAACTGGGCAGTGCTTTCGGGCAGAGAAATGTTTCAAACACATTTATCAATAATGCATTGGGAAATCAGTACAGAAAGCGAATAAAGTGAGCACCGGATCTATTGGAAGGAACGAGTGAGTGCACAATATCGGTGAGGAAATGAGAAGGGTTTTTATGGAGCGCGAATGCAACGGGTTAAACCGGATTTTATCTCCAGACGGCGGAGGAAAGACATTAAAGGTCGGGAAGGTTTGTGGAGAGGGTGGGGCATTTGTTGCTGTGTGTTAAGAGATCTGAAGGGGCTGACACAAACCGGGAAATGCCGAGAGCCGTGGCAATGAGTTTAATGTTTAGCGTCTGATTGTAAGAGGCAGCTGGAGGTGGAGTTAGTGAGTAAGATTGGGAGGGAAACAAGGAAAATGTAATGTAGGAGCTGAAGGGAAATCTGGAGCACAGGGTTTGGGGAAGCGGACAAACTGAAGCAGCGGATGAGGAGACAGGGGATTGAATAGTGTGGGAGGAGAGGCTGGGATTCACAGTGAGCCTGCAGCCGAGTGTTAGAGGAAATCTAATTCACAAATCCCAGTAGCACAACTCAATTCATACGTTCAACCATTGGTGTCAGGTAACAGCTCGTTGGTGAAAAAGTGTGTTCTGTAAATTTATAAAGTAAAATTATATTTAATATGTTAATTAAACCAGCCTCGTTTTGTATTGAATTTAGTTCACAGAGTTTTTAAAATGCAGTATCCTAATAATGCATTACGCTTAAGAAATGCAAGATTCTATTCTATACAACATTTCAATTATCTTTAGATATTCAGTCAGTAAACAAGTAAAATAACAATTTACCAAAACAGACTGAGGACCAAATAGCGACAAAATAAAACCCTCACAATCTCAGAACATCCTAATGTCACCTTCAAGGCACATGTTGTCATCTTAATTGTATTGGAAGTTTCAGCAGTTCAATCTGATTCATTATTCACATAGCTGCCCCTCTCTCTATCTCCACCCTCTCCCTCTCTTTCTCGCTCTCTTTCCCTTCACCCTCCCTGTAGTTTTCCTTCTCAGTCCATTTCTCCATCGCTCCTCTCCATCTCTCCGCATTGTCTCCAATACTTTCTCAATGCCTTTTTCACAACCGATTCAATGCGAACATCCTGCAGCTGCATGCTATTCTCCTTCCACGTTTTCAATGTTTCTATTCTCAGAGTCAGTTTGTTCAATGGTGAAGCCTCTGTGAATAGTTTAATATTTCTATTGAACACCCAATTATCAGTCTACTCACCTAAACAATTCCCTTCATCTCCAATACATGCAACAAACATGATCCTATTATTTTAAAGCGCAGCGCTAGATGGCATGATTGTTCTGGAAACAAAATGACAACATCACCCCTGCTACTTGTAATTCCTACATCAATAGTATGGCTCCTGATTCCAACAGACAAAGTGCAAACTGATACAACATAACCTCAAAACATTTCATTTTGAAATGAATGTTAGTGACAGTCATTGAACGCTGAAGCGGAAAACGAGATGTGAAGGTTACAGCTGCAAACTCGGTTCAGTAACCAGGCCTCCGAAGCAGATTCAGATACATACACAGTGAAATAATATTTCATTACAGTGATAACCAATACTTATTGGAATCCCAGTTAAATGGAACCATGTTATTTCTATAGAACACCCACTTATCAGTCCACTTACCTAAACAATTCCCTTCGTCTGCAATACATACAACAAACATGATCCTATTATTTTAAATTGCAGCCCTCCATCTAACACGGAGACCGTGAGCAGTCTAATTTCAATCACTGGAAACACATATATTAATAATATTCCAGGACAGGTAAGTTCACAACATGAAACCCTTATTTCTGAAGGTGTGATACAAAACATAAAATGCTGGAGATACTCGGCAGGTCAAGAAGCTTCTGTCGACTGAGAAAAAGAACTGATGGTCTGATACCTGCTCTGAGCCCAGACTCCTGATTCCAATACTTTCAGTACAGATAATAAGGTACTGCCATTCACGAGGGTTGGGTACACAGCGATCGTTGTAGATATAAAGCAGTCAATTGAATACAGAAAGAGCAGAGACAGATAAATCTCACCATTCACTGCTGGAACAGAACAGGTGACTGGGTAAAATATGCAGCGAGTAAAAGATTACCAATCACTGTAGCACATTCAACAAAGATTTACATAACTGAATGTTGAGATATCAGCTTACCAGGAACGCCAACAGCTACCAGAACAGGATAATCAATATTTTCTACCTGAAGGATTAATGGATACCCCATATCTGTGAGAAGCTGCGACTTCTGTTGAAGTGGAATCCCCTGCTCCGGCAGACACTCTGAGCTGATACATGGCAATGGGCCGTGATTTATACAGGGGGTAAGTCTACACTGACACTGCTGCACCTCTGATGATTGTTATTGGTTACAGTCACTTGAACAAACACATTATATCAGGACCTTTGACTCTGATGAAAATAGCGCGGTGAATAACACTCAAACATCTCAAAGTGCAGGACTTTACCAAGATCAGACCTCTCTTGGGAATAAGGCTGAAGTTCTGTTCATACCGTACTGAACCCACAATAATGAACGGCTTCATCTGCAGTTTTCATGTAATTGTATTCACCATTTTACTCCTGCCGATTTATTTATAAATGATACCGATTTCCCTGCAGTGTACAGTGAATCCATGGACACAGACAGACCTGTTTCGTTCTGTCCCTGCAGTTTCATTGTTCAATTATGAAGATTCAGTCTCTGACACAGGGACAGTTAAAGGCCATTTTCAGGATTGGAGCCCAGAAATTACGGTGCATGATATTACGGAACGGAATCTCAACCACGACCATTGACTTTCTTCTCTCCGCTACTTTAACGCAGGTGGTCGATTCCACATTGGTTAACGGCTCCAGTAAAATCAGAACTGTGCCATCTTCTGACTCCATTCCTCCAGTTCACTGTTGGCCTAAAGCTCCCCACCCTCCATCAATGTCAAACGATTCAAAACTCAGCTGTCCTTATCCATCCCTCCCCAATTCCGAATCGCCCATGAACCTCACCCTCACAGACCCTCATTGTCTCTCAGTCCGCCAAGGCCTTAAATTAAGATTCTGCTCAGGGGGTTTAACCACCTCCATGGCCTCAACGCTCTCTACCTCCATCCACACCTCCAAACGTGCAACAACTCACCGTGACTTCTCCATACCTCTGACTCTGGCCCCTTTCGATGGGACTACCTTAACTCTGTACTGGTCTAATCGATCTGTTCGTGGTCACAGCGTCTACAGCAATGGATTCTCTTACCACACCTGCACCGTCAACTCCTGAACTCCTAACTGTCCATTATTTCCCTTTCCTGTTCCTCATCTACTTGCTGCCCTTTGTGACATCATCAGCAGAATTGGGCTCTGTTTCCACATGTCTGCTGACATAGAAACAGAGAAACATAGAAAATACGTGCAGGAGCAGGCCATTCGGCCTATCGAGCCTGCACCGCCATTCAAAAAGGTCATGGCTGATCACCCACGCCAGCACCTCCCCCCACGCCCTCTCCATACCCCCCCGACACCCCCAGCCGCAAGGACCACATCCAACTCCCTCGCGAACACATCCAATGAACTGGCATCAACAACTCTCCGCGGCAGGGAACCCCACAAGCCAACAACTCCTCGAGTGAAGAAGTCCCTTCCAATCCCAGCCCCAAACTGCCCACCCCCCTATCCCAAAAGCATGCCCCGCCTCGGCTCCGGAACCGCCCAACACCGGAAACACTCCCGCCGCACCCAACCCGCCCCGTCAGAATCCTTCCCAAATGCCGAACACCCCCGGATGTCGAGCCCCCAGCCCCTCTCAGACTTCTAAACTCCTCTGAATACAAGCCCAGTCGATCCAGTCTCTCCTCATATGTCAGTCCTGCCATCACGGGAATCAGTCTGGTGAACCTTCGCTGCACTCCCGCAATAGCAAGAACTTTCTTCCTCAGATTTGGAGACAAAAACTGAACACAATATTCCAGGTAAGGACTCACTAAGGCCCTGTACAACTGCAATAACATCTCCCAGCTCCAGCTCTCCACCAGCTCTAAAAACCCTCCATTACCTCTGTGTTATCTGACTGAAAAGTTCTGCATTAGCTGCGATATTCTCCAATTAAATATTGCCAGGATCAAAGCAATTATCTCTGCACCCACCACAAACTCCATAACCTTTTCACCAATTCCATCCATATCCCTGGCTATTGTCTCAGGCTGAATACGATGTGTTATAATCTCTGATCCCTATTCCTCTCTGACATGAGTTTCCGGACTCATATCCTCTCCATTACAGAAGACGCCTACTTTCACCATCACCGACCAACATTGCCGGCATCTGCCGCTCCCTTCGCCCATCTGGCTCTGAAACCTTCAATCATGCATTCATCAGCTCCAGACTCTCTGTCCTCTTCTCCAATTCGTCGCCTCTTCTTTGCTCTGACAGTGGTCTCTTGTTGGGACTTCCCTTGCTTGTGTCCACCTATCTGAACGGAGATAGAGAATCGCTAGCAACGGCTTCACCCGCCTCCCCCACGTCCCGCAGCACAATTACAATTGAAGAATCCCAAGGATGTATCCTGTCCCTCCATTCTTCATCATCTACAAGCTTCCCATTGAATCTCTGATCTACAGATATGGGATCAGCTTTTACATTGATGATAGCAGTTTTAATTCTCGATCACACCTCTCGGTCCCCTCCCTGTGTTGTCAGACTATTTGCCCAACATCTTGTTTTGGATGAGCCAAACTTTTCTCTAAGCAAGCATTGGCAAGTCTAAAAGTATCATCTTTAATAATAGCCACAAATGTTGTGTCCTGGCCACCAATACCAATCCCCACTATGGCCGTTAGTTCAGAATTAGACTCAGTACCCTAAAAGATCCTAATTCTATTCTTTATACAAATTTGTCACTCCATAACAAAGATCAACAACATCCAACCTCCGTATTTTCGATGCCTCCAATCTTGCCTCAGTATATTCGATGTGGAAACCTTCATCAATGCTTTTTTCACATCCCAACCCGACTATATCACTGTACAGTGGGCTTACCTCCCATCCTACACCGCCCATATACTTGTTCATCCAAAACGCTGCTGCACATATCCTACACCACGCTAGAACCCTCTCACAAATTACCCCTCTCCTTGCTCATCGAGAAAGGTGTAGTTTCGCCAAAGCCCCGAGTTTATTTTTCTTCCATGTGTTACAATCCCTGCAAAAACGGTCCTATCGTGTCTCTATAATCTTCCCTAGATGTACAATCCTTCCACATACTGTGTGCCATCGAATTTGGTTATTATATTGACGCCCTCCCTCTGCCCCACAATTGCAAATTGTGCTTTTAGCCATCGAGGAAAATAGGAAGGAGCAACTCCCAATAGGAAATGGTGCAGGCCATTCAGCCCCTCGTGTCTGATGCGCTTTCAGTCAGATCATAGCTGTTCTATATCTTTACCACATCTACCTGCCTTGATTTTGTAACCGCAAGTAGCACTGCATAAGAAAAACCTAACAAACTGAGCTTTGAAATATTGTACTGACCCACAGCCTCAACAGTTCTTTTTTGCAGAGATTTCCAGATTTCCGCAACTGTTCTGTGAAGAAGTGTTTCCCGATATTAACCCTGAAAGCTTTAGCTCTAATTTATAGATTATGCCCACTTTTTCTGGAATCTCCCTTTAGAGGGAATAGATTCTCACCATCGACCCTATCAAACCCATTAACCATCATAAAGTTCAAGGCTATACAAGTCTGGTCTATGCAAACTATCCTCAGAATTCAATCGTTTTAGTACTGGAATCCTTCTGGTGATTCTGCAGTACATCAACACCAAAGCCAATATATCCATATATCGTGTTTGGGGTGCCGTGCCCAGAATTGAATGCATGTACTCCAGGTGCGTTCTAAGCAATGCTCTGTACAGCTGTAATAAATTGTCCACCATGCATTCCAGCCCTCCTGAGATAAAGACGATTAGTATAATTTATTTTTGTACATGTCCAGTAGCCTTACGCGATTTCTGTACATGGACATGTAAATCTCCATGCCAATCCACAGCACTAGTTTCTGGCTTTAAGAACACACTTTGATGTATCTTCCTTTGGTAAAAAGTGGACTATGATCACTCTTTCTCACATTGAATGCCTTCTGCCACAGCTTTTCTCATTTAATCTATCAGCGCCTTTGAAACATGCTGCTCGCATTTATACTATATACTTTGCCACTTAACTTACTCTCGCCAACAAACTTAGATTTATGGCTCGCTATTCCCTCATCCATGCATAATTATAATAAAAATCTGCAGCCCCATACAGACCTTCAGGAGACACGATTATTCACATTCTGCCAATAAAGTACATACACATTATTTCTTGCTCTCTGTCTGCAACCATATAACACATTCCCTAGCCAACACAATAGGTTGCCTCCAATTCCAGGCGTTCTCATTTGTGGTAACAATTCATCGCGTTGAAGCTTGTCGAATACCATCTGGAAGTTCACAAAAGTAACATCCATATCTACCACATGGGTTGCTGTTAATATCAGTTACCTCCTCCACTTTCCATTTGTCTCCACCTTTAAGGGTTATGGGGATCAGGCAGGGAACTGGAGCTGAGGCCATGAGCAGATCAGCCATGACCTTATTGAATGGTGGAGCAGTCTCGTGGGGTCAAATGGCCTACTCCTGCTCCTATTTCTTATGTTCTTAAACCCATTTTTTGACTGAATTATGGCCACACTTCCTATTGGCCACCTCTTTGGCCAGGGACTACTTGCCTCTATTTTACTTCTAGGAAATGCCCTTGGATATTCTGTTCTATTTGTAAGGTGCTATATAAATACAAGTGTTACTGTTGTACGGCAGTGTCCTCCATTCTCATCTTTGACTTACTCAGGGTAAGGTACACTACGAACCGATGTAAATTTTAATCAAATCTTGTCAATGTGGCTTTTGTAAAATGACTCCATAATCTATCACACCCAGATCACAAGGAAGAATGCAAAGATTCCTCTTTCTACCATGTAAGACCCAACATTTCTCCACGCCCCTCTCATCCTTCTATACCATAATGAAACCCGCTCGGTAACAAAGCTTTAATTTGCACATTTACTTATTTGTCTGTCTTTCCTCACACCTCTATGACGCATGTTAGGAATGCTTATTGCAGGAAAAGCGTTCTGTAAATGTAAGTTATTTTCACATTCACAACAATATGTCAATAGTAGTCCAATCTGTGAACAGCAGCACCATTCACAACAATATGTCCAATCGTAGTCCAATCTGTGAGCAGCAGCACCATTCACAACAATATGTCCAAAAGTAGTCCAATCTGTGAACAGCAGCACCATTCACAACAACATATCAATAGTAGTCCAGTCTGTGAGCAACAGCACCATTCACAACAAAATGTCCAATAGTAGTCCAATCTGTGAATAGCAGCACCATTCACAACAGTATGTCCAATAGTAGTCCAATCTGTGAACAGCAGCACCATTCACAACAATATATCCAATAGTAGTCCAATTTGTGAACAGCAGCACCATTCACTACAATATGTCCAATAGTAGTCCAATCTGTGAACAGCAGCACAATTCACAACAATATGTCCAATAGTAGTCCAATCTGTGAACAACAGCAACATTCATAACAATATGTCCAATAGTAGTCCAATCTGTAAACAGCAGCACCATTCATAACAATATGTCAATAGTAGTACAATCTTTGAACAGCAGCACCATTCCTACCAATATGTCCAATAGTAGTCCAATCTGTGAACAGCAGCACCATTCACAACAATATGTCCAATAGAAGTCCAATCTGTGAGTAGCAGCACCATTCACAACAATATGTCCAATAGTAGTCCAATCTGTGAGCAGCAGCACCATTCACAACAATATGTCAATAGTAGTCCAATCTGTGAACAGCAGCACCATTCACAACAATATGTCTAATAGAAGTCCAATCTTTGAACAGTAGCACCATTCACAACAATATGTCAATCGTAGTCCAAGCTGTGAGCAGCAGCACCAATCAGAACAATATGTTCCAATAGTTGTCCAATCTGTGAGCATCAGCATCATTCACAACAATATGTCTAATAGTAGTCCAGTCTGTGAGCAACAGCACCATTCACAACAATATGTCCAATAATAGTCCAATCTGTGAGCAGCAGCACCATTCACAACAATATGTCCAACAGTAGTCCAATCTGTGAACAGCAGCACCATTCATAACAATATGTCCAATCGTAGTCCAATCTGTGAGCAGCAGCACCATTCAGAACAATATTGTCTTATAGTAGTCCAGTCTGTGAGCAGCAGCACCATTCACAATAATATGTACAATAGTAGTCGAGTCTGTGAGCAGCAGCACCATTCACAACAATATGTCCAATAGTAGTCCAATCTGTGAACAGCAGCACCATTCACAACAATATGTCCAATAGTAGTCCAATCTGTGAACAGCAGCACCATTCACAATAATATGTCCAATCGTAGTCCAATCTGCGAACAGCACCATTCACAACAATATGTCCAATAGTAGTCCAATCTTTGAACTACAGCACCATTCACAACAATATGTCCAATAGTAGTCCAATCAGTGAACAGCAACACCATTCACAACAATATGTCCAATAGTAGTCCAATCTGTGAACAGCAGCACCATTCACAACAATATGTCCAATAGTAGTCCAATCTGTGAACAACAGCACCACTCTCAGGAAGAATGATTGTCCTTGACAAAGCTCATAGCATTATTTATGCTGATAACAGACATGGTAGATTGGAGAATTAAGGATGTAAGAAATAGAAGCAGGAAAAGTTTATTCGGCATCTGGAGCCTGCTCCGCCATTCCGTTACATCATGGCTGACCTTCGACTTCAGTACTACTCTCCTGTACTATTCCCATATCTCTTGATTCCATTTAAACCCAAAAGTCAACCGCTCTCTTTATTGAATATAATCAACGCGTCCACAACTGCCATGTAGAGAATTCAAAACAGTACCCAATTTCTGAGTGAAGAAATTTAATCTCATCTTAATCCTAAATGTCCGTTTCGTTATTCTGAGACTTTGAGCCTTGTGCTAGACTCTGCAGCCAAGGGAAACATCCTCCTTGTATCCACCCAGTAGAAACCTGTAAGAATTTTCTATTTTTTAATGAGATCACCTCGCATTCTTCTAAACTCTAGTGACTATAGGCCTGGTTTACTCGCATAAGATAATCCCCCCATCGCAGGATTCAGTCTGGGGAACGTTCGTTGCACTCTCTCAAGGGCAAGTTATTCTTCCATAGGTAAGGAGACCACAACTGTACACAGCGTGGGCTAATCAGGACCCTACGTAATGACAGAAAGACATGTTTACTCTGACACTCGAATCTTCCTGTAATAAAGGCAAACATACTATTTGCTGTATTACTTGTTGCAGTACTGGCAATGATAACTGTCAGTGGAACACCCAAATCCCTCTGAACACCATTGCCAAATCTCACACCACTTAGGTAATACTCTGCTTTTCTATTTTTGATACCAAAGTGGCCTTGTACCAGAATGAAAACTACTCATGTCTTCGAATAGCATGGCAGCGTCTCTTGAAATTGCACAAAGCATTTATTACACAATGAACCACGGTATCGGGTGTGGTGGGTAGAGGGCGGAATGTCCGAAGCGAAATTAAATGAATTTCTGCCCGAAACAGACCGCCTGACAGCATTATAGCTTCCTGACTGGAATGCCATTATGCGCTCCACTGATAGCTGTGAATCGGTGGATAGCACCACAAGGGAGGGAGAGAGTCCCATCAGAGCAGGTCGTGGAGACAACTGCTTCAAATGAAACTGCGCCCCGGGAATCCCAGGGAGTTCCTGAAATTGTAGATCACGGAGCCTCTTTATCCATCATTTCTCTGAAAACTTTGGGTGCGCCAAACTTATTGTGGGCCTTGACTTAGAGAATGTAGAGTATGGGGGCGTGGTGACGGCGATCAGACGAGAACATGTACGAAGACAAATCGTAGAGGTTCATTGGTCGGCCGACTGCACGATCTCAGTTGTGAGCCTGGTGCCAAATCTACCAGAGCGCTGCAAACGGAGTTGGTGTTGGAGCAAATACCGACAGGGCTGCGCGAATTAGGAAATGAATTCAGCAGTTGTCGGACCGCAGCCACTTCAGTGAACTGCGAGCAGTGGGTGTAACACTCACATGCCTTGGTTCTGGGCGATTTGTGCATGGACACGACAAAACCGGAAACAGGAGAGCCGATTTGATAACAGCAGAAACAATGGTCAGACGGTGAAAGGGCAGACACTGTACAAGGCCTGAACTTCCCTGGAGAAGGCAGCTCGGAGGTGGCTGGTAAGAGATACGGGTGTGGAAGACCTCAGTCCGGATGCAGACTAAGATATACTGGACTGGCGCCTTTGTTTTGATGCAACTGTTGCTTTCAGATATGAGGGGCGCGAACCAGTGGGTATTCGCAGCGCATTGATGATTGCCAGCTTACAGGGATCCCTTTTTGTGAAAGTGCAAGGGAGTTAGATATGGTCAGAGGTCAACCAGGCTTCACAAACAAGTTCTTCCCCCGCAGGAATCCCAAACAACTCGATCATAGACTGAAACAAATAGAACATTGCAGCTCGGATAGAAGACGAACAACACGACCGTGAACATCTCCAGGAATCAGAAACACCCCTCTCCTCTTCACCTTCAGCCCCACGCGTAGACTCAGGCACTCCCTCCCCGCGGATACCGACTACACTTCTCCCATATATCTGCTGCTCTTCCCTGCTGCTTATTATCCGGACATCCGACTGAATTAGCACCTGCCCGCCTCCCACCCCGTGACAAATCCTCGACCCCCAACCCCCCGAGGTAATTAGCACTTCCCTCCGAATCCATTTTGGGGGCAAAAACATGAAGGCAGAATATTATCTGAATGGTGGCAGATTAGGAATAAGGGAGGTGCAATGAGACTGGGTGTCATGTTTCATCAGTCATTGAAAGTTGACATGCAGATACAGCAGGCGGTGAATAAGGCAAATGGTATGTTGGCCTTCATAGTGAGAGGATTTGAGTACAGGAGCAGGGAGGTCTTACTACAGTTGTACACGGCCTTGGTGAGGCCTCACGTGGAATATTTTCAGTTTGGGTCTCCAAATCTGAGGAAGGACGTTCTTGCTATTGAGGGAGTGCAGCGAAGGTTCACCAGACTGATTCCTGGGATGGCAGGACTGACATATGAGGAGAGAATGGATCAACTTGGCCTTTATACATTGGAGTTCAGAAGGATAAGAATAAGAACATAAGAAATAGGAACAGGAGTAGGCCATACGACTCCGGGAGCCTGCTCTGCCATTCAATAAGATCATGGCTGATCTGATCATGGACTCAGCTCCACTTCCCTGCCCGCTCCCCATAACGCCTTATCGCCTTATCGTTTAAGAACCTGTCTATTTCTGTCATAAATTTATTCAATGTCCCAGCTTCCACAGTTCTCTGAGGCAGCGAATTGCACAGATTTGCAACCCTTTGAGAGAAGATATTTCTTCTCATCTCTGTTTAAAATGGGCGGCCCCTTATTCTAAGATCGTGCCCTCTAGTTCCAGTCTCCCCCATCAGTAGAAACATCCTGTCTGCATCCGCCTTGTCAAGCCCCCTCATAATCTTATACGTTTCGATAAGATCACCTCACATTCTTCTGAATTCCTACTCATAGGGGATCTCATAGAACTATAGAAGATCCTGACAGAACGGGACAGGTTAGATGCGGGTAGAATGTTCCTGATGTTGGGGAAGTCCAGACCAACGGGGCAGAGTCTCAGGATAAGGTGTAAGCCATTTGGACTGAGATGAGGAGAAACCACTTCACTCAGGGAGTTGTCAACTTATGAAATTCCCTTCGACAGAGAGTTGTTGATGCCAGTTCATTGAATATATTCAAGAAGGAGTTAGATATCGCCCTTACGGCTAAGGGGATCAAGGTGTATGCAGAGAAACCAGGAAAGGGGTACTGAGGTATTGATCAGCCATGATCATATTGAATGGCCATGCAGGCTCGAAGGGCCGAATGGCCTACTCCTGCAAATATTTTCTGTGTTTTTATATCCCAGTACTGAACCCTGAGGAACATCACTGTATCCCTCCCATAGACTGACAAATATCAGCTGTCCCAGTACTGAACCCTGGGGAACATCACTGTATACCTCCCATAGACTGAAAAACAGCAGCTGTCCTAGTACTGAACCCTGGGGAACAATGTATACCTCCCATAGACGGAAAAACAGCAGCTGTCCCAGTACTGAACGCTGGGGAACATCACTGTATACCTCCCATAGACTGAAAAACAGCAGCTGTCCCAGGACTGAACCCTGGGGAACACTGTTTGCCTCCCATAGACTGAAAAACAGCAGCTGTCCCAGTACTGAACCTGTGGAACACTGTATACCTCCCATAGATGTTAATACGGATTCTTTTTCCCTCAATCTGTTTCAGAGAATACACTGACACACGAGCACCTTGCTGACTTTTCTGTAAAATACCTTTATGAAGATTCTTCGGCCGGGACTTGTCAAGACAAAGGAACACTCTCAATCAGAGCTTGTTCAGCTTCCTCAGGACAAGCCCCTATACAGCGCGAAAACACAGCAGTTAAATATTTTCAAAACATAACACATTTGATTAGCACTTGGTCTATCCATTCCTATTCTTCCTCCCCCGACTCCCCCTCCCCCGAGTATGTCCAATGGCAGGAGAAGAGGACTCGTAATTATGGCTCGCCCCGAGGTCAGCTTGTTTATAGCTTCATTAAATTCTCCTTCCTGATCAGTAAAACCTATTTCCTTCTATTCAGTAAAAACCATTACGTTACCCTCTCCTATCCGTGATTGCTTTTTGTTTCCCGTGACCCGTGTTTAACCTCAACTCTCAGTAACCTCTTTTTTTCTGTTGATTCAGCAATTGTACGCATCTTGACATTTCTTCAGCCTTTTTCCCATGATTCCCTATCTTCATCCCTCTGCCACATTCACAATCCTTCTGTACACTTTCTCATTCCCCTCTTTTATCATTCCATGATAACCCTGGTGACTATTCCAGGAGTACCGCATTCAGCCGTTCGCACTCTCTTTCCTGATCCTCCTTGTTGTCTGTGAGTCCGTTTCGAGCCTCTTTGCAAGGTGTTATCAATGTCTGTTTAGGTTCTCACATCGTATCCTGTCGGAATATTATTGAATTGATAACTTCTGGATCCTTGAACAAGGCCGAAGAGAGGCCTTTTGCCACCTTATGGGCCAGTGCAGGAACCAGCACTTTAACCCTTGTCCCGCTGGTACCCCTAATGCCAAATTTCTCTTACAATTCCCCCCTTTTGGCCCTCGGCTATACGCCAAGCTGGCTATATTTCCCAATAACTATCTCTCTGTAGGCGAGTTCCAGATAGATTCGTTCACCTGGATGGCCATCTCCCAAGCTTCGGGACCTCCTGAAACCTTCCCACAGAGTTATATAAGGTAAGTCCTTCCTGTAGGACTGTTTAAATTTAAACCCCTTATGGCCTTAATAATAGTGCATGCCTTGACTTATCGTTTAGCCTGTTTAATTCGTGCACATGTTAATCCCATCATGACCATCAGAACCGGACCCTGTATTACTACCAGTACATGTGATATTATTCTTATCCATGGGTGAATTTGAATATTAAGTCCAATGTCCCACAGCTTTTGAGTACCAGGGCTGATCAGCCAGCATTGCGTTAGTGTCTTTCTGTAAGTTGTCTATTTCTTACAGCAGCCAGACATACTGTCGTCTTTGATTCTGGATTCCTTGCACCAAACGGAATTGTTCCTCATTTAGTTCCGGTATCTGTTTGCCTTGCGGTTCCCATACCACCTGCTCATACCCTTCTCGGAGTGTATCCATGATTGTTCCGTGGATGATTTCCGTTGTCTCGGATATATGTGGTATCCATTTTTGTCTATTTTTCCCATGGGCCTGAAACAGAAGTTAGGGTTGGTGATGACACATGGGGTGACTCCTCCCCTGGTCTTAATCGTCGGGTTGGCTGCTCATGTGCTCCATTCCCTTGTGGAGCAGCGATTATTTCGCAATCGTGTTTGAGATGAGTGATACTCAGTATGCATCCGTTTGTTTGATGGAATCTGCAATCATCATTCGTCATTCGTGGCGTACCTCGAAATAACTTTATAGCAGTCAGTTATGTCAATGCCTTTGGTATATTGTTAACTTTAATCACCCGTCTGGCAGGCTGATGGTAACCGAGTTTGGTTTCTCACTTCACCAATATTATCGATCTGATAGAAAGAGTCTCCCTTTGTTACATCATTCTGTGGTATGGACAAAATAAATCCGATCATATTCACCCACCCAATAATACATCTGAATTTTGGCACCCATACGTAACTATTCCTCCGTACCTTGCATGTGTTATTCATTTTTCTTATCTAGAGTCCAATTGTTAAGTATGCTGTTCGGAATCCAATCTGGTATGTCTCCATTCTGGAGTTGCTCCAAGTTATGTTGTAGCTCACTTAATATCCAGGCCACATTCCCGGAGCAAACTATCTCAGCCTGTAATCGTTTACCTATATCATTCCCCATTACGTGGATCAATTTTATTGTCTTGGCATTTCGGCAATGTATGGGCCATTTGTAACAGTTCCCCTTCCGCGCCATCTCCCCACCGCACATGTAGGCTTGGTTATCCAAGTCCCTCACCACTAAACCACTCAAGACTACGCCATTATATTGTTAACCCGGTCGTATATTGCCTACAGGCCAATGGAATTCATCATCATAACCCCTGCTGCATAACCCGTGCCAAGTGTTTCCAGTATTCCCCTTTTTGTTCGACCTCGCCCTGTTCCATTTCTGACATTAAATTTCAGGGTAGTGGATTCCGGGCCTTCGAGGATCGGTTGTGCCAGGTTCTGGTATAGACTTGCAGTTTCATTCCCACAGAAGCTACGAAAAATGATATCCATTAGGTTTAGGATAAGTATTCGCAGACGCACCCCAAATTATATCCTTTCTTTAGATTATTTTATTACTACCCCCCCTTTGGCTCCAGTCCTTATGGGCCGGCATGTGGGAGGAGGATGTGTGGTGGTACTATAAAGAGTTGTAGTTCCCAGAGTGCTTGTTGGTGCAACGGTGGTGGATCTATTCCGGACTCGAATGTCCCAACAACACTGATCTGTACCCACATACGGGGAGGTCGGGCATGTTCTCCAACTGGTATCCCCTGGTTGAGGTCTCCCTGGGCAAAGACAGGCGTGCACCTTATATTCCAGAAACTTGCTTTGGTCTGAATTTTATCCCATTGGCCAGTTTTCCGAAACATCCTGGGGTCCCACCCCTCATTGCTCCGTTCTGTTCCCACCCTTCTGTTTCTTGCAGGTGATTTGGCTGCTTGTTTGTAGCATCGTCCGCCCAGGCATGAGCTTCTCGAACTGAAATTCCATCCAGTTGGATTTCTGCGCCCTTCCCCTTTTTGTCCTATGAAATTGCTCCTGTCCTCGGAATCTACTGGCGCCCATGGCATCGGCATCCTGCTACATTACAACCTTACTTAATACACTATACATAGCCATGCGTTAAAATAAGTCCTTGGCTGCTGAGATGCATATTTCGGCAGTCAAATTAAACAAAGCTAGTTCATGTAGTTGTGTCTTTCCTGCGTGTGCTATATCTCTCGTAGTCCATCTGTATTGTCCAGTGCCTGCGTGGGCCTTAAGGTTCCCAGTATCCAGAGTCTCCAGAGTCGAAGCAGCCGCGGTGGCCCCATCTCGGTGAGTGTTTTATCTGCAAATTTTAAACATATATCCTGGTCGTCACCAGGTGTTAGGTTCTAGTCTACTCATCTTTTATCCATGCATGTTGCGGTTACTCTGTGAAATCGGAGGTAAGGTTAGGTTGGGTTTGTGGAGTACACTTACCCACCGTGGTGTACATTGGCTCGATTGCCAGAGGTGATGATGCTATGGCTGCGCACTGCACTATCCGTCTGGCCCCGTTTTAAAAAAATCTCTTCCAGTTTATTTATCTTAGCTTTTAATTCTTGAATTTGTTTTATTTGAGTATCTTTCTTCGATTTATATCAAGCGAGCATTATTACATAGGCTAGTTCTGTTTTTGTTTTTATTATGACTATCGCACCATTTCTTCTGTTAGGTGAGTCTTTTTTTAACTATTAAGAAATCCAAATTAATAATGTCCAGTATAAAACAGCTGTCAATGGAAAGGGTTAACTCCTTTACAGGTTTGTTAGAAAGCCTGATGTAATTACGTGACTTCACGTAATCATCCGGAAAAAAAATTTCATTTAAGTCTTTGTGCCTTCAAAACTTGCTTAGAATTTGGAATTCGTTAAAGAAGCAGAAATCATTAGTAAAGCCGTCATAATAAAAGTCTTCTCATCAGGGAAGACGGAATTTTAGAGTAAACTCCAATGTTTTCTTAACTTCTAATTGAAAAGATTTTTTTTATTTATTTAAAACGAGACCACACATTTTTAATAGCTATTTTGTTTACTGAAATCAAATTTTCACACACGCTGTGTACATTCTAACATTTCGTTTTATTTTATGGTCCTGTTCACTGGGCAAATCTTGTATTTTATTTCTCTCTCGGCACAAAATCTAAACATCCATGCCAGTTCCATTTTCTATAAGAATTTTAAAATTTAGTAAGATTCTATCATTCCCAGTTTTTTTTCTGTGCTGAGTTCGCATAGCTTAGATCTTTTCTCCTCGTTTTTTTCAAAACCCACTTGCTTGTTTAGACTGTTCGGGACTTTTCTTGATAAACAACGTCAATTTTGGAAATCTTTCAAACTGGAGTGAAACTTTCTCATAATATAAATCAGTATCACTGTAGAGTGTCTTTTACCTCTTCCAATTTTTTTTCCTTTTCCTAATTAAACCAATATCTTTTTCACAGCAAACATCAACTAGGATTTAGTAAGTTATTAATTTTCCATCACAAACACATTTTTTTCAAAACTTATTTAATACGTTACATCTTCTTTATTAGATCTCCTTTCTTCAATTAGGTTTTGTATTTTACACGGAGGGCTTGTGACTCCATAATTTTTTTAATTTAAAATCATTTGTTAACTTTCAAAGTGGCGCCTTAATCTTTTTCTTTTCTCCATAACTAGAATGGAGTCAGCAATTAGGCTTTGAGGGCTGCTTTTCGTTATCTCAAAATGCTCTCGTTTCAAAGTCGTTAAAATGTCTCTTCTAAACTGCTAAAGCTTGCTTTTTTAAATATTTTTCAAAAGTCCTTTTTAGACCTTCGCAGATATCTCGCCCAGGAGTTTGACCTGATCCCTGAAGGTATTTCTAGATTGTTTCCAAATCTTTTAGTTTTATATCTCCATTTTTCTTTAAGTGATTAGATTTAATTTAACAATTTTTTTTTGAATCCACCACAGTACTTTGTTGTGCCTTCTCTGAATATCTCAAAATCCTAATTCAAACTTTGTAATTTCAATCTTTATTTAAATCCTTTTTTTTGAGCTAGAAGCTTTTTTTCAAAAGGCATTCTTTATATCATTCCAAGTCAAAATTTATGTCTTTCAACCCAAGGTGAACAATTATTGCATGTTTTCTTTTGACAACTCAGTGAGCGTGTCAAATAAATTCTTTTTTTTCAACCACCGGGACCTTGTATTTTTTATCTTTTACTCAACAACCCTATCCTTTGGGCATTTCCTAGCTCCGTAACTTATCATCCGAATAAATCCACACCTGCGTTTCTAACTTAAAATGTCTTAAAACTTCCCACATACAGGGCAACACTACAAAGGGTTGAAAAAACATTCACTCTATTTGGAGAAGTGGGTGGAGCTAAAATAAGCAACCACCTGCTCCACTCCTTCAAACAGGCTTTTTAAAAAAATCATGAAAACATAAAAATTCAATCCGTAGTCAAAAAATAACACAAGTACTCTCATTCAAAACAGACATTCACAAAAGTTTCTCTTCATTCAACAAAGCTTATTAATTATTTTTTTTCTTTGGCCAGCACTATTTTTGGATCCATGATTACCCATTCCCACGTTGCCCCGTGGTAAAGAAATATTTTATCCTTACACAATTCCTTTTATCCTTATACAATTCTTCATGTCGCCCCGTGATTTAGTTCTACACAATTACTCGCTTCGCCCCGCGGTTTAGTTCTACAGAATTTCCATTTTCTTCTGTGTTGCCCCATGGTTTTCCTATTCGCGTCACCGCGCGATTGTCTATTTCCCTATCCTCCGCGCCGCCGCGTGATTCCTGTCGCCGCGCGATCATCTATTTCCCAATCCCTCTGCGTCGCCGCGCGGTCCGCGTCACCGCGCGATTTAAGTCCAATCAGTGCCTAGATGGACGAAGTGATATACAAAGTCAATGTCGTAACTGACTTGGACACTTATTTCCGAAGTTAAAAGGTATTCGCCAGATTGACCTGGATCTCATTTAGACGCTACCTGAGAACCAGCGAGTGGCCAAACTTTCCTCAGACTTTTGGAACTGAAGGAAACTGAAGTGGTATTTTAAAGGGTACACACTCCAGTGGCCACTTTCCTCCCGTCTCGTCCAAGGCTAGTCTGTCTCTTAATTCGCAAGCTTTCGGCAGCCATCCGTTGAGATCGCACTTCTGACACCAAATGTAAATACGGATTATTTTTCCCTCAATCTGTTTCAGCGAATACACTGACACGCGAACACCTCTTGCCTTTTCTATAAAATACCTTTATTAAAGATTCTCGGGCCGGGACTTGTCAAGACAAAGGGACACTCTCAATCAGAGCCTGTTTACCTTCCCCTGGACAAGCCCGTTTTCAGCGCGAAAAGCACAGGAGATATAAATTTTCACTTGGTCTATCCAATCTCTTTCTGCCTCCCCCCCGAGTACGTCCAATGGCAGGCAAGAAAGTCTCCCAATTAGGGCTGGTGCCAGGTAGGTTAGTTATAGCTCTGCCACACTGTCTTCCCTTATCAGTAAAGAACCCAATTAGTTTCCCTTCCTCCTTATCAGTAGAAACTATTACTTTTCCCTTTCTATCTAGAATTGCTTTCTTTCGTTGTGCTGCCTTGGGCTTTCTCATGACCCGTGTCTAACCTCAACTTCAGCTCTTCATAACACCTTTTTTTTCTGTTGATTCTGCAGTTTTCTGCATCTTGATCATTTCTTTAGCTATTTTCCCATGATTCCCGATCTCCATCCTTTTGCCACGTTCTCCAGCCATTTACCACTTTCGCAACCCTTTTACACATTCTCATTCCCCCCTTTTATCATTCCATGATAACCCTGGTGCTTATTCCAGGAGTATTGCGTTTAGCCGTGCGCATTCTCTCTACTGATCCTCCTTGTTGTCTGTGAATCTGCATTGAGCCTCTTCGCAAGGTGTTATCAATGTCTGTTTCGGTTCTCACATCGTATCCTGTCAGCATATTATAGAATTGATAACTTCTGGAGCCTTGATACAAGACCGAAGAGAAGCCTTTTACCTCCTTATGGGCAGTGCAGGAACCAGCAGTTTAACCCTTGTCCCACTGGTACCCCTAATGCCAAATTGTTCTCTTGCATTTCCTCCCTTTTGGCCCTTAGCGATAGGCCAAGCTGGCCATATTTCCCAATAACTATCTCTCTCTAGGCAAGTTCCAGATAGGTTCGTTCACCTGGGTGGCCATCTCCCAAGCTTTGGGACCTCCTGAAACCGTCCCACAGAGCTATATAAAGTAAGTCTATCCTGTGGGACTGCTTAAATTTTCATCCCTTATGGCCTTCATCATAGTGCGTGCCCTGACTTATCGATTGGCCTGTTTAATTCGTGCACATGTTAACCTTATCATGACCATCAGAACCAGAACCTGTATTACTACAAGTACATGTGATATTATTCTTATGCATGGGGGAATTTGAATATTAAGTCCAATGTCCCACAGCTTTGAGTACCAGGGCTGATCAGCCAGCATTGCGTTAGTGTCTCTCTGTAAGTTGTCTATTTCTTCCATCAGCCGGACAGACTGTCGTCTTTTGATTCTGGATTCCTTGCACCAAACGTAATTGTTCCTCATTTAGTTCCGGTATCTGTTTGCCTTGCGGTTCCCATACCATCTCTTCGTACCCCTCTCGGAGGGTATCCATGATTGTTCCGTCGATGATTTCCGTTGTCTCGGGATGTATATGATATCTGTCTATGTCTATTTCTCCCTTGGGTCTGAAGCAGAAGTTAGGAGTAATGAGGACACAGGGGGTGACTCCTCCACTGGTCTTAATAATTAAGTTGGCTGCCCCCGTGCTCACACATCACTCTCCGTTCCCTTGCGGGGCAGCGATGGTCTCAAGATCGTGTTCGAGAGGAGTGATACTCAGCATGCTTCCTTTTGTTTGGTGGAATCTGCAATCATCATTCGTAATTCATGGCGTACCTCGACATAAAACCATTGGTTAATTTTATAGCAGTCAGTTATGTCAATGCCTTTGGTACTGTTGTTAATTTTAACCACCCGTCTGGCAGGCTGATGGTAACATAACCGAGTTTGGTTTCGCACTTCACCAATATTATCGAACTGATATAAGGGGTCTCCCTTTGTTACAGCATACTGTTGTATGGACAACACAAATCCGATCATTTTCACCCGCCCATTAATACATCTGAATTTCGGCACACATGCGTGACTATTCCTTCGTACCTCGCATTTGTTATTCATTTTTTTTTAATCTCGAGTCCAATTGTTAAGTATGCTGTTCGGAATCCAATCTGGTGTGTCTCCACTCTGAAGTTGCTCCAAATTATGTTGTACCTCACTTAATATCCAGGACCCATACTCGGAGCAAACTATCTCAGCCTGTAATAGTTTACTTATATGTTTCCCCATTGCGTGGCTCAATTTTATTGTCTAGGCATTTTGGCAATGTATGGGCCACTTGTAAAAGTTCCCCTTCCACGCCATCTCCCCACCGCACATGTAGGGCTTGGTTATCCAAGTCCCTCCCCTGTAAACCACTCAAAATTACGCCATTAATTTGTTAACCCGGTCGTATATTGCATACAGGCCTATGGAATTCATCATCATAACCCCTGCCGCATAACCAATGCGTAGTGTTTCCAGTATTCCTCTTTTATTTTTTGACCTCGCCCTGTTCCATTTCAGACATTAAATCACAGGGTAGTGGGTTCCGGGCCTTCGAGGATCCGTTGTGTCAGGTTCTGGTATAGACTTATAGTTTCATTCCCACAGAAGCTAGGAAAAATGATAATCATTAGGTTTAGGATAAGTATTCGCTGACGCACCCCAAATTATATTTATCCTTTAGAATCTTTTATTACTACCCCCCCTCCATTTGCTCCGTTCTCTTCCCACCCTTCTGTTTCTTGTGGGGTGCATTTAGCTGCTTGTTTGCAGCTTCGTCCGCCCAGGCATGAGCTTCTAGATCTAAAATTCCATCCAGTTGGATTTCTGCGCCCTTCCCCTTTTGGTCCTATGAACTTGCTCCTGGCCTCGGAATCTACTGGCGCCCATCGCATCGGCAGCCTGCTGCATGAGAACCTTACTTAATACACTATACATAGCCATGCGTTAATATAAGTTCTGTCCTTGCTCCAGTCCTTGGCTGCTGGGATGCATATTTCGACAGTCAAATTAAACAAAGCTAGTTCATGTAGTTGTGTCTTTCCTGCGTGTGCTGTATCTCTCGTAGTCCATCTGTATTATCAGTGCTTGCGTGGGCCTTAAGGTTCCCAGTATCCTGAGTCTCCAGAGTCGAAGTAGCCGCTGCGGTCACATCTCGGCGAGTGTTTTACCTGCAAATTTTAAACATATAGCCTGGTCTTCACCAGGTAATAGCTTCTAGTCTACTCCTCTTTTATCCATGCATTTTGCGGTCACTCTGTGAAATCGGAGGTAAGGTTCGGTTGAGTTTGTAGACTACACTTACCCACCGTGGGTTACATTGGCTATATTGCCAGAGGTGATGGTGCTATGGCTGCGCACTGCACTATCCGTCTGGTCCCATTTAAAAAAAAAAATCTCTTCCATCTTATTTATCTTAGCTTTTAACTCTTGAATTTGTTTTGTTTGAACATCTTTCTTTTATTACATAGGCTAGTATTATTACATAGGCTAGTTCTGTTTTTGTTTTTATTCTGACTATCCTACCATTTCCTCTGTTAGGTGAGTCTTTTTTATTCTATTAAGAAATCCAAATTAATAATGTCCAGTATAAAACAGCTGTCAATGGAAAGGGTTAACTCCTTTACAGGTTTGTAAGAAGAGCTGATGTCATTACGTGACTTCGCGTAATCATGCGGAAATTTTTTTTTTTTAAAGTCTTTGTGCCTTGAAAACTTGCTTAGAAATTCGGAATCGGTTAAAACAGCAGAAATCATTAGTAAAGCCGTCATAATAAAAGTCTTCTCATCAGGAAAGGCGACATTTTAGAGTAAACTCCAATGTTTTCTTCTAATTGCCAAAGATTTTTTTTATTGATTTAAAACGAGACCACACATTTTTAATAGCTATTGTGTTTACTGAAATCCAATTTTCACACACGCTGTGTACATTCTAACATTTCGTTTTATTTTACGGTCCCGTTCACTGGGCAAATCTTGGGGGTTTTCATCTCTCTCAGCACAAAATGTAAACATCTGTGCCAGTTCCATTTTCTATAATAATTTAAAAATTCAGTAAGATTCTCGAATTCCCAGTTTTTTTTCTGTGCTGTGTTCGCATAGCTTAGATCTTTTCTCCTCATTATTTTCAAAACCCTCCTGCTTGTCTAGACTGTTCAGGACTTTACTTGATAAACAACGTCCATTTTGGAAATCTTTCAAACTGCAGGGAAGCTTTCTCGTAATTTAAAATCATTATCAATGGAGTTTGTCTTTTACTACTTCAAATTCTTTTTTTTTCCAATTAAACCAATATCTTTTTCACAGCCGATATCAACTCGTATGTCTTTCCATCGCAACAAAGGCTTTGAGGACTGCTTTTCATTATCTCAAAATCTCCAGTTTAAAAGTCGTTAAAATGTCTCTTCTAAACTGCTAAAGCTTGCTGTTTTTAACATTTTTCAAAAGTCCTTTTTAGACCTTCGCAGATAGCTCGCCACTCGCCCAGGAGTTTGACCTGATCCCTGAAGGTATTTCTAAATTGTTTCCAAACATATTAGTTTTATATCTCCTTTTTTCTTTAATAGCTCAGATTTAATTTAACATTTTTTTTTCAATCCACCTCAATATTTTGTTGTGCCTTCTCTTAATATCTCAAAATCCCAATTCAAATTTTGTAATTTCAATATTTATTTAAAAATTTATTTTTGAGCTGGAAGCTTTTTTTTTAAAGTCATTCTTTATCTCATTCCTAGTCTAAATTTATGTCTTTCAACCCAATGTAATCAATCATTGCATGTTTTCTTTCAACAAGTCAGTGAGCATGTCAAATAAATTATTTTTTTCAACCAGCAGGACCATGTATTTTTTAACTTTTACTCAACAAACCTATCCTTTGTGCAATTCCGAGCTCCGTAACATATCATCCAAATATATCCACACCTGTGTTCCCAACTTAAAATGTCTCAAAACTTCCCACATACAGGACAACACTACAAAGGGTTAAAAAAAACTTGCACTCTGTTTCGAGAAGTGGGAAGATCCTAAATTAATTAGCAGCTGCACCACTTTACCAAACAGGCTTTTAAAAAACATGAAAAGATAAAATTTCATTCCGCAGTCAAAAAATCACACAAGGACTCTCACTCAACGACAAACATTCACAAAAGTCTCTCTTCATTCAACAAAGCTTATTAATTTATTTTTTTCTTTAGCCGGCTCTATTTTTGGGTCCATGATTGCCCATTCCTGCGTTGCCCTGAAGTAAAGAATTATGTTATCCTTAGACAATTCCTTTTATCCTGACACAATTCCTCGCATCGCCCCACGATTTAGTTTGACACAATTCCTCGCGTCGCCCCGCGATTTAGTTTTACACAATTACTCGCGTCGCCCCCTGGTAAAAAGTTAGTATACCTTATCCAGAGCCTAGGCGGACCAAGTGATATACAAGGTCGACGTCGTACCTGACTTGGACACTTATTTTCTAAGTTTAAAATGTATTCGACAGATTGACCTGGATCTCATTCAGACGCTACGTGAGAACCAGCGAGTGGCCAAACGTTCCTCAAACTTTTGGACGAGAGAAAACCGAAGTGGTATTTAATGAATACTCACTCCAATGGCCATTTTACTCCCGTCTCATCCAAGGCTAATTCGGTTCTTAATTCGCAAGCTTCCGGCAGTCGTCCGTTGTGATCCCACTTCTGACACCAATTGTTGATACGGATTCTTTTCCCTCAATCTGTTTTAGCGAATGCACTGATTCGAACACTTTAAAGTTTCGTTCAGACTGACGTTATTCAGACTTCATCGATGAAGGGTCTTGCTCTGATAAAGGGGCACCGACTTAATGAGTCTGTCAAATCCATCAGAGCAAGCAAAAATCATTACAAATTCAATACATTAATAAAGTTCGTGAATGGTACAACCCCTTTTTATTTGTCCTATCACATCAGCTACCGTGGCATAGATACAAGCTAAATTAGTTATTTACACAGTTAATTAAGCAATGCCCCTAACCATGAGAGAAGATTAAGTCATCTCCAGCTTATCTTTGTTTTGCAGTCAAGGAAGACACAGTTCTGCTTCTCTGGGTATTCCCACAGTTTAACTCCTACATCTGTTGCTACATTCCCATGATCAGACGGTTCCTCAAGGTTGTTTAACAAAGACAAGTCACTCATTGATTTCCCCGACACTGAGATCGAAAGAGTCAGCAATAACATGAGCGGCCATTTTAGAAAGAGTTAATTCATTTGAAATTAGTACGGATAATACATATAAAGTTGGTAGCTACAGTGATACAGGTTCTCATGATCTCACTGGGCCCCGGGTGACACACTGTCTGATCTCACTGGGCTCCGGGTTACACACTGTCTGATCTCACTGGGCTCACCCCCGGGTTACACACTGTCTGATCTCACTGGGCTCTCGGGTTACACATTGTAGAACCTCACTGGGTCCACCCCCGAGTTACACACTGTCTGATCTCACTGGGCTCTCGGGTTACACATTGTAGAATCTCACTGGGCACACCCCCGGGTTACACACTGTCTGATCTCACTGGGCCCACCCCCGGGTTACACACTGTCTGATCTCACTGGGCCCACCCCCGGGTTACACACTGACTGATCTCACTGGGCCCCCGCGTTACACAGTCTGATCTCACAAGCCCACCCGCGTGTTACACACTGTCTGATCTCATTGGGCCCACCGCCGGGTTACACACTGTCTGATCTCACTGGGCCCACCTCCGGGTTACACACTGTCTGATCTCACTGGGTCCACCCCCGGGTTACACACTGTCTGATCTCACTGGGCCCACCCCCGGGTTGCACACTGTCTGATCTCACTGGGCCCCCGGTTACACAGTCTGATCTCACAAGCCCACCCGCGGGTTACACACTGTCTGATCTCACTGGGCCCACCCCCGGGTTACACACTGTCTGATCTCACTGGGCGCACCCCCGGGTTACACACTGTCTGATTTCACTGGGCCCACCCCCGGGTTACACACTGTCTGATCTCACTGGGCTCACCCCCGGGTTACACACTGTCTGATCTCACTGGGCTCTCGGGTTTCACACTGTCTGATCTCACTGAGCCCCCGGGTTACACACTGTCTGACCTCACTGGGCTCATGGGTGACACACTGTATGATCTCACTGGGCCCACCCCCGGGTTACACACTGTCTGATCTCACTGGGTCCACCCCCGGGTTACACACTGTCTGATCTCACTGGGCCCACCCCCGGGTTACACACTGTCTGATCTCACTGGGCCCACCCCCGGGTTACACACTGTCTGATCTCACTGGGCCCCGGGTTACACACTGTCTGATCTCACTGGGCCCACCCCTGGGTGACACACTGTCTGATCTCACTGGGCCCACCCCCGGGTTACACACTGTCTGATCTCACTGGGCTCACCCCCGGGTTACACACTGTCTGATCTCACTGGGCCTACCCCCGGGTTACACACTGTCTGATCTCACTGGGCCCACCCCCGGGTTACACACTGTCTGATCTCACTGGGCCCACCCCCGGGTTACACACTGTCTGATCTCCCTGGGCCCACCCCCCGGGTTACACACTGTCTGATTCCATGGGACCCCCGGGTTACACACTGTCTGATCTCACTGGGCCCACCCCCGGGTTACACACTGACTGATCTCACTGGGCCCCGGGTTACACACTGTCTGATCTCCCTGGGCCCCGGGTTAAACACTGTCTGATCTCACTGGGCCCCCGGGTTACACACTGACTGATCTCACTGGGCCCACCCCCGGTTTACACAATGTCTGATCTCACTGGGCCCAAGGGTTACACACTGTCTGATCTCACTGGGCCCACCCCCGGGTTACACACTGACTGATCTCACTGGGCCCACCCCCGGGTTACACACAGTCTGATCTCACTGGGCCCACCCCCGGGTTACACACTGTCTGATCTCACTGGGCCCACCCCCGGGTTAAACACAGTCTGATCTCACTGGGCCCACCCCCGGGTTACACACAGTCTGATCTCACTGGGCCCACCCCCGGGTTACACACTGTCTGATCTCACTGGGCCCACCCCCGGGTTACACACAGTCTGATCTCACTGGGCCCACCCCCGGGTTACACACAGTCTGATCTCACTGGGCCCACCCCGGGTTACACACTGTCTGATCTCCCTGGGCCCCGGGTTACACAATGTCTGGGCCCAGTGATAGTATCAGTATCTCCCACATGTCCCAAAGCCCCAGCTCCGGGCCTGTGTTAAGCTCTGGGTTTCCGTTCACAGTAAAATCTCGGCTCCCCGCCTGAGATTGCACATTGTGAGCGGTGCGGCCGGGATTTTACTGCGCCACTTTGTCCGCCAGCTGCAGACTGGGCCCCCGCCCTCCCTCCATCCCTGGGCCGTGCCCTGTATTGTGAGCCGGGATCTGATGGTGACAGTAAGCGGCTCGCTTTCCCCGCTCAGTTACAGCCCCTTACTGTTAGTTTACAGTCCCTGGGTGTGTGATAGAAAGCCTCAGACCTGACACCGCGACATTTTCTTCGCTGTCCCGGCCCCGCCCACAAAGTCCCTGAGCCCAGCAGCAGGAATGCTTAAATGTGAGAGAATAAAGAGAGAAGGTGCTGGGAACAGTCAGCCTGAGAGCTCAGGCAGTGTGTGTGGGTGGAGAGAGAATGGATCTGAGGGAAGCTCTTTGTCATTGGCCTGACATTCAGGGGTACGGGGCTTTAGCTGCTGCTGGGGGCAGTGCAGCTGAACCCTAACATCTGTGCTTGGGCACAAGATAAACGTTTACGGGTTTTGGGTAATATATTAGCACGGATAGAGGATTGGGTGACGAGCAGAAAACAGAGAGTCGGGATAAATGGTTAATTCTCTGGTTGGCAATCAGTAACTCGTGGAGTGCCGCAGGGATCAGTGCTGGGACCCCAACTATTTACAATCTATATTAACGACTTGGAAGATGGGGCTAGGTGCAGCGTAGCCAAGTTTGCTGATGATACAAAGATGGGGGGAAGGGTAATGTGTGAGGAGGACATAAAGAGACTGCAGGAGGACATAAGCAGGCTACGTGAGTGCGCAAGAATTTGGAAGATGGAGTATAATGTTGGAAAGTGTGAGGTCATGCACTTTGGCAGAAAAAAATGAAAGAGCAAGTTATTATTTAAATGGAGAAAGATTGCAAAGTGCTGCAGTACAACGGGACCTGGGGGTACTTGTGCATGAAACACAAAAGGATAGTATGCAGGTACAGGAAGCTATCAGCAGGCCAATGGACACTTGGCCTTTATTGCAAAGGGAATGGAGTATAAAAGCAGGGAAGTCTTGTTACAACTGTACAGGGTATTGGTGAGGCCACACCTGGAATACTGTGTGAAGTTTTGTTTTCCATATTTACGAAAGAATATACTTGCTGTGGAAGTAGTTCAGAGAAGGTTCACTAGGTTGATTCCAGAGATGAGGGGATTGACTTATGAGGAAAGGTTGAATAGGTTGTGCCTCCACTCATTGGAATTCAGAAGAATGAGAGGTGATCTTATAGAAACGTACAAGATTATGAGGGAGCTTGACAAGGTGGCTGCAGAGAGGATGTTTCTACTGATGGGGGAGACTAGAACTAGAGAGCATGATCTTAGAATAAGGGGCCGCCCATTTAGAACTGAGATGATAAATTTCTTCTCTCAAAGGGTTGTGAATCTGTGGAATTCGCTGCCTCAGAGCGCAGTGGAAGCTGGGATATTAAGAATCTGACTATTTCTGTCTAAATTTATTTAAGCGATAAGGGGATAAGGGGTTATGGGGACCGTGCAGGGAAGTGGAGCTGAGTCCATGATTGGATCAGCCACGATCATATTAAATGGTGGAGCAGGTTCAAGGGGCCTTATGGCCTACTCCTGCTCCTATTTCTTATGTTCTTCTGTTCTTATTTATTGAAAATATACAGGACTGTTTCCTGACTGAACATGTTAATGAAGTAACTGAGGAAAATCATATTTTGGATGTGGTGTTTAGTAGTGAGCCTGAGAACTATCAAAGACTGTATTGGGCCACTGAAGGGTGTTCAAGGACAGGTTACAAAGCACTCTCTGAGTATGGCGGAAATACCTTGCAGCAGTCTTCACCCTTGAAGATCATGCTCAAATATTAGAATTTAATAATGCTAGTTTTTCTCAGTAACATTAACAAAGATAAGCATATTGTTTTTGAAAAAATTAAGAACTTAAACATCTATAGAGCAGCCACCCGAGAGTCCTCCGGGAGATGGGACATGTGCTGTGTGAGGATCGTCCGGGAGATGGGAGATGTGCTGTGTGAGCCCCTCCGGGAGATGGGACATGTGCTGTGTGAGCCCCTCCGGGAGATGGGACATGTGCTGTGTGAGGGTCCTCCGGGAGATGGGAGATGTGCTGTGTGAGCCCCTCCGGGAGATGGGACAAGTGCTGTGTGAGCCCCTCCGGGAGATGGGACATGTGCTGTGTGAGGGTTCTCCGGGAGATGGGACATGTGCTGTGTGAGGGTCCTCCGGGAGATGGGACATGTGCTGTGCGAGCCCCTGGTCGATATGTTTAATAGCTCACTGCAGTCTGGAATGGTTCCTACAGATCGGAAGGAGGTTAAAGTAATCCCCATTTTTAGAACAATGTGACAAGGCAGACCTGGGTAACTATAGGTCCATCAGTTTAATATCAGTAATAGGTCAGATGCTTTGAAAGAATCATAAGGGATACAATACATTAATTGGATAGGGGGGGGGACGTATTAGGGACACCCAACATGGCTTCATTAAAAAAAAAGTTCATATCTCACAACTCTAATTGTATTTTTTGAAGAAGTTACAAAGTTGGTGGATGAGGGAAACCCAGTAGACATTGTCGACTTAGATTTCCAAAACCCTTTTGACAAGGTACCACACAAGATGCTTCTCGATAAGATTGGAGCCTCTGGTATTCGTGAAATATATTGAGGTGGATACAGAACTGGCTGGCAGGATGTAGGTAAAGAGCAGTTATAGATGGATATGGGTCTGTTTGGAGTACAGTCACCAGTGGTGACCTGCAGGAATCAGTGCTGGGACCGTTGCTTTTTACTATTTTTATTTATGATCTGGATTTTGGGGTTGGGGGCACAATTTTGAAATGATACCAAGATCTGTGCGAGTACTCGAACTGTAGAAGTGGCTCGTCTGATTCAGGCAGATCTTAAAGTGTTGGGACACAGGCCTCATGACTGGAAAATGATGTATAACTTAGATATTTTCAGTGTTATGCATGTGGGCAGGGCAAATGCTCAACATTCATACACCCTCCAGGGAAAGGCATTAAAGATGGTGGAGATAGAAAGAGATTTGGGCATTCTAGTGAATACATCTTTAAAGGTACACGAGCAATGCAGTGTAGCGACAGTTAGAGCAAATAGGGTGTTTGTGTGTATCCATAGGACAATTGAGTATAAGGTGAGGCATACTGTATTGTCCGAGTACAAGACCTTAGTCAGGTCACACTTGGAATGTTGTGTCCAGTTTTGGTCTCCTCACATGGTGGGTGATATTGAGGTTCTGGAAAGGGCCACTCGACTAATTCCAAGTCTAAAGCATCTTAGTTATCAAGATAGGTTAAAAGAGTTGGGACTCTACCTGAGAGCAGCGTAGACTTAGGGCGATATGATTGCGGTTTATAAGATATTGAAGGTGAAAGAGAGTGTTCCAGCTGACCGTTTATTTCAATTAAGTAGGTTAGACAGGACCAGGGATACAAATTTCAGTTGTACAAGGCTAGATCTAGGTTAGACATCAGGAGGTGGTTCATTTCCCAGAGAACAGCAGACCTCTGGAACAAGCGGCCCTCTCATGTGGTGGATGCAGACTCACTGAATTCCTTCAAGTAAAAGCTGGATTTGTTTCTGGCTGCGGCGGAGATTAATACTTACAGAAGGTAGGTACTGCAGGGAATTTAATGGCCAGAGTGATCTCCTGGACTAGTTTCGATCACTTAGATGACTTGAAGAGGAATTTCCAACATTTTATTTTCCCAAATTGTCCGAAGTTTGTTTTTAATCAGTACTTTTGCCTCTCCCAGGAGATCACATGGATTCGGGTGGAGTGGAGTGTATACGCTGTGACAGGCTTGATGGACCAGATGGTCTTTACCTGTGCATCACTTATCGTATGTATTAAAACGTTTCCCCTGCACTGTCCCATCGAACAATCCCAGGGCAGGTACAGCACTGATTAGATTCAAAGTAAAGCACCTCTACACTATCTCATCAAACAATCCCAGGGCATGTACAGCAGGTACAGCACGGCTTAGATACAGAATAAATCTCAGGCCCCGAATTAGAGCCCACAGGCCCCGTGGTGACCGGCCCGGGTGAGCGGGGTCACTGGCGTCCATCTTGCACATGGCGGGATCAGGGCGCATGCACGGCCATCTTGGTTCAGGAACAGAGAGTGGGTGGGGCTTCAGGGTCTCTGTTCCCAACTGGGTCCCACTGCCCAGGAGATGGAGCATCCTGGGCAACACATTTTTCATCATCATAGAATCAGAGACTGGTTACAACATGGAAGGAGGCCATTTGGCCCATCGAGCCCATGCCGGCTATCTACAAGAGCTTCTACTAATCCCACTCTAGCTACTCTGTCCAGACCCCTCATGATTTTGAACACCTCTGTCAAATCTCCTCTCAATCTTCTCTGTTCTGAGAACAACCCCAACTTCTCCAGACTATCCACGTAACTGAAGTCCCTCATCCCTGGAATCATTCTCGTAAATCTTTTCTACACGCTCTCAAAAGGCCTTCGTATACTTACTAAAATGCCGTAACCAGAATTTCTCCACCTCAGTCAACAAGCTCCCCGCTGGAGAGGAACTAAACTACAGAACCAGTGGGATCCTGTTCAACCTTCATCTTCTCCAGGCCAGGTCCAAGACCACCCCAATCTCTGTCGTTGAGCTACCGAACGCTGACAATACATGTGTCTGCGCACATACAGAGGCTGAACTCCAAGTCATAGTCAACATATTTACGGATGTTTAGGGCCTTACACTAAACGTCCGTAAGACAAAGGTCCTCCACCAACCTGTAATCTACCACACAGCACTCCCGAACCCCCCACTCCACAGTCAGCAAGATCCACGGCACGGCCCTGGACAACGTGGACCATTTCCCATACCTCAGGAACCTCCTATCAACAAGAGCACACATTGATGACGAGAGTCAACACCGCCTCCAGTGCAGCCTTCGGCCGCCTGAGGAAAAGAGGGTTTGAAGAGCACGCCCTCAAATTTGCGACTAAGCTCATCGTCTACAGGGCTGTAGTAATACCCACCCTCCTGTATGGCTCAGAGACATGGACCATGTACAGTAGGTATATCACCCCCAGCACCCAGCTCATGGTCTACAGGGCTGTAGTAATACCCACCCTCCTGTATAGCTCAGAGACAGGGACCATGTACAGTAGGTATCTCACCCCCAGCACCCAGCTCATGGTCTACAGGGCTGTAATAATACCCACCCTCCTGTATGGCTCAGAGACATGGAGCATATACAGTAGATATATCACCCTCAGCACCCAGCTCATGGTCTACAGGGCTGTAGTAATACCCACCCTCCTGTATGGCTCAGAGACATGGAGCATATACAGTAGGTATATCACCCCCAGCACCCAGCTCATGGTCTACAGGGCTGTAGTAATACCCACCTCCTGTATGGCTCAGAGACATGGACCATATACAGTAGGTATATCACCCCCAGCACCCAGCTCATGGTCTACAGGGCTGTAGTAATACACACCCTCCTGTATGGTTCAGAGACATGGACTATGTACAGTAGGTATATCACCCCCAGCACCCAGCTCATGGTCTATAGAGCTGTAGTAATACCCACCCTCCTGTATGGCTCAGAGACATGGACCATATACAGTAGGTATATCACGCCCAGCACCCAGCTCATGGTCGACAGGGCTGTAGTAACACCCACCCTCCTGTATGGCTCAGAGACATGGACCATATACAGTAGGTATATCACCCCCAGCACCCAGCTCATGGTCGACAGGGCTGTAGTAATACCCACCCTCCTGTATGGCTCAGAGACATGGACCATATACAGTAGGTATATCACCCCCAGCACCCAGCTCAAGGCCTACAGGGCTGTAGTAATATCCACCCTCCTGTATGGCTCAGAGACATGGACCATATACAGTAGGTATCTCACCCCCAAGCACCCAGCTCATGGTCTACAGGGCTGTAGTAATACCCACCCTCCTGTATGGCTCAGAGACATGGACCATGTACAGTAGGTATATCACCCCCAGCACCCAGCTCATGGTCTACAGGGCTGTAGTAATACCCACCTCCTGTATGGCTCAGATACATGGACTATGTACACTAGGTATCTCACCCCCAGCACCCAGCTCATGGTCTACAGGGCTGTAGTAATACCCACCCTCCTGTATGGCTCAGAGACATGGACTATATACAGTAGGTACCTTACCCCCAGCACCCAGCTCATGGTCTCCAGGGCTGTAATAATACCCACCTCCTCTATGGCTCAGATACATGGACTATGTCCAGTAGGTATCTCACCCCCAGCACCCAGCTCATGTTCTACAGGGCTGTAGTAATACCCACGCTCCTGTATGGCTGAGAGACATGGACTATGTGCAGTAGGTATCTCACCCCCAGCACCGAGCTCATGGTCTCCATGGCTGTAGTAATACCCACCCTCCTGTATGGCTCAGGGACATGGACTATGTACAGTAGGTACCTCACCCCCAGCACCCAGCTCATGGTCTACAGGGCTGTAGTAATACCCACCTCCAGTATGGCTCAGATACATGGACTATGCACAGCAGGTATCTCACCCCCAGCACCGAGCTCATGGTCTACAGGGCTGTAGTAATACCCACCCTCCTGTATGGCTCAGAGACATGGACTATTTACAGTAGACACCTCAAGTCGCTGGAGAAATACCACCAACGATTTCGCCACAATATCCTGCAAATTCCCTGGGAGGACAGACACACCAACGTTAGCGTCGTCGACCAGGCTAACATCCCCAGCATTGAAACACTGACCACATTTGATCAGCTCCGCTGGGCAGGCCACATTGTCAGCATGCCAGACATGAGACTCCCAAAGCAAACACTCCACTCAGAACTCCTTCACAGCAAATGAGCCAAAGGTGTGGCAGAGGAAACGTTACAAGGACACCCGCAAAGTCTCCCTGATAAAGTGCAACATCCCCATCGACACCTAGGAGTCCCTGGCTAAAGACCACCCTAAGTGGAGGAAGATCATCCGGGAGGGCGCTGAGCACCTCGAGTTTCATCGCCGAGAGCATGCAGAAATCAACCGCAGGCATCAGATAGAATGTGCGGCAAACCTGTCCCACTCACCCCTTCCCTCAACGACTATCTGTCCCACCTGTGACAGGGACTGTGGCTCTCGTTTTGGACTGTTCAGCCAACTAAGGACTCATTTTTAGAGTGGAAACATGTCTTCCTCGATCCGAGGGACTGCCTATGATGATGATGATGATGATGACCCAGAACTGCACACAATACTCCAGTTGAGGCCGAACCAGAGTTTTATGCAGGTTCAACATAATATCCACACTTCTGTACTCTATACCTCTATTCATGAAGCCTCGGGTCCCTTAAGTTTTTGTAACCACTTTCTCAACCAGTGCTGCCACCTTCAGTGATTGGTGCACATATACTCCTGGGTCTCTCTGTTCATGCACCCCTTTTGTTTATATTTACTCTCCTCTTTCTTCCTCCCAAAATGTATCACTTTTAAACTTTTCTCCGTTAAGTTTCATCTGCCACATCTGCCCATTCCACCAGCCTGTCTATGTCTTTCTGAAGTCTATCACCATCCTCCTCACTGTTCACTGTACTTCCAAGTTTTGTGTGAGCTGTAGATTTGGAAATTGTGCCCTGTACATCCAAGGTCATTAATATAGATTAAAAAAAAGCAGTGGCCCCAATACCGACCCCTGGGGAACACCACTTCCTCCAGTCTGAAAAACAACCATTCACCCCTACTCTGTGTGTGTCACTTAGCCACTTTCATATCCATGCTGCCACTGTCCCCGTTATTCCATGGGCTTCGATTTTGCTGGTATTGGTAACATGCCTGGGATCAGTAAACACAAAACCCAGTCTGTTAATCACTTTCAGCTACTGGAGTTAGCATGTGTCTCACAGCATCTCTTCTACCTTCAATATGTGAATAGAGCATCACGCCTGTAAACCTGGTTTAAGTTTATATCCACTCAGCAAATCTATTTAAGTAAAGCCTGTAGGCCAATGAGACACTGTTAAGGTACCAGTATGCTACTGGTTTGATTGGCATTTTGCCTGTAATGAACTCCGTATCTTGGTCTCCGTATTTAAGGAAGGATATACCTGCATTGGAGGCAGTTCAGAGAAGGTTCACGAGGTTGATTCCGGAGATGAGGGAATTTACTTATGAAGATAGCTTGAATAGGTTGGGCCTAAGCACATTGGAGTTCAGAAGAATGAGAGGTGATTTTATCGAAACATAAGATAATGAGGGGGCTCGACAAGGTGGATGCAGAGAGGATATTTCCACTTATATGGGAAACTAAAACTCGGGGACATAGTCTTAAAATAAGGGGCCACCCAATTAAAACTGAGATCAGGAATTTCTTCTCTGAGGGTGGTAAGTCTGTGGAATTCTCTGTCCAGGAGAGCTGTGGAGGCTGGGTCTTTGAATATATTTAAGGCGGAGATAGAGAGATGTTTGATCAATAAGTCAGTAAAGGCTTATGGGGAGTGGGCAGGGAAGTGGAACTGAGTCCATGATCAGATCAGCCATGACCTTATTGAATGGCGGAGCAGGCCCGAGGGGCCAAATGGTCTACTCCAGCTCCTATTTCTTATGTTCTCATGTTCTAATTGAACATTTCTCCCAGGGTAACCTTGTCTGAAATTAAATATGTGTCTTTTAATAAGCCTCAGGTCCTTGCTCATGTCTGCTGCAGATTCCGGAGTTGATGGGATTGACTTATGACGATAGGTTGAGTAGGTTGGGCCTATACACATTGGAGTTCAGAAGAATGAGGTGATCTCAGTGTGTCCCTGAAGGAATGTGTCCAGGCTGAAGTTCTGTTCCCCCCTGTAAGATCCTCGCCATAGATTGTCCTTTCTCAACTCCAGCCAGGTGATGATAAACCCTCAGGTGGGAAAGACAAAAACCGCAGCAATGTGTTTAAAGCAACACTAATTTATATGTCTGTATCCCAAATATTAAACCCCTTTCCAGTTACAGGATTTATTAACATCAGCGTTACAGGAGTTATAAACCCCAACTATCAAAATGAAGTCAATGCAGTCCAGAATGCGATTAACAGCAGAATCCAACCCCTGCGTTCACTTGTGAATTCGCTGGTGTGTCAGCAGGTTGGATGATGTAGTAAATCCATTCCCACAGTCGGAGCAGGTGAACGGCCTCTCCCCAGTGTGAACTCGCTGGTGTATCAGCAGATTGGATGACTGAGTGAATCCCTTCCCACAGTCGGAGCAGGTGAACGGACTCTCCCCAGTGTGAACTCGCTGGTGTTTCAGCAGTTGGGATGATGTAGTGAATCCCTTCCCACAGTCAGAGCAGGTGAACGGCCTCTCCCCAGTGTGACCTCGCTGGTGTTTCAGCAGTTGGGATGATGTAGTGAATCCCTTCCCACAGTCGGAGCAGGTGAACGGCCTCTCCCCAGTGTGAACTCGCTGGTGTCTCAGCAGGTCGGATGATGTAGTCAATCCCTTCCCACAGTCGGAGCAGGTGAACGGCCTCTCCCCAGTGTGAACTCGCTGGTGTATCAGCAGGTTGGATGACCGAGTGAATCCCTTCCCACAGTCGGAGCAGGTGAACGGCCTCTCCCCAGTGTGAACTCGCTGGTGTTTCAGCAGGTTGGATGATGTAGTGAATCCCTTCCCACAGTCGGAGCAGGTGAACGGCCTCTCCCCAGTGTGACCTCGCTGGTGACTCAGCAGGCTGGATGATGCAGTGAATCCCTTCCCACACTCAGAGCAGGTGAATGGCCTCTCCCCAGTGTGAACTCGCTGGTGTGTCAGTAGGTGGGATGATGTAGCGAATCCCATCCCACAGTCAGAGCAGGTGAATGGCCTCTCCTCAGTGTGAACTCGCTGGTGTTTCAGCAGGTTGGATGATGTAGTGAATCCCTTCCCACAGTCGGAGCAGGTGAACGGTCTCTCCCCTGTGTGACCTCGCTGGTGTCTCAGCAGGTGGGATAACTGAGTCAATCCCTTCCCACAGTCGGAGCAGGTGAACGGCCTCTCCCCAGTGTGAACTCGCTGGTGTATCAGCAGACTGGATGATGCAGTGAATCCCAACCCACAGTTGGAGCAGGTGAACGGCCTCTCCCCAGTGTGAACTCGCCGATGTGTTTCCAGCTGGGACGGGTAGTTGAAACGTTTCCCACAATCCCCATATTTACACAGTTTCTCCCCAGTGTGACTGCACTTGTGTCTCTCCAGGTTGGATGATTGACTGAAGCCTTGTCCACACACAGAGCACGTGTACCGTTTCTCCCCACTGTGAACGGTGCCTTCTGCTTCCATGGTCAAAAGCTGATGATATTCCAGTCCCGATGTACCGAGTGACTGCAAGATCTTGAGGTGATGTTTGGTTTGAGCTTCCAGTCTCCAAATCCTCCCCTTTTAACAGCCTGTAAAGTGAATTTCAAACAGGAAAAAGGGAGTGTGAGAGAGAACCCACAAAAACACAAAGGCAGGTTGTGAAATGGAGCTTAATGAATCTGGTCATTTGTGGGGCCGGCACTAGAAAAAAGTGACCATGAAAGCTGCCGGATTTTCATAAAAACACATCTGGGTCAGTACTGTCCTTCAGGGAAGAGAACCCGGGGACCGAGAGCCACACTCGGTCTTGCCCGGGGACCGAGAGCCACACTCGGTGTTGCCCGGGGACTGAGAGCCACACTTGGAGTTGCCCGGGGACTGAGAGCCACACTCGTTGTTGCCCGGGGACCGAGAGCCGCACTCGGTGTTGCCCGGGGACTGAGAGCCACACTTGGTGTTGCCTGGGGACTGAGAGCCACACTCGGTGTTGCCCGGGGAGTGAGAGCCACACTCGGTGTTGCCCGGGGACCGAGAGCCACAGTCGGTGTCGCCCGGGGACTGAGAGCCACACTCGGTGTTGCCCGGGGACCGAGAGCCACAGTCGGTGTTGCCCGGGGACTGAGAGCCACACTCGGTGTTGCCCGGGGACTGAGAGCCGCAATTGGTGTTGCTCGGGGACTGAGAGCCGCACTCGGTGTTGCCCGGGGACTGAGAGCCACACTCGGTGTTGCCCGGGGACTGAGAGCCGCACTCGGTGTTTCCCGGGGACCGAGAGCCGTACTCGGTGTTGCCCGGGGACCGAGAGCCACACTCGGCCTTGCCCGGGGACTGAGAACCGCACTCGGTTAAAAAGGAGGCAGACAAAAAGCAGGAAACTATAGACCAGTTCGCCTAACATCTGTGGATAGGAAAATGTTGAAGAGTTCATTCTTAAAGAAGCATTAGCACGCCATTTGGAAAAGCATAATTCGGTCAGGCAGTCAGCATGGATTTTTGAAGGGGAAGTTAAGTTTGACAAATTTGCTGGAATTCTTTGAGCATGTAATGAACAGGGTGGATAAAGTGGGTGTGGCGTATTTGGACTCCCAGAAGGCATTTGACAAGGTGCCATATAAAAGATTACTGCACAAGATAAAAGTTCACGGGCTGGGGGTAATATATTAGCATGGATCGAGGTTTGGCTAACTAACAGACAACAGAGAGTTTGCTGGCGATATAAAGATGGGAGGAAAAGCAATGTGTGAGGAGGACACAAATAATCTGCAAAAGGACACAGACAGGCTAAGTGAGTGCGCAAAAATTTGGCAGATGGAGTATAATGTTGGAAAGTGTGAGGTCATGCATTATGGCAGAAAAAAAATCAAAGAGCAAGTTATTATTTAAATGGAGAAAGATTGCAAAGTGCTGCAGTACAGCGGGACCTGGGGGTACTTGTGCATGAAACACAAAAGGTTGGTATGCAGGTACAGCAGGTGATCAGGAAGGCCAACTGAATCTTGGCCTTTACTGCAAAGGGGTTGGAGTATAAAAACAGGGAAGTCTTGCTACAGTTATAAAGTTATTGGTGAGACCACACCTTGAATACTGCGTGCAGTTTTGGTTTCCATATTTATAAAAGGATATACTTGCATTGGAGGAAGTTGAGAGAAGGTTCACCAGGTTGATTCCGGAGATGAGGGGTTGACTTATGAGAAAAGATTGAGGAGGTTGGGCCTCTACTCATTGAATTCAGAAGAACGAATGAGAGGTGATTTATCAAAACGTATAAGATAATGAGTGGGCTTGATAAGGTGGTAGCAGAGAGGATGTTTTCACTGATCGGGGAGACTACAAGTAGGGGGCATAATCTTAGAATAAGGGGCCCCCATTTAAAACTGAGATGAGGAGGAATTTCTTCTCTCAGAGGGTTATAAACCTGTGGAATTCGCTGCCTCAGAGACCTGTGGAAGCTGGGACATTGAATATATTTAAGACAGAGATAGACATTGTCTTAACTGATAAGGGAATAAGGGGTTATGGGGAGCGGGCAGGGAAGTGGTCCTGAGTCCATAATCGGATCAGCCATGATCGTATTAAATGGTGGAGCAGGCTCGAGGGGCCGTATGCCTACTCCTGCTCCTATTTCTTATGTTCTTATTTTCTTATATAGTGGGTGTCTGGTATGGGAGTGTGGATTTGATTCTGTATCTGTCCATCTCTGGTATGTGGATGAGGGTTTTACTCTGTATGTTAGTTTCTGATACGAGAGCATGGGTTTTATCCAGTACCTGTCAATTTCTGGTAATTGTCTGTGGGTTTCATTCTGTAACAAAAAGGGCCACATTACAACAATAAGAGTGTTTAAAAAAAACAAGCCTGAAAGCTCTGAGTCTCAAAGCGAGAAGCATTCGTAATAAGGTGGACGAATTAACTGCACAGATAGCTGTTAACGGATATGATGTAATTGGGATTACTGAGACATGGCTCCAGGGTAACCAAGGCTGGGAACATAACATCCAGGGGTATTCAATATTCAGGAAGGATAGCCAGAAAGGAAAAGGAGGTGGGGTAGTGTTAATGGTTAAAGAGGAGGTTAATGCAATAGTAAGGTAGGACATTAGCTGGGACAATGTGGAATCTATATGGGTAGAGCTGCGAAACACCAAAGTGCAGAAAACGTTAGTTGGGGTTATGTACAGACCACTAAAGAGTAGTAGGGAGGTTGGGGGTGGCATCAAACAGGAAATTAGGGATGCGTGCAATAAGGGTACAGCAGTTATATGGGTAACCTTAACCTCGATATTGATTGGGCTAACCAAACTTAGCAATACTGTGGAGGAGGTTTTTCTGGAGTGCCTCAGGGATGATTTTCTAGAACAATATGTTGAGGAACCAACTGGAGAGCAGGCCATCCTAGACTGGGTCTTGTGTAACGAGAGAGGATTAATTAGCAATCTGGTCATGCGTGGCCCCTTGGGGAAGAGTGACCATAATATGGTAGAATTCTTCACTAAACTGGAGAGTGACACAGTTAACTCAGAGACAAGGTCCTGAACTTAAAGGAAACTTCAATGGTATGAGACGTGATTTGGCTGGGATAAACTGGTGAATGATACTTAAAGGGTTGACGGTGGATAGGCAATTGCAGACATTTAAAGATCACATGGATGAATTACAACTATTGTACATCGCTGTCTGGCATAAAAATAAAACCGAAAAGGTGGCTCAACCGTGGCTAACAAGAGAAATTAGGGACAGTGTTAAATCCAAGGAAGAGGCATATAAATTGGCCAGAAAAAGCAGCAAACTTGAGGACTGGGAGAAATTTAGAATTCAGCAGAGGAGGACAAAGGGTCTAATTAGGAGGGGGAAAATCGAGTATGAGAATAAGCTTGCAGGGAACATAAAAACTGACTGCAAAAGCTTCTATAGATATGTGAAGAGAAAAAGATTGATGAAGACAAACATGGTCCCTTGCAGTCAGAATCAGGTGAATTCATAATAGGTAACAAGGAAATGACAGACCAATTGAACAAATACTTTGGTTCTGTCTTCACGAAGGAAGACACGAATAACCTCCCGAAATTACTAGGGGACAGAGGGTCTAACAGGAAGGAGGAACTCAGGGAAGTCCTTATTAGTCAGGAAATGTTTGTTGGGAAACTGATGGAACTGAAGGCCGATAAATCCCCAGGGCCTGATAGTCTGCATCCCAGAGTAGTTAAAGAAATGGACCTAGAAATAGAAGATGCATTGGTGGTCATTTTCCTGTATTTCATGGACTATGGATCAGGACCTTTGGATTGGAGGGTAGCTAATGTAACCCCTCTTTTTAAAAAAAAGGAGGGGGAGAGAAAACAGGGAATTATAGACCGGTTTGCCTGACATCGGTGTGGGGAAAATGCTGGAATCAATTATTAAAGATGTAATAGCAGAGCATTTGGGAAGCAGTGACAGGATCGGTCCAAGTCAGCATGGATTTATGAAAGGGAATTCATGCTTGACAAATCTTCGAGAGTGTTTTGAGGATGTAACTAGTAGAGTGGATAAGGGAGAACCAGTGGATGTGGTGTATTTGGAATTTCAAAAGACTTTTGACAAGGTCCCACACAAGAGATTAGTGTGCAAAATTAAAGCACATGGTATTGGGGGTAATGTACTGACGTGGATAGAGAACCGGTTGGCAGACAGGAAGCAAAGAGTAGGAATAAACGGGTCCTTTTCAGAATGGCAGGCAGTGACTAGTGGGGTGCTGCAAGGTTCAGTGCATTGATCCCAACTATTTACAATATATATTATGATTTAGACGATGGAATTGAAGGTAATATCTCCATGTTTGCAGATGACACTAAGCTGGGTGGCAGTGTGAGCTGTGAGTAGGATGCTAAGAGGCTGCAGAGTGACTTGGACAGGTTAGGTGAATGGGCAATTGCATGGCAGATGCAGTATAATGTGGATTATTGTGAGGTTAACCACTTTGGTGGCAAAAACAGGAAGGCAGATTATCTGAATGGTGAGAGATTAGTAAAATGGGAGGTGCAAATAGACCTGGGTGTCATGGTACATCAAGTCACTGAAGGTAGGCATGCAGGTCCAGCAGGCAGTAAAGAAAGCAACTGGCTTGCTGGCCTTCATAGCGAGGGGGTTTGAGTATAGGAGCAGGGAGGTGTTACTGCAGTTGTACAGGGCCTTGGTGAGGCCACACCTTGAGTATTGTGTGCAGTCTTGGTCTATTAATCTGAGCAAGGACTTGCTTGCTATTGAGGGAGTGCAGCGAAGGTTCACCAGACTAATTCCCGGGATGGCAGGACTGAAATATGAAGAAAGAGTGGATCAGCTAGGCTTACACTCACTGGAATTTAGAAGAATGAGAGGGGATCTCATAGAAACATATAAAATAATGACGGGACTGGACAGGTTAGAGGCAGGAAGAATGTTCCTGATGTTGGGGAAGTCCAGAATCAGGGTCACAGTCTAAGGATAAGGGATAAGCCATATCGGACTGAAATGAGGAGAAACTTTTTCACCCAGAGAGTGGTAAACCTGTGCAATTCTCTACCACAGAAAGTTGTGGAGTCCAGTTCGTTGGATATATTCAAGAGGGAGTTAGATGTGGCCCTTACGGCTAAGGGGATCAGCGGGTATAGAGAGAAAGCGGGAGTGAGGTACTGAAGTTGCATGATCAGATTGAATGGTGGTGCAGGCTCGAAGGGCCGAATGGCCTACTCCTGCACCTATTTTCGATGTTTCTTTCCATTCTTGGTGTGTGAATGTGTTCTGCGCTGTATCTGTCCATTTCTGTTATGTGAATGTTAGCTCTACTCCATACCCGTCCTTCTCCAGTATGTTAGTATTGTTTTACTCTGTACCACAAATTCCTGAGAGAGTATTGGGTTTTACTTTCCAACTGTCAATTTGTGTTATGGAGGTGAGTTTTCTGCTGAATCTGTCGGTCTCTGGTAAATGAGTCTGAGTTTTACTCTGTATCTATCTGTCTCTGGTATGTGAGTGTGGGCCTTTATCTGTATCTCTCCATTTCTGTTATGGGAGCCTGGGTTTTATTCTGTACCTGTCAAGTTCTGATCTGTGATTGTGGGCCTTACTTTATACCAGCCAGTTTCTGTTTAATTGTGAGTGGACTTTCCTTTGTACCTGTTAGTTTCTGGAATGAAAGAGAGATCTTTACCCTGTACCTGTCAATTACTGGTTCGTGAGTCTGGGCATGTCACTGTATGTCAATTTATGTTAAGGGAATATGGATTTTAAGATGTCAGCCTCTGATATGTGAGTATGGGTTTTATACTGTATCTCTCAGTCTCTGATATATGAGTATGGGTTTTATACTGTATCTCTCAGTCTCTGATATGAGAGTATGGGTTTTATACTGTATCTCTCAGTCTCTGATATGTGATTATGGGTTTTATATTGTATCTCTCAGTCTCTGATATGTGAGTGTGGGTTTTATACTGTATCACTCAGTCTCTGATATGTGAGTATGGGTTTTATACTGTATCACTCAGTCTCTGATATGTGAGTGTGGATTTTATACTGTATCACTCAGTCTCTGATATGCAAGTGAGTGTATTTTTCTGTAATTGTCAGGTTTTGGTGTGTGTTGAGGTTTAATCTGTGCCTCTCAGTTTCTGCTGCGGTAGTCTGAGTTTAATCTGTATTTTCCAGTCTCTGGTATGTGAACGTGAGAATCAATTTTAATTTTTACCTGTATTTCTCTGATATGTGAGTGAAGATTTTGCGTTCTCCATGTCATTGTTCAGATGTGTGTGTGTGGGTTTTACTCTGCCCCTATCAGTTCCTGCGATACAAGTAACAATTTTACTTACTGCCTTTCAGTTTTCCGATATGTGCCAATGAGATTTACACTTTACCTGTCACTCTCTGGTATGTAAGTGGGGATTTTATTCTGTTACTATCACTTTCATATATGTGGGTGTGTGTTGTATAGTGTATCTGTCAGTCTGTGGTACGGGAATGTGGGTTTTATTCTGCACCTGTCATCTTCTGGTATGTTCGGGGGGTTAAATACTGAATCCGTCAGATTCTGAAACATGAATATGGCTTTTGCTCTGTACCCATCAGCTTCTGATATGCGAGTGTGGTTTATACTTTCTGTTTGACATTTTTTCTGATAGATGATTGTCTTTTATTCTCTACCTGCCAGTTTCTGGCAAGTGAGTGTGGGTGTTTAATGTACCTGTCAGTGTGATCTGTTTCAATGGTGAAACAACATCTGATTCTACTGCTCCATGTGGCTGTAAGATTCACAATGTAACTCTGCCACTTCGGATCACTGTGGGACTGACAGCTTCTGCTGTCTGTGACAATAGGATTGAGGCCAGTTCTGTGTCTCTGCGCTCTGTGAGTGATAATCTACTTCCTGTGTGAAAGAAGGAGCTGCCTGCACTGTTCCTTGTATTCTGGGTGGAGGAAAGATCTAATTTGTTCTGGCTGGTTGAAGAATTTTGCTGTGAGAATAATAATACGAGAACATTATTAGTTCTAAGATATGGATGCGGAGGACAATATGATGTATCTGAGGGAGTGACAATGTAGCTCTCGATCATCAGCAACACGGTTTTGGGGAACTCAGCTCACCGAAATATAACGCGTCTTTAAAATATCTTCTCCCACTCTCCTCTCCTGGTACCTGCAATGGATGCACTTTGTGAAATTCCCCATATCCTCACTGTCAGACTGTCTTTCCACTGCTCACTGTCCAAGAAAAACAGACACGGTGAGATTGGAACTGAATCAGGAACATTCACTACTGATTTGGGGAAAGAAAGCAGCAATGATTTAAAAGAGCGAGGTGGTTTACTTTCTCTGTTACCTTACACTGTCCACACACAGCCCGAGAATGGCCTCCCCCTTCCCCCACTCACACCATGTCCCGGAACTAGTTCCTGCTCCACTCTGCCTCTTACACACAGTCCCCGAGGGAACTAAACCAGGAACGTTCACTACTGGTTTGGAGAGAGAAAGCAGCAGATTGTAAATAGCGGATTCTGACCATTCTGTCTCCCTTACCCTGGACACACACTGTCCACACACAGCCCGAGAATGGCCTCTCCCTTCCCCCACTCACACCACGCACTGACACTGGTTCTTGGTCCACTCTGCCCCTTACACACAGCCCCCGACTCCCCCTGAACTCCCCCCGGACTCAATGCTGATCTCTGAGCCTTACCCCGGGGTCGTGGTGTCTCCAATCCCGGCTGTTTTAAACCATCTTCTTCCACTCACTGAGTGAATGGTGATCCCAGGCAGGGCTGGGGCAGGGGAGGGTGCATGTGCTATTCTGCTCACTGGGAATGACACAGGGGGTGGGGCTGAACCGCGCATGCGCAGCTCTCTGTATTAATTCAATCTGTAAAATCCAATTTCCTTTTATCAGAATCTGAGCAAAGGAACTCAGCGGTTACTTTACCAAGATGGCCGCGCATGCGCTTTGCTGTTCACTGAACCAATATGGTGGAGGACTGACCCTGCCTTCCTGTACAAAGATGGCCGCCGTTACCCTGGGCCTGTGACCGGGAGAAAGCCTCGAGGCTGCAGCCGCCGATATTCCGGTTGTTATTCCGGGCTTCCGGCGGGCACCGGTTGTCTATGAAGCCTCCCCGGCTCCTCGCTGGTCCTTTACTCACCTCCGCCCCGCGGAGAATGGACTGTTTGGCGGAACAGATGTTCACCGTGTACTTTCCGCCATTACACGCACCGCGCATGCTCCAAACACAGCTCGGTCCCGCACCTGCGCACTGGGCCCCTGTAGTCTGGGCTCGGCACGTCCTCCGTCGCGGGGAATGCTGGGTAAATAGGAATGGAACGTCATGACTGGGACAGGATTTACTGGGCCCCCATTGGGCACTGAACATGTTCATTCTGGCACTCAGTCATTGTTCCTGCTGCTCTGTGTAACCCTGTCCCTGAGCTGGACAGTAATGTTCTGTCTCAGGATTGTTTCAAACACCCTGTGTCCAGTATTGGATTTCTCCAGAAAAATAGACTCATTAATGTTCCCGTCCCTTCCATTTTGGGCCTTTTCTTACTCCAGATTGTTTCACTTCTCACGTAATTCATCTTTTCCCACATCAAATCCCAAACTTGTTTCATTTGAGTATCCGGCTTGTGGATGTCTCAGACTGAAGCGGCGTGTCTCACTTTACACTCATTTAACGTTCCTTTCAACCAACCCTTGAAAGAACTATCTTTCGTAACACTGTAAATCTGTTATTTTCTGTATTTAACGATTGTTGAATGTGGTTAATAGATCTCCACACGTACTGCATGTGATCAACTTTGAAATGTTCTGACCTTTGTAATTGCCTTTGCTAATTTTGATGGGTTAGTTGATTACAATTACTTGTTACTAACATACCTTGCAGTATTTCTTGCATCAAAATAATTGTTTAAATACTTCCTTTATCAGGTGTTTAGCTTCCCCACTGATCTCTGTTTCTTCTTGTGGGGGAATCGAGAACGAGGTGGCAAAGTCTGAGCATAAGGGGGCGCCCATTTAAAATGGAAATGAAGAGGAATTTCTTCTCTCAGAGGGTCGTGAATCTTTGAAATTATCTACCCCAAAGAACAGTGGAGTCTGGTTCACTGAAAATATTTAAGTTGCAGATAGAGTGATTTTTGAAAGATAGTGGAACAAGGTTTATGGGGAGAGGGCAGGGAAATGGAATTGAGGCCAAGATCAGATCAGCCAAGATCTTATTGAATGGCGGGGTGTGCTGAAGGGGCCAGATGGCTACTGCTGCCCCTATTTCTTATGTTGTTAGCGTTGGTTAAGGGCTGGGTTTAGATGTAGGTTTAGTGGTTGTGGTTTGTGGTTATTTGTTAGGATTGGGATTAGTGATTCAGATAGTCAATAGGATATTCGGCTTAGGATCTAATGATTAACTTAGAAAGCCCTATTGGCAATGTAAGTGTTACTGGACATGCTCTTTTCCATTTCATGTTTTGAAACTCACAGAGCCGAGTCACAAAACAGCCTCACAATGTGTTCATTCAAGGAACCTTCTTTCCTGCGCAAGCCTAGTTTCCTCGCTTCTTTCTATCAAAAACACATGGTAATCTCTACATTTCTCATGGAAAAATAAATTAGTGACATTAGATTTGTGTATTTTGGAACAATAACAGATGGATACAATTGTTGCACTGGTTACATCGAATCATCAACCTGCCTAAAAAGGACTTCTGACAATAATCTGTCACCAGGCCCCACCAGTCACCGTCTGATTCCTCCATCGTCTCTTCATTCATTACCCACCTCTCCCACTAGAGCTGCTTTCACCGGCATGACCATTCTCCATACTGAGGCTCTCTCATTACTAAGCAGAGCATAATCACCGGCACGGACTGGTTAGTCTGAATGGCTCATTTCTGTGTCGTTCTGTAATTTTGCAGTCTCATTGTTAGTGGTCCCTCGATTTGATGATTCATTGTAACTGGTCCCTGGATTTGGTGCCTCAGTGTAAGGGGTCCACGGATTTGATGTCTCAGTGTAAGTGGTCCCTGGATTTGATGCCCCAGTACAAGTGGTCCCCTGATTTGGAGTCACAATACAAGTGGTTCCTCGTTTTAGTGTTTTAATGTAAGTGGTCCCTGGATGTTGTCATGTAGTCAACTATCATTGCAATCCATTTATAAGCTGACCTAAGTTGTACACCTTGAGAACATTGACCACAAAGGGGTGAACTTGTGGCAGACACTCCTAACCTGGACTTTCAGGTATAAAAGGGGAAACTCCACCCACCTTCATCGCTTGAGGTCTTGGTAATAAAGGTAACTGGTCACAGAGTGACCTTCTCTCAAGTATGGGCCTCGTATCCATTTATACTGTATAGCAAGGACATATCATTGTCGACGAGAAACTGGGATTTAAACCACGTGAGCATAGCCACGGGTAGCACAGAAGAGAGGTACTGTGTTGGCGATGATTTGAACGACTTTGAGAGACTACAGCAAAGTTTTGTTACTAAGGAATGGTTGGGACAAGATTCGGCCGACGAACGCAGAGCTCATCTCCTGACGGTTTGTGGATCCAGAACGTACTCCATGATGAAGGCCCTTCTAGCACCAGAGAAGCTGGGGACAAGACGTTCGAAGAGCTCAGTAAGTTGATCGGGGAACACCTTAAACTTACAAGCAGCATGCACATAGCGAGACACCAGTTTTACATGCACTGGCGGTGAGATGGGAAAAGCGTTCCTGACTTCATGGCAGATCTCCGGCGACTGGCGAGTTTATGTAAGTTCACAGATACAGGCAGAGCGGAGATAATGCGAGACTTTGTTATTGAGGGCATCGGGCATGATGGGGTTTTCAGGAAGCTGATTGAGACCAAAGACTTGACCTTGGAAGCGGCGGCTCTGATAGCCCAGACATTTATCTCAGGGGAGGAAGAGACCAGAATGATGTATGACAAAAATCTTGGCTCAAATGCGGCAAACGACCAGGGAATCAACATTGTTAACGCGGCACACAGTTCTCCAGGCAGACAAGGGCAATCGGACATGCCCCAGCGTGCAGTCGAACCCAAAAAGGGAATTCAACAGAGACAATGGCAAGCTGAACGGTGATTCATATGATTGCAATGGACAATGCGGCCAGTAATGGGGTCATCAACACCTGTTAATGGTACACTTCAGGAGAGTTATAGAGACAGTCAGAGACGATCGACTGGCAATGGACCTTTTGTTTCAAACAACGGGTCCTCCAGCTCATGCTGGAGGTGTGGAGCCAAACACCCAGCCAGAGCCCGCAGGTATCAGCAATATACCTGCAGAAACTGCAACGTCAGCGGTCATTTGGCGCGTACATGCAGGAAGCCTGAAGCCAGGTTAATGTACGAGGAGGACGGGCCCGATGTAAGCTCTACGAGGCCAAATAAATACTGGGGAAAATCACTGGAAGCTGAAGTTCAGCGAGTTCATGTGGAGCACATATACAGTTCATTTACCAAGACGCCACCGATAATGATGAAAGTGCTCCCCAATTGCATCCCAGTATTAATGGAGCTAGACACGGCGGCCAGCCAGTCCTTGATCAGTATCAACCAGTTTGAAAGATTGTGGGTGTCCAAGGCCAGGAGGCCAAAATTATTGCCGATTGATGCACAGCTACGGAGATCATTAGGAGAACAGGTTGCCACTCTGGATTGTCCTGGGGGACGGTCCTACACTACTGGGGAGGAGTTGGCTTGCTGTCATGAACTGGAAATGGGACGATGTCAATGCATTTCTTCTGTTGAGCGAGTATCATGCTCACAGGTCCTGGACAAATTCGACTCATTATTTCAACCCGGCATCGGCACTTTCATAGGGGCTAAGGGAGTGATTCACATAAATCCGGACGCCAGGCCAGTACCCCACAAGGCCAGAGCGGTGCCGTACATGATGTGGGAAAAAAATAGAATGCAAATTAGACCGCCTGCTGAGGGAAGGCATCATCTTGCCAGTTGAATTCAGTGACTGGGCGAGCCCGATTGTGCCGGTGCTCAAGGCGGATGAGTCGATCAGGATATTAGGCGCTTACAAGGCCACCATCAATCGGGTGCCACTCCAAGACCAGTACCCGCTACCAAGAGCGGAGGACCGCTTTGCGACACTATCCGCTGGAAAAACTTTTTCAAAATTGGAGCGGACCTCAGCTCACATGACCCGGGAGCTGGCGAGTAAGTCGAAAAGGCTGACCACCATCACGACACACAAGGGGTTGTTTGAGTATAACAGATGTCCGTTCGGGATTCGTTCAGCCACCGTGATCTTTCAGCAAAATATAAAAGCCTCCTCAAGTCGATTCCAAGGACGGTGGTTTTTCAGGACGACATTCTCATCACGGGTCGCGATGCTGAAGAACACCTCCATGACCTGGATGAGGTGCTACGCAGACTGGACCGGGTACGGCTGTGACTGAAAAAGGCAAAGTGCGTATTCTTAGCTCCAGATGTAGAATTCCTGGGGAGGAGGGTAGCAGCAGATGGGATCAGACCTACTGTGTCCAAAACGGAAGCGATCCGGAGAGGACCCATACCCCGTAACACGACGGAGCTGCATTCATTTCTGGGGCTCCTGAAATATTTTGGGAATTTTCTTCCCAAATTGAGCATGCTGATAGAGCCGCTACACGTGCTCCCACGCAAAAGTCGCGATTGGGTCTGGGGGAACAGCCAGGAAAGTTGCTTTTGATAGAGCACACAACTTGTTATGCTACAACAAACTGTTAACATTACATGGCCCATGCTCTACCTGCTTCTCTCTGGAAAGAGAGAAGACTGCCAGGAAGAATCCCAGACTGAGGAAATTCAGAATCACGGTCACCTTCACAGCTAGTAGCAGCGCTGTCCTTGTCATGGAATGAGGCTGCAGGTTTGGTTACAAGAGGTGGCAGAGTTCTGTGAACACCTCCGTTGTAAAGAGCAGACATCTCCCTCACTGCTTCTGGCTCAGGTTGACGTAAAAGAATTGCTCTTGGAAGGCCCTAGTTTGGCAGGAAATTTGAGCTGGAGACAGATCATATATCCCTAACATCCCTTTTGGCCGACAACAAGGCCATAAATGCGAATGCGTCGGCCAGCATACAGAGGTGTGCACTTACGTTAGCTGCCTATGATTACACAATTGAGCATAGACAGTGCACTGAACACTGTGCCGACGCACTCAGCAGGCTCCCACTTGCCACCACTGAGGGGGCAACTGAGCATGATGCTGAGATGGTCATAGCTGTTGAAGCTTTCGAAAGCGAAGGTTCACCTGTGACAGCCCGTCAGATTAAAGTCTGGACAAATAAAGATCCGCTACTGTCTTTTTATTAAGAAATGTGTCCTGAATGGGGACTCGGCAGCCACGTACAGGACATGCCCTGAGAAATTTAAACCGTTTCACAGGCACAAGGATGAACTCTAGATTCAGGCCGCTTGCCTACCAGGGGGAAACCGAGTAGTCATGTCCCAGAGGGGCAGAGAGGTGTTTATCAGAGAACTTCACAATAAGCACCCGGGCATTATCATGATGAAGGCAATTGTCAGGTCACACATTTGGTGGACAGGAATAGATGCAGACCTGAAACTTTGTGTTCGCAGGTGCAACACGTGTGCTCAGCTGGTCAACGCACCAAGGGAAGCCGCCCTTAGCCCCTGGTCCTGGCCCGCCGAGCCATGGTCACGCATCCATGTGGACACCGCAGGTCCTTTCATGGGAAAACTGTTTTTAGTTGTAGTAGACGCCTACTCCAAATGGATCGAGTGTGCCATTTTAAATTCAAGCACATCCTCTGCCACGGTAGAAATTCTACGGGCAATGTTCGCCACCCATGGTCTACCGGATGTCATGGTCAGCTACAATGGCCCGTGCTTCACAAGCATTGATTTCCAAGACTTCATGGCAGGCAATGGAATCAACCATGTCAGAATGGCTCCGTTCAAGCCGGCCTCAAATGGCCAGCGGAACGAACAGTGAGGATAATCAAACAGGGAATGCTCAGAATCCAAGGGGGTTCCCTTCAAAGGTGCTTTATCACGCCTCCTGTAGGCCAATAGGTCCCAACGACACTCGCTCACAGGGGTTCCACCCGCAGAGCTGCGAATGAAAAGGACTCTCAAAACCAGGTTATACCTATACACCCTGCTATGAAAGAAATTGTTGAGAGCAGGCGTCAGTCACAATGTGACTAGCATGACAGGAATGCGAGGGCGCAATTATTGATGTCAATACACTGTTTTTGTCCTTAATTACGCTGCAGGGCCCAAATGGCTTGCAGGCACTGTGATTGCCAAAGAGGGGAATTGGGGTTTTGGTAATTAAACTTACCAATGGACAAATCTGCCGCAAACACGTGGATCAACCTAGAAGGAGGTTCAGCAACCCCATAGAAGAAGCAGAGGAAGAACACGATGTAGAGTTTACTCCACCACAGATGACTGAACACCGGAACCAAGTGGAGGAGAGCCCAGTCACTGTGGGCAGTCCAGACAGGCCTGAGGTAGCGCAAACGACAGACACTCAGGCCAGCGCCCAACAACCGGAACCCCAACTCAAGCGCTCTACTAGGGAGTGTAAACCACCAGAGATACTTAACCTGTGATCTCAATAAGACTTTGCGGGGAGGTGATGTCATGTATTCAACTATCATTGTAACTCATGTATAAGCTGACCGAAGTTGTACACCTTGAGAACATTGACCACAATGGGGTGAACTTGTGGGAGACACTCCTAACCTGGACTTTCAAGTATAAAAGGGGAAGCTCCACCCACCTTCATCACTTGAAGACTTGGTAATAAAGGTAACTGGTCACAGAGTGACCTTCTCTCAAGTATGGGCCTCGTGTGCATTTATACGGTATAGTAAGGACATATCAGATTTGGTGTCACAATGTAAGTGGTCCCTGGATTTGGTGTCACAATGTAAGGGGCCCTGGATTTGGTGTCACAATGTAAGGGAATCCTGGATTTCTGTCAACAGCACCTCAACATTGGGACTGTGGACATCCCCGCAGACCAGCAACACATTCAGCACAGAATGATCCCACTAAAATCTATTCCCAATTAACACTACCCACATTAATTCACCAGAAACAGCCCAGTGCCTGCAAGGAACTGCAGCCCCATGTCTAACTTCAGTGGAACACACAATACAAAACAATTTAAAGGAAAAATAAACCCATCATAGTTCAACAAAGCCAATTAATGTGTCGTAAATACCCCTCACTCATACCCCTCCTTCACCTCTACTCTCCAACTACCCCTCCCCAACTACTCTTTCGCCCCTACTCTCCAAACACCTCACCCGAACTCCTCTATCCCCACATTTCTGTCAAACCCTCAGCCCAACTCCTCTTTCACCCTTCTCTCCAAACCCCTCCCCCAACTCCTCTTTTCCCCCGACAATTTCATTTTCCACATCACTTACACAAGTCATCCACACTGGAAGTAAATCGAGGAGCTTCTATATAATGGTAAGGTGATCACTGGACAATAAAGTGCAGAGACTGGTGGGTGGCTGCTCATTACCCTCGGTGAGATTTAATCCCCTTACCACTGAATACTGCGGACAGACGGTCACCTTGGTAACGGAATCGTCATTGTGACATCACTTTCTAAACAAGGGCACACAGGACAATGGGTCATCAATAAATGGTAAAGGGATTAAACACTCTGCAATTACATCGTAAATAATAGGAAATAAATGCTGAAAAATAAATAGCGAAGATAATAGCTTATCTCTGTGGAATTCACGAGCAAACAATAAGAATGATGTGTTTAGTTTACACACACACACACACTTACACATATATATGTAGCAAAGACTTTGTGTGCACACTTTTCGTTTGTTGTGCTTAAGCTGATGCAATATGTTTTATTAGATCTTGCTGCGTCAGGATATAAAGATACCGCACGCTATTGCTCCTCCTGCTGCCTGGAGGAATGGAGCAGATATTTAAAGGGACAGGGACTCCATTTTATCTACCTAATTATACTTAAATGAACAGTCCAGTTTATCTCGGAGTGTCGGAGGACTTGACAAGCCGAGTTTCCATTAACAGTCGCTCCCTTCTGTACTGTGCAGTGATTGTAAAGCTATTTATTTTCAGTGACTTGAGCCTTTCTATAATGTTTCAGTTGTTTTTAATGATCCATTTGATTTGCTTTTATATTTGAAAGGATTTCAGAATTGTGCATTGCGACGAAGGTTTTGTTTAAAGGTGGAATTAAGTTTGTTTGGAAATATTCTTTCTAACCCTCCCCCAACCCCACAAATTTTAGAAGACTCTGCAATAATGACTGGGAAGGTCCCAAGTTGGGTCCTTGATCTGGGCTGTAAGTTGTTCTCAGTCAAAGCAGCAATTCAGGGGTTCTAATTGTCCTCACTACCACTGGGCTAAATATATGTAAAAATTATCCAGTGCCCTTGCTTTTGATACCGATCCAGTGACATCAACAGGGACGTGTGTGGATGTCACTTGAGGGAAGGATTGAACTCGGCTCTGATACATATCACAGTGGAAATTTCTATCCTGTACTTAAAGTAACAACTTTTGTAACCTCCATTCGCAGGGTATGAGAAGGGGAGGATCTGCAGCTTGGAATCTCAAATCAACCATCACGTCAAGATTTGAGGGAATCATCGGATTCATCAGGATCACCTTATCATCAGCCTTTGGAAAAACACCAATCACAGCGGGGAGAAACAGGCCATATGTTCTGTGTGTGGATGCACCTTCAACCAATCATCCAGCCTGTGAGACTCGTGTGCCCAGCTGACTCAACACTATAAATGTGGGGACAGTGGGAATAGATGGAGATGCGCGTCGGGTGAAAACACATCAGGGAGAGGCCGTTTACCAGCTGAGAGTGGAAAGAGATGCAGTCGCTTATATCAACAACTGCTGTAGGCACATGCTAAGTCCTGTCACTGAAAGTGATTAACAGACTGAATTTTGTGTTCAGTGATCCCGGACGTGTTAGCTATCCCTAACCTGGACACCAAGGCAAAGAGTGGTACTCTGGAAGGTGTGTGGAACTGGGACTTGTCCCTGAGAGTAATCAAAGGCATGAGAATGGAAACAATCGAGAGTTAGAAAGGAGAAAAGGCCTCAAATGGAGCAGTCGGTAACACAACATCAATAGTCGCCTCTTATCACAGAGATATCAAATATTGACACATTGTGTAATTTTAAATATCAAAATATTAAACTCCAGCCCAGTTTTCAGAATGACTAACATCAGCAGAAACAAATCCCAACTGAGAGAACAAACATGATTCAGTCATACTGTGATTAACAGCAGTAATAACAGTAGAACCAACCCCTGCAGTTATTTGTGAACTCGCAATTCAGATAACTGAATGAATCTCTTCCCACACTTCCCCAGTGTGAACTCGCTGGTGTTTCAGCAGATGATGGACTGAAACCCTACCCACACACGGAGCAGGAGAAAGGCCTCTTCCCGGTGTGACTGTGACAATGAATTTATAGATCACACGGGGAGCTGAATCCCTCCCCACAGTCTCCACATTCCCAAGGTTTCACCATGGTGTGGGTGTCCTTGTGTCTCTCCAGTTTGGACGATCAGTTGAAGATTTCTCCACACACACGACACGTGTACCTTCTCTCTGCTGTGAATGGTGCGAAGTTTTTTCAGGCTGTGTAACTGGTTGAAGCTCTTTCTAGTGCACTGGAACAATCTCACGCAGATGTTTGTGTGTCGTGGTGCTTTCCAGATGTTTGAAATATTGTCCCACAGAGAGAACAGACAAACATTCCTGCTTCCACATTCAAAGGCCGATGATGTTGATCGTTTCCACCTTACATGGTTGGGTTCAGACCTGCACCAGCTGTGTGCAAAGTGAGAATAAAATCAATGAGATGCTGATTTTCTCTGCTGGCCACTGGGTCTTTTGTGCTGGCCCAATAGGGTGAGACTGTGTTGCCCGATAGGCTGAGCCTGGGCTGGCCCAATAGGATGAGCCTGTGCTGCCCGATAGTGTGAGCCTGTGCTGGCCCGATAGTGTAAAACTGTGCTGGACCGATAGTGTGAGACTGTGCTGGCCCGATAGGGTGCGACTGTGCTGGCTCGATAGTGTGAGCCTGTGCTGGCCCGATAGTGTAAAACTGTGCTGGGCCGATCGGGTGAGACTGTGCCGGCCCGATCGGGTGAGCCTGGGCTGGGCCAATAGGGTGAGACTGTGCTGGCCCGATAGTGTGAGACTGTGCTGGCCCGATAGTGCGAGCCTGGATTGGCTCGATAGGGTGAGGCCGGGTTAGCCCAATAGGGTGAGCCTGTGCTGGCTCATTGGGGTGAGCCTGGGCTGGCCTGAGAGGGTGAGGCCGGGGTGTCCCAATAGGGTGTATCAGTGCAGGCCCAAGAGGGTGTGATGTCTTCTGTATAGCGTCCACATTTCTGAGCCATACAGAGGGGGTGTATTACACAGTCCTGAAGACCATGTGCTTGCTGAAAGCTTTCAACTCAAATTGCTGGAGAAATACCATCAACGATGTCTTCACAAGATCCTGCAAATCCCCTGGGAGGACAGATGCACCAAAGTTAGCGTCCTTGACCAGGCCAATATCCCCAGTATTGAAGCACTGACCACACTCGACCAGTTCCGCTGGGCGGGCCGCATTGTTCACAAGCCTGACAGTAGAATCCCAAAGCAAATGCTCTAGTCGGAACTCCTACATGGCATGCGTTCCTAAGGTGAGCAGAGGAATCGTTTCAAGGACACCCTCAAAGCCGTCTGATAAAGTGCAACATCCCCATCGGCACCTGGGAGTTCCTGGCCGAAGACTACGCGAAGTGGAGGAAGTGCATCCGGGAGGGCATTGAGCACCTCGAGTCTCATCGCCGAGAGCATGCAGAAATATACCACAGGCAGGGGGAGGAGCGTGCAGCAAACCAGTCCCACACACCCTTTCCTTCAACCACCGTCCATCCCAACTGGGACAGAGACTGTAATTCCCATATTGGACTGTTCAGTCACCTGAGAACTCACTTTTAGAGTTGGATCAAGACCTCCTCGATTTCGAGCGACTGCCTATGCTGATGATGAATAGGGTGAGCTTTGGATGGCCCAATAGGGTGAGCATGGGATGGCCCAATAGGGTGAGCCAGGTTTGGACCAATAGGATGAGCCCAGGCCCAGGGTCACCAGACAAAAATCAGCACAACAAGGCTCACTTTCTGGGGTCACTGACCTGGGCACAAACATGTGACAAATCAAACTGACAAACACCCTGAAGCCCCGCCCACACGTTGTCCCTGCACAAAGGAATACACAAGCGCCGTGAGACCCGCCCTGACCAAGATGGCGGCCGCTAAGCCCGCTCCCCGCCCGGGAAACAGTAACCACCAAGAAAGTAATCAAGAAAACATCACCGAAGGGCTGCAAGGAGCGCAGAAGGGGGAAGAAGGAGAGTTACTCCATCTGCATCTAAAAAGTTCACCCCGACACTGGCATCTCCTCCAAGGCCATTGACATCATGAACTCGGTTGTGAACGATATTTTGGAGCGCATCGCGGGTGAGGCTTCCCGTCTGGCCCATTACAACAAGCGCCGCACCATCAGCTCCCGGGAGATCCAGACCGCCGTGCGCCTGCTGCTGCCCGGGGAGCTGGCCAAGCACGCCGTGTCGGAAGGGACAAAGGCGGTGACCAAGTCCACCAGCTCCAAGTAAAACTGCGCGCTGTCCTGAGAGATCAAACCCAAACACAACGGCTCTTTTAAGAGCCACCCACAATTTCTCTGAAAGAGCTGCACGAACGCATCTCCCTTTAAACTTAAATCACTAATTATTTCCTGAACAATTGTGTGAGAACCTTTGGAGGTCCAGCTGTAGATTTAGTTTTGAATTCTCAGATAAGCAGCTTCACTCTCAGACCTGTTCATATACACCGCCTGTGGAATTAAAAGCATGTTTAGGGGCTGAGACTCAGATTTCAGTCACACATTCTCTCTCGCAAGTACTTATCAAATTTATTTTTCAATTCCTGTTGCGTCAGTTCGTTTATTAACCCGACACTCCCCGCAGTATAACAATCCAGAATGGGAGTTCTGATATAGACCATAACCAGGGCAGTTTGAACACTCTGTCTAATATGTCCTTACTATACAGTATAAATGCACAGGAGGCCCATACTTGAGAGAAGGTCACTCTGTGGCCAGTAACATTTATTATCCAGCACTGAAGTGATGATAATGGGAGGAGCTTCCCCTTTTATACCTGAAAGTCCAGGTTAGGAGTGTCTCCCACAAATGCACCCCCTTATGGTCAATGTCCTCACGGTGTCCAACTTAGGTCAGTTTATACATGGGTTACAATGACAGTTGAATACATGGCATCACCTCTCCCCAAAGTCTTATTGGGATCATTGATTAAGTCTCTCTGGTGGTTCACGCTGCCTTGTAGAGCGCTTGAGTTGGGGATCCAGTTGTTGGACCTTGGACTGAGTATATGCTGTTTGCCGTGCCTCAGGCCCGTCCGGACTGCACACAGTCACTGGGCTCTCCTCGGCTTGGTTCCGATGTTCGCTCCCCTGTGGAGGAGTGAACTCTATATCGTGTTCTTCCTCTGCTTCTTCTATGGGGTTGCTGAATTCCCTTTTTGTTTAATCCACGTGTTTGCGGCAGATTTGTCCATTGGTAAGTTTAACTATCAGAATCCTATTTCCCTCTGTGGGCAATCACAGAGCCTGCAAGTTATTTAAGCCCTGCAGTGTAGTTGAAGACAAAGACAGAGTCAATACATCGCACCCTCGCATTCCCGTCATGGAAGTCACATTGTGACTGGCGCCTGCTCTCAACAATTTCTTTCATGGTGGGGTGTATAATGGTTAACCTGGTTTAGAGTGTACTTTTCATTAGCAGCTCTGCGGGTGGAACCCCTGTGAGCGAGTGTGGTCGGGCTCTATTGGCCAACAGGAGGCATGTTTAGCGGCTTTGGACGGAACCCTCTTGGATTCTGAGCATCCCCTGTGTGATTATTTGCACTGCTCGTTCCACCTGACCATTTGAGGCCGTTCTGACATGGTTGATACCAATTCCTGCCATGAAGTCCTGGAATTCAATGCTTGTAAAGCACGGGCCATCGTCGCTGACCAAGGCGTGCGGTCGACCATGGGAAGTGAACATTGCACGTTGACTTTCTACCTTGGCGGAGGATGTGCTTGAATTGAGAATGTCACACTCGATCCATTTGAAGTAGGCGTCCACTGCAACCCAAAACATTTTTTCTCATGAAAGGACTTGCGTAGTCCACATGGATACATGACCATGGTTTGGCGGGCCAGGACCAGGGGCTAAGGGGGGACTTCCCTGGGCGCATTGCCCAGTTGGGAACACGTGTTGCATCTGTGAACTCAAAATTCCAGGTCTGCATCTATCCCTGGCCAACAAACGTGTGACCTAGCAATTGCCTTCATCATGACAATGCCCGGGTGTTCATTGTGGAGTTCTCTGTTGAACAGCTCTCTGCCCATCTGGGGCATGACTACACGGTTTCCCCTCAGTAGGCAATCGGCCTGAATCGAGAGTTCATCCTTGCGTCTGTGAAATGGTTTGAATTCCTCTGGGAATGCCCCGTACGTGGCTGCCCAGTCCCCATTTAGGACACATTTATTGACTAAAGACAGTAGTGGGTCTCTATTTGTCCAGATTTTGATCTGACGGGCTGTCACAGGTGAGCCTTCACTTTCGAAAACTTCAACAGCCATAACCATCTCAGCAGCATGCTCAGTTCGCCCCTCGGTGGTGGCTAGTGGGAGCCTGCTGAGTGTATCGGTGCAGTTTTCCGTGCCCGGTCTGTTCTGAATTGTGTAATCATCGGCGGCTAACGTGAGTGGCCCGTCTGTATGGGGGCCAATGCATTTGCATTTATGGCCTTGTTGTCAGCCAAAAGGGACGTTCGGGGTTTGTGATCTGTCTCCAGCTCAAACTTCCTGCCAAACAGGTACTGGGTCATTTTTTTTACACCATATATCCATTCAAGCGCTTACTTTTCTACCATCCCGTAGCCCCGATCTGCCTGGGAAAGAATTCTGGAGGCATAAGCTACCGGCTATAACTGACCATTGGCATTCACATGCTGCAACACACACCTGACCCCATAGAACGACGCATCGCATGTTAAATCAAGTTTCTTACATGGGTCATATAGCGTTAACATATTGTTGGAGCATAACAAATTTTGTGCTCAATTAGAAGCCCTTTCCTGGCTGTCTCCCCCAGACCCATTCACGACCTTTGTGCAGGAGCACGTGTCGCGGCTCTAACAGCCTGCTCAATTTGGGAAGAAAGTGACCAAAATAATTCAGGAGCCCCAGGAATGAATGCAACTCCGTCGTGTTACGGCGTCTGGATGCTCTCTGGATCGCTTCCGTTTTGGACACAGTAGGTCTGATCCCGACTGCTGCTACCCTCATCCCCAGCAATTCTACTTCTGGAGCTAGGAAGATGCACTTCACCTTTTTCAGTCGCAGACCTACCGGCCATCGCAATCGGGGTAAGTTTGCCGCCTCGCAGGCCAGAAATGATTTATGGTACCTTACAGCAGGATTTTATAACAGCAAACCTGTTGCACTGTCTGTCGGCGGTGACCAGTTTATAAGCAACAATGTCTGAGGGTCATTTCTGATCAGGAAACGAACCGTTTAATTACAGAGATTCAATGTTAATTTAGATCTGGGATAATTGTGATCCATAGAGCATTAACCTGCCCTTACATTGATACTGTGAGTGGCTCGGAAAGGAGCCTTTGGTTTATAAGCTTAAATCCTGTCCGCTTTACTTGCTCTTGGACACACTGGTGGTTTTCTTGGGCAGCAGCACAACCTGTATATCAGGCAGCATTTCGCCCTGAGCGATGGTCACCTTTCCCAGCAGCTTGTTGAGCTTCTGGTCGTTGCGGATGGCCAGCTGCAGGTGTCTGGGGATGGTTCGGTTCTTCTTGTTGTCGCGGACCGGGTTGCCGGCCAGCGCCAGGATTTCAGCCGGTCAGATACTCGAGCACAGCAGCCATGTAGACCGGCACCGGCACCCACACGCTCAGCGTAGTTCCCCTTCCGCAGGAGCCTGTGAACACGGCCCACAGGGAACTGCAGTCCTACCCGGGAGGAGCGAGACTTTGCCCAGGCCCGAGCTTTACCGCCGGTTTTTCATCTTCGAGACATTCCCACAATCTACACGTTCATGGAAAGAATGAGAAACTCCTCCCACATCTGCCTTATACCTTCTAGAGGAATGCAGCGAGCGAACTAGTGATTGGTCGCTCTGTGGTGAATTTCATTGGTCCTTTCGGATGACCAATCGCAGCCTGTTTAGCCCACCAAAGAAACCTGTGCGGAAATGACTGTTCTCAACAGTCAGTCTTCGAAGGATTTAGAAATTCAAAAATCCCGCCAATAATTGTTAAAATTGCGGATTATGTTAGTAACTTCCCCATTAGCCAAATATTTCCTAACACTTTTTGTTTCCCTTTGTCTTAATCCACATTTCACTTCCAAATTCCAGGCTGTTACAATCAGGATTAAATTCGGGTTCAGTTTCAAATAATATGTAATGGGAGGGAATCACTCCCTACTTATTCTGTAACGGGACACAATCCACTCAATCTTTGTAAAAGTTGGATTTCATAGATTATCGATCGATCCCCCGCACAGGCAGCAGTGAGACCAGAACTGAGAGGTCTTCTGTGAAAAGGGAAGAGGGACAGAATGTTCAAACTGCCCCGGTTCTGGTCTCTGTAAGAACTCCCATTCTGGGTTGTTACACTCGGACTCGAAGGTTAATAAACGGTTTGACTCCTAAGTCGAATTTTCTTTTAAATTGAAAAGGGCGTGAGAGAGAACGAGGTGGCTAAAGTCTGAGTCTCATAGTAAAACAAGTTTCTAATTCTTCGGCAGGCGCTGTAAATAAACAGGTCTGAGAGCAAATGGAAAGGGCGACCAGGGACCGTGTTTGTAGTCTAGGGCGCGAAAAGGAAGAACCGGACAGTAAAATCAGTTATCTGAGAATTTAAAACTAAATCTACAGCTGGAACTGCAAAGGTCCCCACACACTTGTTCAGGAAATAATTACAGTAAATTGAGTCTACAGGGAGATGGGTTTGTGCAGCTCTTTCAGAGAGGTTGTGCATGTGTGCAGGGACAAAGGGTGGGCGGTGCTTCAGGATGTCTGTCAATTTGATTGGTCACATGTTCATGTCCAGCTCAGTGGCCCCTGATAGGGAGCCTTTTTGTTCTGATAGTTGTCTGGCGACCCTGGGCCAGCACGCCTCACCCTATTGGGTCAGACCAGCCCACGCTAACCGTATTGGGCCAACCCAGCCTCACCCTAATGGGCCAACACAGTCTCATCTCCTTGGGTCAGCCCGGGCTCACACTATTGGGCCAGACCGGGCTCACCCTATTGGGTCACCCTGGCACATCCTATTGGGCCAGCCCGGGTTCAAACTATTGGTCCAGCACAAAAGGCCCAGTGATCAGCAGAGAAAATCAGCAGCTCATTTATTTTATTCTCACTTTGCGTACTTACCCAACCATGTAAGCTTGAAATTATGAATACCATCTTCCTTTGAATATGGAAGGAGAAACATTTTTCAGTTCTGTCTGTGGGAAAATATTTCAAACATCAGTGTGACTGTCAAAGCACCGAGACACACATACCCTTTCCGTGTGAGAATGTTCCAGTGCACTGACTGTGGAAAGAGCTTCAACTAGTTACACAGCCTGAAAAACATCGCACCACTCACAGCGGAGAGATGCTACACGTGTTATGTGTGTGGACGAAACTTCAACTGATCGTCCAACCTGGAGAGACACAAGGACACCTGCTCCATGGAGAAATCATGGAAATGTGGAGACTGTGAGAAGGGATTCAGTTCCCCGTCTGATCAAGAAATCCATCATCACAGTCACACTGGGGAGAGACCATTCACCTGCTCTGTGTATGGCCAAGGTTTCACTCAGTCATCTGATCTGCTGAAACTCCAGCGAGTTCACACTGGGGAAGTGTGGGAAGGGATTTACTCAGTCATTTGAATTGCGAGTTCGCAATTGACTGCAGGGGTTGGGTTCTACTGTTATTACTGCTGTTAATCACATCCTGACTGAATCGTGTTCATTCTGTGAGTTGGGATTTGTTTCTGCTGATGTTAACCACCCATAAAACTGGGCTGGAGTTTACTATTTTGATATTTCAAATAACAGTGTGTCGATACTTGATGTCTCCATGATAAGAGGAGACAAATTGATGTCTTGTTATCGACTGCTTCATTTTGCGCCTTTACTCCTTTCTAACTCTAGATTGTATCAGTTCTCAGACCTTTGGTTACTCTCAGGACAAGTCACAGTTCCCCATACCGTCCAGAGTGCCTTGATGTCCAGGGTAGGGGTAGCTTACACGCCCAGGATCACTAAACACAAAATCCAGTCTGTTAATTACTTACAGATACTGGAATTTTCGTGTGTCCACAGCATCTCTCTCACCTTCATAGTGTGAATAGAGTATCACACCTGCAAAGCTGGTTTCAATTTAAATTTGAATCCACTCAGTAATTGTATTTTTTAAAATATCTACAAGTAAACCGATCACATCAACTAATTGTCAAAGGTTTACAGTCAACTAGATGGACAAGTAAAAACATCATGGCCCAATAACATAGCTCGATATTCACAGGAGAAAGTCTGTTATCTAAGTCCTCGAATGTCAGTTGGTGAGATGAGAGACTGAATCTCTTTCCACACTCAGCTGGTAAATGGCCTCTCACTGATGTGTTTCCACCGAACGCATATCTGCATCCATTCCCACAGTCCCCACATTTACAGTGTTTAGTCAGCTGGGCACACGAGTCTCAGAGGTTGACGAATGATTGAAGATCTATCCACGCACAGAACATGTCTACTGTTTCTCACCGCTGTGATTGGTGTTTTTCCAAAGGCTGATGATAACGTGACCCTAATGAATCTGGTGAATCTCTCAAATCTTGACGTGATGTTTGGTTTGAGTTACCAAGCTGCAGATTCTTCCATTCTAATACCCTGCAAATGTAGGTTACAAAAGTTGTTCATTTAAGTACAGGATATAATTCAGAATAGACAAATCTAGATTCTATAGGACATTCTGTCCCCTCCTGTCCCTCCAAAGATGTAAAAGCCTTATTATAGACACTCTCCCTCCATCCTTACTGTCTAAAATCAACTGCGAGTTACTTTCTCCAGGAAGTGCTGAATCTGGCTGGGTGCAATTCCACAGAAATTTGTTAACCTCTGGTGCTTCACCATCAGTCGACTCAGTGAGTGGCTGCAGGATTTCCACTGTGGTCGGCATCAAAGCCGAATCCAATCCTACCCCCAAATGACATCCACAAACCTCCCAATTGATGTCACTGGATCAGTATCAAGAGCAAGGACAGTGGCTAATTTTTACTCATATTTACCCAGTGGTACTGAGGACAATTATAACCCCTGAACTGCTGCCTTGGCTGAGATCAACTAACAGCCCAGACCAAGGACCGAACTTGTGAATTTCCCAGTCAGTATTGCAGAGTGTTCTAAAATGTGGGGGGTTGACGGAGGGTTGGAAAGAATATTTTGAAACACATTTTACTCCACATTTAAACAAAACCTTCATCACACTGCACAATCATGAAATTTTTCCAAATTAAACAAGCAAGTCAAATGGATTATAAAAACAATGTGCCATTTTAGAAAGGCTCAAGTCAATCGAATAGACAGCTTTACAATCACAGGACAATACAGAAGGGAGCGAATGTTAATGGGAGCTCGGTTAGTGAAGTCCGCCGACACACTGAGTTAAACTGGACTGTTCCTTTAAGTATAAATCGGCAGAGAAAAGAGAGTCCCTGTCCCTTTAAATAGCTGCCCCATTCCCCCGGGCAGTGGGAGGAGCAACGGCGCGCAACCTCTTGAGGTACTGACACAGCAACCATCGCCGGATTGGTTCCCGCAAGTTCCTAAAGTCCTAAGAAATAAATTGCATCAGGTTAAGTAGGACAACTGAAAAGACTGCACATAGAGTCGGTGCTATGTGTGTGTGTGTGTGTACACAAAACAAATCATTCTTAATCTTTGGGAGAGATAAGCTACTTTCTGCACCAGTTATTATCCAGCATTTTATTTCCTATTAATTACAATGTAATTGCAGAGTGTTTAATTCATTTACCATTTATTGATGACCCATTGTCTTGTGTGCTATTGTTTAGAAAGTGGGAAGGGAATTAAATCTTTGCTCTGGGATTTGGACGCTGTGGGAACATCGGCGCAAAATCACACGTTTAAATACGAAATGTGTGTCTGTTTTCTCACATGTCGACCGGCTGTGAGATATGGAACTTTGAGTAAAAAATGGCTGTGCTCGTCCGCGAACCTCTCACATATCAAATGTGATCATTTCTAAGCAAGAATCATGCCCCTGGACCAAAGAGCCGCCGACAGTAAAAAGTGTAGCTCTAAGATTCTGACGGTAGTGAGAAAAGATATTAGGCCCATCGTGCTTGTGCTGTCCCTCAGAGAACTATCTAATTAGTCCCCCTCTCTACAGTCCTACATATGTTATCCTTTTGACGAATATGTTATTAATTTGAGACATGATATGAGCAAAGAACAGCATCCTTGCAAGTAAAAGGGGAATTTGGTGATGAGGTTAAATGTGAATGACAAACCGACCAGCTAGGTCAAAGCTGTAAGACAACGACGAAGAGAAATCGTACCCATGCGTGCAAAGCACAATAGATTAGCAGTCCATCGCCTTAATCTCTCGGCCACCTCGTCTCTGCTTTAACAATCGTCAGCCATTCAATCTCCTGCTTTTTGTAGACAAACAGAAATAATGTGCCAGAAAGTCCACTTCACAGCTTGCTCTGCCCGTGCATGCAGATCGACAATGATGAAAACTTGCCATGAGATTCATTAAGCAAACAGCCTTCCTTTCCTTCAGGTGAGTGAGTGGAAGAGATGATTGGTTTCTCGGCAGAATCACAACAAAGAATATAAAATTTCACGTAGCGAACTAAGTTGACCGCGGCATAAAATCACAAGTTTTAACGTGAAATATGTCTGTTTTCTCACATGTCGAGCGCTGTTAGAAGCGTAAATTTGAGTAAAACATGACGGGGCTCGTCCGGGATTTGGCCCGTGACCTCTCGCCATTCAAATGTGATCATTCCGAAGCGAGAATCATAACCGTGGACCAACGAGCCGCCGATAGTGAAAAGCGAAGCTCTCAGATTTTGACGGTGGTGAGAAAAGATATTCGGCCCATCGTGCTTTTGCTGTCCATCAGGGACCATTCTAATTAGTCCCCCTCGCCATAGTTCTGCAACTGTTCTCCTTTTGACGAATATATTATTAATTTGAGACATGACATGAGGAAAGTACAGCATCCCTGTAAGTAAAAGGGGAATTTGGCGATGAGGTAGAATGTGAATGTCAAAACGTGGTCAAGCTGTAAGCCAACGACGACGAGAATGGGATTCGGACCCTAGTGTGCAGAGCACAATGGATTAACAGTCCATCGCCTTAACCTCTCGGCCACCTCGTCGCTGTTTTAACACATCGTCAGCCATTCAATCTCCTGCTTTTTGTATCCAATCAGAAATAATGTGCAAGAAAGTCCACTTCAGAGCTTGCTATGCCCGTGCATGCAGATCGACAATGATGAAAACTTGCCATGAGATTCTTTAAGCAAACAGCCTTCCATTACTTCAGGTGAGTGACTGGAAGAGATGGTTGGTTTCTCGGCAGAATCACAACAAAGAATATAAAATTTCACGTAGCGAGCTAAGTTGACGTGCAAACTTCTGATAAATTTGCGGTTGTAATCGAAGTCAGACGCCTTATCCATCAGGCCACACAGCCTCTACCAGCACCGGCTCTTGTGTTGTTCTGTATATTGCGAGCAAATTCGGTGCAACTGCATTATCAAGAAGTGGATTTAGGAAAAGATGAGCATAGTTCGAGTGAATGAATAGATGCACTGCGATCTGGGTGCGCACCGGCGCAGGCAAGCCCAATATAAATTGGGACACACAGTTTAACAATTCGGTCATTGCAGCTGAAATCATACCCATTCTCAAACAATACAGGATGACCCGGGTTTATGAGAAAATCCGTTTTAAAGGGAAAGATTATGAACCGGAACTGACAACCAGCCCATTTAAACAGACACAGAATGATCCGGGACTGCAAGGACATCCCTTTTACCCAGATGCAGAATAACCCTTGACTGACAGCAGTTCCCTTTTAAAAGAATAATGTGAGATTTCGATAATCCCTGAAGGCAATTGTGCAGTGGGGCAGAGACTGTTATTGAAGCCACAGGTGATAAACAGGCAGGAAGGAGGGAGGGACGTAAAACCAGCCCAGTCTGAAATATATAAATATTTACATTTTAAGAAAATAAATGCATTTAAATTGTATTTAAAAAAAATTGAATTTGAGTTGTTTTAAATAAATAAATAATTAATTCATAATCTATGTATTTTTTGATTGAACGAAGGCTGTGTGACGAGAATAATTCCATTGGAAATGAGGGGTGCAGTCAATAAATACCCAAACACAGTAAGCCCATGGTGGAAGACAAGCCATGGGGGAAGATGTGGGCTGCAAGGGCGATCATTTAAAGTCGCGTGTGTCTTTCTGCTGGATCTGACAGCAGCTGCTTGTGCTGTGAAAGAGGTCAAATGTAATAGAGCCCAGCGCAGGCAGAACAGAAACAGCATATTTATTTTGGAAGTTAAAAATTTGGGATTATATATAAATACACACATATATATATACATGTATAAACAAAGTCAGTCATGTCTTGTCTTGGTTTAATTTGATTTGAATTTGAAAATAAGGATGGAGGATGTCATCATGTCACAAAGCCCACACGCAAGCCCTGCCTAAAATCGCTAGATTTCTAACTTGTGTATTTTCCCTTCTTTGAGATGTGGAATAGCAAAGTCCCACAGCAGATTCTTCTACCGTCAGAGAGTCCACGAAGGATTGTTCAATCAAATCAGTACGGTTTCAAGTTGCATGTAATGAATTTTTCTCACATGACAGTAAGATCGCACAGCACGTTTGCACACACTCTAGCTTACACAAACAGACAAACAAACTAAAATTCCTTAACCTCCAAAGGCAGGTTTTTAAATTTGAAATTGGAAATCCGGGACAGACAGCACATCCCTTTTTAACAGACACAGACTGATGAGGGTCTGGTAGCACACCATTTTAAAGAGACAGAGAATGATCCAGGACAGACAGCACATCCCCTTAAAAGAGACACGGAAATAGAATGAATAAAAACAGATAAATATGTAAAACTCGGCAGGTCGTGCAGATATTGTGGAGGAAGAATCCGTTTTCACGTAAAGTCGGATAATCATTCCGATATTTTAGGAAAAAGTTAAAGATTACAGATGTTTTCAACAAAAATAGCGCCTGGAAAAAATACGCAGCGAGAACGGTCAAATGGGAACGTCTGTGATACAGTGGAACGCGGGAGTGATTAAATAATAAATGGCACAATGGAGAAAGGCAAAGTGGGTGGTAATCGGGCAATAACGTAACAAAGGATGGTCCAGAGGAGGTGTTAGTGGGAACAGCAGAACCATTACCAGACAATGGGAGCGGTGCTTATCAGCCGTTACGTTGAACATAATGTTGAGGTCAGAAGGCGAGAACATGCCTACAATATAGGGTGTCACCGCCTTTTAATCAGACCAGGCAGCTTTGCCAGCCCGGATTGATTTCCTGTCCGCTTTGAATTCGGCAGCCAAGGGACGAATTCAAAAGGCAGCGTCTCTCATCTTTTCAGCTCGAGAGAAACAGGACGCACTCATATTCAGGGCAGAGGTGGAGATTGAAGCTGAATGTATGCTTATCCCAATTGAGGTGAACTTATGCGTTCAGACAGGAAGATGTACTGATCAAGTGTTGGCCGGAACCTAACAAGGGTTTCGGTTACCCAACGAGTCACAGAGCCGAGTACCTCTGAGATATTTTTACTTTACTCAGTTTGGCCGGTTTCACATTGCTCTGGGATTTGGAAGCTCATGGAACATCGGCGTAAAATCACACGTTTTAACGTGAAATATGTGTGTTTTCTTACATGTCGAGCGGCTGTTAGAAGCGGAAATTTGAGTAAAACATGACGGGGCTCGTCCGCGATTTGGCCCGTGAACTCTCGCATTTCAAATGTGATCATTCCGAAGCGAGAATCATAACCGTGGAACAACGAGCCGCCGACAGTGAAAAGCACAGCTCTCAGATTCTGACGGTGGTGAGAAAAGATATTATGGCCCATCGTGCATGTGCTGTCTCTCAGATACCTATCTAATTAGTCCCCCTCGCCATTGTTCTGCAACTGTTCTCCTTTTGACGAATATATTATTAATTTCAGACATGACATGAGGAAAGTGCAGCATCCCTGTAAGTAAAAGGGGAATTTGGCGATGAGGTTAAATGTGAATGTCAAAACGTGGTCAAGCTGTAAGCAAACGACGACGAGAATGGGATTCGAACCCTAGCGTGCAGAGCACAATGGATTAACAGTCCATCGCCTTACCTCTCCACCACCTGGTCTCTGTTTTAACACATCGTCAGCCATTCAATCTCCTGCTTTTTGTATCCAATCAGAAATAATGTGCAAGAAAGTCCACTTCAGAGCTTGCTATGCCCGTGCATGCAGATCGACAATGATGAAAACTTGCCATGAGATTCTTCAAGCAAACAGCCTTCCATTGCTTCAGGTGAGTGACTGGAAGAGATGGTTGGTTTCTCGGCAGAATCACAACAAAGAATAAAACATTTCACGTAGCGAGCTAAGTTGACCGGGACAGGACTCGAACCTGCAAACATCTGATAAATTTGCGGTTGTAATCGAAGTCAGACGCCTTATCCATTAGGCCACACAGTCTCTACCAGCACCGTTGCTTGTGTTGTTCTGTATATTGCGAGCAAATTCGGTGCAACTGCAATATCAAGGAGTGGATTTAGGAAAAGATGAGCATATTTCGAGTGAATGAACAGATGCACTGCGATCTGGGTGCGCACCGGCGCAGGCAAGCCCAATGTAAATTGGGACACACAGTTTAGCAATTCGGTCATTGCAGCTGAAATCATACTCCTTCTCAAACAATACAGGATGACCAGGGTTTATGAGAAAATCCGTTTTAAAGGGAAAGATTATGAACCGGAACTGACAATCAGCCCATTTAAACAGACACAGAATCATCCGGGACTGCAAGGACATCCCTTTTACCCAGATGCAGAATGACCCTTGACTGACAGCAGTTCCCTTTTAAAAGAATAAAGTGAGATTTCGATCATCCCTGAAGGCAATTGTGCAGTGTGAATCAGGACCACGCGGGGCAGAGAATGTTATTGAAGCCACAGGTGATAGACAGGCAGGAAGGAGGAAGGGACGTAAAACCAGCCCAGTCTGAAATATATAAATATATAATATTTTAAGAAAATAAATTCATTTAAAATGTATTTAAAAAAAATTGAATTTGAGTTGTTTTAAATAAATAAATAATTAATTCATAATCTATGTATTTTTTGATTGAACGAAGGCTGTGTGACGAGAATAATTCCATTGGAAATGAGGGGTGCAGTCAATAAATACCCAAACACAGTAAGCCCATGGTGGAAGACAAGCCATGGGGGAAGATGTGGGCTGCAAGGGCGATCATTTAAAGTCGCGTGTGTCTTTCTGCTGGATCTGACAGCAGCTGCTTGTGCTGTGAAAGAGGTCAAATGTAATAGAGCCCAGCGCAGGCAGAACAGAAACAGCATATTTATTTTGGAAGTTAATAATTTGGGATTATATATAAATACACACATATATATATACATGTATAAACAAAGTCAGTCATGTCTTGTCTTGGTTTAATTTGATTTGAATTTGAAAATAAGGATGGAGGATGTCATCATGTCACAAAGCCCACACGCAAGCCCTGCCTAAAATCGCTAGATTTCTAACTTGTGTATTTTCCCTTCTTTGAGATGTGGAATAGCAAAGTCCCACAGCAGATTCTTCTACCTTCAGAGAGTCAACGAAGGATTGTTCAATCAAATCAGTACGGTTTCAAGTTGCATGTAATGAATTTTTCTCACATGACAGTAAGATCGCACAGCATGTTTGCACACACTCTAGCTTACACAAACAGACAAACAAACTAAAATTCCTTAACCTCCAAAGGCAGGTTTTTAAATTTGAAATTGGAAATCCGGGACAGACAGCACATCCCTTTTTAACAGACACAGACTGATGAGGGTCTGGTAGCACACCATTTTAAAGAGACTGAGAATGATCCAGGACAGACAGCACATCCCCTTAAAAGAGACACGGAAATAGAATGAATAAAAACAGATAAATATGTAAAACTCGGCAGGTCGTGCAGATATTGTGGAGGAAGAATCCGTTTTCACGTAAAGTCGGATAATCATTCCGATATTTTAGGAAAAAGTTAAAGATTACAGATGTTTTCAACAAAAATAGCGCCTGGAAAAAATACGCAGCGAGAACGGTCAAATGGGAACGTCTGTGATACAGTGGAACGCGGGAGTGATTAAATAATAAATGGCACAATGGAGAAAGGCAAAGTGGGTGGTAATCGGGCAATAACGTAACAAAGGATGGTCCAGAGGAGGTGTTAGTGGGAACAGCAGAACCATTACCAGACAATGGGAGCGGTGCTTATCAGCCGTTACGTTGAACATAATGTTGAGGTCAGAAGGCGAGAACATGCCTACAATATAGGGTGTCACCGCCTTTTAATCAGACCAGGCAGCTTTGCCAGCCCGGATTGATTTCCTGTCCGCTTTGAATTCGGCAGCCAAGGGACGAATTCAAAAGGCAGCGTCTCTCATCTTTTCAGCTCGAGAGAAACAGGACGCACTCATATTCAGGGCAGAGGTGGAGATTGAAGCTGAATGTATACTTATCCCAATTGAGGTGAACTTATGCGTTCAGACAGGAAGATGTACTGATCAAGTGTTGGCCGGAACCTAACAAGGGTTTCGGTTACCCAACGAGTCACAGAGCCGAGTACCTCTGAGATATTTTAACTTTACTCAGTTTGGCCAGTTTCACATTGCTCTGGGATTTGGAAGCTCATGGAACATCGGCGTAAAATCACACGTTTTAACGTGAAATATGTGTGTTTTCTTACATGTCGAGCGGCTGTTAGAAGCGGAAATTTGAGTAAAACATGACAGGGCTCGTCCAGGATTTGGCCCGTGAACTCTCGCATTTCAAATGTGATCATTCCGAAGCGAGAATCATAACCGTGGACCAACGAGCCGCCGACAGTGAAAAGCGCAGCTCTCAGATTCTGACGGTGGTGAGAAAAGATATTATGGCCCATCGTGCATGTGCTATCTCTCAGATACCTATCTAATTAGTCCCCCTCGCCATTGTTCTGCAACTGTTCTCCTTTTGACGAATATATTATTAATTTCAGACATGACATGAGGAAAGTACAGCATCCCTGCAAGTCAAAGTGAAATTTGGCGATGAAGTTAAATGTGAATGTCAAAACGTGGTCAAGATGTAAGCCAACGACGACGAGGATGGGATTCGAACCCATGCGTGCAGAGCACAATGGATTAACAGTACAGCGCCTTAACCACTCGGCCATCTCATCTCTGCTTTAAAGCATCGTCAGCCATTCAATCTCCTGCTTTTTGTATCCAATCAGAAATAATGTGCAAGAAAGTCCACTTCACAGCTTGCTCTGCCTGTGCATGCAGATCGACAATGACGAAACCTTGCCATGAGATTCTTGAAGCAAACAGCCTTCCATTACTTCAGGTGAGAGACTGGAAGAGATGGTTGGTTTCTCGGCAGAATCACAACAAAGAATATAAAATTTCACGCAGCGAGCTAAGTTGACCGCGGAAAGACTCGAACCCGCAATTTTCTGATAAATTTGCGGTTGTAATCGAAGTCAGACGCCTTATCCATTAGGCCACACAGCCTCTACCAGCACCGGCGCTTGTGTTGTTCTGTATATTGCGAGCAAATTCGGGGCAACAGCAATATCAAGGAGTGGATTTTGTGAAAGATGAGCATATTTCGAGTGAATGAACAGAAGCACTGCGATCTGGGTATGCACCGGCGCAGGCAAGCCCAATGTAAATTGGAACACTATAGTTTAACAATTCGGTCATTGCAGCTGAAATCATACTCCTTCTCAAACTATACAGAATGTCCCGGGTTTATGAGAAAAAGGGAAAAATTATGAACCGGAACTGACAACCAGCCCATTTAAACAGACACAGAATGATCCGGGACTGCAAGGACATCCCTTTTACCCAGTTGCAGAATGAGCCTTGACTGACAGCAGTTCCATTTTAAAAGAATAAAGTGAGATTTCTATCATCCCTGAAGGCAAATGTGCAGTGGGGCTATGGACCCCGCGGGCCAGAGACGGTTATTGAAGCCACAGGAAATCGACTGGCAGGAAGGAGGGAGGGACGTAAAACCAGCCCACACTGAAACATATATATATTTGACATTTTAAGAAAATAAATACATTTAAATTTTATTTTAAACTCATTGAATTTGATTTGTTTGAAATAAATAAATAATTGAATCGTTAGCTGGATTTCTTTTTTGATAGAACGAAGGCTGTGTGAGCAGAAGAATTTCATTGGAAATGAGGGGTGCAGTCAATAAATACCCAAACACAGTAAGCCCATGGTGGAAGACAAGCCACGATGAAAGATATGGGCGACAAAGGCGATCTTTTAAAGTCGCGTGTGTCTTTCAGCTGGACCTGACAGCAGCTTCTTGTGCGGTTGAAAGAGGTCAAATGTAATAGAGCCTATGTGGTCAGAACAGAAAAAGCACATTTATTGTGAAAGTTAAAAAGTTCAGATTGAATTCATGTATACATATATATATACACATTTATAAACACAGTCTGTCTGTGAGTTATGTCTTGTCTTGTCTTGATCTGATTTGATTTGAATTTCAAAATACGGGTGGAGGATGTCATCATGTAACACAGCCCACACGCAAGCCCTGGCTAAAATCGCTATATTTCTAACTTGTGTATTTTCCCTTCTTTCAGATGTGGAATAGCAAAATCCCACAGCAGATTCTTCTACCGTCAGAAAGTCCACGAAGGAGTGTTCAATATAATCAGTATGGCTTCAAGTTGCAAGTAATGCATTTTTCTCACATGACATGAAATGCACAATAAGATCGCACACACGTTTGAACACACTCTAGCTTACACAAAGAAAAAAACAAACTAAAATTCCTGCACCCTCCAAAGGCAGTTTTTGAAATTTGAAATTTCAAATCAGGGACAGACAGAACATCTCTTTTAAACAGACAAAGAATGATGCGGGACTGATAGCACACCATTTTGAACAGATAGAGAATGATGTCGGACAGACAGCACATCCCCTTAAAAGGGACACGGAAACTGAATGAATAAAAACAGATCAATATGTAAAACTCAGCAGGTCGTGCAGATTATGCGGATGAAGAACCCCGTTTCAGTTCTGTCGGATAATCATTCCTATATTTTAGGAAAAAGATCAAGAATACAGATTTTTTCAACAAAAAGAGCGCCTGGAAAAAAATACGCAGCGACAAAGGTCAAATGGAAACGTCTGTGATACAGTGGAAAGCAGGAGTGATTAAATAATAAACGGCACAATAGAGCAAGGCAAAGTGGGTGGTATCGGGCAATAACGTAACAAAGGATGGTCCAGAGGAGGTGTTCGTGGGAATAGCAGAACCATTACCAGAGAATGGGAGCGGTGCTTATCACCCGATACGTTGAACCTAATTTTGAGATCAGAAGACAATAACATGCCTACAATATAAGGTGTCACCGCCTTTTAATCAGACCAGGCAGCTTGGACACCCCGGATTGATATCCTCTCCTCTTGGAATTCGGTAGCCAATGGACTAATTCAAAAGCCAGCTTCTCTCATCTTGTCAGCTCTAGAGAAACAGGACGCAGTCATATTCAGGCCAGAGGTGGAGATTGACGCTGAATGTATGCTTATCCCCTGTGAGGTGAGCTTATGCGTACAGACAGGAAGACATACTGGTCAAGTATTGTCCGGAACCAAACACGGGTTTAGGTTATCCAACCAGTCACAGAGCCGAGTACGTCTGTGATACTTTAACTTTACTCAGTTGGGTGAGTTTCACTTTGCTTTGGGTTTTGGACGCTGTGGGAACATCCGCGCAAAATCACACGTTTTAACATGAAATATGTCTGTTTTCTCACATGTCGAGTAAAAAATGGCGGGTCTCGTTTGGGATTTGGCCTGAGACCTGTCTCATTTCAAATGTGATCATCTCTAAGCGAGAATCATGCGCCTCGACCAACGAGCCGCCACAGTGAAGATGGTAGCTCTCAGATTCTGACTGTTATGAGAAATTATATTAGGCCCCTCGTGCTTGTGCTGTCCCTCAGAGACCTATCTAATTAGTCCACCTCCCCATAGTCCTGAAAATGTTATCCTTTTGACGAATTTATTGTTAATTTGAGACATGACATGAGCAAATACAGCATCCTTTTCAGTAAAAGGGGAATTTGATGATGAGGATAAATGTGAATGACAATAGGAGCAGGGGTGGGTCAAAGCTGTAATACAACACCGAGGAGGATGGGATTCGAAAAAATCCGTGTCAGAGTACAGTGGAGTTGCAATACACCGCTTTAACCTCTCGGCCATTTCATTTCTCATTCAGCGCAGCCTCAGCCGTTCAATCTCCTGCTTTTTGTATCCAAACATAAATAATATGCAAGAAAGTCCACTTCAAAGCTTGCTCTGCCCGTGCATGGAGAACGACAATGATGAAAACGTGCCATTAGATTGTTAAAGCAAGCAGCCTTCCTTTACTTCAGCTGAGTGACTGGAAGTGATGGTTGGTGTTTTGGCAGAATCACAACAAAGAATATAAAATTTCTGGCAGCCAGCTAATTGACCAAGGCAGGATTCGAAACCGAAATCTTCTGATAATTTCGTGCTTATAACCGAAGTCAGACGCCTTAAGCATTAGGCCAAGCGGCCTCTGCCATCAGCGTTTATTGTGTTGTTGGGTATATTGGGAGCAAATTCGGGGCAACTGCATTATCAAGGAGTGGATTTAGGAAAAGATGAGCATATTTCGAGTAAATGAACAGATGCCCTGCGACCTGGATGTGCACCGGCGCAGGCAACCCCAATGTACGTGGGAACGCAACAGTTTAACAATTCGGTCATTGCAGCTGAAATCATACTCCTTCTCAAACTATACAGGATGACCCGGATTTATGAGACAATCCGTTTTAAAGGGAAAGATTATGAACCGGAACTGACAACCAGCCCGTTTAAACAGACAAAGAATGATCCGGGACTGCAAGGACATCCCTTTTAACCAGATGGAGAATAAACCTTGACTGAGAGCAGTTCCCTTTTAAAAGAATAAAGTGAGATTTCTATCATCCCTGAAAGCAATTGTGCAGTGGGGCTCAGGACCACGCGGGGCAGAGACTGTTATTGAAGCCACAGGTGATAAACAGGCTGGAAGGAGGGAGGGACGTAAAACCAGCCCAGACTGAAAGCCAATTTTTAAATATAGATATATTTAATATTTTAAGAAAATAAATACATTTAATTTTTTTTTTGAATTGAATTTGATTTGTTTTAAATAAATAAATAATTGATTCATAATCCATATATTTGTGATTGAACGAAGGCTGTGTGATTGGAAGAATTCCATTGGAAATGAGGAGGTGCAGTCAATAAATACCCAAACACAGGAAGCCCATGGTGAAAGACAAGACACGAGGGAAACTATGGGCTACAAAGGCGATCTTTTAAAGTCGCGTGTGTCTTTCTGCTGGATCTGACAGCAGCTGCTTGTGCTGTGAAAGACGTCAAATGTAATAGAGCCCCGTGCAGGCAGAACAGAAAAAGTACATTTATTTTGGAAGTTAAAACGTTGGGATTGGATATAAATATACCTATATATATATATATATATATATATATACAAAGTCAGTCAGCCAGTCATGTCTTGTCTTGTCTTGTCTCGTCTTGTCTTGATTTCATTTGATTTGATTAGAATTTGAAAATAAGGGTGGAGGATGTCATCACATAACACAGCCCACACGCAAGCCCTCGATAAAATCGCTATTTTTCTAACTTGTGTATTTTCCCTTCTTTCAGATGTGGAATAGCAAAATCCCACAGCAGATTCTTCTACCGTCCGAGAGTCCAGGAAAGAGTGTTCAATCAAATCAGTACGGTTTCAAGCTGCATGTAATGCATTTTTCTCACATAACAGTAAGATCGCACAGGACGTTTGCACACACACTGGCTTACAGAAACACACAAACAAACTAAAATTCCTGCACCCTCTCAAGGCAGGTTTTGAAATTTGAAATTTGAACTCCGGGACAGACAGCACATCGCATTTAAACAGACACAGAATGATGCAGAGCTGATAGCACACCATTTTAAATAGACAGAGAATGATCCCAGACAGACAGCACATCCCCTTAAAAGAGACACAGAAACAGGATGAATAAAAACAGATAAATATATAAAACACAGCAGGTCGTGAAGATTCTGTGGATGAAGAACCCGGTTTCACGTTCTGTCGGATAATCATTCCGATATTTTAGGAAAAAGTTCAAGATTACAGATTTTTCAACAAAAATAGCGCCTGGAAATAATACGCAGCGAGAAAGGTCAAATGGGAACGTCTGTGATACAGTGGAACCCAGCAGTGATTAAATAATACATGGCACAATGGAGAAAGGCAAAGTGGGTGGTAATCGGGCAAGAACGTATCAAAGGATGGTCCAGAGGAGGTGTTAGTGGGAATAGCAGAACCATTACCAGACAATAGGAGCGGTGCTTATCATCCGATACGTTGAAACTAATGTTGAGGCCAGAAGACGAGAACATGCCTACAATATAAGGTGTCAACGCCTTTTAATCAGACCAGGCAGCTTGGCCACCCCGGATTGATTTTCTGTCCGCTTTGAATTCGGCAGCCAAGGGACTAATTCAAAAGCTAGCTTCTCTCATCTTTTCAGCTCTAGAGAAACAAGACGCACTCATATTCAGGGCAGTGGTGGAGATTGATGCTGAATGTATGCTTATCCCAATTGAGGTGAGCTGATGCGCACAGACAGGAAGATATACTGATCAATTATTGGCCGGAACTAAACACGGGTTCAGGTTATCCAACGAGTCACAGAGCCGAGTACCTCTGAGATACTTTAACTTTACTCAGTTGTGTGAGTTTCACTTTGCTCTGGGATTTGGATGCTGTGCGAACAATCACCGCAAAATCACACGTTTTAAAGTGAAATATGTCTGTTTTCTCACATGTCAAGCGGCTGTGAGGAGCGGAACTTTGAAAAAAAAATGGCGGGGCTCGTTCGGGATTTGGCCCGAGACCTGTCGCATTTCAAATGTGATCATTCCAAAGCGAGAATCATACCCCGAGACCAACGAGCCGCCGACAGTGAAGAGTGCAGCTCTCAGATTCTGACGGTAGTGAGAAAAGATGTTAGGTCCATCATGCTTGTGCTGTCACTCAGAGACCGATCGAATTAGTCCCGTTCTCCGCAGTCCTACAAATGTTATGCATTTTAGGAATATATTATTAATTTGAGACATGACATAATCAAAGTGCAGCATCCTTGTCAGTGAAAGGGAAATTCGGCGATGAGGTTAATGTGATTGACAAATTGACCATATGAGTCAAAGCTGAGCACAAATACGATGAGGATGAGATTCGAACCACTGCGTGCAGAACAAAATTGATTAGTCGTCCATCGCCTTAATTCCTCGGCCACCTCGTCTCTAATTCAACCAAGCGTCAGCCTTTCAATCTCCTGCTTTTTGTAACCCAACAGAAATAATGTGCAAGAATGTCCACTTTACAGCTTGCTCTGCCCGTGCATGCAGATCGACAATGATGAAAACTTGCCATTAGATTCTTAACGCAAACAGCCTTCCTTTACTTCAGATGAGTGACTCGAAGAGACGGTTGTTTTTTCGGCAGAATCGCAACAAATATAAAATTTCACGCAGCGAGTTCATTGACCGCGGCAAGATACGAATCTGCAATGTTTTGATAAGTTCGCGGTTATAATCGAAGTCAGACGCCGTATCCATTAGACCACGCGGCCGCTGCCATCAGCTTACAATGTGTTGTTGTGTATATTGCGAGCAAAATCAAGGAGTGGATTTAGGAAAAGATGAGCATATTTCGAGTAAATGAACAGATGCACTGCGACCTGGGTGCGCACAGGCACAGGCAACCCCAATGTAAATTGGAAAACAGCAGTTTAACAATTCGGTCATTGCAGCTGAAATCATACTCCTTCTCAAGCAATACAGGATGACCCGGGTTTATGAGTAAATCCGTTTTAAAGAGAAAGATTATGAACCGGAACTGACAACGAGCCCTTTTAAACAGATGCAGAATGATCGGGGACTGCAAGGACATCCCTTTTACCCAGATGCAGAATGACCCTTGACAACCGCAGTTCCCTTTTAAATGAATGAAGTGAGATTTCTATCATCCCTGAAGGCAATTGCGCTGTGGAGCTCAGGACCACGCGGGACAGAGACGGTTCATGAAGTCACAGGTGATAGACAGGCAGGAAGGAAGGAGGGACGTAAAACCAGCCCAGACTGACAACCAATTTACAAATATATATATAATAAACAACTTAAGAAAATAAATACATTTCATTTTTAATTAAAAATAATTGAATTTGATTTGTTTTAAATAAATAAATAATTGATTTATAATCTCAATATTTTTTGATTGAACGAAGGCTGTGTGACTGGAAGAATTTCCTTTGGAAATGAGGGGGTGCCTCTTATCAACAAAGGCAGACATTGATGTGGAGATTCAGCATCGCCACCAGTGATCCAGTGCAGCCTTCGGCCGCCCGCGAAAAAGACTGTTTGAAGACCCGGCCCTCAAATCTACCACCAAACTCATGGTCTACAGGGCTGTAATAATACCCGCCCTCCTGTATGGGTCTGAGGCATGGACGACGTGCAGAAGGCACCTCAGGTCGCTGGAGATATATCACCAACGATGTCTCCGCAAGATCCTGCAAATCTCCTGGGAGGACAGGCGCATCAACATCAGTGTCATCGACCAGGATAACATCCCAGTATTGAAGCACTAACCACACTCGAGCAGCTTCGCTGGGCAGGCCACATAGTACGCACGCCAGATGTGAGACTCACTGAGCAATGCTTTATGCGGAGCTTCTTCATGGTAAACGAGCCAAAGGAGGACAGCGTAAACGTTATAATGACACCCTCAAAGCCTCGCTGGTAAAGTGCGACATCACCACTGACAGCTGTGAGACCCTGGCCGCAGATCGCCCGAGGTGGAGAAAATCCATCAGGGAGGGCTTTGAGCTCTTTGAGGCTCGATGCAAGGAGCATGAAGAGCCCAGGCGCACGCAGCAGAAGGAGCGTGCGGCAAACCAGCCCTACCGATCCCTTCCCCTGACGAAAGTCTGTCCCACCTGTGAAATGGTCTGTAGCTTTCGTATCGGACTGCTGAGCCATCAAATAATTCACTTTGGGAGCGGAAGCAATCCTCCATAGGACCCCTGGACCTGATGGCTTATATCCTGTGGATACAACCAATGCATCCATAGGATATAAGCCATCAGGTCCAGGGGACTTGTCCGCCTTTAGTCCCATTATTTTACCTCATACTGCTTCATTAGTGATAATGATAGTATTAAGTTCCTCCCTCCACATAGCCCTTGGATTATCCACTATTTGGATGTTTTTACTGACTTCTACCGTGAGAACTGAAACAAAATATTTGTTCAAAGTCTCTGCCATTTCCCTGTTCTCGATTATTAATTGCCCAGTCTCATCCTCCAGGAGACGAACATTTACTTTAGCTTCACTTTTCATTTTTACTTACCTGTAGAAACTCTTACTATCTGTTTTTTATATTTCGTTCAAGTTAACATTCATAATCTACCCTCTTTTAATCATATTTTTAGTCGTTCTTTGCTGGATTGTAAAAATGTCCCAATCCTCTGGACTCGCACGAGTGGATGATTGGCTGAGCGTGACGGAACAGGTGGCCTAAAATTTGCTGCAAAATAATTCAGAACACTTGCAGCTCAAATGACCTCCAAACAGAGCGGATTACGTGCCAATGCCTACAGCTACTGATTCATTGCGAACAGGGCTCGAACTTACTCAGAAGCAATTCGATTACATTCCTAATCGAATGTTTTAACCACCCAGCCAAGGCAGCTAGCAGGTCGCATTTTTTTAAACACACACTGAATGAAGCAGCACTGAGAGCGCAACCGTTTTAAACAGATAAAGACTTATCCTAGACTGACAGTACAACAACTTGATGTCGCTGTATTACACAATAGAAAGCGGGAATGGATGAATCGCTTTCGGCGGGAATTAAATGATGTACTCCCTGCTTGTCTCAGCTAATCAGCTTGTTAGTCAAGGGGTATGATTGTCAATTATATAGGGAAAATAATGGAACCCTTACTAATGGAGAAAATAGAAGAACATCTAGAAACCAAAAGTATAAAAATGAATAATCAGCATGGATTTCAACAGGGAAAGTCCTGTGGACCAAACTCATAATTTTTGATGAGGTTATAGAGAGGGTAGACATTGATCATGCAATAAGTGTAATGCATCTAGATTTCAAAAGACCCTCGCTATGAAACCCAATAATAGGCTGCTAAGCAACGTCAGGATATAAGCAGCAGAATGCATAGCGAGCTATCTTCAACACTGAAATCAAGATTGGAGATAAAAGGCAGATATTCATATTGGCAGAAGATGGGTAGTGGTGTTCCAAAAGGGTCAATGCCGGAACCACTATTGTTCACAATTTATATTAACGATTTAGAATTTGGAACTAAAAACAGAATTTCCAAATTTGGCAATGATACCAAATTGGCGGAAATTTATACTGAGGAGGACTGCAACAAATTAGGACAACATTAATAAGCAAGCAGAATGGGCATATAATTTTCAATTAAGTTCCACACACATACATGTGAGGTATTACATTTTGGTAGGAAGAATATTGAGGTCACTTATTACTTGGCGCAAATGACTCTAGGTGTGGTAGAGGAACAATAGGATCTCTGAGTACAATTACACAAATCACAAAAATTGTGACAGAGTTTAGCAAGGAATGATAAAGGTAACTAAGCAGTGGAGGTTATTTCTAGTGGTATAGAATTGCAAAATAGGAAGGTTATGCTAAACCTGTATTGAACCACGATTAGACCACAATTAGAGTACTACATGCAGTTCTGGTCATCCTATTATAAAGATGATATAGAGGCACTTGGGAAGTTGCAGAGAAGAATTACACGGATGCTACCAGAAATGGGAGGTTATTCATAAGTGGAAATAATAAACAAGCTGGGTCTCTTTTCTCTTGAAGATTGATCTATAGGGGTGACCTAATAGATTTATATAACATTATGAAAGATTTTGATAGAGTGTTTACAGAGAGAATGTTTTCACATGTGGGGAAGAGCATAACAGCAGTCCTCCATTAAAAGATAGTCATCTAGAAATCCAGAAATCAAATAGAGAATTCAGAAGCAACTTCTTTCTGGAAAGAGTAATGAGAATGTGGAACTGAAAAGCGTAAGAGTGGTTCAAGCGACTAGTATAGATACATTTAAGGAGAGGCTATACAAGCATATGAGGTAGAAAAGAATAGATGCCTATGCTGATAGATTTAAATCAAGAAAGACTCCAGAATATTCGAGTGGAACATAAACGCTAGCATGGTCAGAATAGCCAGAATGGCAGTATACGTTATGCTGTCCGCTGTAAGCCTATTTAATTCAGTTATCTGCAGGATTATGCATTGGATTCAATGATAAGCTCTCTGAGTATAGGTAGGCGTGTCTGGGTCACTGCAAGAGCTTTCTGTTTCTGTGTAATAGTTTCTGGGTCTCTTTAAGTGCTGTCTGGGTCTGTGTTGCAGTTGCCTGTATCAGCTTATGAGCTGACTGTGTCTGTTTAAGTGTTGTCCGGGTTTGTGCAGGAGGGTCGGGGTTTGTGTTGCAGCTGCATGTGTCAGGTTTGGAGCTGACTGGGTCTGTGCAAGAGTTGTTTCTGTTTGTGCCAGAGAGTCTGCGTCTGTGTTGGAGTGTGTCTGTCTGTGGTTGATCTCCCTCGGTCAGTGTGGTTCTGCATTGAGCTTTTTGATTCAGTACCGGTGCTCTCTTGATCTTTAAATGAGGTGTCTGCATCTCCGAAGCGAGCTGTGTAGCTCGGTGAACGAGCAGTCTGGTCCTTTCTCGGAACAGTCTGCGCCAGTGTAAGAACTGCTTATATTTGTGTAGGAGCTCTTGGATCTGTGTTGGTGATGCCTTGGCCAGGGTAGAGCTGTCTATGCCTATGTAAGAGGGAATTAATCTGTCTCGGAGATCCCTATGTCTCTGAAAGTAGTTGTATGGGTCTGTGTATTAAAGTTTGTGCCTGTGCTGTTAATCCCTGCTTCAGTGTAGCACCTGCCTGGTTCTGCACAGCAGCTGCCTGCTTTCGCGAAGGAAATGTCAGTGTCTCTGTCGAAGCTCTCTGGAAATGTGTTGGTGTTGTCTGCGGCTGATGAGGACATGTTTGCTCCTGTGTAGGTGATGCGGGGTCTCTGAAAGGAACTGTCTGAGTCTGTACACAAGCATTTTGATGCTGTGTATGCGATTTGCCTGTCTGCACATGAGTGGATGGATCTGTGCAGTAATGTCTGACTCGGTGTAGGATCAGTACTCCTCTGTACGGGAGCTGCCTGGGTCTGTTTAGCCGCTGTCTGGGTCGGTGCAGGAAAAGTCTGTATCTGTGAAGGTAGATTGTGGGACTGTGTCGGAAGATTGTGAATCTGTGAAGGTAGAGTCTGGGACTGTGAAAGAGCCGTCTGAATATGTGTTGCAGCTGTCTGGCTCTGTGAAAGAATAGTCTGGGGCTGTGAAAGTACATAGAAATCTAGAAATCCACAGCGCTGAAGGTGGCCACTTCGGTCCATAGTATACATGCCAGCCGACGAAGAGCCACAAGGCCCTTTGATCAACAACCCTGAAGGCTATATATGAACCTGTGAAGTATGACAATGGCGGAAAGATAAAGAACGCCCAACCCAATAAGCCCGCCCCACACAACTTCTACACCCCTTGCACCGAAAAGTTATACACACCACCACAACCCGAGCCATGCGAACGCATGGGAGAAGCAAAAAAGCAGAAAAAAAAACAGGCTAATTGTGGGAAAAAAATGTGTTAAAATTCCTCTCCATCTACGCGATCAAAATTAGTCCAAGAGATCAACTTGGTCGTATTGGAATCCCTGCAGTACTTACCATCGTATCTGCGTCAGCCAATAAAAGGTTATCCAACCTAATCCTACTTACCAGCTCTCGGTCCGTAACTCTGCTGGTGACAGCAGGGTCATTGGTTGGTTAGGCCGCTGCTGGAGTATTGTATGCAGTTCTGGTCACCACATTTAAAAAAAAAAAGATATGATTACGCTGGAAAGGGTACTGAGCAGATTTACAAAAAAAGTTGTCTGGCCTGGAGAATTTTGATGATGAGGAAAGATTGGAAATGCTGAGTCTGTTTTCTTTGGACCAGAGGAGGCTGAGTGGAGACTATATTGAGGTGCATAACTTTATGAGGGCCCTAGATAGAGTTGGTAGGAAGGTCCTGTTTCCCTTTGCAGAGTGGTCAACAACCAGGGGGAATCGATTTAAACTAATTTCGGGGTGGACCAATTCCCCTATCTCGGGCGCCTCCTATCAACAAGAGCAGGCATTGATGACGAGATCCAACACCGCCTGCAGTAAGCCAGTGCAGCCTTCGGCCGCCTGAGGAAAAGAGTGTTTGAAGATGAGTCCCTCAAAACTTTCACCAAGCTCGTGGTCTACAAGGCTGTAGTAATACACGCCCTCCTGTACGGCTCAGGGACGTGGACTATGTACAGAAAACACCTCATGTCGCTGGAGAAATGCCACCAGCGATGTCTCCTCAAGATCCTGCAAATCCCCTGCCAGGACAGATGCGCAAACATTCGCGTCCTGGTCCAGGACATCATCCCCAGCATTGCACCACTTACCACACTTGGTCAGCTCCGCTGGGCAGGCCATATGCCACACACGAGACTGCCAGAGAAAGCGCTCTTCTCGGAACTCGTCCACGGCAAGTGAGCCAAAGGCAGACAGAGTAAACGTAACAAAGAGACCCTCAAAGCCTCCCTGATAAAGTGTGACATCCCCACTGTGACCTGGGAGTCCTTAGCCATAGATCGCCGAAGTGAAGGAAGTGCATGGTGTTGTGTGCTGAGCTCATCGAGTATCGTCGCCGAGAGCATGGAGAAATCAGGTGCAGGCAGCGGAAGGAGCTGCGGCAAACCAGGCTCCCTGCCCATCCTTTCCCTCAACGACAGTCTGTCTGACCTGTGGCAGAGACTGTGGTTCCCGTATTGAACTGTACAGCCATCTAAGAACAAATGCGAAGAGTGGAAGCAAGTCTTCCTCGATTCCGAGGGTCTGTCTATGATGATGATTTAGGGGGAGAGTTAGACGAGCTGTGAGGATAAATGTCTTTACCCAGGGCGTCATGGTAGTCGCGAACTCAAAGCCTCAATGCGGCAGAAATCCTCACACATTTTAAAAATACTTGGATGCCACTTAAATTGCTTTAACCCATAGGACGCACTTAGAGCTGGGAAGTGGGAATTAGGCAGGAAAGCTCTTGATCGGCCTCCTCGGGCACTATTGGCTGAAATTGCCTCCTTCCAGGCTGTACATTTTTGCTTTTCCTACACTACAAAGTGATCACATTTTAAAAGTAATTAATTTCCTCTGAACTGCTTTGGGAAGTGCTGAGGTGAAAGTCGCTATCGGAATGCTATCATTTTAATGTAAAAGTGCCATAAGAAAGTATATAGCATGAAGACCAGTTGCCCCACTCGGTTACCGCTTGGTGTTACTAACGTCAAATTGGCGAATTCGAACCCATTACGGGCCATTTATTTTATTTTTGGTGGTGCGGTTGGGCTGCAAGTATTTTAGAGCACCTTAAACATTCAGGGACGAAACTCACACCAAACCTGTAATACTTTGAAGCAATGCTGCAAAACATTAGTTCTGCCGAGAGCTGGTGGCCCTGCCAAGTGTTTCCAGCATTAAATGAACAATTCCATATCCTCCGGGGATTTGTGACTTCTCGTATTTCAATCAGTGAAAGGCTCACTGCCGCTGATTGGTTTGTAGTGCAAAGTATGGAACTGATCTAAATACAATTCCACTGCGTAATCCCTCATTATAAGAACATAATAATTAGGAACAGGAGTAGGCCATCTAGCTCCTCGAGCCTGATCCGCCACTCAACAAGATCATGGCAGATCTGGCAGTGGACTCAGCTCTTCTGACCCGCCCGCTCCCCGTAACCCTTAATTCATTTATTGGTTAAAAATGTATCTATCTGTGATTTGAATACATTCAATGAGCTAGCCTCAACTGCTTCCTTGGGCAGAGAATTCCACAGATACAAATCTCTGGGAGAGGAAATTCCTTCTCAACTCGGTTTAAAATTGGCTCCACCATATTTTGAGGCTGTGCCCCCGAGTTCTAGTCACCCAACCAGTGGAAACAGCCTCTCTGCCTCTATCTTGTCTATCCGTTTCATTATTTTAAACGTTGCTTTCAGATCACCCCTCATCCTTCTGAACTCCAACGAGTAAACATAGAAACATAGAAAATAGGTGCAGGAGTAGGCCATTCGGCCCTTCTAGCCTGCACCGCCAATCAATGAGTTCATGGCTGAACATTCAACTTCAGTACCCCATTCCTGCTTTCTCGCCATACCCCTTGATCCCCCTAGTAGTAAGGACCTCATCTAACTCCTTTTTGAATATATTTAGTGAATTGGCCTCAACAACTTTCTGTGGTAGACAATTCCACAGGTTCACCACTCTCTGTGTGAAGAAGTTCCTCCGCATCTCGGTCCTAAATGGCTTACCCCTTATCCTTAGACTGTGACTTCTGGTTCTGGACTTCCCCAACATTGGGAACATTCTTCCTGCATCTAACCTGTCGAACCACGTCAGAATTTTAAGTGTTTCTATGTTTCAACAATAGCCTGTACAGTTGCAGCAGGACCTCCCTGTTTTATACTCCATCCCTCTCGCAATGAATGCCAACATTCCATTCGCCTTCCTGATGACTTGCTGCACCTGCAAACTAACATTTTGGGATTCATGCACAAGGACCCCCAGGTCCCTCTGCATGTTGTAATTTCTTCCCATTCAAATAACCTTCATTTTTAAGTTTTTTTCCCCAAGGTGGATGACCTCACATTTTCCGACATTGTATTCCATCTGCCAAACCTTAGCCCATTCGCTTAACCTATCTAAATCTCTTTGCAGCCTCTCTGTGTCCTCTACACAATCTGCTTTCCCACTAATCTTTGTGTCATCTGCAAATTTTGTTCCACGACACTCTGTCCCCTCTTCCAGGTCATCTATATATATTTTAAACAGTCGTGGTCCCAGCACCGATCCCTGTGGCACACCACTAACCACCGATTTCCAACTCGAAAATGACCCATTTTTCCCGACTCTCTGCTTTCTGTTAGCCAGCCAAATCTCTAACCATGCTAATCCATTTCCTATGACTCCACGTACCTTTATCTTCTGCAGTAACCTTTTGTGTGGCACCTTATCGAAAGCCTTTTGGAAATCTAAATACACCACCTCCATCGGTGCACCTCGATCCACCATGCTCGTTATATACTCAAAGAATTCCAGTAAATTATTTAAATATGCTTTCTCCTTCCTGAATCCATGTTGCGTCTGCTTGATTGTACTATTCCTATCTAGATGTACCGCTATTTCTTCCTTAATGATAGCTTCAAGCATTCTCCCCACTACAAATGTTAAACTAACCGGCCTATAGTTACCTGCCTTTTGTCTGCCCCCTTTTTTAAACAGAGGCGTTACATTTGCTGCTTTTTAATTCGCTGGTACCTCCACAGATTCCAGAGAATTTTGGTAGATTATAACGAATGCATTTGCTCGAACGTCTGCCATCACTTTTAATACCCTGGGATGCATTTCATCAGGACCAGGGGACTTGTCTATCTTGAGTCCTATTAGCCTGTCCAGCACTACCCCCCTAGTGATAGTGATTATCTTAAGGTCCTTCCTTCCCATATTCCCGTGACCAGCAATTTTTGGCATGGTTTTTGTGTGTTCCACTGTGAAGACCGAAGCAAAATAATTGTTTGAGGTCTCAGCCATTTCCACATTTCCCATTATTAATTTCCCCTTCTCATCTTCTAAGGGACCAACATTTACTTTAGTCACTCTTTTCCGTTTTATATATCCGTAAAAGATTTCACTAACTATTTTTATGTTTTGTGCAAGTTTACCTTCGTAATCAATCTTTCCTTTCTTTATTGCTTTCTTCGTCATTCTTTGCTGTCGTTTAAAATGTGCCCAATCTGCTAGTTTCCCACTAACATTGGCCACCTTATACGCATTGGTTTTTATTTTGATAATCTCCTTTATTTCCTTGATTATCCATGGCTGGTTATCCCTTCTGTTACCGCCTTTCTTTTTCACTGGAATATATTTTTGTTGAGCACTATGAAAGAGCTCCATAAAAGTCCTCCACTGTTCTTCAATTGTGTCACCGTTTAGTCTGTGTTTCCAGTCTACTTTAGCCAACTCTGCCATCATCCCACTATAGTCACCTTTGGTTAAGCATAGTACGCTCGTTTGAGACACTACTTCCTCACCCTCAATCTGTATTACAAATTCGACCATACTGTGATCACTCATTCTGAGAGGATCTTTTACTTAGAGATCGTTTATTATTCCTGTCTCATTACACAGGACCAGATCTAAGATAGCTTGCTCCCTTGCATGTTCTGTAACATACTGTTCTAAGAAACAATCCCGTATGCATTCTATGAATTCCTCCTCAAGGCTACCCAGTGCGATATGATTTGACCAATCGATATGCAGGTTAAAATCCCCCATGATTACTGCCGTTCCTTTTTCACATGCCTCCATTATTCCCTTGGTTATTGCCCGCCCCACCATGAAGCTATTATTTGCGGGCCTATAAACTACGCCCACCAGTGACTTTCTCCCCTTACTATCTCTAATCTCCACCCACAATGATTCAACATTTTGTTCATTAGAGCCAATATCGTCTCTCACAACTGCCCTGAAAGCATCCTTTATTAACAGAGCTAACCCACCTCCTTTCCCTTCTTGTCTATCTTTCCGAATTGTCAGATACCCCTGTATGTTTAATTCCCAGTCTTGGCCACGTTTCTGTAATGGCCACCAAATCATACCCATTTATGATGATTTGTGCCGTCAACTCATTTACTTTATTTCGAATGCTGCTTGCGGTTAGGTAGAGTGTTTAGTACTAGTTTTTAAACCATGATTTTTAGTTTTGACCCCTCCTGCAGCCCCTTCATATTCATACATATTGTCCCTCCCTATCACCTTGTCGTTTACACTTACCCCAGTGCTAGTCTACACTGTTGCCTCCTGCTTTTTGCATTTTTTCTTGGGTTCCTGTGATCTGAGCTCTCACTCACTCGAACTAGCTCAGAGCCCTCTCCTGGGTTCCGAATACTCCTTGCATTGCGGCACCGAGATTTCATGCTTGCCTTTCTATTACACTTTGACCCATTAGAATGTTGCTGTCCATTAGTCTGCTGCAAACTGCATGGGCCACGTCGCTTAATGGATAAGGCATCTACTTTGATGGAAACACTGATGTTATCAGAAAATTGCAACGTCAAACGCTGCCGTGGTCATTTTGGCAAAACTTGTTCATCTTTATAAAACCAAACCACGTTCGCACTCATTAACTAAAAGTGAGTTCCTCCCAAACAATGCACTGATCTTTATTAAAAGGTACTTTTTCATTCTGTGTATATTGCTCACTGATTTTTGGAGGTAGTGTCCAACAAACCAACAATTAATACCGATAAACTATTAATGTTTCCAGTTCGAACAACAGCTTCGCGTCAATCAGTGTAATGAAGGGCAGTGGAGGGAATTGTGATCAGATTCCAATGAGATCCCCGTGAGTCGATAAAAAAAGAGCATTGGCAGAATCGCTGCGAGCAGGGTTCGAACCTGCGCAGGGAAATCCCCATTGGATTTCGAGTCCAACGCCTTAACCACTCGGCCATCGCAGCTACACAGAAGAGTTGCTTTAATAGTCGAATCGTTGGTGCAATTTATCAGAGAGACCGCCTGCATGCTTGCCCTATTGTATCTCCCAGACGATGTGAAAATTAAATCGTAGAATCACAGAATCTTACAGCAAAGAAGGAAAAATTTCGGTCAGAACTGAAATAATTTACATTTCGCGAAAAACTGAAAAGTCTGGAGAGCTTCTTTCTCGATAAACAAGTGAGATAAATTTTCACATTATGAAGGTATTTGATCGAGTTGATGTGGAGAAAATGTTTGCTATTGTGCAGGAGTTCAGAACGGGAGGTCACTGATAAACTCAGTAGACAATTCAAGAGCAACTTATTTACCAAAGAGTGGTTAGAATGTGGAAGATGCTACACGAGCAATAGTTGAGGCGAATAGCACAGATTCATTTCAAAGGGATTACCTCAGCACTTGACTGATAAAGCAATAGTACAATATGCTGATAGGATCAAGTGAAGTATGGTAGTGTGCAGCATTAACTCTACCAACACCAGTTAGGTGCAATTGTCTCTTTCTGTGATGCAATCTCTATATAACGTTAAGTAACACACATGTTAAACAACAACAACTTATACATAATTAGCACCTTGAAATTAGCGAATCGTCCAAGGCGCTTCACAAGAGTTTTATGCGATACAAATTTGACACCGAGCCACTAAATACAAATTAGCGCAGGTGACTAAAAGATTGGTCAACCAGGTATGCTTGATAATGAGGAAGAAAGCTGTAGATTGCAGGAAGATATCAAAGAACTGGTCAGGGGTTTAATGGAATGCAACCCGGAGAAGTGTTAGATAAAGCATTTGGGGAGTGCTTATAGGGAAAGCGAATAAACATTAAATGTTCGGCCACTGATAAGTGTAGAGGTGCAAATGACCTTGGAGTACATGTGCACAGAATCCTTGACGGTAGCAGAACAGGTAGATAAGATGCTTGTGAAGGATAGACAGAAAGGAAAAGGAGGCGGGGTGGCATTGCTGGTTAAAGAGGAAATTAATGCAATGATAAGGAGGGAAATTAGCTTGGATGGTTTGGAAGCGGTATGGGGGGAGCTGCAGTATAACAAATGGCAGAAAACGCTGGTGGAAATTGTGTACAGACCTCTAAACAGTAGTAGTGAGGTTGGGGACAGCATCAAAGAAGTAATAAGGGATGTGTGCAATAAAGGTACAGCAGTTACCATGGGCGACTTTAATCTATAAATTGATTGGGCTAACCTAACTGGTAGCAATGCGGTGGAGGACGATTTGTGGAGTATATTAGGGATGGTTTTCCAGACCAATATGTCGAGGAACCACCGAGAGAGCTGGCCATCGTAGACTCGGTGATGTGTCATGAGAAGGGACTAATTGGCAATCTTGTTGTGCGAGGCCCCTTGGTGAAGAGTGACCATAACATGGTAGAATTCTTTAGCAGATGGAGAGTGACACAGTTAATTCAGAAACTAGGGACCTGAACTTTAGGAAAGGTAATTTCTAGGTATGAGGCGTGAAGTGGCTAGAATAGACTCGCAAATGATACTTAAAAGGTTGACGGTGGATCGGCAATGGCAAACATTTAAAGACCACATGGATGAACTTCAACAATTGTACATCCCTGTCTGGAGTCAAAATACAACGGGGAAGATGGCTCAACCGTGGCTAACAATGGAAATTAAGGATAGTGTTAATCCAAAGAAGAGTTATATAAATTGGCCAGAAAAATCAGGAAACCTGAGGACTGGGAGAAATTTAGAATTCAGCCAAGGAGGACTAAATGTTTCGTTGAGAGGGGGAGAAAAGAGTACGAGACGAAGCGTGCCCGAAGCATAAAAAATGACTGCCAAAGCTTCTATATGTATGTGAAGAGAAAAAGATGAGTGAAGACAAACGTAGGTCCCTTGCAGTCGGATTCAGGTGAATTTATAATGGGGAACAAAGGAAAGGCAGACTAATTGAACAAATAATTTGGTTCTGTCTTCACGACGGAAGACACAAATAACCTTATTGATGTACTAGGGGACCGAGGGTCGAGTGGGAAGGAGGAACTGAAGGATATGCTGATTAGGTGGGAAATTGTCTTGGGGAAATTGATGTGATTGAAGGCCGATAAATCCCCGGGGCCTGATAGTCTGCATTCCAGAGTACTAAAGGAAGTGTCCCGAGAAATAGTGGATACATTCGTGATCATTTTCCAACAGTCTATCGACTCTGGATCAGTTCCCATGGACTGGAGGGTTGGTAATGTAACACCACTTTTTAAAAACGGAGGGAGAGAGAAAATGGATAATTATAGATCGGTTTACCTGACATCAGTCGTGGGGAAAATGTTGGAATCAATTATTAAAGATGAAATCGCAGCGCATTTGGAAAGCAGTGACAGGGTCAGTCCAAGACTGCATGGATTTATGAAGGGAAAATAAAGCTTGACGAATCTTCCAGAATTTTCTGAATATGTAACTTGCAGAGTGGACAAGGGAGAACCAATGGATGTGGTGTATTTGGACTTTCAAAAGGCTTTAGATAAGGTCCCACACAAGAGATTTGTGTGCAAAATCAAAGCACATGGTATTGGGGGTAATCTACTTACGTGGATAGAAACATAGAAACAAAGAAAATAGGTGCAGGAGTAGGCCATTCGGCCATTCCAGCCTACACCGGCATTCAATCAGATCATGGCTGACCATTCCTTCAGTAGCGCTGTCGTGCTGTCTCTCCATACCCCTTGATCCCCTTAACCGTAAGGGCCATATCTAACTCCCTGTTTAATATATCCAATGAACTGGCATCAACAACTCTCTGCGGCAGGGAATTCCACAGGTCAACAACTCTCTGAGTGAAGAAGTTTCTCCTCATCTCAGCCGTAAATGGCCTGCCCCTTATCCTAAGACTATCTCCCCTGGTTCTGGACTTCCCCAATATCGTGAACATTCTTCCCGCATCTAACCTGTACAGTCCCCTCAGAAACGTATATGTGTCTATGAGATCCCCTCTCATCCTTCTAAACACCAGTGAATAAAGGCCCAATTGATCCAATCTCTCCTCATATGACAGCCCAGCCATCCCTGGAATCAGTCTGGTGAACCTTCGCTGCACTCCCTCAATAGCAAGAACGTCCTTCCTCAGACTAGGAGACCAAAACTGAACACAATATTCCAGGTGAGGCCTCATTAAGGCCCTGTACAACTGCAGTAAGACTTCCCTGCTCCTATATTCAAATCCCCTAGCTACGAAGGCCAACATACCATTTGCCTTCTATACCACCTGCTGTACCTGCGTAACCACTCTCAAAGACTGATGAACCATGACACCCAGGTCTCGCTGCACCTCCCCTTTTTCTAGTCTGCCAACATTCAGATAATATTCTGCCTTCGTGTTTTTGCCTCCAAAATGGATAACCTCACATTTATCCACATTATACTGCATCTGCCATGTATTTGCCCACTCACCTAATCTGTCTACGTCACCCTGCAACCTCTTAGCGTCCTCCGCACAGCTCACACCTCCACTTAGTTTAGTGTCATCCACAAACTTGGAGATATTACACTCTATCCCTTTATCCAAATCGTTAATGTATATTGTAAAGAGCTGGGTTCCCAGCACTGAGCCCTGCTTCACTCCACTAATTACTGCCTGCCATTCTGAAAATGACCCGTTTATCCCGACTCTCTGCTTCCTGTCTGCCAACCAGATCTCTATCCACGTCAGTACATTACCACCAATACCATGCGCTTTGATTTTGTATAACAATCTCTTGTGCGCGACCTCGTCAAAAGCCTTTTGAATTCCCAAGAACACCACATCCATTAGTTGTCCTTGTGCACTCCACTCGTTACATCCTCAAAAAATTCCAGAAGATTCGTCAAGCACGATTTATTTTTTAGAAATCGATGCTGACTCGTTCCGATCCTGTCACTGCTTTCCAAATGGGCGCCTTAATGATTGATTCCAACATTTTCCCCATTACGGATGTCAGGCTAACCGGTCTATAATTACCCGCTTTATTTCTCCTTCTATTTTTAAAAAGTGTCGTTATATTAGCTACCCTCCAGTCCATAGGAACTGATCCAGAGTCGATAGATTGTTGGAAAATGATCACCAATGCATCCACTATTTCTCGAGCCACTTCCTTAAGTACTCTGACATGCAGACTATCAGGAACCGGGGATTTATCGTCCTTTAATTCCATCAACTTCCCTGACACAATTTCCCACCTAATAAGGATATCTTTCAGTTCCTCATTCTCACTAGACCCACTTTTCCCTAGTACATTCGGAAGGTGATCGGTATCTTCCTTTGTGAAGACTGAACGGAAGTGTCGAGAACTGGGTGGCAGACAGGAAGCAGCGAGTCGCGATAAACGGGTCCTTTTCAGAATGGCCGGCAGTGACTAGTGGAGTGCCTCAGGGCTCAGCCCTGGGACCCCAGCTCTTCACAGAATATATTAATGATTCAGATGAAGGAATTGAGTGTAATATCTCCAGGTTTGCAGTTTAAACTAAATTAGCTGGCGGTGTGAGCCGTGAGGAGGACGCTACGTGGCTGCAGGTTGACTTGGAAAGGTTGGGTGAGTGGGCAAATACATGGCAGATGCAGTATAATGTTGATAAATGTGCGGTTATCCACTTTGATGGCAAAATAACGTAGGCAGAATATTATCTGCATGGCGGCAGATTAGGAAAAGGAGAGGTGTAACGAGACCTGGATGTCATGGTTCATCAGTCATTGAAAGTTGGCATGCAGGTACAGCAGGCTGTGAAGAAGGCAAATGGTATGTTGGCCTTCATAGCTAGGGGATTTGAGTATAGAAGCAGGGTCATCTTACTGCAGTTGTCAAGGGCATTGGTGAGACCTCACCTGGAATATTGTGTTCAGTTTTGGTCTCCTAATCAGAGGAAGGAAGTTCTTGCTATTGAGGGAGTGCAGCGAAGGTTCACCAGACTGATTCCAGGGATGGCTAGACTGACATATGAAAAGAGACTGGATCAACTGGGCCTTTATACACTGGAGTTTAGAAGGATGAGAGGGGATCTCGTAGAAACATGTAAGATTCCGACAGGACTGGAAAGGTTAGATGCGGGAAGAATGTTCAAAATGTTGGGAAAGTCCAGTAAAGGGGATCACAGTCTTAGGATAAGGTGTAGGCCATTTAGAACGAAGATGAGGAGAAACTTCTTTACTCAGAGAGTTGTTAACCTGTGGAATTCCCTGCCGAAAAGAGTTGTTGATGCCAGTTCATTGGATATATTCAACAGGGAGTTATTGTGGCCCTCATGGCTAAAAGGATCAAGAGGTAGGGAGGAAACAGGAAAGCGGGACTGAGGGAATGATCAGCCATGATCTTATTGAGTGGTGGTGCAGGCTCGAAGTGTCGAATGGCGTACTGCTGAATTTATTTTCGATGTTTCTATGTTGAGAAGCAACACGGAATACTTGCCTTCATTCGATGAGCCATAAAATATAAGATCGGTGAAGTTATGCTTCAAATATGTAAAACTCTAGTTGGGCCACCGCTAGATTATTGCATGCTTCTCTGGTCACCGCATTACACGAATGATCAGACAGCACACGTGAGCATACAGGTTAGATTTAGGCGGATGGTGAATTTAGCTCTGAGTAAATATTGCATCGGCTGGGTTTCTTTTCTTTGTAACAGAGGATGCTAAGGGGATCCGTATTGAAGTGAATAAAATTATGAGTGGTCTAGATCGAGTGCATAGAAAGGATCTATTTCCCTTCGCAGAGTGGCCAACAACCAGGCGTCATAGATTTAAAGTAATTGGTAAGAGGTTTTTCGGAATTTGAGGTACACTGTTTTCACCCAGGGGTGGTGAGAGTCTGGAACCCACTCCTGAAAGTGATTTAGAGGCAGAAGTCCTCAGCACTTTTAAAAGTCCTTGAATGTGCACTTCAATTCCAGTAACCTAAAAGGCTATGGACCAAGAGCTGGAAAGTTGCATTAGTCTGGATAGGTCGGATTTTAGTCGGAATTTAGGTCATGATCTGGTGTTTCTTCGGCAGCGCAGTGCATTTTGCTGCAAATCAATACTTCAGAGAAGGGAAACTGCGTTCCCTGCAATTCCTCCTACACAGGTGGCTCCAATCCTATCCACTTTTCCATTGAGTTCTCTTAGAACCTGAATCTATTGCACAGGAACAAGAGTAAGCCATCGAACCTGTTACATAATGACAGCAGGATTCCATTAGCCCCTGGAGCCGGTTGCAAAGGACAAGAGGAAGTAATTCAGATCCTTGGGCTTTTTATACAAGAATAGTAGAACGCCTTCGGCCGCTCGTACCTGCTGCATTGATGACGAGGAAGCACACTTTCCTGTTACACAGAATTAGCTGGAGGCCATTCAGCCGCACTACACTGTTGCACAGGGAATGTAGAAGGCCATTAACGTCTCAAATCTGAGCCTTAGGAGAGGCAGAAGCCGATCAGTTCCTTGAGCTTGCTCTACAAGAAGAGTATAAGTCCATTTAGATCCTAGAACATAGAAACATAGAAATCGGGAGCAGTCGCAGCCCTTCGAGTCTGCACCGCCTATTAATATGATCATTCCTTATCCTCTATCTCAACACCATATTCACGCTTTCCCGCCATATCACTTGATGTCTTTTTTGTCTAGAAATCTATCTCCCTCTTAAATATATTCAGTGACTCGGCATTCACAGCCGTCTGTGGAAGGGAATTCCATAGCTGCACCACTCTCTGAATGAAAAACAAATCTCACCTTCTCCTTCCAAAATTTCCTACCCCGTATCCTGAGACTGTGAGCCCTTGTTATAACCTTCCCAATCAGGTGAATCACCTTCCCCGCATCCAGTCTATTCAACCCTTTCAGAATGGTATACGTTTCAATGAGATCCTCTCTCATTCCTCTTAACTCTACAGGATACAGGCCGAGTCCACCCAATCTCTGCTCATACGACAGTCCTGCCATCCCAATAATCCATCTGGTGAACCTTCGCTGCACTCGCTCTATGGAAAGTATATCCTTTCTTGGGTAACGAAAGCAAAACTGCACACAATACTCCAGGTGCGGTCTCACCAAGGCACTGTAGAACTGTAGTAACACATCTTTACTCATTTACTCACATCCTTTTGGAATGAAGGCCAACATACCATCTGCCTTCCTAAGTGTTTGCTGCACCTGCATGTATGCTTTCAATAGACTATTTTAAAAGGACACCAGGTCCCTCTGCCCATCGATCCTGTTTCCTGTCCATTAACCAATTTTCAATCCATGCTAGTATATTACCCCCAATCATATATGCTTTAATTTTGTACACTACATCTTACGTGGGACTTTATCAGAGGCCTTCTGAAAATCCAAATACGCTATATCCACTGGTTCTCCCTTAACTTTTCTATCAGTTACATCCTCAAAAACTCGAGTAGGTTTGTCAAACATGATTTTCTTTATCATGAATTCATGTTGACTTTGTCTAATCCCTTTGGTATTATTTAAGTGTTCCGTTATAATAGCCTTTTCTATAGATTCTCACATTTTCCCTACAACTGGTGTTCGGCTAACTGGTCTGTCGTTCCTTGTTTTCTCTCTCCCTCCATTTTTAAACAGTGGGGTTACATTTGCCTCCGTGCAAACTGCAGGAACTGTTCCATAATCTAAAGATGTTTGGAAGTTGTCAACCAAGGCATGCACTATTTCCATTGCAACCTCTTTTCGTACACTGGGCTGCAGATCATCAGGCCCTGGGGATTTATCGGCCTTCATTCCCATTAGTTTCCTCAGCACTATTTTCTTATAAATAATCATGTCCGTTAATTCCTCTTGCTCACTGGACCTTTGGTTCACAAGCATATTTGGGATGTTATTTATGTCCTCCCTGAAGACAGAACCGAAGTATTTATTTAATTGTCCTGCCATTTCCTTGTTCCACATTATAAATTCCCCTGTTTCTGTCTGTAAAGGGCCTACATTTGTCTTCACTAATCTTTTCCTTTTTACGAACTTGTAGAATCTACTGCAGCCGGTTTTTATGTTCCTTGCAAGTTCACTCTTATACTCTATTTCTCGCCTCTCAATCAATCTCTTGGCACATTTTTGCTGAATTCTAAATTGTTCCCCATCCTCAGGCTTGTACTTTTTCTGGCAACTTTGTATAACTCTTCTTTGAATCTAATACTATCCTTAATTTATTTTGTTAGCCATGGTTGGGCCAGCATCCTTTTTTTTTAAACCAGAAAGGAAAGTATAACTGCCGCAATTCATACATTCGTTCCTGAAATGTTAGTCCTTGCCCATCCACCAACATGACGTTTATTGACTCTTCCCAATCTATCATACCCCATGCAATTCATTCCCCATGCATTCGTAGTTTCCTTTGCTTAGATTTAGGACCATAGATTCGGATTGAGCTACTTCAATTTCCATCTTAATAACGAGTTTAATCGAGTTATTGCCACTCTTCGCTAAAGGACCTCAGACAACTTAACTTTTAATTAACCCCTTCTGAAAAACAAGACCCAATCTAGGATATTCTGTTCCCGAGTAGGCTCCGCAGAATACTGGGCTAAAAAAGCAACTGGTACAAACGCCAGGAATTCATCGGCCACATTATTATTACTTTAATTTATATGTAGTTTAAAGTCACCTTCGATGATGGTAGTACCCTTGTTGCATGCAGCTCTGATTTCCTGTTAATGTTATCCTCTACACTACCACAACTGTTTGGATGCCTCTGGGCAACTCACACCAATCCTTTCTGGTCCTTCGTTCTCCTTAGCGCCATCCAACTGAATCTACATCTTGTCTTTATGAGCCGAATATCTTTCTCATTATTGCGCTGATATCATCCTTTACCAACAACGCAACATAATCCGCTCTTCCTTTTTGCCTGTCCTTTCTAAATACCGAATATTATTTGATATTCAGTTCCCAACCCTGGTCACCGTGCAACCATATATGTCTGTAATTGCACCGATATTGTATCTGTTTACATCTGTTTGCGCTGTTAATTCTTCTACCTTATTACAGATGCTTCATCCATTCAGATACAATGCTTTTGGATTTGTCTTTATAACATTATTAGAGATCAAAATTTTTTTTTGCACTATAGCTCGATTTAGCTTATCGCTTTTTTTGTTATCAGGATCCTATTTTATAGTGCACTCTTTTGTTTGTGTACTCTGTTCCTTCTTGACATAATGTGGTTACATTACAACAATCACTTTCCGGCATTGCTTCATTTTCATTTCTCTTCAGCATTCTAGATTTATCTGCACCACGACCTCCGCGCCCCACTGCACCCCCGCGGCCCCACATCCCGAACCCCACTCCACTCTCCCCTTAATAGAATACGTTGCATAGGATTTGGACGAGGCATTTCAGACCAACCGACCTGTTATACAGGAATAGTTTGAGATTAATCTATCCCTAGAACCTGTTATCTAGGACGCGGGGGATGACATTCCATCCCTCAAACTATTGCACAGGAACAGCCTGAGTCATTCATCCCCTCTAGCACATTACACAGCCGGAGGCCTGTGGCTCTGGACTAGTAATCCAGTGAGAGAAAATCACAGTCCACCAAGAGTGTAGGACAATTTAAATTCAAGGAAATACATCTAGAATTTTAAAAGTATTAATAATGTTGACCAATAACGCAACACACCCATCTCGTTCAATAATCTCCTTGAGTGAAGGAAATCTGCAGCCCTTACTGGTGTGGGCCCAAATGTGGCTCCAGATCCAGAGCAACGTGGTTGGCTCTTTACGGCCCTCTGAAAAAGGCCCAGCGAGAAACTGATTTGCATAAGGTGACTAACCATCACCTTCACAAGGGCAATTAGGGAAGTGCAACAAAGGCTACCCTTGCTAGCATTGTCCACATGCTAGAATTAATAAAAAAAAAAATAGGATCTCTAGATTGTTAAACAGGAAAATGAAGAACCGCAAGAGAGGTCAGAGAATGTGGAGTCAGGGGACAACTAGATAAATGCACAGATAAGAAAGAAAGCCGAGAGTAGGGGTAAAAGTTAGCTTTTTAGAGAGGCAGAAGGTGGGTAGTGCTGTTCCACAAGGATCGGTGCTGGGACCACTGTTGTTTTCAATTTATATTAATGACTTCTACCTGGGTTCAAAAACACAATTTCTCAATTTGCGGATGATGCCAAATTAGTTGGATATTCAATACTGAGGATGACTGCAACAAATTCGGTCGCGCAAAACTGTTGCATAGATGACGAGAAGGCAATGCCAAACCAACGAACCTGTTGCACAGAAAAAGTAGGAGGCAATTGAGCCTCTCCAGTCTGTTACAGAAGAACAGGAGAATGCCATTAACCGCTTGCTAGCGATGTCAACATGATTGAATGAATAAAATAAAAAAATAGATTGTTACATGTTTACAACAAGAGTTGGAAAGTGGGATTAGGCGGGATCGCAATTTTCGGACGGTGCGGACACGCTGGGCCGAAGTAGCCTCCTTCCGTGCTGAAAGGTTCTACGAGTCCATGACAAAACATCCCTTTCAAACATAATGATTCGGGTCAGACAGGGCATCCGTTTTAGACGGCGGAGGTTAATCCAGTGGCTATGCAAGTTCATCGACCTCAAACGTTAACTCTGTTTCTATCTCTGCAGATTCTGCCTCACCTGCTGAGTGTTTCCAGATTTTTTTTTAGCTCAGATTACGCATCAACACTGTTTTACTTTTGTATTGATGCACAATTTGGCGACACTCTGGTGCAATGGATAGCACGTTAGATTTTTAATTCTTGGTATATTAAACATTCAAGGTTTTTGGGCTCGACTCCTACCAGAGTCAGAATTTGAGCCTGGGCCGCACAGTTAACTTTGCATCAAAGTAACACTTCAGAGAAGGCTAACTGTGGTCCCTGCACTTTCTGTTGCACAAGTGGCTCCAGTCCTTCCCAAGTATCATCTGAATATTTTGCACAGTAACAGATGCAAGCAATCGAGCCTGTTACACAGCGACAGGTGGAGGCCAATGAGTCACTTAACCCCTCAAACCAATTGCAAAGGGCAGGAGGAAGCCATTCAGCTGTGTGCGCCTGTTTTATAAGAAATGTCGAACTCCATTCGGTCGCTCGAACATTTTGCATAGTTGACCAGAAGGCAATGCCAAACCAATGATACTATTGAGCAGAAATAGGAGGACGTAATTGAGCCTCTCCAGTTTGTTGCACAAGGACAGGGGAAGGCCATTAACCCCTCGAGCCTGAGGCATAGGACAGGCCGAAGCCATTCAGCACCTTGAGACTTATCTATAATAAGATTAGAAGTCAATGTAGCCATTCGAAAGGCTGAGGATGAGGCATTTGCTACTCAAGAACCTGTTATACAGGAACAGGAGGAGGCTAATCAATCTCCCGATCCTGTTGCGTAGGAACAGGGCACACCATTCCTTCCCTCAAACTGTTGCAAAGGAATAGGAGGTGTTACTCAGACCCTTGAGCGCATTACGCAGATGGAGGTCAATCATAGTAGCATGATAGTTATGTCACTGGACTAATAATCCAGAGAGAAGAAATCATAGCCCACCACGAGAGTGGGGAAATTTAAATTCAATTCAGTAAATCTGGAATTTTAAACGTATCAATAATGATGACCATTCTAACAAACTCCTCATCTGGTTCACTTGTCTCCTTTCGGGAAAGAATTCTGCCGTCCTTACCGGTCTGGGCCTATATGTGACTGCAAACCCACAGCAATGTCGTTGGCTCTTAACTGACCTCTGAAATGTCCTGGCGAGCCAGTCGGTTGCGTAAAGTGACTCACCAAAAATTTCACAAAGGCAGAAGGAGATGGGCAACAAATCCGGCCCTTGCTAGCGATGTCGACATGCTTGAATGAATAAAATAAAAAAATAGATTGTTACATTTGTACAACAAGAGTTGGAAAGTGGAATTAGGCGGGATCGCAATTTTCGGATGGTGCGGACACGCTGGGCCGAAGTAGCCTCCTTCCGTGCTGAAAGGTTCTACGAGTCCATGACAAAACATCCCTTTCAAACATAATGATTCGGGTCAGACAGGGCATCCGTTTTCGACGGCGGAGGTTAATCCAGTGGCTATGCAAGTTCATCGACCTCAAACGTTAACTCTGTTTCTATCTCTGCAGATTCTGCCTCACCTGCTGAGTGTTTCCAGATTTTTTTTAGCTCAGATTACGCATCAACACTGTTTTACTTTTGTATTGATGCACAATTTGGCGACACTGTGGTGCAATGGATAGCACGTTAGATTTTTAATTCTTGGTATATTAAACATTCAAGGTTTTTGGGCTCGACTCCCACCAGAGTCAGAATTTGAGCCTGGGCCGCACAGTTAACTTTGCATCAAAGCAACACTTCAGAGAAGGCTAACTGTGGTCCCTGCACTTTCTGCTGCACAAGTGGCTCCAGTCCTTCCCAAGTATCATCTGAATATTTTGCACAGTAACAGATGCAAGCAATCGAGCCTGTCACACAGCGACAGGTGGAGGCCAATGAGTCACTTAACCCCTCAAACCAATTGCAAAGGGCAGGAGGAAGCCATTCAGCTGTGTGCGCCTGTTTTATAAGAAATGTAGAACTCCATTCGGTCGCTCGAACATTTTGCATAGTTGACCAGAAGGCAATGGCAAACCAATGATACTATTGAGCAGAAATAGGAGGACGTAATTGAGCCTCTCCAGTCTGTTGCACAAGGACAGGGGAAGGCCATAAACCCCTCGAGCCTGAGGCATAGGACTGGCCGAAGCCATTCAGCACCTTGAGACTTATCTATAATAAGAGTAGAAGTCAATGTAGCCATTCGAAAGGCTGAGGATGAGGCATTTGCTACTCAAGAACCTGTTATACAGGAACAGGAGGAGGCTAATCAATCTCCCGATCCTGTTGCGTAGGAACAGGGCACACCATTCCTTCCTTCAAACTGTTGCAAAGGAATAGGAGGTGTCATTCAGACCCTTGAGCGCATTACGCAGATGGAGGTCAATCATAGTAGCATGATGGTTATGTCACTGGACTAATAATCCAGAGAGAAGAAATCATAGCCCACCACGAGAGTGGGGAAATTTAAATTCAATTCAGTAAATCTGGAATTTTAAACGTATCAATAATGATGACCATTCTAACAAACTCCTCATCTGGTTCACTTGTCTCCTTTCGGGAAAGAATTCTGCCGTCCTTACCGGTCTGGGCCTATATGTGACTCCAAACCCACAGCAATGTCGTTGGCTCTTAACTGACCTCTGAAATGGCCTGGCGAGCCAGTCGGTTGCGTAAAGTGACTCACCAAAAATTTCACAAAGGCAGAAGGAGATGGGCAACAAATCCGGCCCTTGCTAGCGATGTCGACATGCTTGAATGAAGAAAATAAAAAAATAGATTGTTACATTGGTACAACAAGAGTTGGAAAGTGGAATTAGGCGGGATCGCAATTTTCGGATGGTGCGGACACGCTGGGCCGAAGTAGACTCCTTCCGTGCTGAAATGTTCTACGAGTCCATGACAAAACATCCCTTTCAAACATAATGATTCGGGTCAGACAGGGCATCCGTTTTAGACGGCGGAGGTTGATCCAGTGGCTATGCAAGTTCATCGACCTCAAACGTTCACTCTGTTTCTCTCTCTGCAGATTCTGCCTCATCTGCTGAGTGCTTCCAGATATTTTTTTTAGCTCAGATTATGCATCAACACTATTTTACTTTTATATTGATGCACAATTTGGCGACACTGTGGTGCAATGGATAGCACGTTAGATTTTTAATTCTTGACATATTAAACATTCAAGTTTTTTGGGCTCTACTCCCACCAGAGTCAGAATTTGAGCCTGGGCCGCACAGTTAACTTTGCATCAAAGCAACACTTCAGAGAAGGCTAACTGTGGTCCCTGCACTTTCTGTTGCACAATGGCTCCAGTCCTTCCCAAGTATCATCTGAATATTTTGCACAGTAACAGATGCAAGCAATCGAGCCTGTTACACAGCGAGAGGTGGAGGGCAATGAGTCACTTAACCCCTCAAATCAATTGCAAAGGGCAGGAGGAAGCCATTCAGCTGTGTGCGCCTGTTTTACAAGAAATGTCGAACTCCCTTCGGTCGCTCGAACGTTTCGCATAGTTGACCAGAAGGCAATGCCAAACCAATGAAAATGTTGAGCAGAAATAGGAGGATCTAATTGAGCCTCTCCAGTCTGTTGCACAAGGACAGGGGAAGGCCATTAACCCCTCGAGCCTGCGGCATAGGACTGGCGGAAGCCATTCAGCTCCTTGAGACTTATCTATAAGAAGAGTAGAAGTCAATGTAGCCATTCGAAAGGCTGAGGATGAGGCATTTGCGACTCACGAATCTGTTATACAGGAACAGGAGGAGGCTAATCAATCTCCCGATACTGTTGCGTAGGAACAGGGCACACCATTCCTTCCCTCAACCTGTTGCAAAGGAATAGGAGGTGTCATTCAGACCCTTGAGCGCATTACACAGATGGAAGTCAATCATGGTAGCATGATGGTTATGTCACTGGACTAATAATCCAGAGAGAAGAAATCATAGCCCACCACGAGAGTGGGGAAATTTAAATTCAATTAAGTAAATCAGGAATTTTAAAAGTATCAATAATAATGACCATTCTAACACACTCCTCATCTGGTTCACTTGTCTCCTTTCGTGAAAGAATTCTGCCGTCCTTACCGGTCTGGGCCTATATGTGACTCCAAACCCACAGCAATGTCGTTGGCTCTGAACTGACCTCTCAAATGGCCTGGCGAGCGAGTCGGTTGCGGAAAGTGACTCACCAACAATTTCACAGGGGCAGAAGGAGATGGGCAACAAATCCGGCCCTTGCGAGCGATGTCGACAAGCTTGAATGAATAAAATGAAAAAAATAGATTGTTACATCGGAACAAGAAGAGCTTCAAGCCAGGTCAGAGAATGCGGAGTCAGGTGACAACTAGTAGAATGGATCGCTAGCTGGCTTCAAGACATAAATCAAAGAGTATGTGTAAAAGTTAGCGTTTCTTAGACGCAGAAGGCGGGTAGTGGCGTTCCACAAGGATTGGTGCTGGGACCACTGTTGTTCAAAATTAACATTAAAGATTTAGACCTCGGAATCTAAAACAACATTTCTAAATGTGCGGGTGACACCAAATTAGGAACGATAGTCAATAAGGAGGAAGACTGCAACAACTTACAAGAGGACATTAATAAACTTGCAGAATGTGCATATAATTGGCAAATGAATTTCAAACCATATAAATGTGAGGTGTTACATTTAAGTAGGAGACATAGTGAGGTCACTTATTATTGGAAAGTGCCAGTCTGGATGGTGTGCAGGAAAAAAGGGATATCGGAGTACAAATACAAAAATTCTAAAAATTAACGGCATAAGTTAGCAAGGCCATAAAAAAGCAAACCAAACACGCTGATTCATTTATAGACATACAGAATTAAAATGTAGCGACATTATGCTAAACCTGTATTTAACCTTCATTAGATCGCGCTTAGAGTACTACGTAGAGTTCTGGTCGCCATATTATAAAAAGTACATAGAGGCATTTCAGAGGATGCAGAGAAGATTTTCAAGGATGATACCAGAACAGCCAGCGTACACAAATCAGGAAAGGATGAACAGGCAGTGTCTCTTTTCTCTTGAAAAAGGAAGGTTGAGGCTTGACCTGATACAGACATTTAAAATTATGAAAGATTTTGATGGAGTGGATACCGTTAGAATGTTTCAACTTGTGGGGAACAGAATAACTAGACGCTCTCAATATAAGATAGTCACCATGAAATCTAAATAGGGAATTCAGAAGAAACTTATTTACCCAAAGAGTGGTGAGATTGTGCAACTCGGTACGACAGGGAGTGGTTGAAGAGAATAGTATGGAAGTATTTAAGGAGGGGATAGTCAGGCATATGAGAGAGAAGGAAATAGAGCATTAGGCTGTTGAGGAATGTTGAGCGGAGGCTCCAGTGGAGCATAAAAGACTGGCTGAGGCGAATGGCCTGTTTCAGTGCTGTATATCTGTTGTAATCCAATGCTTGACATGAGTGTACTTGACTCCATTCCGCAGAATGCTACCCGCCACCACCTCAATGAGACCCCAACACTGCACGAAGTAGAAAACGCCATAAGAAAGCTAAAAATTAACAAGGCTACTGGGGCTGACGGAATCATTGCTGAGGAACTAAAGTATGGCGGTGAGACACTGCTGGCGCGAATACCTGACCTTCTTTCTCTCATCTGGAGGGAGGAAAACATGTCGGGAGATCTTAGTGATTCAGTGATCGTGAACATCTTTAATAAGGCAATAAGTCCGACTGCAGTAACTAAAGGGGAATCTCCTTGCTATCAGCCACTTGTAAAGTCGTCGCTAGCCTCCTCCTCAACTGACTTCTCCCTGTGGCCGAGGAGCTCCTCACGGAGTTGCAGAGCGGATTTCGTCCCTTCCGGGGAACAACGGACATGATTTTCTGCAGCACGACAGCTGCAGGAAAAATGCAGGTAACATGGCCTTCTTCGACCTTACAAATGCGTTTCCCACTCTCAACCACGAGAGCCTAAAGAGCGTCCTCCTCCGTTTCGGACGCGACCAAAAGAACGTCACCATCCTCCGCCTGCTCCACGCTGACATGCAGGCCGTGATCCTTACCAACGGATCCATCAAAGACGCAATCCACTTCGGGACCGGGGTCAAGCAGTCTGCGTCAACGCTCCAACCCTCTTCTCATTCTTCCTCGCTGCCATGTTCCACCTCACAGTCCACAAGCTCCCCGCTGGAGTGGAACTAAACGACAGAACCAGGGGAAACCTGTTCATCCTTCGCCATCACTAGGCAAAGTCCAAGAATATCCCAACCTCTGTCTTGTGCTACAGTACGCGGATGATGCCTGCGTCTGTGCTCACACAGAGGCTGAACTCCAGGACACAGTCCAGGTATTTACTGAGGCACACGAAAGCATGGCGCTTGCGCTAAACATCAGTAAGACAAAGATCCTCCACCAAACTGTCCTCGCTGCACAGCACTGCCCCCCAGTCATCAACATCCATGGTACGGCCCGGGACAACGTGGACCAATTCATTATTTCGGGCGCATCCTATCAACAATAGCTGGCATTGACGACAAGATCCAACAACGTCTCCAATGCGCCAGTGCAGCCTTCGGCCGCCTGTGTAAAAGTGTGTTTGAAGACCAGAACTTCAATACTTTCACCAAGCTCATGGTCGACAGGCTGTGGCAATACCCGCTCTCCTGTACTGCTCAGAGATGTGGAAGATGTAAAGTAGACACCGCAAGTCGCTCGAGAAATACCACCAACGATTTGTCCGAAAGATCCTACAAATCCCCTGGGAGGACAGACGCACCAAATTTAATATCCTCGTCCAGGCCAACATACCAAGCATTATAGCACTGACTACACATGATCAGCTCCGTTAGGCAGGTCACAAATTTCGCATGCCAGACACGAGACATCCAAAGCAAGCGCTCTACTCGCAACTTTTCCACGGCCAACGAGCCAAAGGTGGGCAGTGGAAACGTTACAAAGACACATTCAAAGCCTCCCTGATAAAGTGTGACATTCCCACTGACACTTGGGAGTCACTGGCCTATGACCGCCCTAAGTAGAGGAAGTGCATCCGGGAGGGCACTGAGCTGCTCGAGTCTCATCCCCGAGAGCATGCAGACATCAAGCGCAGGCAGCGGAACGAGCGTGCAACAAACCAGACTCCACGCCCACCCTTTACTTCAAAGAATGTCTGTCCCACTTGTGACAGAGACTGTGGCTCTCGTATTAGACTGTACAGCCACCTACCAACTCATGCTAAGAGTGGAAGCAAGTCTTCCTCGATTCCGAGGTACTGCCTATAATGATGATGATGATGATGTGAGGAGATTGCACAGGAAGAAGCCTTTCAGTACCTTCAACCTTTTACGCAGGAGCAAGCTATTCATCCCCTCATACATGTTAAATAGTAACAGGTGGCCACCATTCAAATTTTCAAGCCTTTTTAATAAGAACAGGAGGTGGGTCATTCAGCACTTTCCAGACAGTTTTATAGTTATAGGAAAAGGCAATTCTGCCCCTCGAATCCGTTGCATAGGAACATGAGGTTGTCATTAAATCCATAGATGCTCATACACTAGAAAAAGAGGAGGACATTCAATCTTCCGAACGGGTGACATAGGAACAGGAGAAGAATATTCAACCCACAGAGGCAGGTTAATCAGGAACAGGAGGAGTTCAATCACTCCCTCAAGCGTGTTAGACAAGACAGCTGGAGGGCATTCTGCCACTCGAGCTTGTTACACAAGAATAGGAGGAGGGCATTCATCCACTTGAGCCTGTTACGCTGGAACGGGTAGAGGCGATTCATTACTTCGAGCCTGTGGCAGTGGAAAAAGAGGACGTCATTCATCCCCAATAAATTGTTACACAGAAGCACACTATTCGGCCCCTCAAAACACTTACATTGGAATAGAGGGGATGATTAAACGCTGTTCAACCTATTAGACATCAACAGGATACATAGAAACATACAAACCTAGAAAATGGATGCAGGAGTAGGCCATTCGGCCCTTCGAGCCTGCACCACCATTCATATGATGATGGCTAATCATGCAAAATCAGTACACAATTCGTGCTTTCTCTCCATACCACTTGATCCCGTTAGCAGTAAGTGGCACATCTTACTCCCTTTTGAATACATCTAACGAACTGGCAACAACAACTTTCTGTGATAGCGAATTCCACAGGTTCACAATTCTCTGAGTGAAGAAGTTTCACCTCATCTCAGTCCGAAATGGCTTCTCCCTTATCCTTAGATTCTGATCCCTAGTTCTGGATTTCCCTAACATCGGGAACATTCTTCCTGCATTTAACCTGTCCAATCCCGTTAGAATTGTATCTGTTTCTATGCAATCCCATCTTATTCTTCTAAATTCCAGTTAATATAAGCCAGTCGATCCAGGAGGAGGCGATTCAAGTCCTCGACCCTTGTACTTCGGAAGCGGAGCTGGTCATTCAGCCACTCATGCCTGTTACATAAGAGCTGAAAGAGGCTATTCATACCCTTGACTCATTTGCATAGGTAAAGGATGAAGTTAAGTGTACGGTTGCACAGTGGTTATGTTACTGGTTTAGTAATTCAGAGGCATGTGTACACATTCAACCATGGCAGCTGTGGAATTGAAATTGAATTCATTAAATACATCTGGAATTAAAATGACGTTATTCTGTCCTTCCTCGTCAACTCTATCAGCCTAATGTTCAATTCCCTTCTCCCTCATATGCGTATCTCAATTTTCCTCGCCGCCATGCTCCACCTCACAATCAACAAGCTCCCCATTTAAACTCAGGACCAGTCGGAAGCTGTTTAAACAACGCCGCCTCCAGGGCAGGTACAAGATCACCCCTAGCTCTGTCATTCAGCTGCACTATGCGGACGACGCCTGCGTCTGTGCACAATCAGTGGCTTAACTCCAGGGTATAATCACTGTATTCCCTGATGCATATAAAAAGCATGGGCCTTACGCTGAACATCCGTAAGACAAAATTACTTCACCAGCCTGCCATCGCCGCACAGCACTGCCCTCCAATCATCAAGGCCCAAGGCACGGCCCTGGATAACGTGGACCATTTCACATATCTCGGCAGCCTCTTATCATCATAGGCATATGTGATGGCAGAGATTCAGCATCGCCTCCAGTGCGCCAGAACAGCCTTCGGCCGCCTGCGGAAAGAAGTGTTTTAAGATCAGATCTTAACAAATCTATTACCAACCTCATGGTTCATCGGGCTGTAGAAATACCCGCTCTCCTGTATGGGTCTGAGGCATGCACGATGTACAGAAGGCACCTCAAGTCGCTGGAGATATATCACCAACGATGTCTCTGGTAGATCGTGAAAATCACCGGGGAGGACAGGCACACCGACATCAGTGCCCTCGACCAGGCTAAAATCCACAGTACTGAAGCACTGTCCACACTCGATCAGATTCGCTGTGCAGGCCACATAGTACGCATGCCAGATACGAGACTCCCGAAACAAATGCTTTAGGCGGAGCTCCTTCATGGTTACCGAGCCAAAGGAGGACAGCATAAACGTTATAAGGACATCCTCAAAGCCTCCCTGGTAAACTGCGACATCACCACTGAAAACTGGGAGACCCTGGCTGCAGATCGCCCGAGGTGGAGAAAGCCCATCCGGGAGGGCGTTGAACTCTTTAAGGCTTGATGCAAGGCGCATAAAGAGCCCAGGCGCACGCAGCGGACGGAGCGCGCGGCAATCCAGCCCAACCGACCCCTTCCCCCGTCGAATGTCTGTCCCACCTGTGACAGAGTCTGTGGCTCTCGTATCGGACTATTCAGCCATGTAAGAACTCACTTTGGGAGTGGAAGCAACTCCTCCTCAATTCCGAGGGACTGCCGATGATGATGGGGGAATTTTGGGATTTAGCAAAGTAGACCAATATGTGTTTAAATATGTCTGTGCTGTCAGTCCCGGATCATTTTGTGTCTCTTTAAATGGATATGCTGTCAGTTCAGTTCATTCTTTGTCAGTATAAAAGGGATGTGCTTTCTCTCCAGGATCATTCTGTGCGTGTGTCTGCTTAATATTAGTGTGATTACAGCTGTGAAGACCGAATTTCTAAGGTGATATATTTGAAAGCGAAATGGGTTTCCTTGCGTAGGAGTGAAACCAGTTGACAGCGCGTCTGTTGAATAATTCAAAAAGTATTTATATTTGAGTGAAACCCTTTCTCTAATCATAGCTGAAGCCCTGAAAAAGCTCCCAATACTCTCCACAACAAAGTGACCAACTGTGGACACATTGCCGAATGGATAAGGCATCCGCGTTCAGTTTTAATCGTGATATTGTCAGAATATTGCAGGTTCGTGTTGTGCTCCGGTTGTTTAGCTCACCGGGCAAAACTTATTCTTCTCTGTTCCGAATCTCCCCTAAAAGCGATCAATTCTGACAGTTACTCAACTGAAGTTATGGAAACGCCTGCTTACTGAGACTGATTCTGCTTTTTCCATATTGTCGATCTGGGGGCACCCGCAAGGCATGCGACGAACATAAGAAAATAAGCATTAGTAGAAAGGATCGGCCATTCGGCCCTTCGAGTCTGCTCCGCAATGAAATCACCTCCTATTCTTCTCGACTCTGTAGAATATAGGCCTAGTCGACTCAACCTCTCCTCATGGAAAATAACATTGCGGTTTGAGTCCGTTGAGGTCGGTTTGCCCAGTTGCTTCCAACGTGGAAAGGAACTGTTTTTACCCGACTATGTCTAATAGTCTCTGACCTTACATAACGGACTTAGCGAAATTAATTTTGCTCATAGAAGCTGACTGTCAGTTTTTCACATTGTTGATCGGGGTGCACGGGCAGGTCTTGTGGGAAAGAGAACTGTCGTGCACGTTTTCTCTTTGAATGTCATTTCTTTAAAAATCTTTGTCAGTTCACTCCAGACGAATGATCTGAAGGAAGAAGTGAGGAGAAGTTCCATCTCCGATCCGGATCTCTGTTCCACCTTCATTCAAGAAGTGAAGAATTCCAATAGTCAGTGTTCATTTTAACAAGACGTGAACAATGCTGGGGCAGAGACCAGTGGTTTTCAGGAGATTTGGATTCAATGCCTATTGTATGCAAGTTTCAGTCAAATTCTAGGATGATTCATCAGCATCAAAAGTTTACAATAACTGAGCACAACGGTTTAGGCGGCAATCGCCTTTACGTCCCGTCTACTGTCTAAGACAAGTCAGCCATTCAATCTGGTGCTGTTAGTCTCCAACCAGAAATACTCGGCTAGAACGTCCCCCTCACCTTCAAAGTTCTGCCCGTGCACCCAGATTGACAACGTTCAAAATGTAGAATCAGATTCTGCAAGCAAAATGCCTTCAGGAATGCTATAAACTACCTCATCGATTGAATCCTTTTACTCTGATCAGACAGCCTGGTGACGCCGGGTTCATTCCCAGTTTTTACAGAATCCTCTACAGATCGACAACATTTGGCGTACTGTGTGCAAATCTGGTCGCCATATTATTTACAAAATTGATATAATGGAACTGGAGAGGGTAAAGAGAGGATTTACAAGGAGGATACATGAAATGCGAGGATATATATCAAGAAAGGATTAACAGGCCGCGTCACTTTTCACTTGAAAAGAGAAGTCTGAGGGTGACCTACTGGAGGTCTGCTAGACATGAAAAGGGTTTTATAGGTTAAATGCACAGAGAGAGAGTTTCCACATGTGGGGAGGACCGTCACTGGAGGGTATCAATATAAGATCATCACCAACAAATCCAATAAAGAATTCACAAGATACTTATTTATCAGAGATTGTGAATGTGTAACTCACTATCGCAGGGATTTGTTGAAGCAAGTAGGATATAATCATTTAAGCGACAGTAGATAAGTATATGTATGAAAAAGAAAAATAGCGTTATTCTGATGACAGGATGTCCATTGGACCACAAAGGTGCGAATCGATTGGTTGGGTCGAATGGCCTGCTCCTGCTATGTATATCCTAAATAATCGTATGCATTCGGCACACATGATACTAATTCAAAGGCCAGCTCCTTCAAACCTGCAGCACTAGAGAATGGGCACTGACTAATTACAGTGCTGAGGATTTTTCAAGATTATTTTGAGATTGACGCTGAATTTAAATGTATCCAAATTCAGGCGAGTTCCTGCGTGCCGAATGGAACACGGGTATCAGACGTCAAGTCGACACAGCGCCGCATACACCGGGAAACATTTAACTTTACTCAGTTGATTAGTTTCCATTAGTTGCTTATGCGAAGCTCTGAGATTTCGGAAAATGTGGGGAAAATGGAGCAAATTCATAAGTTTATATTTACTTTTATCTAAAAGCCAGTGAGGCTCGCTTCTTAATTTGAGAAATTTCATGAGCTGAGTGTAACATGCTTGGTAGAAAAAGATGAATTTGGACATGAGCTTCTAGGGCAAAGTACAATGAAAAAAAAAACATTCCACAAAAATCTACGAGAATGGGATCCGAACCAACACGTGCAATGTATAAGGGATTAGCAGTACATCGACTTAACCACACGGCCACCTCGTCTGAGGCCTGAAGTGTGATCTGCGCTTCGGTTTCCTGTTTTTTGCATCCAAACATATATACCCTGCGAAAAAGTCCAGTTCACCACTTGTATGGCCCGAGCATCCAGGTCGACAAAGTTCAAAGTCTAGAATCAGCTTCTGTAAGCAAAAGCCCTTCCAATACTTCAGGTGAGGGAGTATCAGAAATGGCCAGTTTTGAGACAGTTTCACAGCAGAATCGAAAAGGTATTACCCGGTGAGTTATACAGCCCCGACAGGACATGGTTAGCACCGAAGTCAGACGCCTTATCCATTGGGCCATATTGCACTGCCGTTGCCAGAAGATGTGTTGTATTCGGAACATAAGAACTTAAGAAATAGGAGCAGGAGTAGGCTATTTCGCCCTGCTCGGCTATTCAATAAGATGATGGCTGATCTGATAATGGAATCAGCTCCACCTCCCTGTCCGCACTCCATAACCCTTTACCCAATTATTGCACAAAAAGCTATCTATCTCCGCTTTAAATATATTCAGACCGCAGCGCTCTGGGGCATTGTTTAACAAAACTCTGAGAGAGGAAATGTTTCCTCATCTCAGTTTTAAATAGGCGGCACATTATTTTAAGACTCTATCCCCTTGTTTTGTTTTCTCCTATGAGTGGAAATATCCTCTCTGCATCCACCGAGTCGAGCTCCCTAACGATCTTATACGTTTCAATCAGATCACCTCGCATTTTTTAGAACTCCAATGTGTATAGGGCCAACCTACCAAACCTATCCTCAAATCAACGCCCTCATCTCCGGAATGAACCTCGTGAACCTTCTCTGAGCAGCCTCCAATGCAAGTATAACCTTCCTTAAATACGGAGAACAAAACGGTACGCATTACTCCACGTGGTGGCCTGTACAGTTGTAGCAGGACTTCAATGTTTTTATAGTCTATCTCCCTTGCAATAAATGCCAACAAGCTATATGCCTTCCTGATTACTTACTGTAACTGAATAATAACGTTTTTGTGTTTAATGCACAAGGACCCCCAAGTCTCCTTTTATTGCATCACGTTGCAACGATTCTCCATTTAAATAGTGGGCCATGAAATGCCGCTTTGGCCTTCCCGCGGGGATTTAGAGAAAAAATACCCATATACGTTAAGCTGTTGCCCACGTTCGACTTTCTTGAGGACTCCTTCGACTGCGATTCGCACCGTGTGCACGGCCTCGAGTTGGAGTCACGTGGCTCTGGGCAGCCAATCAGGTGAGGTATCATAGTAACAGGAATTCCGCAGGATCCTATACTCCTGTTACTTTGATTGCGATAGAGCCTGAAACACTAAAAACACGGAGCCAAACAGCTAAAATACTTATAAAAAAAATAATTACACTACTTGCATTTAAATTAAAGTTAATAAAGTCTTTACAAAATTAACGGTTTTTTAAAAATATTCTTTAACAATCTTACCGTTGTGGGGAGGGTTTTTTAATGATAAAATATTTTTTTGTGTTTTGTAAAACACTTGCGCCTGTAAAAGTCGGCTATGCGCCTGCTTTTTCAGGCTATTAGTAAGAATAAATATCGGAAATTTCCACTTGCAAGTGTCCTTGCTGCAGAGATACGGCCATCTGTCATGTCAGAAACTTGCACACTGAAAACCGGCATTTCCGATGTCTTCCCGGGTCCATAGGAACTCCATACAGACCCTGGGAAACCGGAATTTCAGGGCCAATATTTGCTTTTCTATTATTTCTGCCAAAGTTGATAACCTCACATGTTCCCACATTATAATCAATCTGCCTAATTATTGCCCAGTCACTTAGCCTGTCTATATCCCTTGAAGATTTTTTTTGTGCTGCTCACAATTTGCTTTCCCACCCATCTTTGTATCATCAGCAAACTTGGCTACATTACACTCGGTCCTTTTATCCAAATAGTTAATATAGGTTTTAAATAGTTGAGGACCCAGCACAAATCTCTGCGGCATCCCATAAGTCACTGTTTCCCATCCGGAAAAAGACCCGTTTATCCTGACTCTCTGATTTCTGTTAGTAAGCCAATCCTCTATCCATGCTAATATATTACCGCCAACCCCGTGAGCGTTTATCTTGTGCAGTAACCTCTTATGTGGCATCTTATCGAATGCCTTCTGGAAATCCAAATGCACCACATCCATTTGTTCCCCCTTATCCACTCTGCTCTATATATCCTCAAAGATTTGCAGGATAATTGTCAAACATGACTTCCCTTTCATAAAACCATGTTGACTCTGCTTGATTCAATCATGTTTTATCAAATGTCCTGCTACTCCTTCCTTAATAATGGACTTCAGCTTTTTCCCAACGACAGATGTTAGTCTAACTGGTTGATAGTTTCCTGCTTTGCGTCTGCCTCTTTATTCAAATAGGGACTTTACGTTTGCGGTATTCCAATCTGCTGGGACGAACCCAGAATCGAGGGAATTTTGGTAGATTGCACCAAACCATCCAGTATCTCTGCCGCTTTTCTCTTAAGACCCTAGGATATAAGCCATCAGATTCAGGGGACTTGTCCGCCTTTAGTCCCATTATTTTACCTCTTATTACTTCATTAGTGATAATGATAGTATTAAGTGCCTCCCTCCCTATAGCCCATGGATAATCCACTATTGGGATGTTTTTAGTGACTTCTACCGTGAGAACTGATACAAAATATTTGTTCAAAGTCTCTGCCATTTCCCTGTTCTCCAGTATTAATTCCCCATTCTCATCCTCCAGGAGACCAACATTTACTTTAGCCACTCTTTTCCTTTGTATAAACCTGTAGAAACTCTTACTATCTGTTTTTTATATTTCGTGTAAGTTAACATTCATTATCTATCCTCTTTTAATCATATTTTTAGTCATTCTTGGCTGGATTTTAAAATGTCCCAATCCTCTGGACTCACACGAGTGGATGATTGGGGGAGCGTGACGTAATAGGTGGCCTAAAAGTTGCTGCAAAATAATTCAGAAGAATTTCAGCTCAAATGACCTCCAAACATAGCGGATTACGAGCAAATGCCGCCACCTACTGATTCACTACGAGTAGGGCTCGAACCTACTCGGAAATAATTCCATTAAATGCCGAATCCAACGATTTAAGCACATTACCACTGCAGCTAGCACGTTGCATTTTTAAACACACACCGAGTGAAGCAGCACTGACAGCACAACCATTTGAAACAGACAAAGACTCATCCGAGACTGACAGTACAACTTGATGTCGCTGTATTACGCAGTCGAAAGCAGGATAGGCTGAATCGCTTTAGGCGGAAAATAAACTGTGCACTCCCTGCTTGTCTCAGCTATTCAGCTCGGTCGTCAAGGGGTATGATTGTCTCTTCGATAGGAAAATAATGGAACCCTTACTAATGGAGAAAATAGAAGAACATCTAGAAACCAAAAGTATAAAAATGAATAATCAGCTTTGATTTCAACAGGGAAAGTCCTGCTGGACCAACCTCACATAATTTTTGATGAGGTAATAGAGAGTGTAGACATTGATAAGGCAATAAGTGTGATGTATCGAGATTTTCAAAAGAGCTTCGCTTTGATACCAAATAATAGCCTACTGAACACGGTCAGGGGATAAGTAGCAGAATGGATAGCGAGCTCGCTTCAAGACTGAAATCAGAGATTGGACGTAAACGGTAGCTATTCACATTGGCAGAAGGTCGGTAGTGGTTTTCCAAAAAGGATCAATGCCGGAACCACCATTGTTCACAATTTATAATAATGATTTACATTTGGAACTAAAAACAGAATTTCCAAATTAGTTAATGATACCAAATTGGAGGAAATTTAAACTGAGAAGGACTGCAGCAAATTAAGGACAGGACTGATAAACATGCAGAATGGGCACATCATTGTCAATGAAGTTCCACACACATAAATGTGAGTTATTACATTTTGGTGGGAAGAATATGGAGGTCACTTATTACTTGGCACAAATTACTCTCGGCGTGGGGGGGAGAGGTACAATAGGATCTCTCAGTACAACAACTCACTAACATTGTGACAGAGTTTAGCAAGGCAAAATTAAGGTAACTAGGAGTGGAGGTTATTTTTAGTGCAATAGAATTGCAAAGTTGGAAGGTTATGCTGAACCAGTATTGAACCTCGGTTCGACCACACTTAGAGTACTGCATGCAGTTCTGGTTATAAAGATGATATAGAGACACTTGGGAGGGTGCAGAGAGGATTTACACGGACGATACCGGAAACGTGATGTTATTCATAAGAGGAATTAATGAACAAGCTAGGGAATTCAGAAGCAAATTCTTTCTGGAAAGAGTGATGAGAATGTGGAACTCAAAAGTGCAGGAGTGCTTCAAGCGAATAGTATAGATACATTTAAGGAGAGGCTATACAAGCATATCAGGGAGAAAGGAATAGACGGCTATGCTGATAGATTTAAATCAGGAAATACTCGAGAAGATTCGATTAGAACATAAACGCTGGCATGGTTGGATTAGGCAGAAAGGCAGCGTAGGCTATGCTGTCCTTTGTAAGCCTATACATTTCCGTTATCTGCAGCATTAGGCATTGGATTCAATGTAGCTCTCTGGGTATATGTAGGAGTGTCTGGGTCACTATAAGAACTTTCAGTTTCTGTGTAATAGTTTCTGGATCTCGTTAGATGCTGTCTGAGTCTGTGTTGCAGCTGCCAGTGTCAGATTGTGAGCTGACTGTCTGTCTAAGTTTTATCCGTGATTGCAGAGAGTGTCGTGGTTTGTACTGCAGCTCCGTGTGTCAGGTTGGGAGCTGACTGGGTCTATGCAAGAGTTGTCTCTGTTTGTGTCGGAGAGTCTGCGTCCGTGTTGGAGTGTGTCGGTCTGTGGTTGATCTCTCTGGGTCAGTGTGGTTCTGCATTGGCGTTTTTGATTCATTGCCGATACTTTCTTGATCGTCAAATGAGGTGTCTGGGTATCCGAAGCTAGCTGTCTGGCTCGGTGTAGGAGCAGTCTGGTCCTTTGCTGGAACAGTCTGCGCCCGTGTAAGAACTGCTTATATCTGTGTAGGAGCTCTTGGATCAGTGTTGGTGATGCCTTGGCCAGTGTAGAGCTATCTACTTCTATGTAGGAGGGAATTAATCTGTCTCGGAGGTCCCTATATCTCTGAAAGGAGCTGTATGGGTCAGTGTAGGAAGGTTTGTGCCTGTGCTGTTGATCCCTGCTTCAGTGTAGCACCTGCCTGGTTCTGTACAGGAGCTGCCTGCTTTCACGTCGGAAATGTCAGTGTCTCTATCGAAGCTCTCTGGAAAGGTGTTGGTGTTGTCTGCGGCTGATGCGGACATGTTTGCTCCTGTGTAGTTGATGCTGGGTCTGTAAAAGGAACTGTATGTATGTGTAAACAAGGATTTTGATGCTGTGTATGAGGTTTGCCTGTCTGCACAGGAGTTTCTGGATCTGTGCAGTAATGTCTGCCTCGGTGTAGGATCAGTACCCCTCTGTACGGGAGCTGCCTGGGTCTGTTTAGCCACTGTCTTGGTCAGTGCAGGAAAAGTCTGGATCTGTGAAGGTAGAGTGTGGGACTGTGTAGGAAGATTCTGAATCTGTGAAGATAGAGCCTGAGAATGTGAAAGAGCAGTCTGAGTCAGTGTTGCAGCTGTCTGGGTCTGTGAAGGAATAGTCTGGATCTGTGAAGGAATATAGAAACTTAGAAATCCACAGTACTGACGGGGACCACTTCGGCCCATAGTTAACGTGCCGGCTGAAAAAGAGGCACAAGGCCCTTTGAACAACAACCCTGAAGGCTAAATATGAACCTGTGAAGATTGACAATGGCGGAAAGATAAAGAATGCCCAGCCTAATAAGTCTGCCCCACACAACTGCTACACCCCTTGCACCGAAATATTATACACACCACCCCTCATGGGAGAAGCAAAAAACAGAAAGAAAACGCAAGATAATGTGGGGAAAAAATCTGTGTAAATTCCTCTCCATCTTGTCGATTGAAATTAGTCCAGGAGACCACACTGGCCGTATTGGATTCCGTGCAGTACTTACCATCATATCTGCGCCAGCCAACAAGAGGTTATCCAGCCTAATCCCACTTACCAGCTCTCGGTCCATAACTCTGTAGGTTACAGCAAGGACATTATAATTGACTGTATAAAACATTGGTCAGGCGGCAGCTGGAATACTGTGTGCAGTTCACTTCATCACATTTCAGAAAAAAGATGTGATTGCGCTGGAAAGGGTATTGAGGTGATTTACAAAAAAAGTTGCCTGGACTGGAGAATTTTGGTGATGAGGAAAGATTGGAAATGCTGAGTCTGTTTTCTTTGCAACAGAGGAGGCTGAGGGGAGACTATATTGAGGTGCATAACTTTATGTGGGCCCTAGATAGAGTTGGTAGGAAGGACTTGTTTCCCTTTACAGAGTGGTCAACAACCAGGGGGATTGGTTTTAAAGTAATTGCGGGGTGGACCACTTCCCATCTCTTGGGAGCCTCCTATCAACAAGAGCAGGCATTGATGATTCGAGGCAACACCCTCTCCAGTGCGCCAGTGCAGCCTTCGGCCGCCTGAGGAAAAAAGTGTTTGAAGACCAGTCCCTTAAAACTGTCACCAACTCATGGTCTACAAGGCCGTAGTAATACCCGCCCGCCTGTATGGCTCAGAGACCTGGACCATGGACAGTAAAAACCTCAAGTCGCTGGAGAAAACCACCAGCGATGTCTCCGCAAGATCCTGCAAATCTCTTGGGAGGACAGACGCACAAACATTATCGTCCTCGCCCAGGAGAACATACCCAGCATTGAAGCACTTACCACACTTGATCAGCTCCGCTGGCAGGCCACATGCCAGACACGAGATTGCAAGATCAAGCGCTCTTCTAGGAACTCGTCCATGGCAAGTGAGCCAAAGGCGGGCAGAGGAAATGTTATAAGGACACGCTCAAAGCCTCCTTGATAAAGTGTGACATCTCTACTGACACCTGGGAGTCTTTGGCCATAGACTGCGCTAAGTGGAGGAAGTGCATTCGGGAGTGTCCTGAGTTCCTCGATTATCGTCGCCGAGAGCATGCAGAAATCAAGCGCGGAAGGAGCGTGCGGCAAACCAGGCTCCCTTTCCATCCTTTCCCTCAACGAATATCTGTCCGACCTGTGACAGAGACTGTGGTTCCCGTATTGAACTATACAGCCACCTAAGAACACATGCTAAGAGTGGAAGCAAGTCTTCCTCGATCCCGAGGGACTGCCTATGATGATGAATTAGGGGGAGTGTTCGACGAGCTATGAGGATAAAGGTCTTTACCCAGGGGGTCCTGGTAGTCGGGAACTCATTGCCTAGATGGGCGGTAGCGGCAGAAATCCTCACACTTTTTAAAAATATTTGGATGCCACTTAAAGTGCTGTAACCTACTTAGAGCTGGGAAGTGAGAATTAGGCTGGAAAGCTCTTGGTCGGCCTGCGCAGACACGATTGGCTGAAATGGCCTCCTTCCAAAAGATACATTTTTCCGTTTCCGACATTACAACAGTTAACTAAATGTAATTAGTTTGCTCTAAACCGCCTTGTGAAGTGCTGAGGTGAATGTCGCTGTAGAAATGCTAGCATTTTAATTTAAAACTGTCCTAAGAAAGGCTACAGTGTTAAGGCAGGTGAGAGCATCGTACTAATAACGCAAAATTTGAGGGTTCGAACTGATTACAGTCCATTTATTATATTTTTGGTGTTGCGGTTGGGCTGCAAGTATTTTAGAGCAGCTTAAACATTCAGGAACGAAAATGACACCGGAACTATAGTATATTGAAGCAACGCTGCAAAAACATAAGTTCTGCCTCGAGCTGATGGCCCTGCGGAGTGTTTCCAGCATTTAATGAATAATTCCATATCCTCCGGGACTTTGTGACTTCTCGTATTTCAATCAATGAAAGGCTCACTGCCGCTGATTGGCTTGCAGTGCAAAATATGGAACTGATCAAAATACAATTCCGCTGTGTTATCCTTCATTCTCATCATTAGCCTGCTGCAAAGTGCAGGGGCCACGTCGCTTAATGGATGAGGTACCTCACTTTGATGAAAACGTTGATGTTATCAGAAAATTGCAACGTCAAATGCTGCCGCGATTATTTTGTCAAATCTTGTTCAACTTTATAAAACCAAACCACATTCCCACTCATTAACTGAAAGTGACTTCCTCCCTAACAATGCAGGGATCTTTATTAAAATGCATTTTTTCATGCGGTTTATATTTCTCACTGATTTTTGCAGATAGTTTCCAACAAACCAACAATCACTAATTAATACCGATAAATTATTAGTATTTCCAGTTCGAACAACAGCTTTGCGTCTATCAGTGGAATAAAGGGCAGTGGAGGGAATTGTGGTCAGATTCCAGTTTTATCCACAGGGAGTCGAGTAAAAAAATAGTTACCTGGTGAATCACTGCGAGGAGGGTTCGAACTTGCGCAGAAAAACCCCCTTGAATTTTAAATCCGACGCCTTCACCACGCGGCCATCGCAGTTACACAGTTTTAATAGTCCAATGGTTGGTGCAAATTATCAGAGAGTCCGCCTGCATACTTGCCCAGTTGCCTCTCCCAGACGATGTGAAAATTAAATCGTCGAATCATAGAATCTCATTGCAAAGAAGGAAACATTTCGGTCAGAACTGAAAGGATTTACATTTCGGGAAATGTAAATGAACAGACTGGGGAGCTTCTTTCTAGAAAAACAAGGGAAAAATATTTTTAAAATTATGAAGGTATTTGATGTGGAGAAAATGTTTGATATTGTGCAGGAGTTCAGAACGGAGGTCACCGCTAAATTCAGTTGGCAAATCAACAGTAACTTATTTACCAAAGAGTGGTTAGAATGTGGAAGATGCTACACGAGCAGTAGTTGCGGCGAATAGCACAGATTTTTTTAGAGGGAGTACCTAAGCACATGACTGAGAAAGCAATAGAACAATATGCTGCTAAGATCAGGTGAAGTAGGGTAGTGTGGAGCATATACTTCAGCAGCACCAGTTAGGTACAATTATATCTTTCTGTGGTGCAAACTCCATATAACGTTACATAACACACATTTTAAACGACAACTTATATACAATTAGCGCCTTGAAATTAGAGAAACGTCCAACGTGCTTCACAAGAGTATTATACGATACAATTTGACACCTAACCGCTGAATACAAATTAGCGCAGGTGACTAAAATATTGTTGAACCAGGTATGGTTGAAAATGAGGAAGAAAGCTGTACATTGCAGGAAGATATCAAAGAACTGGTCAGGAGTTTAATGGAATTCAACACGGAGAAGTGTGAGATAATGCAATTGGGGAGTGCTTATTGGGAAAGCGAATAAACATTAAATGTTAGGCCACTGATAAGTGTAGAGGTGCAAAAGACATTGGAATGCATGTCCACAGAATCCTTGAGGGTAGCAGGGCAAGTAGATAAGAGGCATGGGAAGGATAGACAGAAAAGAATAGGAGGCGGGGTGGCGTTGGTGGTTAAAGAGGAAATTAATGCAATAGTAAAGAGGGACATTAGCTTGGATGATATGGAATCGTTATGCTTCGAGTTGCGGAATAGCAAATGGCAGAAAACGCTAGTGGGAATTGTGTACAGACCTCCAAACACTAGTAGTGAGGTTGGGGACTGCATCAAACAAGAAATAAGTAATGTGTGCAATAATGGTACAGCAGTTACCATTGGGCTGAATAAACTGGTAGCACTGCGGTGGAGGACGATTTCCTGGCGTGTATTAGGGATGGTTTTCGAGATAAATATATCGACGGACCAACTAGAGAGCTGGCCATCCTAGACTGGGTGATGTGTAATGAGAGGGGACAAATTGGCAATCTTGTTGTGCGAGGCCCCTTGGGGAAGATTGACCATAACATGGTCGAATTCTTTATTAAGATGGAGAGTGACACAGTTAATTCAGAAACTAGGGACCTGAACTTAAGTAAAGGTAATTACGACGTAATGAGGCATGAATTGGCTAGAATAGACTGGCAAATCATACTTAAAGGGATGACGGTGGATAGGCAATGTCAAACATTTAAAGACCACATGGTTCAACTTTAACAATTTATATTCCTGCCCAGAGTAAAAATAAAACGGGGAAGATGGCTCAACCGTGGCTAACAAGGGAAGTTAAGGACAGTGTGAAATCCAAGGAAGAGGCATATAAATTGGCCAGAAAAAGCAACACACCTGAGGACTGCGAGAAATTTACAATCCAGCAGATCAGGTCTAAGGGTTTAATTAAGAGGGGGAAAATAGAGTACGAGAGGAAGCTTGCTGGAAACATAAAAAATTAGTGCAAAGCTTCTGCGATATTTGAAGTGAATAAAATTAGTGAAGACAAACGTAGGTCGCTGACAGTCGGATTCAGGTGAATTGATAATGGGGAACAAAGAAATAGTAGAGTAATTGAACACATACTTTGGTTCTGTCTTCACGATGGAAGGCACAAATAACCTTCCGGATGTGTTAATGGACCGAGGGTCTCGTGAGAAGGACGAACTGAAGGATATCCTTATTAGATGGGAAATTGTCTTAGGGAAATTGATGGGATTGAAGGCCGATAAATCCCCGGGGCTAGATAGTCTGCATCCCAGAGCAGGTAACGAAGTGGCCCTAGAAATAGTGGATGCATTGGTGATCATTTTACAACAGTCTATCGATTCTGGATCAATTCCAATGGACTGGAGTGTAGCTAATGTAACATCACTTTTTAAGAAAGGAGGGAGAGAGAAAATGGGTAATTATAGAATGGTTAGCCTGATATCCGTAGTGGGGAAAATGTTGGAATCACTAATTAAGGATGAAATAGCAGCGCTTTTGGAAAGCTGTGACAGGGTCGGTCCAGCCAGCATGGATTTATGAAGGGAAAATCATGACTGACAAATCTTCTGGAATTTATGACGATATTACTTGCTGAATGGACAAGGGAAAATCAGTGGATGTGATATTTGGACTTTCAAAAGGCTGTTGACAAGGTCCCACATAAGAGATCGGTGTGCAAAATCAAAGCACATGGTATTGGGGGTAATGTACTGATGTGGATAGAGAACTGGTTGGCAGACAGGAAGCAGAGAGTCGGGATAAACGGATCATTTTAAGAATTTGCAGGCAGTGATTAGTGGAGTGCCGCAGGGCTCAGTGCTGGGATCACAGCTCTTCATAGTACACATTAATAATTTGGATGTAGGAATTGAGTGTAATATCTCCAGGTTAGCAGATGAAACTAAATTGGGTGGCGGTGTGCGCCGTTAGGAGGACGCTAAGAGGCTGCAGGATGACTTGGACAGGTTAGGTGAGTGGGCAAATACATGGCAGATGCAGTGTACTGTTGATAAATGTGAGGTTATCCACTTTGGTGGCAAAAACACGAAGGCAGAATATTATCTGACTGACGGCAGATTAGGAAAAGTGAAGGTGCAACGCGACCTGGGTGTCATGGTACATCAGTCATTGATAGTTGTCATGCAGGTACAGCAGGCGGTGAACAAGGCAAATGGTATGTTGGCCTTCATAGCTTGGGTATTTGAGTATAGGAGCTGGCTGGTCTTACTGCTGTTCTACAGAGCCTTGGTGAGACCTCACCTGGAATATTCTGTTCAGTTTTGGTCTCCTAATCCGAGGAAGGACATTCTTGCTATTTAGGGAGTGCTGCGTAGGTGCAACAGACTGATTCCTGGGATGGCTGGACTGAAATATAAGGAGAGACTGGATCAACTGGGCTTTTATACACTGGAGTTTATAAAGATGAGAGGGGATCTCATAGAAACATATAAGATTCTGACGGGAATGGACAGGTGAGATGCGGGAAGAATGTTCCTGATGTTGCGAAAGTCCAGAACCAGGGGACACAATCTTAGGATAAGGGACAGACCATTTAGGATAAGAGGAGGAGAAACTTCTTCACTCAGAGAGTTGTTAACCTGACGAATTCCCTGCCGCAGAGAGTAATGAATGCCAGTTCATTGGATATATTCAACAGGGAGTTAGGTATGGCCTTACGGCTAAATGGATCAAGGGGTATGGAGAGAAACAGGAACGGGGTACTGAGGGAATGATCAGCCATGATCTTATTGAGTGGTGGTGCAGGCTCGAAGTGTCAAATGGCGTATGCTGCGCCTATTTTCTATATTTCTATGTTAAGAATCAACACGGAATAGTTGCCTTCATTAGATGAGCCACAGAGTATAAGATCGGGGAACGGGGAAGTTATGCTTCAAATGTGTAACACTCTAGTTAGGCTACAGCTACAGTATTACATGCTGTTCTGGTCACTGTACTACAGGAAAGATCAGACTGCACTCGTGAAGATACAGGGTAGACTTAGGCGGATGGTGAATTTAGCTCTGAGTAAATATTGCATAGACAGTGTTTGTTTTCTTTGGAACAGAGGAGGCTAAGAGGTGTCCGTATTGAAGTGAATAAAATTATGACTAGCCTAGATAGAGTGCATAGAACGGATCGATTTCCCTTAGCGGAGTTGCCAACAACCAGGCGGCATAGATTTAAAGTAATTGGTAGGAGGTTATAAGGGAGTTGAGGTGCAATGCTTTCACTCAGGAAGTGGTGAGAGTCTGGAAATCACTGCCTGAAAGGACTTTAGAGGGCGAAGTCCTCACCACTTTTAAAAAGTCCTTGAATGTGCACTTGAATTCCAGTAATCTAAAAAGCTACGGAGCAAGAGCTGGAAAGTGGCATTAGTCTGGATAGCTCGGATTTAAGTCGGAATTTAGATCATGATCTGGTGTTTCTTCGGCCGCTCAGTGCATTTTGCAGCAAATCAATACTTCCGAGAAGGGAAACTGCGGCGCCTGCACTTCCTGTAACACAAGTGGCTCCAATCCCACCCTCTTTCCTATTGAGTTCTCTTAGCACACTGAGTCTGTTACACAGCAACAGGAGCAAGCCATCAAGCCTGCAACAGAAGGAGAGTAGAATTCCATTAACCCATCGAGCCAGTTGCAATGGACAAGAGGAAGCTATTCAGATATTTGGGCTTTTTATACAAGAATAGTAGAACGCCATTCGGACGCTCGTACCTGCAGCATAGATGACGAGGAGGCACACTTTCCTGTTACACAGATTGAGGAGGAGGCCATTCAGCCGCACCGCACTGTTGCACAGGGAAAGGAGGAAGCCATTAACGCCTCAAATTTGAGCCTTCAGAGAGGCAGAAGCCGATCAGATCCTTGAGCTTGGTCTACAAGAAGAGCAAAAGTCCATTTCGATTCTAGAACATAGAAACATAGAAAATGGGAGCAGTAGTCGTCCATTCGGCCCTTCGAGTCTGCACCACCATTTAATATGATCATTCCTAATCCTCTATCTCAACACCATATTCACGCTTTTCCCCCATATCACTTGATGTCTTTTGTGTTTAGAAATCTATCTCCATCTTAAATATATTCAGTGACTCGGGCTTCACAGCCTTCTGTGGTAAAGAATTACACAGCTGCACCACTCTCTGAGTGGAAAAAAACCTCCACTTCTCCTTTCTAAACTTCCTACCCCGTATCCTGAGACTGTGACGCCTTGTTAAAACCTTCCCAATCAGGTGACTCATCTTCCCCGCATCCAGTCTATTCACCCCGGTCACAATGGTATAAGTTTCAATGAGATCTTCTCTCATTCTTATAAAATCTACTGAATACAGGCCGAGTCGACCCAATCCCTCCTCATACGACAGTCCTGCCATCCCAATAATCCGTCTGCTGAACCTTCGCTGCACTCCCTCTAAGTTAAGTATATCCTTTCTTGATTTACGAAAACAAAACTGCATGCCATACACCAGGTGCGGTCTCACCAAGGCTCTGTATAACTAGTAACACATCGTTGCTCCTTTACTCAAATCCTCTTGCAATGAAGGCCAACATATCATCTGCATACCTAACTGCTTGCTGCACCTGCATGTATGCTTTCACATGTCAGCTTTAAAAGGACACCGGTCCCTCTGCCCATCGATCCTGTTTCCTGTCCGTTAACCAATTTTCAATTCATGCTAGTAACTTACCCCCAATCCGATGTACTTTAATTTTGCACACTACATCTTACGTGCCACTTTATCAGAGGCCTTCTGAAAATCCAAATGCACTATATTCACTGGTTCTACCTTATGTTTTCTATCAGTTACATACTCAAAAAACGCCAGTAGGTTTGTCAAACATGATTTTCTTTTCATGAATTCATGTTGACTTTTTCTAATCCCTTTGATATTATGTAAGTGTGCCGTTATAAAATCCTTTATTATTGGCTCTCGCATTTTCCCTACAGCTGTTGTTAGGCTAACCGGTCTGTAGTTCCTTGTTTTCTCTCTCCATCCATTTTTAAACGGTAGGGTTACATTTGCCACCGTCCAGTCTGCAGGAACTGTTCCATAAACTACAGATTTTTGGAAGTTGTCAACCAATGCATGCACCCTTTCCATTGCAACCTCTTTGAGTACTCTGGGATTCAGATCTTCAGGCCCTGGGGATTAATCGGCCTTCATTCCCGTTTGTTTCCTCAGAACTATTTTCTTACAAATAATAATTTCCTTAATTCTGCTTGCACATCGACCTTTGGTTCGCAAGCATTTCTGGGATGTTATTTGTGTCCTCGTCCTTGAAGACAGAACCGAAGTATTTATTTAATTGTCCTGCCATTTCATTATTCCCCCATTATAAATTCCCCCGTTTCTGACTGTAAAGGGCCTACATTTGTCTTCACTAATCTTTTCCTGTTTATGAACATGTAGAATCTTCTACAGTCGGTGTTTATGTTCCTTGCAAGTTCACTCTCATATTCTCGCCTCTTAATCAATCTCTTGGCACATTTTTGCTGAATTCTAAATTGTCCCCCATCCTTTGGCTTGCTACTTTTTCTAGCAACTTTGTATTACTCTTCTTTGAATCTAATACTATCCTTAGTTTATTTTGTTAGTCATGGTTGGGCCAGTACCCTTTTTTGTGTTTTTAACACCAGAAAGGAAAATATAACTGTCGCAATTCATGCATTCGTTCCTGAAATGTTAGCCATTACCCATCCACCAACATGACGTTTATTGACTCTTCCCAATCTATCACAGCCAATTCATTCCCCATACATTCGTAGTTTCCTTTGCTTGGATTTAGGACCATAGATTCGGATTGGAATACTTCACTTTCCATCTTAATAAAGAATTCAAGCATATTATTGCCACTCTTCCCGAAAGGACCCCGGACAACAAGATTGTTAAATAACCCCTTCTCATTACATAATACCCAATCTAGGATATTCTGTTCCCTAGTAGGCTCCGAAAATACTGGGCAAAAAAAAAACATCTCATAAACATGCCAGGAATCAATCGGCCATATTATTATTACTTTAATCTATATGTAGTTTAAAGTCATCTTCGATTATGGTAGTACCCTTGCTACATGCAGTGCTAATGTACTGTAAATATTATCCACTATATTAACACAACTGTTTGGAGGCCTATAGACAACTCCCACCAATCTTTTCTGGCCCTTCGTTCTCCTTCGCGCCACCCAGACTGAACCTACATCTTGACTTTCTGTGCCGTATTTCTCATTATTGTGCTGATTTCAGCCTTTATGAACAATGTCTCACAACCCGCTCTTCCTTTCTGCCTGTCCTTCCTAAATACCGGATAATGTTTGATAATCAGTTCCCAACCCTGGTCACCGCGCTACCATATCTCTGTAATTGCAACGATATTGTATCCGTTTACTTCTATTTGAGCTGTCAATTCTTCTACCTTATTACAGATGCTTCGTTCATTCAGATACAATGCTTTTAGATTTGTCGTTTTAACATTATTAGAAATCGTAACATTATTTTGTATTATAGCCCTATTTATCTTATTGCTTTTTTTCTTATCAGGATCCTTTTTGTTAGTGCCCCCTTTTGTTTCTATGCTCTGTCCCTTCTTGACATAATGTGGTTACATTGTAACAATCACTTTCCGGCATTGCTTCCTTTTCATTTCTTTTTAGCTTTCTTGATTTCTCTGCACCACGACCTCCGCTCCTCCCCCCGCCCCCGCCCCGCCGGCACAACATCCCGAACTCCAATCTGCTCTCCCCTTAATAGTACACGTTGCATAGGATTAGGACGAAGCATTTCAGACCAACAGACCTGTTATACAGGAACAGGTTGAGACTAATCACCCCCTCGAACCTGTTACACAGGACTCGGAGGATGACATTCCATCCCTCAACCTGTTGCACAGGCGGAGGCCAAATATAATAGAATAATGGTTATGGCACTGGACTAGTAATCCAGTGAGAGAAAATCATAGCCCACCGCGAGAGTAGGGCAATTTAAATTCAATTAAATACATCAGGAATTTTAAAAGTATTAGTAATGTTGACCATTGATGCAACACACCCATCTCGTTCGATAGTCTCCTTTAGTGAAGGAAATCTGCCGTCCTTACCGATCTGGGACCAAATGTGGCTCTGGATCCCGAGTAACTTGGTTGACTCTTAACTCCCCTCTGAAATGACCTAGCAAGAAACTCAGTTGCATAAGATGGCTAACCTATACCTTCACAAGGCTATTAGGGAAGGGCAACAGCGGCTGCCCTGCAAGCATTATCCACATGCTTGAATGAAGAAAAGAAGTACTAGGATCTCTAGATTGTTAAACAGAAGAACCGCAAGACAGGTCAGAGAATGTGGAATCAGGAGACAACTAGATAAATGCATAGCTAGCTGGCCTCAAGACAGAAAGCAGAGAGTAGGTGTAAAAGTTAGCTTTTCATGGTGGCAGATGGTGGCTAGTGCTGTTCCACAAGAATCAATGCTGGGACCCCTGTTGTTTACAATTTATATTAAAGACTTAGAACTCGGAATCAAAAACATAATTTCTCAATTTGCGAATGAAGCCAAATTAGTTGGATATTCAATATTTAGGATGACTGCAACAAATTCGGTCGCGTGAACCTGTTGCATCGATGAGGAGAAGGCAATGCCAAACCAACGAACGTTGCACAGAAATAATCGGAGGCAATTGAGCCCGTCCAGTCTGTTACACAAAACAGGAGAAGGCCATTCGCTCCTTGCTAGCGATGTCAACATGCTTGAATGAATAAATTGAAACCATAGATTGTTACATGGGAACATGAAGAGCTGGAAAGTGACATTAGGTGGGATAGCTATTTGTCGGACATTGTGGACACAATGGGGCGAAGTGGCCTCCTTCCGAGCTGAAAAGTTCCATCAGTCAATGACAAAATATCCCTTTCAAACAGAAACATGATGATTCGGGTCTGAAAGAGCATCCGTTTTAGACGGCAGAGATTGATCCAGTTGCGATGAAAGTTCATCGACCTGACACATTCACTCTGTTTCTCTCTCCGCAGGTTTTTGCCTCATCTGCTGAGTGTTTGCAGATTTTTCTGTTTTTAGCTCAGATTATGCATCAACACTATTTTAATGTTGTACTGATGTAGCATTTGGCGGCTCTGTGGTGCATTGGATAGCACGTTGACACTTCTAATCCAGGCACATTAAACATTTGTGGGTTCCACTCACACCAATGTCAGGATTTGGGCGTGGGCTGCACAGTGAATTATGCAGCAAAACAATACCTCAAAGAAGGCTAGCTTCGGTACCTGCTCTTTTTGTTGCACAAGTGGCTGCAGTCCTTCCCAATTATCATCTGAGTATTTTGCACACTAGCAGATGCAAGCAATCGAGCCTGTTACACACGGACAGGTGGAGGCCATTGTGTCCATTAACCCCTCAAACCAATTGTAAAGGGCAGGAGGAAGCCATTCAGCTTCTTGCGCCTGTTTTGCAAGAACTGTCGAACTCCATTCGGTCGCTCGAACCTGTTGCATAGATAACGAGAATGTAATGCCAATCCAACGAAGCTGTTCAGCAGAAATAGGAGGATGCCATTGAGCATCACCAGTCTGTTGCTCAAGGGTACGGGAAGGCCATTATACCCTCGAGCCTGAGGCAGAGAACGGGATGGAAGCCATTCAGCTCCTTGAGACTTAACTATAAGAAGACTCGAAGCCCATTTAACCATTCGGAACTGCAGCATAGGCTGAGGATGAGGCATTTGAGACTCACGAACCTGTTATACAGGAACAGGATGAAGCTAATCAACCTCTCGATCCTGTTACATACGAACAGGAGCACGCCATTCCTTCCCTCAATCTGTTGCACAGGCATAGGAGGAGTCATTAAGCCCCTTGAGCGCATTACACAGACGGAGGTCAATCACAGTGGCATGATTGTTATATAACTTGACTAATAATCCAGAGAAAGGAAATCACAGCCCACCACGAGAATGGGGAAATTTAAATTCAATTAATTAAACCTGGAATTTTAAAAGTATCAGTAATGGTGACCATTGTAACAAACTCCCCATCTGGTTCACTTGTCACTTTTAGGGAGGGATATCTGCCATCCTTACCGGTCAGTGCCTTTCTGACTCCAAACCCACAGCAATGTCGTTGGCTCTTAACTGACCTCTGAAATTGCCTGGCGTGCCATTAAGTTGCGAAAAGTTGACTCACCGCCAACTTCACAAGGGATAATAGAGATGGGCAACAAATGCTGCCCTAGCTAGCGATGTCGATATGCTTGAATGAATACAATTGCAAAAAGTAGTTTGTTGCATATGAACAAAAAAGCCTCAAGCCAGGTCAGAGAATGCAGAGTCAGGAGACAACGAGCAGAATGGAGAGATAGCTGACTTCAAGACTAGCTTTTCTTAGTCGCAGAAGGCGGGTACTGGTGTTCTACAAGGATTGGTACTGGGACCGCTGCTGTTCACAATGTATATTAAAGATTTTGATCTATGAAGCAAAAACAAAATTTCTAAATGTGCGTGTGACACCAAATTAGGAGGAATAGTCAATACTGAGGAATGGTGAAACAGATTACCGGAGGACATTAATAAACTTGCAGAATGGGCATATAATTGGCAAATGAATTTCAAACCACATAAATATGAGCTGTTAAACATCAAGGTCGTAAACTTACGGAGGTCACTTATTGCTGGAAGTTTCCCATCTGCGTGGTGTTCAGGAACAAAGAGATCTCGGAGTACAAATACAAAATTCTAAAAATAACGTCATAGGTTAGCAAGGCCATAAAAAAGCAAAGCAAACACGCTGATTTATTTCTAGACATACAGAAGTGAAAAGTAGTCACATTATGCTAATCCTGTATTTAACCTTCATTAGATCACGCTTAGAGTACAATGCACAGTTCTGGTCGCCATATTATAAAAAGGACATAGAGGCATTTCAGATGATGCAGAGAAGATTTACAAGGATGATACCAGAACAGCCAGCGTATACAAATCAGGAAAGGATGAGCAGGCAGTGTTCCTTTTCGCTTGAAAAAAGAATCTGAGCCGTGACCTGATAGAGGCAATTAAAATTATCAAAGATTTTGATGGAGTGGATGCAGTGAGATTGTTTCCACTGGTGAGGAAGCGAATTACTAGACGCTATCAATATAAGATAGTCACCATGAAATCAACATCGGTAATTCAGAAGAAACTTATTTACCCAAACAATGTTGAGATTCTGGAAATCGGTAACACAGGGAGTGGTTGAAGAGAATAGTATGGAAGTATTTAAGGTGGGGCTAGACAGGCATATGAGAGAGAAGGAAATCGAGCGTTAGACTGTTGTTGAAAGTTGAGCGGAGGCTCCCGTGGAGCATAAAAGACTGGCTGGGGCGAATGGACTGTTTCTGTGCAGTATAGATTATGAAATCCAATGTTTGACACGAGTGTCGTTGACTTCATTCCGCAGAATGCTACCCGCCACCACCTCAATCAGATTGCAACATTTCACCAGATAGAAAACGCCACAAGAAATCTAAAGATATAACAAGGCTACGGGGGCAAACGGAATCCCTGCTGAGGCAGTGAAGTATGGTGGAGACGAACTTCTGGCGCGAAAATATCACCTCCTCTCTCTCATCCGGCGGGAGGAGAACATGCGGGGAGATCTTAGAGATGCAGTGATCGTGAACATCTTTAAAAAAGGGGACAAGTCCGACTGCGGTAACGACAGGGGAATCTCCCGGCTATCAGCCCCTGGGAAAGTCGCCGCTGGCCTCCTCCACAACCGACTTCATCCTGTTGCCGAGGAGCTCCTCACGGAGTAGCAGAGCGGATTTCGTCCCCTCTGGGGTACAACGGACATGATTTTTTGCAGCGCGACAGCTGTAGGAAAAATGCAGGGAACATGGCTTTCTTCAACCTTACAAATGCCTTTCACACTCTCAACCACGAGAGCCTAAGGAGCGTCCTCTCCGTTTCGGCCGCCACCAAACGTACATCACCATCCTCCGCCTGCTACATGACGACATGCAGGCCGTGATCCTTACCAACGGATCCATGACAGACAGAATCCACGTCCGAACCGGAGTCAAGCAGAGCTGCTTCAATGCTCCAATCCTCTTCTCAATTCCTCGCTGCCATGCTCCACCTCACAGTTGACTAGCTCCCCGCTGGAGTGGAACTAAACTACAGAACCAGTGGGAACCTGTTCAACGTTCGCCGTCACCAGGCCAGGTCCAAGACCATCCCAACCTCTGTCGTCGAGCTACCGTACGGGGATGACGCCTGCACTCCAGGACGCAGTCAAGGTATTTACTGAGGCGCACGAAAGCATGGGCCTTGCGCTAAACATCAGTACGACGAAGTTCCTCCATCAAGCTGTCCTCGCTGCACAGCACTGCCCCCCAGTCATCAAGATACACAGTACGACCCTGGACAACGTGGACCAGTTCCCTTATCTCGGGAGCCTACTTTCAACAAGAGCTGGCATTGAAGACAAGATCCAATAACGCCTCCAGTGCGCCAGTGCAGCCTTCGGCCACCTGTGGAAAAGAGTGTTTGAATACCAGTTGCTCAATACTTTCGCCAAGATCATGGTCTACAGGGCAATATTAATAACGGTGCTCCTGTTTTTCTCAAACATGTGGAACATGTAAAGTAGACACCTCAAGTCGCTGGAGAACTACCACCAACGATTTCTCTGCAAGATCCTGCAAATTCCCTGGCAGGACAGACGCAACAAAGTTAGCGTCCTCGTCCAGGCCAACATCCCGAGCATTGAAGCACTGACCACACTTGATCAGCTCCGTTGGGCAGGCCACATAGTTTGCATGCCAGCCACGAGACTCCCAAAGCAAGCACTCTACTTGGAACTCATCCACGGCAAACGAGCCAAATGTGGATAGTGAAAACGTTATAAGGATACCCTCAAAGGCTCCCTGATAAAGTGTGACTTTCCCACTGACACCTGGGAGTCCCTGACCATAGACCGGCCTAAGTAGAGGAAGTGCATCCGGGAGGGCACTGAGCTGCTCGCGGCTCGTCCCCGAGAGCAAGCAGAAATCAAGCGCAGGCAGCGGAAGAAGCGTGCAGAATACCAGACTCCCAACCTACCCTTTACTTCAACCACTCTCTGTCCCACTTGTGACAGAGACTGTGGTTCTCGTACAGCCACCGAAAAACTCATGCTAAAAGTGGAAGCAAGTCTTCCTCGATTCAGAGGGATTGCCGATGATGATGATGATGTTAACGTGAGCCTATTACACAAGAAAAATCCTTTCAGTCCGTTGAACCTTTGACACAGGATCAGGCTATTTATCCCCTCAATCATGTTAAATAGTAACAGGTGGCGGCCAGTCAGCTTTTCAAGAGTCTTACAGAAAAAACAAGAGACGGGTTATTAATCACTTTCCAGGCAGATTTATAGAAATTGCCAAAGGCAATTCTGCCCCTCGAATCTGTTGTATAGGAACAGGAGGATGCCATTAAGCCCATAGATGCTCTTACTGTGTTCAGTTTTGCTCTCCTAATCTGAGGAAGGACGTTCTTGCTATTGAGTGAGTGCAGCGAAGGTTCACCAGACTGATTCCCGGGATGGCAGGACTGACATATGAGGAGATATTGGAATAACAGGGCCTGTATTCACTGGAGTTTAGAATGATGAGAGGCGATCTCATCGAGACTTACAAGATTCCGACGGGACTGTACAGGTTAAATGCGGAAGAATGTTCCCAATGATGGGGAAGTCCAGAACCAGGAGATAAAGTCTTAGGATAAGGGGTAGGCCATTTAGGACGGAGCTGAGGAGAAAGTTCTCCACTCAGAGCGTTGTTAACCTGTGGAATTCTCTACCGCAGAGAATTGTTGATGCCAGTTCATTGGATATATTAGATATAGGGAGTTAGATATGGCCCTCACGGCTAAAGGTATCAAAGATTATGGAGAGAAAGCAGGAACGGGGTACTGAGGGAATGATCAGCCATCATCTTATTGAATGGTGGTGCTGGCTAGAAGAGCCGAATGGCCTACTCCTGCACCTATGTTCTATGTTTCTATGTTTCTATGTTATACTGGAACAGGAGGAGGACATTCAATCTCCCGAGCCTATTACATCGGAACAGGAGAAGAATATTCAACCAATAGAGACTGGTTAGACAGGAACATAATGAGTTTAATCTTCCCTAAAGCTTGTTACACAAGAACAGGAGGAGGACATTCAGCCACTCGAGCGTGTTACATAAGAATGGGAGCAGGCCATTCAACCACATGAGCCTGTTACACTGGAACGTGTCGAGGCGACTCAGTCCTTCGAGCCTGGAGCAGTGGAACACGAGGACGTCATTCAGCCCCTATAAATTGTTACACAGAAGTACACTATTCAGCCCCTCAAAATACCTACATAGGAATAGAAGGGGCTGATTAAATGCCGTGCAGCCTATTAGACAGCAACAGGAAACATAGAAACATAGAACATAGGCGCAGAAGTAGGCCATTTGGCCCTTCGAGCCTGCATCACCAATCATATGCTGATGGCTGAACATGCAAAATCAGTACCCCATTCCTGTTTTCTCTCCATACCACTTGATCCCTTCAGGGGCACATCTAACTCCCTTTTGAGTATATCCAACGAACTGGCCACAGCAACTTTCTGTGGTAGAGAATTTCACAGGTTCACAGTTCTCTGAGTGAAGAGGTTTCTATTCATCACGGTCCTAAATGGCTTATTCTTTATCCTTAGCCTGTGACCCATTGTTATGGACTTCCTCAATATCGGGGACTTCCTGCATCTAACCTGTCCAATCCCGTTAGAATGTTATATGTTTCTGTGACATCCCCTCTCATTCTTCTAAATTCCAGTTAATATAAGCCGAGTCGATTCAGGAGGAAGTGATTCAAGCCCTTGACCCTTGTATTTAGGAAACTGAGCAAGCCATTCAGCAACTCAAGTCTATTACATCGGAGCTGAAGGAGGCTATTCACCCCCTTGACCCAGTTGCACAGGTAAAGGATGAAGTTAAGAGTATGGTAGTACAGTGGTTATGCTACTGGTTTAGTAACTCAGAGGCATGTATACACATCCAACCCTGGCAGGTGGGGAATTAAAATTAAGTTCATTAAATACATCTGGAATTAAAATGCTGTTATCCTGTCTTTCCTCTTCAACTCTATCCGCATAATGCTCTATTCCTTTCTCCCTCATATGCTGAATTAACACCCCTTTAAAGCATCTACACTATTTTACTCAACTACTCCTATTTGCAGTGACTTCCACATTCTCACCACTATCTGGGTAAATGAGTTTATATTTAATTTTTGTTGTTTATCTTATATTGATGGCCTTTTAGTTTTGCTCTTTCACACAAGTGGATCTATTAGGTCAACCTCAAGCCTTGACTTTTCCGGAGAAAAGAGACCCAGCATGTCCATAATTTCCTTGCATTTCTGATATCATCATCTTTTTTCCGCCCTCTCCAGTGCCTCTCTACCTATTTAATAACAACGTGACCAGAATTGTACGCAGATTTCCTACTGTGCTCTAAAACGTTATCATAACTTTTCAATTTTATCCCGTCAGCAATAAACCCTAGTGCTTTGTTTGCTTTTTTGCCTTGTTAACCTGCGTCGCTACATTCAGTTATTTGCATATTTGTACTCTGAGATCCATGTTGTCTTCTATCCCATTGAGTCTCGTATTTATCGAGTAACATGTGACCGCCCTATTTTTGTCAACAAAATGTAATACCTCATATTTATTTGTGTTGACATCCATTTGCCAATTACATGTGCATTCATCAAATGTATTTACATTACATTAATTATTTACAACATCACCACGAAATTTATTTTCTTATTAATGTTTCGCACAATGCCTTCACTCATTTGTAAATTGTTGTTTGAAATGGATAATTAAAATTGAAAAGCTGCATCGGCCGAGAATCGCACATGGGTCGGCTATGTTGCAGGTGAGAATTATTTTCTTGAAGCACCAATGTTACCATTCATAGTCTACCATTTGCCAGCAGGTCATATTTAAATTACTTTGATATTTTATCAATATAAGTGAGGCCACAACTGTAAAATAACAAGCAAAGTGCAACAGATGCTGGCTATGGAATTGTTCATTTAATGTTGGAAACACTTGGCAGATCAGGGAAGGCACTCGCGACTTTAAAGCATCGCCTTTGTTGCCCACATCTTCCTTCGTGGCTTGTCTTCCACCATGCTCTTGCTGTGTTTGGGTATTTACGGATTGCACACGCAGATTTCCAGTGGAGTTCATGCAGTCACACAGCCTTCGTTCAATCAAAAATATATAGATTAAGAAACAATTATTATTTTATTTAAATCAAATCGAATTCAATTTTTTGCAATAAAATTGTAAATGTATTTATTTTCTTATTATGATAAATATATATATGTTTTAAATTGTCTTTTTGTCTGGGTTGGATTTACTTCCCTCCCTCCTTCCTGCCTGTCTATCACCTGTGGCTTCAACAACCGTCCCAGCCCCGCGTGGTCCTGAGACCCGCGCTCACTTACATAGAGCACAATAGCTTTCAGGAATGATAGAAATCCCACTTTATTCTTTTGAAAGGGAATTGCTGTCCGTGAAGGCCCATTCTACAGCTGTGTAAGAGGGATGTGCTTCCTGTCCAGGATCATTCGGTGTGTGTTCAAACGGGATGGTTGTCAGTTCAAGTTCATCAATTGCCCCTTTAAGACGTATTTTCTCATAATCCGGATCATCCTGTATATTTAAAAGGAGTGTGATTTCAGCTGCGATGACCGAATTGTAAAACTGTTGTGTTTCAAGATACATTGATGCAGCCTGTGTCCGTAGACATCCATATCGCAGCGCATCTATTCATTACTCAAAATATGCTCATGTTTTCCGAAATCCACTCCTTGATATAACCCTTGTCCCAAATTTGCTCTAAATATAAAAAACAACAAATTTTGTGCCGATGGCAGCGGTGCGAGGCCTAATAGATAAGGCGTCTGACTTTGGTTGTAATTGTGATGTTATCAGAAGATTGCAGGTTCGAGTCTTGCTGCGGTCAGCTAACTCGCTGAGTGAAATTTTATATTCTTTGTTTTGATTCTGCCTCAGTACCAACCATATCGTACAGTCACTCACCTGAAGTAAATGAAGGCTGTTTGCTTTAAGAAGCTAATGGCACATTTTCATCACTGTCGATCTGGTTGCACGGGCAGAACAAGCGGTGAAGTAGACTTTCGTGCACATTATTTCTGTTTGAATGCAAAAAGTAGGGGATGTATGTCTGACGTTGCAGGAAATTGGAGACAAGGTACTGAGAGTTTCAGGCAATCGACTGCTGATCCAGTATGCCCCCAGCTTCGTCGTTATTGTGTTAAACATTTTCCCCTCGTTTTTCTTCGTCAACTACATTTAACCTCATTGCCAAATTCACCTTTTACTGACAAGGATGCAGCTCACTGGTGAAGTAATGTCTCAAAAAATAATCACTTCATCAAAGGGTAAATATTAGCAGGACGATGGAGAAGGAGACTCATGAGACAGGTCTCTGAGAGTCAGCACAGGCACGATGGGCCGAATAGCAAACTAACGTCAGAATCTGAGAGCTACGTCTCTCACTGTCGGGGGCTCGTTGGTCTATGGGTGTGATTCTCGCAATAGGAATTTTAATAATTGAAATGCGCGAGGTCCCAGGTACAAATCGCGGACGAGCCCTGCCAACCTTTAGTCAAAAAACGAATTCTCAGCCGGTCGACATGTGAGAAAACTGACATGTTTCAAATTAAAACGTGTGATTGCACTCCGTTGTTCCCACAGCGTCCAAAATCCTGAAGATTCCCAGGAGCAAAGTGACACTCACCGAACTGAGTAAAGTTCATGTGTTTCAGATGTACTCGGCTCTGTATCTCATTGGAAAACCTAATTCCGTGTTTGATTCCGGCCAATACTTGATCAGTATATCTTCCTGTCTGCACGCAAGAACTCACTTCCATTGGCATAAGCATACACACAACGTCAATCTCCACTTCAACGTGAAACAGAGTCTGCCCTGAATATGAGTGCGTCCTGTTTCTCTGGCGCTGAAAAGATGTGAGAAGCTGGTTTTGGAATTAGTCAAGTGGTTGCCGAATTTAAACCGTACATGAAATCAATCCGGGGTGGCCAAGCTGCCTGGTCTGATTAAAAGGCCTTTAGACCCTACATTTCAGGCATCTGAAATTGTTCTCGCCTCAACATTCGGTTCAACATATCGCATCATAAGCGTCGCTCCCATTGTCTGGTAATGGTTCTGCTGTTCCAACGAACACCTCCTCTGGTCCATCCTTTGTTACTTTATTGCCCGCTTACCACCCACTTTGCCTTTTCGCATTGTGCCATTTATTATTCAATCACTCCTACGCTCCACTGTATCGCAGACATTACCTTTTGTCCTTCCTCGCTGCCTATTTTTTTCCAGGCGCTATTTTCGTGGAAAAAATCTGTAAACTTTACATTTTTCTTAAATATCGGAATGATCATCTGACTGAACTTGAGACCGCGTTCTTCATCCACAGAATGTTCATGACCTGCTGAGTTTTACAGAATTCTTTGTTTTTGTTCATTGTGTTTCTGTATCCCTTTTAAGTTGATGTGCAGGTCTGCCCGTGGTCATTCTCTGTCTCACCAAAATGGTATGCTATCAGTACTGGTTCATTATGTATCTGTTTAAAAGGGATGTGCTGTCTGTCCCGGATTTCAAATTTCAAATTTCAAATTTCCAAAAATGCCTTTGGAGTGTGCAGGAATTTTACTTTTTTTGTCTGTTTCTGCAAGTGAGGGTGTGTGTGCAAACGTTCTGCGCGAACTTACTGTGCATTTCATGTCATGAGAGAAAAAATGCATTACATGCAACTTGAAGCCATACTGATTTGATTCAGCACGCATTCGAGGACTGCCTGACACGAGAAGAATCTGCTGTGTGATTTTGCTGTTCCACATCTGAAAGAAGGCAATTTACATAAGCTGGAAACATAGCGATTTTAGCGAGAGCTTTCTGATGGGCTGTGTGACATGATGAGCTCCTTCCCACTTATTTTCCAATACTAATCAAATGAAGACCAGGCACGACATGACTGTCTTCCTGACTTTGTTCATTTAAATATATGTATAAATATTTATATATGCGTATATTTACATACATTCGCTACTTTTTAACTTACAGCTGTGTAAGAGGGATGTGCTTCCTGTCCAGGATCATTCGGTGTCTGTTCAAACGGGATGGTTGTTAATTCCGGTTCATCAATTGCCCCTTTAAGACGTATTTTCCCATAATCCGGATCAACCTGTATATTTTAAAAGGAGTGTGATTTCAGCTGCGAAAAACGAATTGTTAAACTGTTGTATTTCAAGCTACATTGACGTTGCCTGTGTCCGTCCACATCCATATCGCAGCGCATCTATTCATTACTCGATAGATGCTCATGTTTTCCGAAATCCACTCCTTGAGATAACCCTTATCCCAAATTTGCTCTCAATATAAAAAACAACAAATTTTGCGCCGACGGCACCGGACGCGTGGCCTAATGGATAAGGCGTCTGACTTCGATTGCAACTGTAATATTATCAGAAGACTGCAGGTTCGAGTCCTACCGTGGTCAACTAACTTGCCACATGAAATTTTATATTCTTTGTTTTGATTCTGCCTCAAAACCAATCATCTTGTACAGTCACTCACCTGAAGTAAATGAAGGCTGTTTGCTTTTAGAAGCTAATGGCACATTTTCATCACTGTCGATCTGGTTGCACGGGCAAAACAAGCGGTGAAGTAGACTTTCGTGCAAATTATTTCTGTTTGAATGCAAAAAGTAGGGGATGGATGTCTGACGTTGCAGTAAATAGGAGATAAGGTGACTGAGAAGTTCAGGCAATGGACTGCTGATCCAGTATGCCCCCAGATTCGTCGTTATTGGGTTTAACCGTTTCCTCTCATTTTTTTTCGGAAATCACGTTTAATCTCATTGACAAATTAATCTTTTACTGACAAGGATGCAGCTCGTTGTTGAAGTAATGGCTCAAATAATAATCTATTCATCAAAGGGAAATAATTAGCAGGACTATGGAGAGGGGGACTCATGAGATAGGTCTCTGAGAGTCAGCACAGGCACGATGGGCCGAATACGTCAAACTAACGTCAGAATCTGAGAACTACATCCCTTACTGTCGGCAGCTCGTTGGTCTAGGGGTATGATTCTCGCTTAGGGATTTTAATAATTGAAATGCGAGAGGTCCCAGTCTCAAATCGCGTACGAGCCCTGCCAATTTTTAGTCAAAAAACCACTTCTCAGCCGGCCGACATGTGAGAAAACTGGCATGTTTCAAATTAAAACGTGTGATTGCGCTCCGATGTTCACACAGCGTCCAAAAATCCTGGAGATTCCCCGGAGCAAAGTGAAACTCAGCGAACTGAGTAAAGTTCATGTATCTCAGATGGACTCGGCTCTGTGTCTCATTGGACAACCTAAACACGTGTTTGATTCTGGCCAATACTTGATCAGTCCATCATCCTTTCTGCACGCAAGAGCTCACCTCCATTGGCATAAGAATACATTCAGCGTCATTCTCAACTTCAAAGTGAAACACACTCTGTCCTGAATATGAGTGCGTACTATTTATCTTGCGATGAAAAAATATGAGAAGCTGGATTTGGATTTAGTCCCTTGGCTGCCGATTTTAACCCGTGCAGGAAATCAATCCGGGTTGGCCGAGCTGCCTGGTCTGATTAAAAGGCGTTAAAACACTACATTCCAGGCATGTTATAGTGTTCTGGCCTCAACATTCGGTTCAACGTATCGGATCATAAGTACCGCTCCCATTGTCTGCTACTGGTTCTGCTGTTCCCACGAACACTTCCTCTGGTCCATCCTTTGTTACTTTATTGCCCGCTTACCACCCACTTTGCCTTTTCGCATTGTGCCATTTATTATTCAATCACTCCTACGCTCCACTGCATCACAGACATTCCCTTTTGTCCTTCCTCGCTGCCTATTTTTTTCCAGGCTGATTTTTCGAGGAACAAATCTGTAAACTTTCCATTTTTCTTCAAATTTCGGAATGATCATCTGACTGAACGTGAGCCCGGGATCTTCATCCACAGAATGTTCACGACCTGCCGAGTTTTACAGAATTTTTTGTTTTTGTTCTTTGTGTTTCTGTATCTCTTTAAAGGTGATGTGCTGGTTTGTCCGGGGTCATTCTCTGTCTCTCCAAAATGGTGTGCTATCAGTATCGGATCATTATGTATCTGTTTAAAAGGAATGTGCTGTCTGTCCCGAATTTCATATTTCAAATTTCAAAAACTGCCTTTGGAGGGTGCAGTAATTTTAGTTTGTTGGTGTGTTTGTGTAAGCGAGGGAGTGCGTGCAAACATTCTGCGCGATCTTACTGTGCATTTCATGTCATGGGAGAAAAAATGCATTACATGCAACTTGAAGCCACACTGATTTGATTGAACACGCATTCGGGGACTGTCTGACAGGAGAAGAATCTGCTGTGCGATTTTGCTATTCCACATCTGAAAGAAGGCAAATTATATAAGTTAGAAACATAGCGATTTTAGCGAGAGCTTGCGGATGGGCTGTGTGACATGATGAGCTCCTTCACCTTCATTTTCAAATACAAATCAAATCAAGACAAGACAAGACATGACTGACTGACTGACTTTGTTTATATAAATATATGTATAAATATTAATATATGCGTATATTTACATACATTCCCGACTTTTTAACTTTCACAATAAATGTGCTTTTTCTGTTCTGCCTACATTGGCTCTATTACATTTGACCTCTTTCACAGCACACGCAGCTTCTGTCTGATCCTGCAGAAAGGCACTCGCGACTTTAAAAGATCGCCTTTGTTGCCCACATCTTCCCTCGTGGCTTGTCTTACACCATGGGCTTACTGTGTTTGGGTATTTACTGATGCACGTCCTGATTTCCAGTGGATTTCATGCAGTCGCGCAGACTTCGTTCAATCAAAAATATATAGATTCAGAAAAAATGATTTATTTAGTTACCTCAAATCAAATTTAATTTTTTGCAATAAAATTTAAATGTATTTATTTTCTTATTATGAGCAATATATATATATGTTTTAAATTGTCTTTTTGTCTGGGTTGGTTTTACTTGCCTCCCTCTTTCCTGTTTGTCTATCACCTGTCGCTTCAACAACCGTCCCAGTCCCGCGTGCTCATGAGAACCGCGCTCAATCACGCACAGCACAATTGCATTCAGGAATGATAGAAATCCCACTTTATTCTTCTGAAAGGGAACTGCTGTCCATGGAGGGCCATTCTACAGCTGTGTAAGAGGGATGTGCTTCCTGTCCAGGATCATTCGGTGTCTGTTTCAACGGGATGGTTGTCAGTTCGGTTCATCAATTGGCCCTTTAAAACGTATTTTCTCATTATCCGGATCATCCTGTACATTTAAAAAGGAGTGTAAGTTCAGCTGTGATAACCGAATTGTTAAACTGTTGTGTTTCAAGCTACATTGACGTTGCCTGTGTCCGTGCACATCCATATCGCAGCGCATCTATTCATTACTCAAAATATGCTCATGTTTTCCGATATCCACTACTTGATATAAACCTTGTCCCAAATTTGCTCTCAATATAAAAAAAAACAAATTTTGTGCCGACGGCAGCGGCCGCGTGGCCTAATGGATAAGGCGTCTGATTTCGATTGTAACTGTGAAGTTATCAGAAGATTGCAGGTTCGAGTCCTGCCGTGGTCAGCTAACTCGCCGCGTGAAATTTTATATTCTTTGTTTTGATTCTGCCTCAAAACCAACCATCTCGTACAGTCACTCACCTGAAGTAAAGGAAGGCTGTTTGCTTTAAGAAGCTCATGGCACATTTTCATCACTGTCGATCTGGTTGCACGGGCAAAACAAGCGGTGAAGAAGTAGACTTTCGTGCACATTATTTCTGTTTGAATGCAAAAAGTAGGGGATGGATGTCTGACGTTGCATTAATTAGGAGACAAGGTGACTGAGAGATTCAGGCAATGGACTGCGGATCCAGTGTGCCCCCAGCTTCGTCATTATTGTGTTAAATCGTTTCCACTCGTTTCTTTTCGGCCATCACATTTAACCTCATTGCCAAATTCACCTTTTACTGACAAGGATGCAGCTCGTTGGTGAAGTAATGTCTCCAAGAATAATCTATTGAGCAAAGGGAAAACATTAGCAGGACTATGGAGAGGGGGACTCATGAGATAGGTCTCTGAGAGTCAGCACAGGCACGATGGGCCGAATACGTTAAACTAACGTCAGAATCTGAGAGCTACATTCAATACTGATGGCGGCTCGTTGGTCTCGGGGTATGATTCTCGCTTAGGCATTCTAATAATTGAAATGGGAGAGATCCCGGACGAGCCCTGCCAACTTTTAGTCAAAAAACTACTTCTCAGCCGGTCGATATGTGAGAAAACTGATAGGTTTCAAATTAAAACGTGTGATTGCACTCCGTTGTTCACACAGCGTCCAACAATCCTGGAGATTCCCAGCAGCAAAGTGAAACTCACCGAACTGAGTAAAGTTCATGTATCTCAGATGTAATCGGCTCTGTGTCTCATTGGACAACATAAACCCGTGTTTGATTCCGACCAATACTTGATCAGTCTATCTCCCTTTCTGCACGCATGAGCTCACCTCCATTGGGATAAGGAGGCATTCAGCGTCAATCTCAACTTCAACGTGAAACAGACTCTGCCCTGAATATGATTGCGTCGTGTTTCTCTAGCGCTGAAAAGCTGTGAGAAGCTGGCTTTGGATTTAGTCCCTTGACTGCCGAATTTAAACCGTACGGGAAATCAATCCGGGTGGCCAAGCTGCCTGGTCTGATTAAAAGGCGTGCACACTCTACATTCCAGGCATGTTATAGTGTTCTGGCCTCAACATTCGGTTCAACGTATCGGATCATAAGCACCGCTCCCATTGTCTGGTAATGGTTCTGCTGTTCCCACTAACACCTCCTCTGGTCCATCCTTTGTTACTTTATTGCCCGCTTACCAGCCACTTTGCCTTTTCGCATTGTGCCATTTATTATTCAATCACTCCTACGCTCCACTGCATCACGGACATTCCCTTTTGTCCTTCCTCGCTGCCTATTTTTTTCCAGGCGCTATTTTCGTGGAAAAAATCTGTAAACTTTCCATTTTTCTTAAAATATCGGAATGATCATCTGACTGAACGTGAGACCGGGATCTTCATCCAGAGAATGTTCACGACCTGCCGAGTTTTACAGAATTTTTTGTTTTTGTTCATTGTGTTTCTGTATCCCTTTAAAGGTGATGTGCTCGTCTATCCGGGGTCATACTCTGCCTCTCCAAAATGGTGTGCTATCAGTATCGGATCATTATCTATCTGTTTAAAAGGAATGTGCTGTCTGTCCCGAATTTCATATTTCAAATTTCAAAAACTGCCTTTGGAGGGTGCAGTAATTTTAGTTTGTTGGTGTGTTTGTGTAAGCGAGGGAGTGCGTGCAAACATTCCGCGCGATCTTACTGTGCATTTCATTTCATGGGAGAAAAAATGCATTACATGCAACTTGAAGCCACACTGATTTGATTCAACACGCATTCGGGGACTGCCGTGGGATTTTGCCATTCCACATCTGAAAGAAGGCAAATTATTTCAGTTAGAAACATAGCGATTTTAGCGAGAGCTTGAGGATGGTCTGTGTGACATGATGAGCTCCTTCCCCCTTATTTTCAAATACAAATCAAATCAAGACAAGACAAGACATGACTGACTGACTGACTTTGTTTATATAAATATATGTATAAATATTTATATATGCATATATTTACATACATTCCCTACTTTTTAACTTTCACAATAAATGTGCTTTTTCTGTTCTGCCTGCATTGGCTCTATTACATTTGACCTCTTTCACAGCACACGCAGCTTCTGTCTGATCCTGCAGAAAAGCACTCGCGACTTTAAAAGATGGCCTATGTTGCCCACATCTTCCCTCGTGGCTTGTCTTACACCATGGGCTTACTGTGTTTGGGTATTTACTGACTGCACACCGTGATTTCCAGTGGATTTCATGCAGTCGCAAAGACTTTGTTCAATCAAAAATATATAGATTAAGAAACAATTAATTATTTATGTTAATCAAATCAAATTAAATTTTTTGCAATAAAATTGTAAATTTATTTATTTTCTTATTATGATAAATATATATATGTTTTAAATTGTCTTTTTGACTGGGTTGGTTTTATTTCGCTCCTTTTTTCCTGCTTGTCTATCACCTGTGGCTTCAACAACCGTCCCAGTCCCGCGTGCTCATGAGAACCGCGCTCAATCACGCACAACACAATTGCATTCAGGAATGATAGAAATCCCACTTTATTCTTCTGAAAGGGAACTGCTGTCCGTGAAGGGCCAATCTACAGCTGTGTAAGAGGGATGTGCTTCGTGTCCAGGATCATTCGGTGTCTGTTTCAACGGGATGGTTGTCAGTTCCGGTTCATCAATTGGCCCTTTAAAACGTATTTTCTCATTATCCGGATCATCCTGTACATTTAAAAAGGAGTGTGATTATCAGCTGTGATAACCGAATTGTTAAACTGTTGTGTTTCAAGCTACATTGACGTTGCCTGTGTCCCTGTACATCCATATCGCCGCGCATCTGTTCATTACTCAAAATATGCTCATGTTTTCCGATATCCACTCCTTGAAAAAGTCTTGTCCCAAATTTGCTCTCAATATAAAAAACAATAAATTTTGTACGGACCGGAGCGGCCGCGTGGCCTAATGGATAAGGTGTCTGACTTCCATTGTAATTGTGATTTTATCAGAAGATTGCAGGTTCGAGTCCTGCAGCGGTCAGCTAATGCGCCACCTGAAATTTAATATTCTTTGTTTTAATACTGCCTCAAAACCAACCATCTCGGACAGTCACTCACCTGAAGTAAAGGAAGGCTGTTTGCTTTAAGAATCTAATGGCACATTTTCTTCACTGTCGATCTCGTTGCACGGGCAAAATCAGCGGTGAAGTAGACTTTCGTGCACATTAATTCTGTTTGAATGCAAAAAGTAGGGGATGGATGTCTGACTTTGCAGTTAATAGGAGACAAGGTGACTGAGAGTTTCAGGCAATGGCCTGCTGATCCAGTATGCCCCCAGCTTCGTCGTTATTGTGTTAAACATTTTCCCCTCGTTTTTTTTAATTCAAATACATTTAATCTCATTGCCAAATTCACGTTTTTACTGACAAGGATGCAGATCGTTGGTGAAGTAATGTCTCAAAAAATAATCACTTCATCAAAGAGAAAACATTAGCAGAACGATGGAGAGGGGGACTCATGAGATCGGTCTCTGAGAGTCAGCACAGGCACGATGGGCCGAATAGCAAACTAACGTCAGAATCTGAGAGCTACATATCTCCCTGTCGGCGGCTCGTTGGTCTAGGGGTATGAATCTCGCTTTGGGAGTTTAATAATTGAAATGCGAGAGATCCCGGACGAGCCCTGCCAATTTTTAGGCTTAAACGACTTCTCAGACGGTCGACATGTGAGAAAACTGACATGTTTCAAATTAAAACGTGTGATTGCACTGGTATACAGTGTTCCACTGGATTCAGTACTGGCACAGCTGCTGTTTATCAGTCTTTGGGAGAAATGAGATGTACCCCAGAGTTCAGTACTGGGACAGCTGCTGTTTTTCAGTCTATGGGAGATTCCCAGGAGCAAAGTGAAACTCACCGAACCGAGTAAAGTTCATGTCTCTTTGATGTATTCGGATCTGTGTCTCATTGGACAACCTCAACCCCGGTTTGATTCCGGCAAATACTTGATCAGTGTATCTTCCTTTCTGCACGCATGAGCTCACCTCTATAGCCATACGCATACATTCAGCGTCAATCTCAAATTCAACGTGAAACAGACTCTGCCCTGAATATGAGTGCGTTCTGTTTCTCTCGCGCTGCAAAGATGTGAGAAGCTGGCTTTGGATTTAGTCCCTTGACTGCCGAATTTAAACCGTGCAGGAAATCAATCCGGGGTGGCCAAGCTGCCTGGTCTGATTAAAAGGCGTTCAAACCCTACATTCCAGGCATGTTATTGTGTTCTGGCCTCAACATTCGGTTCAACGTATCGGATCATAAGCACCGCTCCCATTGTCTGCCAATGGTTCTGCTGTTCACACTAACACCTCCTCTGGTCCATCCTTTGTTACTTTATTGCCCGCTTACCACCCACTTTGCCTTTTCGCATTGTGCCATTTATTATTCAATCACACCTACGCTCCACTGGATCACAGGCATTCCCTTTTGTCCTTCCTCGCTGCCTATTTTTTTCCAAGGCGCTATTTTCGTGGCAAAATCTGTAAACTTTATGTTTTTCATAAAATATCGGAATGATCATCTGACTGAACGTGAGCCCGGGAAATTCATCCACAGAATGTTCACGGCCTGCTGAGTTTTACAGAATGCTTTGTTTTTGTTCATTGTGTTTCTGTATCCCTTTTAAGGTGATGTGCTGGTCTGCCCGGGGTCATTCTCTGTCTCTCCAAAATGGTGTGCTATCAGTATCGGATCATTATCTATCTGTTTAAAAGGTATGTGCTGTCTGTCCCGGATTTCAAATTTCAAATTTCACAAACTGCCTTTGGAGGGTGCAGAATTTTTAGTTTGTTGGTGTGTTTGTGTAAGTGAGAGAGTGCGTGGAAACGTTCTGCGCGATCTTACTGTGCATTTCATATCATGGGAGGAAAAATGCATTACATGCAACTTGAAGCCACACTGATTTGATTCAACACGCATTCGGGGACTGCCGTGGGATTTTGCTATTCCACATCTGAAAGAAGGCAAATTATATAAGTTAGAAACATAGCGATTTTAGCGAGAGCTTGCGGATGGGCTGTGTGACATGATGAGCTCCTTCCCCCTTATTTTCAAATACAAATCAAATCAAGACAAGACAAGACATGACTGACTGACTGACTTTGTTTATATAAAGATAACTTTGCTCATGGTATCGGAGATTCTCAGAATTTCCTATTGTGGATTCTGAGAGCAAGGGGATCTCAGAGGATCTTTGGCAATTGAAGGGTTTCTGAAATTGTGTCATGTGATTACGAGGGTTCTCAGTAGATAACAGAGATAACTGACTCTCGAAATATTTTGGAGAAATTATGGGACCTCAGAGGACATCAGAGCGGGTAATCCACGCTTAGTCGGAATCAGAGATAGTAAGGGAAATTCAGGAATTATTAATGACGCTGAGGAGGTATTGGAGTGAGTAAGGCTTGCTCCGGATCTATCAGAGAGCGTATGTGAAACTTTTGATGCTTCAGAAAGTCTAATGTAACATGAGTAGTTATCTTCTGAACATCACATTTTATAACTATCAGCATGGTTAATTAAAGCAAACGTTGAAATCGAATGTCACAGATGGTTTGCCGTCTCCCACTTCGGGGATATGAGATGGTCGATTGAGGCCAGACTGAACATTTGAAGCGCTCAAAAATACATTGATAACGAGCACAGATCCTCCAGCCCAATGCTTTAAATAACAATATAGATACCGTTAATTACATTCGAATAATCAGAGATGCAAAAACCGTTGCATTTAACACAATAACAACTCACAAAAGGATGTGAATCTAAATTGGAGACACTCAAGTGTAATTACAAAAATCACAGGTAATTGATTGTTGTAACAGAATTTTAATTGAGTTTTTTTTTAACCATGCTGTAAATATGAAAGTTTATGTGAACTTTCTTCAAAAGCCGCTGTAGATTTCTGTGGAATGTTTTAACTCCTATCCGATAATTTATGATGTTGATTACCTCAACATTTGAGACCAATGGATTGATTCTTAACAGAATGATCTTAAATAAAGTCGCTTCCAAAGCTATGCAGATTTGGCTAAAGTTGATAGGTAAAATAGATTAAAGTTTAAGAATGTTGATGAGCAATGGCGGATATTTAAGTTGATATTTCCTCACTCTCCACACAATGTATTCCAGTCAGAAGGAAAGACATTAAGAGAAGGGAGAACCAACCGTGGCAAACTAACGAAGTAAAGGATGGTATCAAATTAAAAACAATGGTATACAATCTAGGCAAGATTAGTGGGAGGCCAGATTATTTAAAAATAACAGCAAAGGACGACTGAAAAAATAATAGAGTGAACATGGATTATGAGAGTAAAGAAACAAGAAATATATAAACAGATATTAAGAGGTTCTACAGTTATATAAAAGATGAAGAGAATTGCGCAAGAGGTTGAGACTAGGAAATAAATAATGGGGAGCAGGAAAATGGGAGAGACTTTGAACACATATTTTGTACCGGTATTCACGGTAGAAGACACTAAGAATATCCCAATAATAGATAATTAAGGGCCTATATTGAGGAGTAAATTAATACAATCACTATCACTAAAGAAAATGAGTTCAGTAAAATAATGGAACTAAAGCCAGCCACGTCTATTGGAGCTGATTGTCTGCAGCCTCGGGTCTTAAAAGAAGATACTGCATAGATATTGTTTGCAATCTACCAAAATTCACTGGCGTCTGGAGAGATCCCAGCTGATTGGAAACCTGAAAATGTCCCCATGTAAAAAAGAAGGGAGGCAAACAGCAGGAAACTATAGACCAATTAACCGAATATCTGTCGTTGGGAAATTGATGGAATTCATTATAAAGGAAGCAGTACCAGCACAGTTGCAAATTAATATTGCAGTCAAACAGAGACAGCCTTGTTTTATGAAAGGGAAATCATGTTTGACAAATTTTCCTGAGTTATCTGCGGATGTAACGAGCAGGTTGTTTAAGGGGAACCGGTGGTTGAAGTATATTTGGATTTACAGAAGGCATTCAATAAGATGCCAAGTAAAATGGTACTGCGAAAGATAATAGCTCAGGTGTTGGAGGTAACATATTAGCATGGATAGAAGATTGGCTAAATAACAGAAACAGAGAGTGACTATAAATGAGTCATTATCCGCTTGCAAACAGTGACTAGTGAGGTGCCACAGGGATCAGTGCTGGGGCCTCAACTATTTACAATCTAAATCAATGACTTGGATGAAGGGACCGAGTGTAATTTAGCCAAGTTTGCTGATAAAGCACAGATGGGTTGGATAGCAAGTTCTGAAAATTAAACAAGAAATTTACAAAGGCTTATACAAAGGCGAAGTAAGCATTTGGCAGAAGCAATATAATGCGTGAAATTGTGAAGTTATCCACTTGTCAGAAAACATAACAAAGCATATTATTACTTAAATGGAGAGAGATTACAAAATGCTGCAATACATAAGGACCTTACGGTCCCTGTGCATGAAACAGAACAAAAGAGTATGCACAAGAGCAAGTAATCCGGAATGCTATCCTTTATTGTAAGGGGGATGGAGTATAAAAGCAGAGAAGTCCTGTTACAATTGTAAAGGGTAGTGGTGAGACCGCACCTAGCAGGGTACTGCTTACAGTTCTGTTCACCTTATTAATACATTTCATAGAAGGAGCACTTGGTTGATTCCTGCAATAAAGGGGTTGGCTTATGATAAATTGGTGAGCAGATTTCGCCTATTCTCATTGGAGTTTATAGGAAAGAGAGGTGATCCTATTTAAATAAATAAGATAATGAGGGGACTCACTCAATATGGTAGTTGCCGATAGGACGTTTCCACTAGTGGGGGAATCTAGAACTAGGGGGCATACATTAAGAATAAGGATTCGCCCACTTCGAACAGATCAGCAGAACTTTCTTCTCTCAGAGGGTCGGATATCTGTGGAATTAGCTCCCCCAAAGAGCTGTGGAGGCTGAGTCATTGAATAAATTTAAGATGGAGATAGACAGACTTTTGGACGATCAGTTAGTGAAGCGTTACGGGCACCCAGCAGGGAAGTGGAACTGAGTCCTAGATCCGATCAGCCTTGAACTTATTGAATGGCAGAGCAGGCTCCCAGGGGGCAAATGGCCTAATCCTGCTCCTATTTCTTATGTTTTTATTCCACTGGCCCTATTCTGCTGACCCCAACACAATGCATACTTAGAACTATTAAAACAAACCCGCCGTGGATGCAAGGCGACATCGTTTCCTGGAAGGTATAAATCAACTGCGCCGAAAATGCAGAAACTACATAAAAAGATTCTATACAAGGAAATGTTTGTATGTCAAATGTAAGATTCGAAGCCACGTCTCCAGAAGAGACGACAATCTGACTGGAGAGCCTTAAACCGCTCAGCATTCCTGAGTTCATCATCGATACATCATTGTCCCTGGATTTACCCTCGAGGTAAATAAAACATATCATTCACTTCGCTAACTGTTGCTGGAAGGCCGAATGGCTTTTGGTTTTATGAACGGCAGTGGTCACAGCAGAGATCGCTGTACAACAGCACCGCCCATGGTTTACTACAATTACACCCTACTGTTTGTTCACTAATATATAACTAGCTAGCTATCCATTCTTCCAGTTCCTTACTTTCTATCAACGTTTTGCTGCATCTGTCTTTAAAGGGACAACATTTTCTCTTGCCTCTCCTATTCTATTAATATACTCAAATAAACTTTTGTTGCTAACTTGTATATTCCTTGCACGTTATTTGACATCTGCTTTTATTACATTTGGCATCCCTTCAGCTTGGTCATACTTTGAGTTAAAAACGTGGTTTCTGTCTCCATTATGCCTCTTAAAAACAGTAACAATTGTAATCATATTACCTACATTATTAGCAAGACGTTCAGTTGATAACTGATTCTGGTCGATTGTTCATCGTCAAATCTAATTTGACAGGTTCCTTTTTCGGCTCCAATACCTATTGTAGAAACTGTCCCATCGACATTAAGAAATTCATTGCCTTTCCTGCTTAAACTTTTCTGCTTTTCTCAGGCTGTGAAATAAGCATCTCCCATTAACATGAAAAACATTTGTCGTGGAGCAAATGTAATATAAATGTGCTACTGACTTAGCACTATTATGAGGGATAAAGGAAATGTTTAGGTAATTGAGTTAGGCTAAATGAAGACAAAGTGCCGGCATCTGAAATGATAGTTGTCGACGATGGCGGTTTATGGAGTGAAGAACAGGTTACAAAATCGAGTAAAATGGGGTTTGAGGATAGAAAGGAGAATTTAAGAGTGAAGGACAGTTTATCGGGGTGGTTATGGCTAATAGAGTCCCATGTTTTCAGTCCTGTTGTCTGTGTGTATTGATGAATGGAATATAGACTGATTGTATCAAGATATAGAGCGGTTATCGCCGAAAATTGTAGTCAAAACCAAACTGTCAAACACGGAAACTGAGAGAGCAAAAAGTAACAATTTACCACAAAATCAACAGTGAATTTCTATCTTAGTTAAAAATTGTGAAAAATGTGACAAATGTACATGTACACTTACACAATTTATATCTAAATATTCGACTCATATATACACACCGAATATTTATTTTACAACAGCGCACTCCTACATACCGACCTCTTTTATATCTAGCCCAAGTTCTGGTTGCAGTTTTGACACAAGGCCACACATTGACCTTTTGCAATTTCCAGATTCTGTCCGTCCTGTTTCGCATATTCATCATTGGATGTGCTACAGTCCTTGAAATACTCAAAGTCTAAACAATGATCGTTTAACTGTTTCCAGATACAGTCGGTCCTGATTTGCATTGTAGGATCGGATATGCTGCAGCCCGCTGAAAACAGGCGGTTAAACCGAGCAAGATTTCGGTTCTGGTGGTGAATGCTCCTTCTGACGGATTTCTTGGTGTCCTGCCGGTGGTGAGGATGGGAAAGCTCTTGTGTCACACTGAGTAAAACTGGAAGTCACCAATATAAGGAAGTCGCTCATGAATCCAATAGGGAGATCAGGAGAAAGAGAGGTTAGAATGTGGAACTAGCTAACACAGGGAGAAGTTGAGGTGAATAGCAGATAGGCATTTAAGGAGGAACTGGATACGAACATGAGCGACATGGCAATCGAAGAATATGCTGCTAGACTTCGATGAAGTGGAGTTGGAGAATGATCCTGTGGAGCATAAACGCCTGGATAGACCAATTGTGGCGAATGGCCTCTTCATGTCCTGTACAGCAGATGTAAAATATCTGAATACTTCATAGATCCATAACTGCTTTTGGCTCCAACCCAAAATGCAATTATTTTCACGAAAGCCTGTTACTAATCTTATTTCCTTGAGTCTCGAGGTCTCAGGTGCAAGGAGCAACTGCCTCCACAACCCACCGCCTCCCCCCCGCCTCCCCCGCACCTTCGAAACTTCCAACATTTATCAATTCTACCGAAGCACTTATCGCGGGAGCAGCAATTCCAAAATTTTGTGATTTTGAAATAAGACAGTGACACTAATCTGTTTCTTTCATTGACCATGTGTTTCGCTAAACTGCCGGTATTAGGCAGAGAGAGAGAGCGAGAGAATAGAGAAGGACGCAAGGGGAGACATAGTCCGAGGGGATGAGATGGAAAAAGAGAGAGGCAGAGACAGAAAGAGATTGGAACAAAGAGAGACAGAGAGAGCGAGAGAGGGGCAAATACAGAGAAAGAAAAAAAAGGGAGAGGGACAAGGAGAGACAGAGAGAGCGAGAGAGAAGGACAAAGGCAGAGGCAGAGACAGAAAGGGAGAGGGACAAGGAGAGACAGAGCGAGCGAGAGATGGGCGAAATACAGTGACAGAGGCAGATAGCGAGAGGGAGAAGGAGAAACAGAGAGAGCGAGAGAGAGGGCCAAAGGTAGAGACTGAGACAGAAAGGGAAAGGGACAACGAGAGACAGAGAGAGCGAGAGAGAGGGCCACAGACAGAGTCAGAGACAGAAAGGGAGCGGGGCAAGGAGAGACAGAGAGAGCAAGAGAGAGGGCCAAAGATAGAGACAGAGACAGAAAGGGAGAGAGACAACGAGAGAGAGAGAGAGCGAGAGAGGGCCAAAGACAGAGACAGAGACAGAAAGGGAGAGGGACAAGTAGAGACAGAGAGAGCGAGAGAGAGGGCCACAGACAGAGTCAGAGACAGAAAGGGAGCGGGGCAAGGAGAGACAGAGAGAGCAAGAGAGAGGGCCAAAGATAGAGACAGAGACAGAAAGGGAGAGAGACAACGAGAGAGAGAGAGAGCGAGAGAGGGCCAAAGACAGAGACAGAGACAGAAAGGGAGAGGGACAAGTAGAGACAGAGAGAGCGAGAGAGAGGGCCAAAGATAGAGGCAGAGACAGAAAGGGTGAGGGAAAAGGAGAGACAGAGAAACGAGAGAGAGGGCCAAAGACAGAGACAGAGACAGAAAGGGAGAGAGACAAGGAGAAACAGAGAGAGCGAGAGAGAGGGCCAAAGATAGAGACAGAGGCAGAATGGGAGAGCAACAAGGAGAGTGAGTGAGAGCGAGAGAGTCCGCCAAAGATTAAGACAGAGACAGAAAGGGAGAGGGACAAAGAGAGAGACAAACAACCTTATCAACCTATTTAATTGTTATCCCTCGCAGTTAGTAAATATGATGAACCAAATGACTTACATTTTGTCGCATCTTTCAGGATTCGAATCGTGAAAAAAAGTAATTGTGTTGGAACTTGGTGTTCCTGCCCTGGATTGGGGAAAATATAGCAAATTCACGGCAGTTTCTTTCTGTCTATTTCTCTCTCTCTCCCTCACTCCCTCTCCCTCGGCCCACACCCTCCCGCGTCCCTCGCTTGATCTCGCTCTCTCTCGCTTTCTGTCCGTTTGTTTTTCTCTCACGCACCATCACTCTTTCTCTTTCTACCCCTCCTTCTTTATCTATCTCTCTCACTCTCTCTCTCTCCCTCTCGCTCTATCCCTTTCCGCCTCTTTGTCATCCTCACTCTCCCTTGCACTATCCCTCATCCCTCTGTCTATTTGTTTCCCTCTCACTCACCCTCATTCTCTCATTTTCTCTCACTCTATATCCCCCTCCATCACTATCTCTCTCTCTCTCTCTCTCTCTCTCTCACTCTTTCTCTCTGTTTCTCTCTCTCTCTGTCTGTTTCGTGTCCTTCGTATCCCGGATAAACTCTTTGAACGTCTCTTCAAGTCTATCCTGACCAATTAATTTTATCCAGAAGCTATGAAGGTTAAAAGCCCCTATGATTATTGCCGTGCCTTTTTTACAAGCCTCCATTATTTCTTGATTTATACTCCGTCCAAACGTGCAGCTGGTCTTTGGGGGTCGATGGACTACGCCCAACAGCGACTTTTCGCCGTTATTGTTTCTTATCTCCACCCAAACTGATTCAATCTCTTGATCCTCAGAGCCAATATCGTTTCTCACGAACGCACTGATCCCATCTTTTATTCACAGTGTTACCCCACCTCGTTTTGCTTTTTGTCTGTCCTTCCGAAATGTCAAATACCCCTGAATATTTACTTTCCAGTCCTGGTCACGTTGCAACTACGTCTATGTAATGACTATCAGATCATACTCATTTGTATCTATTTGTGCCGTCAACTCATCTATTATGTTAGGAATGCAACGTGCATTTCGACAAAATTCTTTTAAAATTAGTTTTTTTACACTTTTTTCCTGCTTGTTTCCTTTGTCCTACAAACTCACTTTGTACCTTTTTGCTTTTTAATTCAAACTCTACTCCCCTCCCTATTGAATCTATTCTAAGGTTCCCATCTCCTGCCAAACAAGTTTAAACCCTCCCCAACAGCATGAGCAACCACCGCCTCCCCCCGGCCCACCGCAATGCGAGGTTATTAATTTTGGCTCTGTTGAGGTGCAACCCGTCCGGCTTGTACAGGTCCCAACTCAGCCAAAACCAGTCCAAATGTCTCAGGAAATTAATCCCTCCCTCCTGCACCATCTCTCCTGCCATGCATTCACGTGCTCTATCCTTCTATTTCTCGACTCGCTAGTTCGTAGCAACTGGAGTATTCCGGACATAACTACCTTTCTGGTCCTACTTTTTAACTTCTCTCGTACTTCCCCAAACTCTGCCTGCAGACCTCAGCCCTCTTTCTCCCTATGTCATTGATGACAGTATGGACAACGACCTCTGGCTGATGACCCTCCTCCAACAGAATGCCCTGCAGCCGCTCGGTGACATCCTTGCCTCCAGGAAATAAAATATTATTCTGGTGTCACATCTACGGTGGCAGATACGCCTGTCTGCTCCCCTGATTATTGAAACCCCGACCAGTATAGCTCTTCCACTCTTCTCTCTCCTCCCCTGTGCAGCTGAACCACCTTCGGTGCTGTGGATTTGGATGTGGCTGCATTCGTCAGAGGCACTATCTCCACACAGGTACTCAGAAGATAATATCTGTTGGCGAGCGAGATGGACTCGGGGGCTCGTGCACTACCTGCCTAGTCCTCCTATTCTGTCTGCTGATCACCCACTCCCTCTCTACCTGCACGCTCTTAAGCTGCGTGATGACCACCTCTAGAAGGGAATTGGGTAAATAGTTGATGGCGAACAGTTTGGCGAGCTCTGGGGAAAGTGTCTCATCCGATGCTTCTGTGATGCTACAATCCTCTCTCTCAGTGAGCTTTTTATTTCACCTGTAAACCTCACGGATTTAATTCCCGGCCTTGCCGGCAGGGATTTTCTCACATTTCGTGTGCTGGTTCTCTTTTTCTCCCTCTCATTCATTCTATTTCTCTCTGACTCTAACTTTCTTTCCGTGTGTCAATGTCGCCTTATGTCTATCCCAGTTGCAGTCAATTTGTGTCCGCTTTTCTCATTGGGGATTTGTTTATCCGTCCAAATATGACTTTCTCTCTGGCGCTCTCTCCATCGCTCCCCATATCAGTTTACTCCATACCTTATGGTTTATGCCTTATGCGCTGGTTTAATCTGAGATTGCTGATACTGGGTCGTTGACGTGCATTTTACATTATTCATTAAAAGATGTTCATTGTTGACGGGAAGATTACATGTTCTGTGGGTTAATGCAAGGGGGTTTGTTGTCTCGTTACGGACGACCAGTTCAATGCGTTATTTACCTAAGTGCTGTGTTTTGCAGTTCAGCTTTTCACCATCCACAGTTTTTACTAGATATATATCCTCCCATGTTTGCAGAGTATGCAGACGTGTAGTTTGCTCTGCATTGAAAGTTAAATTTTAAGTCTCCAAGCGATTTGCCAAATTTGCAAGCACTGCACTGCAGCGTGCCCATGACGAGATCGCCGAGTTGTTAAGGCGTTGGAATTAAAATCCAACTGATGTATGCCTGCGTGGGTTCCAATCCACTCCAAGTAAATGTTCAATTAATTGGTTTGAGAATTAGACTTAATGCTTGTTTGTATGAAAGCGTGGAAGCGGTCCATAATCTCTGCAAATGATATATTTGTAATTCTCCCTTCGAGACAACGTTTCTTTATTTATTATAGGTGTTTGCCAATTGACTGAACAAAGGAAGAGAATTAGCCTATTTCGCCCCTGGTGCCTATTCGCCATTCTGTTAATTCTTGGCTGAGCTCTATCATAACTCCATCCATCTGCATTGGCTCCACATCATTTTAACCAGTGTCTAGCAAAAACTATCAATCTAAAATTAACATTTTTAATTGAGCTAGTATATCCTGCTTTTTGTAGAAGATAAATCCATCACCCTTTGCGCGAAGAAGATTTTCCTAACTTCTCTGCCGAATAGCCTGTCTCTGATTTTAACATGATGTCCTCTTGTCGTAAACTCACCCACGAACGGTGAAAAAAGCTTTATCTCTATCTATCTTATCAATTCATTTTAAAACCTTAAAAAGCTCAATAAAATCACAACTTAACCTTCTATATTCCAGGGAGTACAGGCCAAGTTTATGTAATCTCTCCTCATAATTTAACCCGTGGCATCCTGGTAATATTCTGGTGAGTATGAACTGAACATATTCCAATCCAGCCTATCATTTCTAAGGGTCTGTGCCCTTAAGGGGACTAGATATAATGGGTAGAAACAGCTTATTGCCCTTAGCAAAGGGCTCAACAATCAGCAGCCATACATTTATACTGATTAGAGAAGGTTTACAGGAGATGTGATGGGAAATTTCCACACGCAGATAGTTGTGGCTGTGTAAAACGCACTACCTAAAGAGTGGTAGAGGCAGAAACATTTAGCATATTTCAAAATTATTTGGATGTGCAACTGAAGTGCCGTAACGTGCAGGGTTATTGAGCTCAAGGTGGAAAGTGTGATTAGGCTGGATAACAGTGGCGCGGACAGGATGGGCCGAAATTGCCTACTTCCATGCTGTAAACTTCTATGAATCTATTATATTCTATAACTTAGAAGACTCCAGATATAGTCTAACGACATCTCTGTTCAGTTGAAGAAAAACTTCCATTGCTTTATAGTCGAACCCCTAGTTATAAAGCCTAACATGCCATTCGTTGTTTCGAATATATTCGTAACTTGCTACTGCATTTTAGCGGTATGCGCACTGAGACTGCAAACCACTTTGGAAATCCATCCCTCCGAGCTGTGCTCCATTTAATTACTACTCGGATCTAAACTTTGTGATCTAAAATGGGTGACCATACAATTACCTGTTTGGAATCTATCTGCCACTGAATCGTCCATTCATTTAAACTATCAGTATATCTTTATAAGTATACGCTAACGTCTGTACTAATTACTATATCACCAATATTTGCATCATCGGCAAACTGGGATATCTGGCTGCCTGTTGTGCCTTCTTAATCTTTAAGAAATATAAAATGAAACAATTTCTTTAAAACTGACATTTTAAAACGTGCAATGCTTTGAAGCCCTGATAGGGTCTGTGCGAAGAGGATGGTAGGAATAAGATTTCAGCTCGATGACGCATTTGATCCTACAAATATACATCATGCAAGTGTGCGATGTTTTCAAACAGCAAAGGCACGAGCTTGCATTCCCGTAGCATCTTTCACGAACGTAGGATGACCCAACTGCTCGCCGTTGCTCAGTTTGAGTTCCGACAGGACCCCCAGCCTCCAGACATCATTACAGCCTTGGTCCAAATATGGCCAAAAGTGATTAATTCTAAAATGAGGCGAGAGTGATTGTTCTTGACATCAAAGCAGCATTTGGCCGAATGTTTCAACAAGGAGGCTCCTAAGTTGAAGTCATCGCGGGGTTAATCTCCACTGCAGAAGACATACCTTGCCTAAAAGAAGATGTTTGTGGGTGTTCGATGCCAATCATCTCAGCCCAGGCTATGCTGCAGGAGTTCATCTTCACCTGCTTCATCAATGATCTGCCCTTCATCATAAAGTCAGAAGTGGGCATGATCGTTGAAGATTGATTTTTCCAACTATGGTATCAACTCCGCAGAAAATGAAACAGGAAAAATATTATCTTTCCATTTTTGTGGCGTGGTGAAAATCATGGAACTCCTTCTATAACAGCACATTGGTAGTAACATCACCTCAGTGACTGAACCATAAAACCATAGACATTTACAGCACAGAAGGAAACCATTTAGCGCATCGTTTCCTTGCTAGCAGACAAAGCACGAGATTTTCAGGGTGCGGTGGTCAAGTGGTAAGATGTCGGTCTCATAAACCATCTGGGCCGATCGAGATTTTATCACGTTAAATGCGACATTTTAAAGCTTTTTCCTTTTTAACTAACTAAACACTTCATAATTTTGAACTTATGTCATAAATCGCTTCTGAACGTTTTCTATTCGAAGGAGAAAAATCATTCTGACAGGTGCTAGTCCGATTATCCCAATATGTATGAAAATTTAAATCCCGTATTAAAACCACACTGTCTTGACGACACGTTTGTCTAATCTCTACATTTATATATTCCAGTGCTTCACAGCTGCGACTAGCGGGCCTATGCACAACTCCCACTATTGTCTTAAATCCTTTCCTATCTCTTAATTCTGCCCGTAAAGTCTCCACGTCCGCTTTATCTGAAGTTAGATCCTCGCTTAGAACTGAATCATAGAATCATAGTTATTTACAGCATGGAAGAAGGATATTTCGGCCCATCCGGCCAACGCGGCCAACAAAGAGCTATTCAGCAGAATCCCATGTTCCAGCTTTTAGTCCGTAGCCCTGTAGATTATTGCACTTCAAGTGCATATCCAAGCGTGTTTTAAATGTGGTGAGGGTTTCTGCCTCCAGCACCATTTCAGGCAGTGAGTTCCAGACACCCAACTTGCTCTGGTTGAAGACATTTCCCGCCAAATGACCTTTAAACTTGCTACCAATGACTTAAATCTATGTCCCCTGTTTGTTGACCAATCTGCTCAGAAAAATAGGTCGCTCCTGTCCAGTCTCTCTCTACCCCTCATAATTTTGAACACATCAATAATGTTTCCCCTCAGCTTCCTATGTTCCAATGAAAACAAACCCAGCCTACCGAATCATTACTCATAGCTAAAATTCCCCAGTCCAGGCACATCCTCGTAAATCTCTTTTGAACCTTCTCGAGAGCAATTACATCTTTCCTGCAATGACGTCTACGCAGTATTCTAGCTGTAGCCCAAGTAATGTTTTATATAGCTCAAGCATAACTTCACTGCTCTTGTACAATATACCTCATTAATAAAGGTAAGTATGCCACATGCCTTCTCAAACAGCACGTTTTCGTTGAAACCTGAAACAGGGAGTCAATGATGTAAATACTACAACAACAACAACTTGCATTTATGTAGCGCCTTTAACAGAGTAAGACGTCAAACGGCGCTCCACAAAAGCTTCAGACAAATCAAATGACACTGAGATGGAGACACATAAAAGAAAAATTACGGCAGATGCCCCAAAGCTTGGTTTTAAGGAGCATCCATTTTGACATCTTTTTGACCCACCCTAGGCCAGGAATATTAATCAGTGTTATTTCCTCTAGGTCTGAAAGTTGTGAGAAGTTGACTTTTGAATTGGACCCATGGGTGTCGATTTCTTACGATTACTTAGGATAGTCAATGCAAAAACAGGCTATTCTGCCCAACCTGTCAATGTCGACTGGAGCATCCTCCCCTCTTTCCACATCCAGCACTATCAGCATAGCCCTCCATTCAGTTCTCCCTCATATATTTATCGAACCGCTACTTACATGCATCTATAATATTTGCTTCAACTACTCTGGTGGCAGCGAGTTCTACATCCTTACCACTCTCTGGCTAAAGAAGATTCTTCTTAATTCCCAATTTGATTTGTTGCTGATTTTTCTCAAATTAATGGTCTCTAGTAGTGGCGTGGTCAATTAGTTCGTTGCGTGCAATCTTATATTCGTTCATGTAATTCTGCCGAAAAATCAACCATCTATTGCAGTCACTCATCTGAGGTAAAGAAAGGCTGTTTGCTTTCAGAATCTAATGGCACGTTTTCATCATTAACCATCTGGTTGCATGGGCAGAGCAAGCTGTGTCGTGGACTTTCTTGCACATTATTTCTCTTTGTGCACAAGAAGCAGGAGATTGAATGACTGACAGAAGAATTAGGAACAGGAGTAAGCCATCTAGTCCCTCGAGCCTGCTCCGCCACTCAACAAGATCATGGCTGATCTGGCCGTCGACTGAACTCCTCTTACCCACCCGCTGCCAATAACCCTTAATTCCCTTATTGGTTAAAAATCTATCTGTCTGTGATTTGAATACATTCAATCAGCTCGGCTCAACTGCTTCCCTGGGCAGATAATTTCACAGATTCACAACCTTCTGGGAGAAGAAATTACTTCTCACCTCGGTTTTAAATTGGCTCCCCCGTATTTTGAGGCTGTGCCCGCAAGTTCTAGTCTCCCGGACAAGTGGAAACAACCTATCTGCCTCTATCTTGTCGATCCCTTTCATTATTTTAAATGTTTCTCTAAGATCACCATTCATCCTTCTGAACTCCAACGAGTAAAGACCCAGTCTATTATCATAAGGTATACCCCTCCTCTCCGGAATCAGCCCAGTGAATCGTCTCTGTACCCTCTCCAAAGCTAGTATATTCTTCCTTAAGTAAGGTGACCACAACTGCATGCAGTACTCCAGGTGCGGCCTCACCAATACCCTATACAGTTGCAGCAGGACCTCCCTGCTTTTTCACTCCATCCCTCTCGCAATGAAGACTAACATTCCGTTCGCCTTCCTGATTACCTGTTGCACCTGCAAACTAACTTTTTGGGATTCATGCACGAGGACCCACAGGTCCCTCTGCACCGCAGCATGTTGTAATTCCTCCCCATTCAAATAATATTCCCTTTTACTGTTTTAATCCAAGGTGGATGACTTCACATTTTCCGACATTATATTCCATCTGCCAAACCTTACCCATTGGCTTAACCTGTCTCAATCTCGTTTCAATCTCTCTGTGTCCTCTACACACCCACTTTCCCACTAATCTTTGTGTCATACTTTCCCCACAAGTGGACCCACTCTGTATCTACTCTATCAAAACCTTTCAAGATATTAAGGAACTCTATTCGTTCACCACTCAGACTTATCATTTCATGACAAAATACATTGAGCTTGTCGATTCTTTCCTGATAGTATACCATCTTCTCTGCACCCTATCCAGTGTCTTGGTAGTTTATTTTATAATATGGCGACCAGAATTGCACACAGTACTCCTAATGTGGTATAACTGTAGACAGTTCGATATTGGTCATTTTGAAACCGGCTTGGCCAGGCTGCCTGGTCTATTTAAAAGGGGCCCGCACCTCATCTTTTGAGGAGACAGTTCACAGGCATCCTGTAGTAACTGAAGGCCGTTTGCTTACAGAAGCTGATTGTATATTTTCAACATTGTCGATCTGGGTGCACGGACAGGACACGTCGTGACAGGGACTTGTTGCAGCGTAATTGTGTATGGATGCAAAAAGCCTGAAATGGAATTGTTGAGTTGTGCTAGAAGGCAGACGAGAGGTTAAGGCGATGGAGTGCAAATCGATTGTGTCAAGTTATTTTGTTAAGCGTTTGTTGCTGATAAACCTTCCAAGCATTTGACTGAATATTACATAAATTAGGCTTTGAATCCAAATCTCATTAAAACTGTAATTTCCTGGTAACATTATGGTACATATCAGAAATAAACACCTTATCCATTATGCTGCGCGCTCAATGACTAAGTCACGGTGATTTCTTACGTTTTTCTTGATATGCCAACTGAATTTACTGACTGGAAGTATTGTATTAACTCCACGTGATCGGCTCGGCTCATCCTTGGGCCGAATTGCGAGTGGTGTAAGCAAATTCTGGAACTGAGTCATTACTGTTCTTCAAGGAAGGGTAAATGCCGCCTACACGTCCTGCTATACACGTGGGCAGAGTCCCATCCAACTCCCATGATGCTTAATCCCCTCTTCGTGGGACTGGAGAACCATTTTCAAGATGGAGGCTCATGGTCGACTCAGCAGAAAGTGAATGTTCTGCGTGTTTTTTCAGCCAGCTTTCCAACTGGCATCCAACTGCCGTGCGAGCGTATTATTGGAATATCTTTACAAAACTAGTTTTGAAACGTGACCTGTATTATCAAATAAGATTTTGAAGCATTAATAGCTTTATATTGTCGTCTGTGTCGGCATCCCCTTAAGGCACACTCTACGTTAAGACAACTATATGCGGTGCTACTTTATTTCACTGCGAGCGCGAAGGGACATATCTGTGAGGATATTTGCCCCTAATTTACACCATTCCTGTCCGATAGTCCACGTCTTTCGATACCCATTGCTGCCCTTGTTCCTGGTTAGATCAGCCCAGGCAGTCCATTTAAAAGTGAGAACCCAATCAGCGAAAAGCAGAGAAATATATGAGGCAGAGACAGGGAGAGATAGAAAGAAGCATGCGAAGACAATAACAGAAAAGATCATTGCAGTTTGAGGGGAATCCTTTTGCTCTCTTGAAATGTTGTAATGCGTAAAGGATAATTGGGCGACAGTTTAAACGTGCCTCCTGCCTTGGCGGATCTCTCAGGCTCTGCGAGAGGGAAATGCAGCCAGGCAGCTACAGCTCTTACTTATTCAAGCACTGAACGGAGCTTCAAACAGTGTAGCGGCGAGCAGGTAAACCTGAGTGGATTTCAGGACCAAAACATTAAACCTTCCGGCTATCGCAGACAGTTGTGATTTGCTGCAAACAATTACTTTCCAGCCCCGGAACAAGCCTATCCTATCCTGCAGGGCTATGGGGAGAGGACAGGGGAGAGGAACTAGCTGAGAGCTGGCCCGCTCTCGATGGGACGAATGGCCTCCTGCTGTGCGGTAACCATTCTATTAATTTACTTTTGGACTTTGATGGGAATCGAATCAATAAGTTTGAATGTTTCTATGGAACTGAATCAGCGAGAAGTCCAATGCACGAGCCATTGCAACACTGAGCACAACATTTTTAGTGAAATGTTCAGGAAAATCATTGTTTCTTTTGAATGTGGTGCAGGAATTATGTGGAGATAACCAAAGCGTTTACATATCTTCTCTTTGAAATCGAGTGTTTTTCCGGCCCAATATTATTTACATCAGAGTTATTGATTAAATTTCAAAACGCCTCCACTCCATCCCACATATATGTAAATTTTAAATCCTCCGTTGCAATATTGTGTGCTGGAATAACACAGTGAATATGTAGGTAACATTTGGGGATACATCAATTGTACCTTCGATTACTGTCGAAATGTCACAAGCAAAGCGATCAGCTGTACTAGGTGAGGCTCGAGCTCACAACCGCAGCATTTCTAGGTGCTGACACTGTCATATAAGTACTGCGCCATATCCAATTCCGTCGCTGGAATTATGTGCTGATGCTGTGTGGTATTCGTGCTTCCACCATACAGCTGCCGATTCAACCTGTCTTATAATTCCTCCCCTAAAAATCTATCGAGATTGGGAAAATTGACATTTTCAAGTTTCGCATTGATCGATTTTTGTTAGGCAAGGATATGAAGATTTATGGAATTATTGCAGACAAATGGAATTAAGAATTAGTTAAAAGGGACAGAAACAGAAACAGCTGCAAACAAACGTAGCATTTTAGTCATATTTAACAGCAACAATATACGTACCGTGCGCAACTATGCTGTGGTCAGAGAAAAACGCCCAAAGCTTCCGAAATCCTGTGGCTTTTCTGTGGCTCTGTTTCCTCTCTTCCCTTCCTCCTGCAAGCTGCCAGTTTTTAAACCTTGTTTTTAATGTTGCTCTGGGCGAGGGCATTACACATTCTCAGAACCATCTCTACCGTTTCATTGCTTGATTTCTATGTTTATTAATTATGAAACTCCTTGATCTACAATGGTAGCTCTTGCGACAATATATTAAAAGGCGGCTTATTGGAAACACGTTGTGATCATAGTTTGGTTTTGTACATAATTGAACCTATATCACTCAAGAGGGAATGTTATATTTACAATAAACTATATCTTCTTGTAAATGTTGGTTCATTCGCTCCCCAGTGCCAGATGAGGAATTGTTTGATCCCCTCATTTATTTCATGTGGGGAACAGGCACGGGTATTCATTCAGAAATAACCCACAGATTGACACTGAGATAACCGCAGCAAGAGAGACAGACAACACCTTGGTACATGGCGGAAGAGACAAGAGAGATGGATAAATCGGAAACGGCCTCAAACTCTGAAAAGTACAAAATCACATGCAAAAGCATTGGCTGCTTTAGGTGAGGCTCGAACTCACAACCTCGGCATTTCCCGGGCCTGTACTGCTTTAGAAGTACCGCGCGCTAACCGGTTCCGCCACTAGTGCGCCCATCATATAGCTGCCTGGTAAATCTGTCTTACGAGGAAGAAGGCAAAGAATCATCGAATCATTCAACACAGAAGGAAACTGTTCATCCCACCGTGTCTGTGCCGATTCTCTGCAAGAAGCCTTCAGTTATTGAAACTCCATCGATTTTCGCCATAGACGTGTTTTATTTTTTGTATAATGTTTTGTTATTTGTAATGAATTTGGATGTCCGTGCGGCAAATTTATAAATATATTTGTGCATCTATCTGTGAGTTATAAATTAAATTGTGTGGAACATTGATAATCAAATTATGTGTATTCATATATGTGTTATTCTAAATGTATTTGTTTTTATGTCTGCTTTCTTTATGAATTTATCTCTAAGTATCTCCGTGCTATAATTGTATTTACGTTTGTTTGTGAGGTGTTTACAGGTAACATAGATACAAAGATATACACAGAAAATACATATATAACAAACACAGATGCTCCACAATACTATTATAAATAACTTTGTTGCATTCAAATACATACACACTAATACAGATATACAAAATATATTTATATCCCACAGAACAATTTGCAACTTAACACAGAGACACCAAAATATATTTAGAGCTATCTCTGATCAAATAATATTTTACTCCTTACGGTCCTCAGCAAATTCTGCTGTGCCTGTGTTTCCTCTGCTTATGCTCAGTGTAAGGGAAGGTTTAGCCGAACCGGGGTATATCGTTTCCCAAGGATGGGCTGATGTGCGCTGTCTGAGGCCACGTTCACTGCTATCATTAAAATATAAAAATCATCTGGACTTGTGAATAAAGGCTTAATCACAACATCTACATATGTTTCATCCTGGTACACAAATCCATTGCCAAATTAGTTCAACCCCTCACCCGCCCCAGTTGTTAACCTTCCCGCGAGGGCATTGGTCCAAACTCTATTGATGTGCAACCCGACCGACAGGAACTGGTCCCTCCTGCGCCAGAACTGGTCCCAATGCCCCAGGATTCTGTAGCCCAACCTCGTGCACCGTTTATCCAGACATACGTTGCTATTTCTAAACTCAATAGCGCGGGGCACTGGGAATAATCCATAGAATTCCTTTGCGGTCCTGCTCATTACTTCCTCAATTGCACCTGAAACTCTGAATATGGAACTCATCCCCTTGTTTCCTTATGTCATTGGTTAGCACATAGATCACGGATTATGCTGCTCCATTTCGCCCCTGAAAATGTTCTGCACCCACTCAGTGATGTTCTTTACCTGGCAGAAGAGAGGATACACACCACGCATGACTCACGTTTGCCGTTGCAGAAAGGTACTGACATTCGAATCCCCAATGACGTCAACTTATGTTACTTTTTCGTTTCAGAAGCAAAGGACTGCGAATCCTGTAAATCTGAAGTGAAATCAGAAAATGTTGGATATACTCAGCCAGTCAGGCAGCATCTATGGAAAGTGTTCTGATGACGGCATTGTGATTAAATTTGATTGACGTGAAGCGTCAACAATGCAATCCAGATACGATCCGATATTGTAATCCCAAAGCACCAGTTTGTGAGTATTGAAACCAATGCGGTAACGACGCATTAATCTGGGAGCTAAATTGTTGTTGTTGTTCTGGTAAAGTCGCAACAGCAGAGGACTGCAATGAAATATCCAAGTATTTAAGATGAATCATATGTTTTACAATTAATAAAACGAGCCAGTTCCAAAAGACATTCAATCTTCAAAACGGTTAACTTCCGCCGTTTAATTTCCGCCATGTCTGCCGGAGTAAAACACAGGTATTGGCTGATTTTATTAATTGCAGTTCATTGCTGTTGCGACGAGTTTACTTTGAACATTCTCCCTTCAAACATTCTCACAGAGGCCGCCTGACTGGTTCACGAGATCTCGACATCAATGTTTACTCACCCCTGTGACCGCCACTTCGTGGTTAGGAGGCAGCGCTCGCTCCTTGTCGGCACATGTTCGATGCCCATTCCGGGATTTATTAAATTAAAATGAAGCTTAATAAATTAATTTCATAACATGCTGTGCAAGATGTATAATTATTGCAATCGCCATTGACAACTTGTCCCGTTCTGTTTCAGACTGATGGAAATACATGGCAACAGAGAGCCTGCCAAACTTCCAACAATTGAGGTCCAGAAGGGCACGTACGATGTAAGCACGCACCCGTCGAGGCCCCTCAAGTGCGCTTCTCAGAGCGCGAAGTGCGTGCGCCGAAAACTGGCACTGGGACAGTCACAATGCCTTTTGACAGATCCAACGCATCCCCAAGAGAAGGGTGCTTGAGGTCGGAGATTTGCGCGATTTTCTCAACTCTTGCCTGGAAGATCTCCTTCAAAATCTTACACCTGGTAAAGGTGACAGAGAGATAGATAGGCAGGGGGAGACAGTTATGTGCATGTCACAGAAAGAGAGAGACAGACAGGTGGTTTTGATGCAGAGGAGACAGTCCTGAGAGAAAGAAAGCGAGACAGAGATTTTGAAAGAGAGAGAGAGAGACAGACTAGGGGGAGGGGAGACATAGAAACATAGAAACATAGAAAATAGGTGCAGGAGTAGGCCATTCGGCCCTTCTAGCCTGCACCGCCATTCAATGAGTTCATGGCTGAACATGCAACTTCAGTAGCCCATTCCTGCTTCCTCGCCATACCCGTTGATCCCCCGAGTAGTAAGGACTACATCTAACTCCTTTTTGAATATAATTAGTGAATTGGCCTCAACAACTTTCTGTGGTAGAGAATTCCACAGGTTCACCACTCTCTGGGTGAAGACGTTTCTCCTCATCTCGGTCCTAAATGGCTTACCTCTTATCCTTAGACTGTGACCCCTGGTTCTGGACTTCCCCAGCATTGGGAACATTCTTCCCGCATCTCACCTGTCTGAACCCGTCAGAATTTTAAACGTTTCTATGATGTCCCCTCTCATTCTTCTGAACTCCAGTGAATACAATCCAAGTTGACCCAGTCTTTCTTGATAGGTCAGTCCCGCCATCCCGGGAATCAGTCTGGTGAACCTTCGCTGCACTCCCTCAATACCAAGAATGTCCTTCCTCAGGTTAGAAGACCAAACTGTACACAATTCTCCAGGTGAGGCCTCACCAAGGCCCTGTGCAACTGTAGCAACACCTCGCTGCCCCGTAATCAAATCCCCTCGCTATGAAGGCCAACATGCCATTTGCTTTCCTAACCGCCTGCTGTACCTGCATGCCAACCTTCAATGACTGAAGTACCATGACACCCAGGTCTCGTTGCACCTCCCCTTTTCCTAATCTGTAACCATGCAGATAACAGTCTGTCTCTCTGTTGTTACCACCAAAGTGAATAACCTCACATTTATCCATTTTATACTTCATCTGCCAAGCATTTGCCCACTCATCTAACCTACCCAAGTCGCTCTGTAGCCTCATAGCATCCTCCTCACAGCTCACACTGCCACCCAACTTCGTGTCATCCGCAAATTATGAGATACTACATTTAATCCCCTCGTCCAAATCATCAATGTACAATGTAAACAGCTGGGTCCCCAGCACAGAACCTTGCGGTACCCCACTAGTCACTGCCTGCCATTCTGAAAAGTACCCATTTACTCCGACTCCTTGCTTCCTGTCTTACAATCAGTTCTCAATCCATGTCAGCACATTACCCCCAATAACTTGTACTTAAACTTTGCACATTAATCTCTTGTGGGACCTTGTCGAAAGCCTTCTGAAAGTCCAAATATACCACATCAACTGGTTCTCCCTTGACAACTATATGGAAACATCCTCAAAAAATTCCAGAAGATTTGTCAAGCATGATTTCCCTTTCACAAGTCCATGCTGACTTGGACCTATCATGTCACCTCTTTCCAAATGCGCTGATATGACATCCTTAATAATTGTTTCCATCATTATACCCACAACCGATGTCAGGCTGACCGGTCTATAATTCCCTGTTTTCTCTATCCCTCCTTTTTTAAAAAGTGGGGTTACATTTGCTACCCTCCACTCGATAGGAACTGATCCAGATTCAATGGAATGTTGGAAAATGATTGTCAATGCATCCGCTATTTCCAAGGCTACCTCCTTAAGTACTCTGGGATGCAGTCCATCAGGATGTATCGGCCTTCAATCCCATCAATTTCCCCAACACAATTTCCCGATTAATAAGGATTTCCCTCAGTTCCTCCCCCTTACTAGACCCTCTGACCCCTTTTATATCCGGAAGGTTGTTAGTGTCCTCCTGAGTGAATACCGAACCAATGTACTTGTTCAATTGGTCCGCCATTTCTTTGTTCCCCGTTATGACTTCCCCTGATTCCGACTGCAGGGGACCTATGTTTGTCTTTATTAACCTTTTTCTCTTTACATATCTATAGAAACTTTTGCAATCCTTCTTAATGTTCCCTGCAAGCTTCTTCTCGTACTTCATTTATCCCTGCCCGAATCAAACCCTTTGTCTTCCTCTGCTGAGTTCTAAATTTCTCCCAGTCTCCGGGTTCGCTGCTATTTCTGGCCAATTTGTTTGCCAGTTCCTTGGCTTCAATACTATCCCTGATTTCCCTTGATAGCCAGGGTTGAGCCACCTTCCCTTTTTTATTTTTACGCCAGACAGGAATGTACAATTGTTGCAGTTCATCCATGCGGTCTCTAAATGTCCGCCATTGCCGATCCACAGTCAACAACTTAAGTATCATTCGCAAATCTATCCTAGACAATTCACACCTCATACCTTCAAAGATACCCTTCTTTAAGTTCTGGACCATGGTCTCTGAATTAACTGTTTCATTCTCCATCCTAATGCAGAATTCCACCATATTATGTTCACTCTTCACCAAGGGGCCTCGCACAACGAGATTGCTAAATAATCCTCTCTCATTACACAACACCCAGTCTAAGATGGCCTCCCCCCTAGTTGGTTCCTCGACATATTGGTCCAGAAAACCATCCCATCTGCACTCAAGGAATCCTCCTCCACCGTATTGCTTGCAGTTTTGGTTCGCCCAATCTATTTGCATATTAAAGTCACCCATTATATGCTGCACCCTTATTGCATGGACCTCTAATTTCCTGTTCGATGCCACGGAGTGATGACAGAGTGAGTTAATTATGTTGGGGGATATAGAGAGCGACAATACTGAGGGGAGTGGGCGGCAAGACCGACCGACATGTGAGAAACTGATGGAGACAAACTGGGTAGGTGGGAGACATGATTGATGACAAAAAGAGAGATAGACGTGGAAGGCAGAAGGGAGGAGGCAGGCGGCGGAGAATGATGGAAGGGGGAAGTGCGTGACAGACAGGGTAGGCAGAAATGGAAGACTGACGAATGCAGATAGAGAGCGACAGACAGAGGCAGACGGGGTTGAATGGTGAAGGGGAGAGTAATTGACAGACAGGGGAGACAGATGGGCGTTAGCCAGAAAGATAACACACTGGGCTGAGTTCGAGATAAAAAGAGAGAGACAGACGGTGGGGTGAGGCAGTGAGAGTGGGAGAGAGGGGATGAGACAGACGTGTAAGAGACAGATAAATACAGAGTTTGTTGAAACAATCGGGGCAAACAGAGCGAAACAGCGAGAGAAACAATTGGGGCATACAGCAACGGCAGACAGATGAGGAGACAGAGGCAGAGAAAGAAGCATACAGGAGAGACAGGACCAGAAAGACATACGAGGAGGCAGAATGAGAGAGACATTCGGCGGATCAGAGCGAGAGACCGACACGGGTAGGAGGGTGGGGAGAGAGATAGAGTGATTGAGACTGGCGGTGGAAAAAGACAGATGGCAAGACAGAGAGAGGCAGGTGGTGGAGAAAGTAGGTGGAGACAGACCTGGAAAACACCGAGAGAGAGAGCGAGAGAAACCACAGGGTAGCAGAGTGGGAATGTTACTGAACTACTAATCCAGAGGCCTGGTCTGAAGATCGCCGAGATGTAAGTTGAAATCCTGCCATGGCAGCTGCAGAATTTAAATTGAGTTAATTACATGAATCTGGATTGAAAGAGCTAGTATCAGAAATGACCATGATAATACTGGATTGTCATAATAATCCATCTTGTTCACTAATGTCCTTCAGGGGATGAAATATGCCCTCCTTTCCTGGTCTTGGCTAAACGTGATTCCAGACGCAGAGCAATGTGGTTGACACTTCAATGCCCTCTGCAATGGCCCAGCGAGACATTCAGTTGAATCAAAGTGCAGCGAGAAAGTCGGCACTACGGGAGTCTCTTCACCACACGGACTGCAGCGGTTACAAATATTCGGCTCACCACCACCTTCTCCGCGGCAGTTTCAGAAGGGCAATAAAGGAAGGAAGGCCTTGGTAGCGACGCCCACATTTCTGAGTTAATTTTTTTAAAAATTTGGAGACAGGGAAAGAGGCCGCCAGAGAGAGATATAGAGACAGAGGCAGACGGCGGGGTAATAGATGGGTCAAACAAAGTAAAAGAGATGAAGAGACAGTGGGGAGACAGACGTGGGGAGAAAGTGGGAGAGAACCAGAAGGCGGAGTCAGATAGACAGATCGGCGAGGTAAAGAGAGATAAACAGTTGACGGTGACAGAGAGAATGAGAGATTGATAGACAGGGACAGGCGGGTTTGATGACGAAGTGTGTACACATGTGGAGGGTTTTAGTGGGTCAGACGCGGGAGAGAAATGGGCAGAAAACAGAAAAGACAGGGAGAAAACGACGTGGTAGACAAATCAAAAGAGCTGGGGGAGCGAGGGACAGAGAGAGAAAGCAACAAATTGGGTGTGTTAGGATAGAGATTGACTGGAAGAATGGTGCATTGCGACAGGATGCGGTAGGTAGATGATATGTTACAAAGACAAAGGCTGAGACGGTGCTCGACGGGAATCGGAAAACTGGTGAGCCAGAGGGGCAGCAGAGAGAGCGAGAGAAAGACAGGCGAGAGATAGGAAGGTGATAGAGAGCGGCGGGGCGGGGGGACAGAGAGAGAGAGAGACCTACAGGAGGTGATAGTGAGAGAGCGAGAGACCGTGTGGTGGAGATAACCGACTGGAATTGTAAAAGAAGGTTACAGAGTGTGTGAGGCTGATGGTGGTAGACAGACGGGAGGATGTAGAAGGGGAGAGAGATACAGCAGAGGGAAACGGGCAAGACAGAAATAGAACAGACGAATCAGACAGACGCAGAAAAGTTAAGGAGAGAGAGAGCAAGACTGGGGTGACAGAGAGGGTGACAAACGGGGGAGCTAAACAGGAGGGAGACAGGGAGGTAACGAAAGAGACAGACAGTGAGAGAGAAAGGTTGACAGACGGCGGGGCCAGACGGACGGAGAAATGCAAGGGACAGACTCGAGAGACAGACGGGAGAGGGAAGGAGGCGGAGAGACTGATGGGTTCAGACGGGGAGACAGAAATAGAGATAACAGCAGAGGAAAGCAAAGGACAGTGGGAGTCAGACGGAGAGACAGGCGGGAGGTGCACAGAGAAAGACAGACGGGGGTTACATAAGTGGCGCGAAAGACGCGGAGTGACATGTTGGGTCAGAGAGTGTTGGAAACAGATGGGGAGATAGAAAGAAAGACAGACGTGAGGAGACAGAGAACGACAAACAAACGGGGAGGCACTTTCCAGTTCCGCTCTCTCGTCCAATTTTAGTGAATAAAAATGTAATTGGCACTGTAAATAGTGTCTTGGAACATAACGTTGCAACGAGACGCTTCTTATGTATTTGTGAAAATAAGTATGCAGATATAGGTCCCAGTGACGAAGTGTAAGTTATTTCATATTGAACCTAAGAAAGATTGTTCGGAGTATATTATACTTAGAAAATGTGCCTGACAATTGATATTTAGAGGTGCAAGTACTGAAATATCTCCTAATCCTCCTGTTTTTCGTGGTCATAATTCCCCTGTTTCTGAAACTCCAAATTTCCATGTACCCGGAGCTCTGAATTCCCATGTTTCAAGAGCTCCTCATTCCTCTGTTTCAGGAGCTCCTGATCCCTCTGTTTCAGGAGCTCCTAATTCCTCTGTTTCCGGAGCTCCTTATCCCTCTGTTTCAGGAGCTCCTAATTCCCCTGTTTCTGGAGCTCCTTATCCGTCTGTTTCAGGAACTTCTAATTACCCTGTTTCTGGAGCTCCTTATCCCACTGTTTCTGGAGCTCCTAATTCAGCTGTTTCTGGAGCTCCTTATCCCTCTGTTGCAGGAACTCCTTATGGATCTGTTTCTGGAGATCCGAATTCTCCATTTTCTTGCATTCCTCATTTATCTATTTCAGCAGCTTGTAATTCTCCAGTTTCAGGTGCTCCTCATTTCCCTGTGTCAGGAACTCCAGATTATCCTGTTTCTGGCGCTCCAATTACACTGTTTCTGCAGCTCCTCGTTCTCCTGTTTCAGTAGCATCTTTGTCCCATGTTTTGGAGTAAATATGCCCCTGTCACTGGAGCTCATAATTCCCCTGTATTAGGTGATCCTAGTTCACCTCTTTGTTCAACTGCTAACTCTCCTTTTCTGCTGCTCCTAATTACCCTGCTTTATAACTTAAAGTGCTGGAGCTCTAACTTTTCCTCTCCCTAATTACCCTATGTCTGGCACTCCTACTTTCCCTGATTATGATGCCCTCTCCTAACTTCCCAGTATTTGGAGCTAAGAATTCCATTTTAACTGCAGTTGTCTCGTAATTTCCCTGTTTATGGAGCTCTCTACTAATTTTCAGGTTTCTGTTACGGTCTCCTAATTCCCCCGTACATGTAGGTGCTAATTCCCCTGTTTCTGTTGATCCTAATTCTCCGTGTTTCTGGAGATCCTAATTCAACTGTTTCTTGATCCTTTTGCCCATCATTCTAGGGCACTCTCATTCCGTTGTTTCTGGAGATCAACCAATGCTGATGTTTCTGGAGCTACTAATTACCTTGTTTCCGGATTTCCGAATTCCTGTGTTTCCGCAGCTCCTAGTTCCCCTTTTCTGCTGCCCCATCCCAATTCATTCTTTTTATGAATATCCTAACTCCGCTGTTTCAGCAGCTCCTACTTCTGCTGTATCTGGTGCATTTAATTCCACGTGTGTACACAACCTGAAGTAATGAAAGCCGTTTGCTTTAACAAGCTGATGGCACATATTCAACATTGTCGATCTGCTTGCATAGGCAGGACAAGCCGTGAAGTGGACATTCTTGCAGAATATTTCTGTTTGGATGCAAAAAGCAGGACATTGAATGCCTAGCGTTGCTTCAAACGGGAGAGGAGGTGGCCCAGAGTTTAATGCGAATAACTGCTAATCCATTGTGATTGGCATGCGTGGCTCCGAATCCCATACTCGTCCTTATTGTGCAAAACGTTTGAAGCCTCTTGTTCTTTTGTCAATCACATAAAACCTCATGGCCAAATTTGCATTTTACTGTCAAGGAAGCTGTACTTTGGTCATGTCATGTCTCAAATGAATATAGGGCCTGTAATTCAAGCCTCACTGGGTCTGCACGGAGTAAGTACGCAACCGGCAAGGACCCACAAAAGCCCTTCTTTGGCGTGCGAGGCGCATGCACTGAAAACCAGGTTTTCCAATGTCAAATTATTGCTTGTCAGACCCAACGCTTCTTCAGAAGAATGACAATCGCGTGAGTATGTACTATTCGCCCATCAATTGCCCAGCGAATGTCCTTAAATTGCTTGCGCCTGGGAAAAGCAGGTGCATAGCCTGCTTTTATCAGCGTAATTGTTTTATAACATGTAAAAAATATAAAAACATATAGAAATAAAATGTAATAACATTTTTATGTATGAAAACTCTGTCCACTAATGAAGGTTTATTTTAAAACCTAAGTATCAACATTTAAAAAAATCCGAATAATATATTTTTTTCCAACACATTTGTTAACTTAAATTTAAATTAATATTACAACGTGAGGTGTTTTTTATTATTACTTTGATGTGTGTTTGGGTGATGGGGGCGTTTTCATTCGTAATACTGAGAATCCCTACTTCCGGAGATGCTATTATTACGAATGATAATACTGTACCTGCATTGGCTGTCCAGAGCCACGTGAATCCAGCTTCTCCCTCCGCAAATCCAAGACGTGAATGCACTGCGAATCGCGGGAAGAGAATGTCTCAGATGCGGAGGCTGCAGGAGCAAAAGGTAGGTGTGGAACGTTATCACTATTTGCAGCCGAGCGCCTGGTGCAAGCCGAGCACAATGACTTCAGGCCCAATATTTTCATCAAAAGTAAAATTTACATTCTTATGTTGTTATTCGCATGACTATGGAGAGGGGAACTAATTTGTCGGCTCTCTCAGAGACACAGCACAGCCACGTTGGGCCGAATAGCTTTCTTCACTACCGTCAGAATATGCCGCTTTAATATAGAATGGGTTACGCACTTTACTATCGGCTGCTCGTTGGTCGAGGGATATGAATCTCTCTTTGTGATATTCACAGTGGAAATGCGAGAGGTCACCCATCAGTTTGTGTCTGTCTAAGCCGATTTGCTGTCAGTCCAGGATCAATCTGTGTCTGCTTTCAAAGCGATTTGCTCTCAGTCCCGGGTCATTCTGGGCCGGTTTAAAATTAAAGAACTCTCAGTCCAAGAACATTCTATATCTGCTTCACAGGGATTTGCTTACAGTCCCGCAAATTTCTGTGTCTGTTTAAAAGGGATTTGCTATCAGTCCCAGATCATTATGTGTCTGTTTAAAAGGGATGTGCTGTCTATTCCAGATTTCAAATTTCAAATTTCAAAAACTGCCTTTGGAGGGTGTAGGAATTTTAGTTTGTTTGTGAGTTTGTGTAAGAGAGAAAGGGAGAGAGGATAAACAAATTGTGCGATCGTGCATGGCATTTCATATCATGTGTGAAAAAAGGCATTACTTGGAATTTGAAGCCTTGCCGATTTGCTTGAACACTCCTTCGTGGAATATCTTACAGGAGAAGAATCTGCTGTGGGATCTTGCCATTCCACATCTGAAAAAATGCAAAAAACGCAAGTTAGAAACATACGGATTTCAGCCAGGGCTTTCGTGTGGGCTTTGTGACATGATGAATTTAACCACCTTATTTTCAAATTCAAATCAAATCAAAACAGGACAATACAAGACATGACTGACTGACTGGCTTTGTTTTTATATATATATATATATTTATAAGTATATAAGTGTGTGTGTGTGTGTGTGTGAGTGTATACTTATGTACAATGTATACCTACCCGCTTTTTAAATTTCACAATAAATGTGCTTTTTCTGATCTGCCTGCACTGGACTCGATTGCTTTTGTCCACTTTCACAGCACAAGCAGCTGCTGTCGGATCCTGACATTGCACATCTGAAAAACAGAAGACAGATACATGTCACTTTAAAAGATCGCCGTTGCCTCGCACATCTTCCCTCGTGGCTTGTCTTCCACCATGGGCTGACTGTGCCTGTTGGTATTTACTGCGTGCACACCCTTATCTCCAATGGTAAACATCTAGACACAGACGGCCTCCGTTCGATCAAAAAATAAATACATGATTAATTAATGATATATTTATGAAATCAAATCAATTTCAATTTTTGTTAACTAAAATTGTTATCAATACATTTCTTAAAAAATTAAGTAGATAATTAAATTGGTTTTTATCTGGAGGGTTTTACTTCCCTCCGTCCTTCCTGCCTGTCTATCACCTGGGGCTTCAATCACCTTCCCAGCCTCGCGTGGTCCTGAGCCCCACGCTCACTCACGCACAGCACAGTTGCCTTCAGCGATCATAGAAATCCCACTTTATTATTTTAAAAGAGAACTGCTATCAGTGAAGGGTCATTCTACACCGGTGTAAAAGGGATGTGCTTGCAGTGCCGGGTCATTCTGTGTCTGTTTAAACGGGATGGTTGTAGGTTTCGGTTCACAATCTTTCTCTTCAAGACAGATTTTCGCATAGTCCCGGATCACTATGTATATTTTGAAAAGGAGTCTGATTTCAGTTGTGATGACCGAATTGTTAAGCTGTTGTGTTCCAAGTTCGAAGCCCAGCTCAAGTGCGCACCCAGATCGCAACGCTTCTGTTCATTTACTTGAAATATGCTCATCTTTTCCAAAACCCACTCCTTTGTACAGCTATTGCCCCGAATGTGCTCCTAATATAAAAAACAACAATGTTTTTCCTCATGGCAGCAGCCGCGTGGCGTAATGGATAAGGCATCTGACTTCGATTGTAACCGCGACGTTATCGGACATTTTCAGATTTGAGTCGTGCCGCGGTAAATTAACTTGCTGCGTGAAATGTTATATTCTTTGTTGTCATGCTGCCGCAAAACCAGCCATCTCGTACAGTCACTGACCTGAAGGAAAGGAATGCTGTTTGCTTTAAGAAGGTAATGGCACATTTTCAATATTGATCCTGTTGCACGGGCAGAACAAGCGGTGAAGTATCTTTCTTTAACATTATTTCTGTTTGAATGCAAAAAAGAAGCAAATTCAATTGCTGACGTAGCTGTTAATAGGAAACGAGGTGACTGCGAACGATAGGCGATGGACGTCTAATCCAGTATGCTGCGCAGATTAAACAATTGACTCCTTCGGTTACTTTTTCAATCATATTTAATGTCATGGCCAAATTCAACATTTCATGACAAGGATGCTGCACCTTGATAATGTAATGATTCAAATTAATAATATATTGATCAAAGGGAAACATAAGCAGGGCGATGGACATGGGGACGAATTAGATAGGTCTCTGAGAGACAGCACATGCAGAATGGGCCTAATAGTGAACTACCGTCAGAGTCTGACACCTACGCTTTGCTGTCGGCGGCTTGTTGGTCTTGAGGTAGGATTGTTTCAAGATTTTCACAATTGAAACATCGGGAAATTCCTTCTGCATCTAACTTGTCCAGTCCCCTCATAATCTTATATCTTTCTATGAGATCGCCTCTCATCCTTCGAAACTCCAGTGTATAAATGCCCAGTTGATCCAGTCTCTCCTCATATGTCAGTCCAGCCATCCCTGGAATCAGTCTGGTGAACCTTCGCTGCACTCCCTCAATAGCAAGCAAGTTCTTCCTCAGATTAGGAGACCAAAACTGAACACAATATTCAAGATAAGGCCTCACCAAGGCCCTGTACAACTGCAGTAAGACCTCAGTGCTCCTCTTCTCAAAACCCCTAGCTATGAATGCCAACATAGCATTTGCCTTCTTCACTGGTGCTATATCTGCATGCCAAATTTCAATGATTGATGTACCATGACACCCATGTCTCATTGCACCTCCCCTTTCCCTAATCTGCCGCCATTCAGATAATATTCTGCGTTCATTGCTTTGTCTCCAAAGTGGATATCCTCCCATTTATCCACATTATACTTCATCTGCCATGCATTTGCCCACTCACCGAACCTGTCCAAATCAACCTGCATCCTCTTGGCGTCCTCTTCACAGCGCACAACGCCAGCCAGTTTAGCTTCATCTGTAAATTTAGAAATACTACACTCAATTCTTTCATCTAAATGATTAATTTATGTAGTAAAGAGCTGGTGTCTTAGCACTGAGCCCTGCGGCACTCCAGTAGTCACTGCCTGCCATTCTGAAATGGATCAGTTTATCAGATTCTCTGGTTCCTGTCTGCCAAACAATTCTCTATCCACTTCAGTATGTTACCACCAATATCATGTGCTTTTATTTTGCAGACCGATCTCTTATGTGGGACATTGTCAAAAGGCTTTTGTAAGTCCAAATACACCACATCCACTGGCTCTCCCTTGTCCACTCTACTAGTTATATCCTCAAAAAATTCCAGAAGATTGGTCAAGCATGATTCTCTTTCATAAGTCCATGCTTACTTGGAACGGTCTGGTCACTGCTGTCCAAATGTGCTCCTATTTCATCCTTAATAATTGATTCCAACATTTTCCCCACGACTGATGTCAGGCTAACCGGTCTATAATTATCCGTATTCTCTCTCCCTCCCTTTTTAAAAAGTGGTGTTACATTTGCTACCCTCCAGTCCATAGAAACTGATCCAGATTCGATAGACTGTTGGAAAATGATCTCCAATGCATCCATTATTTCGAGGGCCACTTCCTTAAGTACTCTGGGATGCAGAATATCAGGCCCTGGGGATTTATCGGCCTTTCATCCGATCAATTTCCCGAACACAATTTCCCGCCTAATAAGGATATCCTTCAGTTCCTCCTTCTCACTAGACCCTCTATCATCTAGTACCTCTGGAAGGTTATTTGTGTCTTCCTTCATGAAGACTGAACCAAAGTATTTGTTCAATTGGTCTGCCATTTCTTTGTTCCCCATTATGAATTGAGCTGAATCCGACTGCAAGGGACCTACGTTTGTCTTCACTAATCTTTTTCTCTTCACATATATATAGAAACTTTTGCAGTCAGTTTTTATGTTCCCGGCAAGGTTCCTCTCATAATCTATTTTCCCACTTTTAATTAAAACCTTTGGTCTCCTCTGCTGAATTATAAATTCCTCCGAGTCCTCAGGTTTGCTGATTTTGCTCACTAATTTATATTCCTCGTCCTTGGATTTAACACTATCATTAATTTCCCGCGTTAGTCACGGTTGAGCCACCCTCCGCGTTTAATTTTTACTCCAGCCAGTGATGTTCAATTGCTGAAGTTCATCCATGTGATATTTATATGTTTGCAATTGCCTATCCACCGTCAGCCCTTTAAGTATCATTTGCCAGTCTGTTCTAGACAGTTCACGCCTCAGACCTCGAAGTTAGCTTCCCTTAATTTACTGATTTTCACTGCACGTCGAAAAAGTCAGACTTCTCGCACCTGAGATCATGAGATCTTTAACTCACACCACTGACGTTGTTAGGACACTGTAATGTCAAATAAAACTGCCGCTTTCAAGTCAGAACTTCAGCCAGTGTGCTGTGTGCAACTGTTGCCGTCAATGTGACCTGCGATGTCGGATCCTCATCACTCTATTTAAATATGCCGCAAATACTGCCTGCTGCACCCTGCGAATGTCTGGTTTTTCAGCCGTTTCCAGGGGAGGGCGTATAATGAGGCGTTAGGGCCTAATTTTCCATCCGGGGTGATGGTAGAGCACTGCATGACGATGGACATCATAATTTCAGTGAAACTAGAAGGCGGGCCGGTAAGCTTTTGCACCGCCGCAAATCATGAGCTGAATTTTCCGACCTAGTGTTAAAAGCTGGATAAAACATAGCGATTTTAGCGAGAGCTTGCGTGCGGGGTGTGTGACATTTTGAACTCCTTCCCCCTTATTTTCAAATACAAATCAAATCAAGACAAGATAAGACAAGGCTGACTGACTGAATTTGTTTAGGTATATACATGTGTAAATATTTATATATCAGTATATTTACATACATTCCCTACTTTTTAAATTTGATTACAAATGTGCTTTTTCTGATCTGCCTGCAACGGGCTCTATTACATTTGCCATCTTTCACAGCACACGCAGCTGCTGTCAGATCCAGCAGAAAGGCACTCGCGACTTTAAAAGATCGCCTTTGTTGCCCACATCTTCCCTCGTGGTTTGTCTTCCACCATCGGTTTATTGTGTTTGGATATTTACTGACTGCACCCGCTGATTTCCAATGGAATTCGTCCAGTCACTCAGCCTTCGTCCAACCAAAAATATAAAAATTATGAAACAATTACTTATTTATTTAAATCAAATAAAATTCAATTTTTTGCAAGAAAATTGAAAATTTATTTATTTTTTTATTATGATGAATATATATATATATTTTAAATTGGCTTTTTGTCGGTGTCGGTTTACTTCCCTCCCTCCTTCCTGCCTGTCTATCACCTGTGGCTTCAACAACCGTCCCAGCCCCGCGTGGACCAGTGCCCCACGCTGACTCACGCACAGCCTTCAGGAATGATAGAAATCCCGTTTTATTCTTTGAAAAGGGAACTGCTGTCCGTCAAGCGTCATACTGCATCTGTGTAAGAGGGATGTGCTTGCAGTCTCGAATCATTCGATGTCTGTTTAAACGCGATGGATGACAGATCCCATTCATAATTTGCCCCTTTAAGACGTATTTCCTCATAATCCGAATCATCCTGTATAGTTTTAAAAGGAGTTGATTTCAGCTGCGATGACCGAATTGTTCAACTGTTATGTGTCAAGCTACATTGACGTTGCCTGTGCCCGTGTGCATCCATATCGCAGCGCATCTGTTCATTGCTCGAAATATGCTAATGTTTTCCGACATCCATTCCTTGATTTCACCCTTGTCCCAAATTAGCTCTCTATATAACCAACAACAAATTTTCGGTAGCTAGCAGTGGACGCGTGGCTTAATGGTTAAGCGTCTGATTTCAATTATAACCGTCGATGTTATCAAAAGATTGCAGGTTCCAGTCCTGCTGCGGTCAACTACCTCGCCTTGTCGAATTTTATATTCTTTGTTTTTTTCTGCCTCACAACCAACCATCTCGTACTGTCACTCACCTGAAGTTAAGGAAGGCTGTATGCTTTAAGACGCTCATGGCACATTTTCATCACTGTCGATCTGGTTGCACGGGCAGAACAAGCAGTGAAGTCGACTTTCATGCATATTATTTCTGTTTGGATGCAAAAGTAAGGGATGGATATCTGACGTCGTTGTAAATAGGAGACGAGGTGGCCGAGAGGTTCAGGCGATGGACTTATGATCCAGTGTTCTCACACCCTCGTCGTTATTGTTTTAAATATTTGATCCCTCTGTTTTTATTATCAATCACATTTAATCTCATGGCAAAATTCAACATTTACTGACAAGGATACTGCAGTTTGTTTATGCAATGTAATAATACATTCATCAAAGCGAAAACCTAAGCAGGAGTGTGAAGAGGTGGACTCATTCGATCGGTCTCTGAGAGTGAGCACAGGCAGGATGGGCCGAATAGTAAACTACCGTCAGAATCTGACAGCTACGCTCCTCGTTGTCAGCGGCTCCTTGGTGTCGGGGTCTGATTCTTGTTTCGGGATGTTCATATTTGAAATGCGAGAGGTCCTGGACGAGCGCTGCCAATTTCTGTCAAAAAACTGCCTGTGGAGGGTGTAGGAATTTTAGTTTGTTTGTGTGTTTGTGTAAGCGAGAGATTGCGAGCAAACGTGCTGGGCGATCTTACTGTGCATTTCATTTCATTTGAGAAAAAAGGCATTATATGTAACTTAAAGCCAGACTGATTTGATTGAAATACGCATTCGAGGACTGCCTGACAGAAGAAGAGACTGCTGTGTGATTTTGCTATTCCAAATCTGAAAGAAGGTAAATTACAAAAGTTAGAAACATCGCGATTTTAGCGAGAGCTTGCGTATGGGCTGTGTGACATGATGACCTCCTTCCCCCTCATTTTCAAATACAAATCAAATCAAGACAAGACAAGACATTACTGACTGACTGACTTTGTTTATATATATATATTTATATATATTTACGTATATTTATAAATATTCCCTACTTATTAACTTTCACAAAAAATGTACCTATTCTGTTCTGCCTGCACTGGTCTCAATTACATTTGACCTCTTTCACAGCACACGCAGCTGCTGTCAGATCCAGCAGAAAGGCACTCGCGACTTAAAAGATGGCCTTTTGCCCACATCTTCCCTCGCGGCTTGCCCTCCACCATGGGCTTCCAGTGTTTGGGTATTTACTGACTGCACCCGCTGATTTCAAGTGAAAATCATGCAGTCACACAACTTTCGTTCAATCAAAAGTATATAGATTATGAAACAATTATTTATTTATATAAATCAAATGAAATTCAATTTTTTGCAATAAAATTGTAAAATTATTTATTTTCATAGTATGATAAATATATATATATTTTAAATTGGCTTTTTGCCTGGGTTGGTTTTACTTCCCTCCTTCCTTCCTGCCTGTCTATCACCTGTGGCTGCAACAACCGTCGCAGGCCCGCGTGGTCTTGAGCCCCAGGCTCACTCACGCACAGCAGAATTGCCTTCAAGAATGATAGAAATCCCATTTTATTCTTATAAAAGGGAACTGCTGTGGTCAAAGGGTCATTCTACATCTTTCTAATCGCGGTGTGCTTGCTGTTCTGGATTATTCGGTGTCTGCTCAAACGGGATGGTTGTCAGTTCCGCTTCATAATTTGCCCCTTTAAAACATATTTTCTCATTATCCTGATCATCCAGTACATTTAAAAAGGAGTGTGATTATCAGCTGTGATAACCGAATTGTTAAACTGTTGTGTTTCAAGCTACATTGACGTTGGCTGTGTGCGTGTACATCCATATCGCAGCGCATCTGTTCATTACTCAAAATATGCTCATGTTTTCCGATATCCTCTCCTTGATATAACCCTTGTCCCAACTTTGGAGGGTGCAGAATTTTTAGTTTGTTTTTGTGTTTGTGCAAGTGAGAGAGTGCGTGGAAACGTTCTGCGCGATCTTACTGTGCATTTCATGTCATGGGACGAAAAATGCATTACATGAAACTTGCAGCCACACTGATTTGATTCAACACGCATTCGGGGACTGCCGTGGGATTTTGCTATTCCACATCTGAAAGAAGGCAAATTATATAAGTTAGAAACATAGCGATTTTAGAGAGAGCTTGCGGATGGGCTGTGTGACATGATGAGCTCTTTCCCCCTTATTTTCAAATACAAATCAAATCAAGACAAGACAAGACATGACTGACTGACTGATTTGTTTATATAAATATATGTATAAATATTTATACATGCATATATTTACATACATTCCCTACTTTTTAACTTTCACAATAAATGTGCTTTTTCTGTTCTGCCTGCATTGGCTCTATTACATTTGACCTCTTTCACAGCACAGGCAGCTTCTGTCTGATCCTGCAGAAAAGCACTTGCGACTTCAAAAGGTGGCCTTTGTTGCCCACATCTTCCCTCGTGGCTTGTCTTACACCATGGGCTTACTGTGTTTGGGTATTTACTGACTGCACACCCTGATTTCCAGTGGATTTCATGCAGTCTCACAGACTTCGTTCAGTCAAAAATATATAGATTAAAAAACAATTATTTATTTATTTCAATCAAATCAAATTAAATTTTTTGCAATAAAATTGTAAATTTATTTATTTTCTTATTATGATAAATATATATATATGTTTTAAATTGTCTTTTTGTCTGGGTTGGTTTTATTTCCCTCCCTCTTTCCTGCTTGTCTATCACCTGTGGATTCAACAACCATCCCAGTCCCGCGTGCTCATGAGAACCGCGCTCAATCACGCACAGCACAATTGCATTCAGGAATGATAGAAATCCCACTTTATTCTTCTGAAAGGGAACTGCTGTCCGTGAAGGGCCATTCGACAGCTGTGTAAGAGGAATGTGCTTCCTATCCAGGATCATTCGGTGTCTGTTTCAACGGGATGGTTGTCAGTTCCAGTTCATCAATTGCCCCTTTAAATGTATATTCTCATTATCCGGATCATCCTGTACATTTAAAAAGGAGTGTGATTATCAGCTGTGATAACCGAATTGTTAAACTGTTGTGTTTCAAGCTACATTGACGTTGCCTGTGTCCGTGTACATCCATATCGCAGCGCATCTGTTCATTACTCAAAATATGCTCATGTTTTCCGATATCCTCTCCTTGAAAAACCCTTATGCCAAATTTGCTCTCAATATAAAAAACAACAAATTTGGTACCGACCGGAGCGGCCGGTTGGCCTAATGGATAAGGTGTCTGACTTCGATTGTAATTGTGATTTTATCAGAAGATTGCAGGTTCGAGTCCTGCTGCGGTCAGCTATCACGCCGCGTGAAATTTTATATTCAAATCAAATCAAGACAAGACAAGACATGACTGACTGACTGACTTTGTTAATATAAAATATAACTTTTCTCATTATATCGGGAAGTCTCAGAATTTCCTATTGTGGATTCTGAGAGCAAGGGATCTCAGAGGATCTTTGGCAATTGAAGGGTTTCTGAAATTGTGTCATGTGATTATGAGGGTTGTCAGTCGATATCAGAGATAACTGACTCTCAAAATATTTTGGAGAAATTAAGGGACCTCAGAGGACATCAGAGCGGGTAATCCATGCTTAGTCGGTATCAGAGATAGTAAGGGAAATTCAGGTTTATTAATGATGCTGAGGAGGTATTGGAGTGAGGAAGGCTAGCTCGGGATCTATCAGAGAGCGTATGTGAAACTTTTGCTGCTTCAGAAAGTCTAATGTAACATGAGTAGTTATCTTCTGAACATCACATTTTATAAATATCAGCATGGTTAATTAAAGCAAACGTTGAAATCGAATGTCACAGATGGTTTGCCGTCTCCCACTTCGGGGATATGAGATGGTCGATTGAGGCCAGACTGAACATTTGAAGCGCTCAAAAATACATTGATAACTAACACAGATCCTCCAGCCCAATGCATTAAATAACAATATAGATACCGTTAATTACATTCGAATAATCAGAGACGCAAAAACCGTTGCATTTAACACAATAACAACTCACAAAAAGATGTGAATCTAAATTGGAGACACTCAATTGTAATGACAAAAATCACAGGTAATTGATTGTTGTAACAGAATTTGAATTGAGTTTTTTTTTAACCATGCTGTAAATGAAATTTTATGTGAATTTTCTTAAAATGCCGCTGTAGATTTCTGTGGAATGGTTTAACTCCTATCCGATAATTTATGATGTTGATTACCTCAACATTTGAGACCAATGGATTGATTCTTAACAGAATGATCTTAAATAAAGTCGCTTCCAAAGCTATGCAGAGTTGGCTAAAGTTGATAGGTAAAATAGATTAAAGTGTAAGAATGTTGATGAGCAATGGCGGATATTTAAGTTGATATTTCCTAACTCTCCACAACAATATATTCCAGTCAGAAGGAAAGACATTAAGAGAAGGGAGAACCAACCGTGGCAAACTAACGAAGTAAAGGATGGTATCAAATTAAAAACAATGGTATTCAATGTAGGCAAAATTAGTGGGAGGCCAGATTATTTAAAAATAACAGCAAAGGACGACTGAAAAATTAATAGAGTAAACATGGATTATGAGAGTAAAGAAACAAGAAATATATAAACAGATATTAAGAGGTTCTACAGTTATATAAAATATGAAGAGAATTGCGCAAGAGGTTGAGACTAGGCAATAAATAATGGGGAGCAGGAAAATGGGAGAGACTTTGAACACATATTTTGTACCGGTATTCACGGTAGAAGACACTAAGAATATCCCAATAATAGATAATTAAGGGCCTATATTGAGGAGTAAATTAATACAATCACTATCACTAAAGAAAATGAGTTCAGTAAAATAATGGAACTAAAGCCAACGAAAGTCTATTGGAGCTGATTGTCTGCAGCCTCGGGTCTTAAAAGAAGATGCTGCATAAATATTGTTTGCAATCTACCAAAATTCACTGGCGCGTCTGGAGATATCCCAGCTGATTGGAAACCTGAAAATTTTTAGTCCCCATATAAAAAAAGAAGGGAGGCAAACAGCAGGAAACTATAGACCAGTTAACCTAATATCTGTCATTGAGAAATTGATGGAATTCATTATAAAGGAAGCAGTACCAGCACAGTTGCAAATTAATATTGCAGTCAAACAGAGTCAGCCTAGTTTTATGAAAGGGAAATCATGTTTGACAAATTTTCCTGAGTTATCTGCGGATGTAACGAGCAGTTTGTTTAAGGGGAACAGGTGGTTGAGGTATATTTGGATTTACAGAAGGCATTCAATCAGATGCCAAGTAAAATGGTACTGCGAAAGATAATAGCTCAGGTGTTGGAGGTCACATATTAGCATGGATAGAAGATTGGCTAAATAACAGAAACAGAGAGTGACTATAAATGAGTCATTATCCGCTTGCAAACAGTGACTAGTGAGGTGCCACAGAGATCAGTGCTGGGGCCTCAACTATTTACAATCTAAATCAATGACTTGGATGAAGGGACCGAGTGTAATTTAGCCAAGGTTGCTGATAAAGCACAGATGGGTTGGAAAGCAAGTTCTGAAAATTAAACAAGAAATTTACAAAGGCTTATACATAGGCGAAGTAAACATTTGGCAGAAGCAATATAATGCGTGAAATTGTGAAGTTATCCACTTGTCAGAAAACATAACAAAGCATATTATTACTTAAATGGAGAGAGATTACAAAATGCTGCAATACATAAGGACCTTACGGTCCCTGTGCATGAAACAGAACAAAAGAGTATGCACAAGAGCAAGTAATCAGGAATGCTATCCGTTATTGTAAGGGGGATGGAGTATTAAAGCAGAGAAGTCCTGTTACAACTGTACAGGGTAGTGGTGAGACCGCACCTCGCAGAGTACTGCTTACAGTTGTGTTCACCTTATTAAAACATTTCATAGAAGGAGCACTTGGTTGATTCTTGCAATAAAGGGGTTGGCTTATGATAAAATGGTGAGCAGATTTCGCCTATTCTCATTGGAGTTGAAAAGAAAGAGAGGTGATCCTATTTAAATAAATAAGATAATGAGGGGACTCACTCAATATGTTAGTTGCCGATAGGACGTTTCCACTAGTGGGGGAATCTAGAACTAGGGGGCATACTTTAAGAATAAGGATTCGCCCATTTCGAACAGATCAGCAGAACTTTCTTCTCTCAGAGGGTCGGATATCTGTGGAATTAGCTGCCCCAAATAGCTGTGGAGGCTGAGTCATTGACTAAATTTAAGATGGAGATAGACAGACTTTTGGACGATAAGTTAGTGAAGCGTTACGGGCACCCAGCAGGGAAGTGGAACTGAGTCCTCGATCTGATCAGCCTTGAACTTATTGAATGGCAGAGCAGGCTCCCAGGGGGCAAATGGCCTAATCCTACTCCTTTTTCTTATGTTTTTATTCCACTGGCCCTTTTCTGCTGACCCCAACACAATACGTACTTAGAACTATTAAAACAAACCCGCCGTGGATGCAAGGCGACATCGTTTCCTGGAAGGTATAAATCAACTGCGCCGAAAATGCAGAAACTACATAAAAAGATTCTATACAAGGAAATGTTTGTATGTCAAATGTAAGATTCGAAGCCACGTCTCCAGAAGAGACAACAATCTGACTGGAGAGCCTTAAACCGCTCAGCATTCCTGAGTTCATCATCCATACATGATTGTCCCTGGATTTACCCTCGAGGTAAATAAAACATATCATTCACTTCGCTAACTGTTGCTGGAAGGCCGAATGGCTTTTGGATTTATGTACCGCAGTGGTCACAGCACAGATCGCTGTAGAACAGCACATCCCATGGTTTACTACAATTACACCCGACTGTTTGTTCACTAATATATAACTATCTAGCTATCCATTCTTCCATTTCCTTACTTTCTATCATAGTGTTGCTGCATCTGTCTTTATATGGGCACCATTTTCTCTTGCCTCTCCTATTCTATTAATATACTCAAATAAACATTTGTTGCTAACTTGTATATTCCTTGCACGTTATTTGACATCTACTTTTAATACATTTGGCATCCCTTCAGCTTGGTCATACTTTGAGTTAAAAACGTGGTTTCTGTCTCCATTATGCCTCTTAAAAACAGTAACAATTGTAATCATATTACCTACATTATTAGCAAGACATTCAGTTGATAACTGATTCTGGTCGATTGTTCATCGTCAAATCTAATTTGACAGGTTCCTTTTTCGGCTCCAATACCTATTGTAGAAACTGTCCCATCGACATTAAGAAATTCATTGCCTTTCCTGCTTAAACTTTTCTGCTTTTCTCAGGCTGTGAAATAAGCATCTCCCATTAACATGAAATAAATTTGTCGTGGAGCAAATGTAATATAAATGTGCTACTGACTTAGCACTATTATGAGGGATAAAGGAAATGTTTAGGTAAATGAGTTAGGCTAAATGAAGACAAAGTGCCGGCATCTGAAAGGATAGTTGTCGACGATGGCGGGTTACGGAGTGAAGAACAGGTAAAACAATCGAGTAAAATGGGGTTTGAGGATAGAAAGGAGAATTTAAGAGTGAAGGACAGTTTATCGGGGTGGTTGTGGCTAATAGAGTCCCATGTTTTCAGTCCTATTGACTGTGTGTATTGATGAATGGAATATAGACTGATTGTATCAAGATATAGAGCGGTTATCGCCGAAAATTGTAGTCAAAACCAAACTGTCAAACACGAAAACTGAGAGAGCAAAAAGTAACAATTTACCATAAAATCAACAGTGAATTACTATCTCAGTTAAAAATTGTGAAAAATGTGACAAATGTACATATACACTTACACAAATTATATCTAAATATTCGACTCATATATACACACCGAATATTTATTTTACAACAGCGCACTCCTCTGTACCGACCTCGTTGAGATCTAGCCCATGTTCTGGTTGCAGTTTTGACACAAGGCCACACATTGACCTTTTGCAACTTCCAGATTCTGTCCGTCCTGTTTCGCATATTCATCATTGGATGTGCTACAGTCCTTGAAATACTCAAAGTCTAAACAATGATCGTTTAACTGTTTCCAGATACAGTCGGTCCTGATTTGCATTGTAGGATCGGATATGCTGCAGCCCGCTGAAAACAGGCGGTTAAACCGAGCAAGATTTCGGTTCTGGTGGTGAATGCTGCTTCTGACGGATTTCTTGTTGTCCTGCCGGTGGTGAGGATTGGAAAGCTCTTGTGTCACACTGAGTAAAACTGGAAGTCACCAATATAAGGAAGTCGCTCATGAATCCAATAGGGAGATCAGGAGAAAGAGAGGTTAGAATGTGGAACTAGCTTACACAGGGAGTAGTTGAGGTGAATAGCAGATAGGCATTTAAGGAGGAACTGGATACGAACATGAGCGACATGGCAATCGAAGGATATGCTGCTAGTCTTAGATGAAGTAGAGTTGGAGAATGATCCTGTGGAGCATAAACGCCTGAAAAGACCAATTGTGGCAAATGGCCTCTTCATGACCTGCACAGCAGATGTAAAATATCTGAATACTTCATAGATCCATAACTGCTTTAGGCTCCAACCCAAAATGCAATTATTTTCACGAAAGCCTGTTACTAATCTTATTTCCTTGACTCGCGAGGTCTCAGGTGCAAGGAGCAACTGCCTCCACAACCCACCGCCTCCCCCCCGCCTCCCCCGCACCTCAGAAACTTCCAACTTTTATCAATTCTACCGGAGCACTTATCGCGGGAGCAGCAATTCCTTCATTTTGCGATTTTGAAATAGGACAGTGACACTAATCTGTTTCTTTCATTGACCATGTGTTTCGCTAATCTGCCGGTATTAGGCAGAGAGAGAGAAAGAGAGAATAGAGAAGGACGCAAGGGGAGAGATAGTCCGAAGGGATGAGATGGACAAAGAGAGAGGCAGAGACAGAAAGAGATTGGAACAAAGAGAGACATAGAGAGCGAGAGAGGGGCAAAGACAGAGAAAGAAAAAAAAGGGAGAGGGACAAGGAGAGACAGAGATGGCGAGGTAGAAGGACAAAGGCAGAGGCAGAGACAGAAAGGGAGATGGACAAGGAGAGACAGAGCGCGCGAGAGGTGGGCGAAAGACATTGACAGAGGCAGATAGCGAGAGGGAGAAGGAGAGACAGAGAGGGCGGGAGAGAGGGCCAAAGGTAGAGACTGAGACAGAAAGGGAGAGTGACAACGAGAGACAGAGAGAGCGAGAGAGAGGGCCACAGACAGAGTCAGAGACAGAAAGGAAGCGGGGCAAGGAGAGACAGAGAGAGCGAGAGAGAGGGCCAAAGACAGAGGCAGAGACAGAAAGGGAGAGGAACAAGTAGAGACAGAGTGAGCGAGAGAGAGGGCCAAAGATAGAGGCAGAGACAGAAAGGGTGAGGGACAAGGAGAGACAGAGAGAGCGAGTGAGAGGGCCAAAGGTAGAGACAGGGACAGAAAGGGAGAGGGACAACGAGAGACAGAGAGAGCGAGTGAGAGGGCCAAAGACAGAGACAGAATTGGAGAGGGAAAAAAAGAGACAGAGAGAGCGAGAGAGAGGGCCACAGACAGAGACAGAGACTGAAATGGAGCGGGGCAAGGAGAGACAGAGAGAGCGAGAGAGAGGGCCAAAGACAGAGGCAGAGACAGAAAGGGAGTGGGACAAGGAGAGAGAGAGAGAGCGAGAGAGAGGGCCACAGACAGAGTCAGAGACAGAAAGGGAGCGGGGCGAGGAGAGACAGAGAGAGCAAGAGAGAGGGCCAAGGATAGAGACAGAGACAGAAAGGGAGAGGAACAAGTAGAGACAGAGTGAGCGAGAGAGAGGGCCAAAGATAGAGGCAGAGACAGAAAGGGTGAGGGACAAGGAGAGACAGACAGAGCAAGAGAGAGGGCCAAAGATAGAGACAGAGACAGAAAGGGAGAGAGACAAGGAGAGACAGAGAGAGCAAGAGAGAGGGCCAAAGATAGAGACAGAGACAGAATGGGAGAGCGACAAGGAGAGTCAGTGAGAGCGAGAGAGTGGGCCAAAGATAAAGACAGAGACAGAAACGGAGAGGGACACGGAGAGTCAGAGAGAGCGAGAGAGAGGGCCAAAGACAGAGACAGAGACAGAAAGGGAGAGGGACAAAGAGAGAGACAAACATCCTTATCAACCTATTTAATTGTTATCCCTCGCAGTTAGTAAATATGATGAACCAAATGACTTACATTTTGTCGCACCTTTCAGGATTCGAAACGTGAAAAAAAGTAATTGTGTTGGAACTTCGTGTTCCTGCCCTGGATTGGGGAAAATATAGCAAATTCACGGCAGTTTCTTTCTGTCTATTTCTCTCTCTCTCCCTCACTCCCTCTTCCTCGGCCCACACCCTCCCGCCTCCCTCGCTCGCTCTCGCTCTCTCTCGCTTTCTGTCCGTTTGTTTTTCTCTCACACACCATCACTCTTTCTCTTTCTCCCCCTCCTTCTTTCTCAATCTCTCTCTCTATCTCTCTCTCTTTCTCTATCTCTCTCTCGCGCTCTATCCCTTTCCGCCTATTTGTCATCCTCACTCTCCCTTGCACTATCCCTCATCCCTCTGTCTATTTGTTTCCCTCTCCCTCACCCTCATTCTCTCATTTTCTCTCACTCTATATCCCCCTCCATCACTATCTCTCTCTCTCTCTCTCTCTCACTCTTTCTCTCTGTTTCTCTCTCTCTCTGTCTGTTTCGTGTCCTTCGTATCCCGGATAAACTCTTTGATCGTCTCTTCAAGTCTATCCTGACCAATTAACTTTATCCAGACGCTATGAAGGTTAAAAGCCCCTATGATTATTGCCGTGCCTTTTTTACAAGCCTCCATTATTTCTTGATTTATACTCCGTCCAACCGTGCAGCTGCTCTTTGGGCGTCGATGGACTACGCCCAACAGCGACTTTTCGCCGATATTGTTTCTTATCTCCACCCAAACTGATTCAATCTCTTGATCCTCAGAGCCAATATCGTTTCTCACGAGCGCACTGATCCCATCTTTTATTTACAGTGTTACCCCACCTCCTTTTCCTTTTTGTCTGTCCTTCCGAAATGTCAAATACCCCTGAATATTTACTGTCCAGTCCTGGTCACGTTGCAACTAACTCTATGTAATGACTATCAGATCATACTCATTTGTATCTATTTGTGCCGTCAACTCATCTGTTTTGTTAGGAATGCAACGTGCATTTAGACAAAATTATTTTAAAATTTGTTTTTTTACCTTTTTTCCTGCTTGTTTCCTCTGTCCTACAAACTCACTTTGTACCTTTTTGCTTTTTAATTAAAACTCTACTCCCCTCCCTATTGAATCTATTCTAAGGTTCCCATCTCCTGCCAAACTAGTTTAAACCCTCCCCAACAGCACGAGCAACCACCGCCTCCCCCCCGGCCCACCGCAATGCGAGGTTATTAATTTTGGCTCTGTTGAGGTGCAACCCGTCCGGCTTGTACAGATCCCAACTCCGCCAAAACCAGTCCAAATGTCTCAGGAAATTAAACCCTCCCTCCTGCACCATCTCTCCTGCCATGCATTCACGTGCTCTATCCTCCTATTTCTCGACTCGCTAGTTCGTAGCAACTGGAGTATTTCGGACATAACTACCTTTCTGGTCCTAATTTTTAACTTCTCTCGTATTTCCCCAAACTCTGCCTGCAGACCTCAGCCCTCTTTCTCCCTATGTCATTGGTAACAGTATGGACAATGACCTCTGGCTGATGACCCTCCTCCAACAGAATGCCCTGCAGCCGCTCGGTGACATCCTTGCCTCCAGGAAATAAAATATTATTCTGGTGTCACATCTACGGTGGCAGAAACGCCTGTCTGCTCCCCTGATTATTGAAACCCCGACCAGTATAGCTCTTCCATTCTTCTCTCTCATCCCCTGTGCAGCTGAACCACCTTCGGTGCCGTGGATTTGGATATGGCTGCAGTCGTCAGAGGCACTATCTCCACACAGGTACTCAGAAGATATTATCTGTTGGCGAACGAGATGGACTCGGGGGCTCGTGCACTACCTGCCTAGTCCTCCTATTCTGTCTGCTGATCACCCACTCCCTCTCTACCTGCACGCTCTTAAGCTGCGTGATGACCACCTCTAGAAGGGAATTGGGTAAATAGTTGATGGCGAACAGTTTGGCGAGCTCTGGGGAAAGTGTCTCATCCGATGCTTCTGTGATGCTACAATCCTCTCTCTCAGTGAGCTTTTTTTTTCACCTGTAAACCTCAGGGATTTAATTCCCGGCCGTGCCGGCAGGGATTTTCTCACATTTAGTGTGCTGGTTCTCTTTTTCTCCCTCTATCATTCATTCTATTTCTCTCTGACTCTTTTATTATTGTGGATCTGTTTATCCATCCAAATATGACTTTCTCTCTCTCACTCTCTCCATCGCTCCCCATATCAGTTTACTCCATACCTTATGGTTTATGCTTTATGCGCTGGTTTAGTCTGAGATTGCTGATACTGGGTCGTTGACGTGCATTTTACATTATTCGTTAAAAGATGTTCAGTGTTGACTGGAAGATTACATGTTCTGTGGGTTAATGCAAGGGGGTTTGTTGTCTAGTTACGGACGACCAGTTCAATGCGTTATTTACCTAAGTGCTGTGTTTTGCAGTTCAGCTTTTCACCTTCCACAGTTTTTACAAGATATATATCCTCCCATGTGTGCAGAATATGCAGACGTGTAGTTTGCTCTGCATTGAAAGTTAAATTTTAAGTCTCCAAGCGATTTGCCAAATTTGCAAGTACTGCACTGCAGCGAGCCCATGACGAGATCGCCGATTTGTTAAGGCGTTGGAATTAAAATCCAACTGATGTATGCCTGCGTGGGTTCAATCCACTCCAAGTAAATGTTCAATTAATTGGTTTGAGAATTAGACTTAATGCTTGTTTGTATGAAAGCGTGGAAGCGGTCCATAATCTCTGCAAATGATATATTTGTAATTCTCCCTTCGAGACAACGTTTCTTTATTTATAATAGGTGTTTGCCAATTGACTGAACAAAGGAACAGGATTAGGCTACTTTGCCCCTCGTGCATATTCGCCATTCTGTTAATTCTTGGCTGAGCTCTATCATAACTCCATCCATCTGTTTTGGCTCCACATCATTTTAACCAGTGTCGAGCAAAAACTATCAATCTAAAATTAACATTTTTAATTGAGCTAGTATATCCTGCTTTTTGTAGAAGATAAATCCATCACTCTTTGCGCGAAGAAGATTTTCCTAACTTCTCTGCTGAATAGCCTGTCTCTGATTTTAACATGATGTCCTCTTGTCGTAAGTGTATCCGCCTCCAGCTCCTGACGGTCCGCGTTACGGAATTGGAGCTGAGGGTGGATTCACTCTGGAGCATCCACGATGCTGAGAATGACGTGAGTATCACGTGTAGTGAGTTGGTCTTACCGCAGGGAAAGGGTCCACAGCCAGATAGGGAATGGAAGACCAGCAGGAAGAGTAGAGCAAGGAAGGTAGTGCAGGGGTCCCCTGCGGTCATCCCCCTGCAAAACAGATACACCGCTTTGGGTACTGTTGAGGGGAATGACTCATCAGGGGAGGGCAGCAGCAGCCAAGTTCATGGCACCGTGGCTGGCTCTGCTGCACAGGAGGGCAAGAAAAAGAGTGGGAGAGCGATAGTGATAGGGGATTCAATTGTGAGGGGAATAGATAGGCGTTTCTGCGGCCGCAACCGAGACTCCAGGATGGTATGTTGCCTCCCTGGTGCAAGGGTCAAGGATGTCTCGGAGCGGGTGCAGGACATTCTGAAATGGGAGGGAGAACAGCCAGTTGTCGTGGTGCACATTGGTACCAACGACATAGGCAAAAAAAGGGATGAGGTCCTACGAAACGAATTTAAGGAGCTAGGAGCTAAATTAAAAAGTAGGACCTCAAAAGTAGTAATCTCGGGATTGCTACCAGTGCCACGTGATAGTCAGAGTAGGAATCGCAGGATAGCGCAGATGAATACGTGGCTTGAGCAGTGGTGCAGCAGGGAGGGATTCAAATTCCTGGGGCATTGGGACCGGTTCTGGGGGAGGTGGGACCAGTACAAACCGGACGGTCTGCACCTGGGCAGGACTGGAACCAATGTCCTCGGGGGAGTGTTTGCTAGTGCTGTTGGGGAGGATTTAAACTAATATGGCAGGGGGATGGGAACCAATGCAGGGAGACAGAGGGAAACAAAAAGGAGCCAAAAGCAAAAGACAGAAAGGAGATGAGGAAAAGTGTAGGGCAGAGAAACCCAAGGCAAAGAACAAAAAGGGCCACTGTACAGCAAAATTCTAAAAGGACAAAGGGTGTTAATAAAACAAGCCTGAAGGCTTTGTGTCTTAATGCAAGGAGTATCCGCAATAAGGTGGATGAATTAATTGTGCAAATAGATGTTAACAAATATGATGTGATTGGGATTACGGAGACGTGGCTCCAGGATGATCAGGGCTGGGAACTCAACATTCAGGGGTATTCAACATTCAGGAAGGATAGAATAAAAGGAAAAGGAGGTGGGGTAGCATTGCTGGTTAAAGAGGAGATTAATGCAATAGTTAGGAAAGACATTAGCTTGGATGATGTGGAATCTATATGGGTAGAGCTGCAGAACACCAAAGGGCAAAAAACGTTAGTAGGAGTTGTGTACAGACCTCCAAACAGTAATAGGGATGTTGGGGAGGGCATCAAACAGGAAATTAGGGGTGCATGCAATAAAGGTGTAGCAGTTATAATGGGTGACTTTAATATGCACATAGATTGGGCTAGCCAAACTGGAAGCAATACGGTGGAGGAGGATTTCCTGGAGTGCATAAGGGATGGTTTTCTAGACCAATATGTTGAGGAACCAACTAGGGGGGAGGCCATCTTAGACTGGGTGTTGTGTAATGAGAGAGGATTAATTAGCAATCTCATTGTGCGAGGCCCCTTGGGGAAGAGTGACCATAATATGGTGGAATTCTGCATTAGGATGGAGAATGAAACAGTAAATTCAGAGACCATGGTCCAGAACTTAAAGAAGGGTAACTTTGAAGGTATGAGGCGAGAATTGGCTAGGATAGATTGGCGAATGATACTTAGGGGGTTGACTGTGGATGGGCAATGGCAGACATTTAGAGACCGCATGGATGAAGTACAACAATTGTACATTCCTGTCTGGCGTAAAAATAAAAAGGGGAAGGTGGCTCAACCGTGGCTATCTAGGGAAATCAGGGATAGTATTAAAGCCAAGGAAGTGGCATACAAATTGGCCAGAAATAGCAGCGAACCTGGGGACTGGGAGAAATTTAGAACTCAGCAGAGGAGGACAAAGGGTTTGATTAGGACAGGGAAAATGGAGTACGAGAAGAAGCTTGCAGGGAACATTAAGGCGGATTGCAAAAGTTTCTATAGGTATGTAAAGAGAAAAAGGTTGGTGAAGACAAACATAGGTCCCCTGCAGTCAGAATCAGGGGAAGTCATAACGGGGAACAAAGAAATGGCGGATCAATTGAACAAGTACTTTGGTTCGGTATTCACTAAGGAGGATACAAACAACCTTCCGGATATAAAAGGGGTCAGAGGGTCTAGTAAGGAAGAGGAACTGAGGGAAATCTTTATTAGTCGGGAAATTGTGTTGGGGAAATTGATGGGATTGAAGGCAGATAAATCCCCAGGGCCTGATGGCCTGCATCCTAGAGTACTTAAGGAGGTGGCCTTGGAAATAGCGGATGCATTGACAGTCATTTTCCAACATTCCATTGATTCTGGATCAGTTCCTATGGAGTGGAGGGTAGCCAATGTAACCCCACTTTTTAAAAAAGGAGGGAGAGAGAAAACAGGGAATTATAGACCGGTCAGCCTGACCTCAGTAGTGGGTAAAATGATGGAATCAATTATTAAGGATGTCATAGCAGTGCATCTGGAAAATGGTGACATGATAGGTCCAAGTCAGCATGGATTTGTGAAAGGGAAATCATGCTTGACAAATCTTCTGGAATTTTTTGAGGATGTTTCCAGTAAAGTGGACAAAGGAGAACCAGTTGATGTGGTATATTTGGACTTTCAGAAGGCTTTCGACAAGGTCCCACACAAGAGATTAATGTGCAAAGTTAAAGCACATGGGATTGGGGGTAGTGTGCTGACGTGGATTGAGAACTGGTTGTCAGACAGGAAGCAAAGAGTAGGAGTAAACGGGTACTTTTCAGAATGGCAGGCAGTGACTAGTGGAGTGCCGCAAGGTTCTGTGCTGGGGCCCCAGCTGTTTACATTGTACATTAATGATTTAGACGAGGGGATTAAATGCAGTATCTCCAAATTTGCGGATGATACTAAGTTGGGTGGCAGTGTGAGCTGCGAGGAGGATGCTATTAGGCTGCAGAGTGACTTGGATAGGTTAGGTGAGTGGGCAAATGCATGGCAGATGAAGTATAATGTGGATAAATGTGAGGTTATCCACTTTGGTGGTAAAAACAGAGAGACAGACTATTATCTGAATGGTGACAGATTAGGAAAAGGGAAGGTGCAACGAGACCTGGGTGTCATGGTACATCAGTCATTGAAGGTTGGCATGCAGGTACAGCAGGCGGTTAAGAAAGCAAATGGCATGTTGGCCTTCATAGCGAGGGGATTTGAATACAGGGGCAGGGAGGTGTTGCTACAGTTGTACAGGGCCTTGGTGAGGCCACACCTGGAGTATTGTGTACAGTTTTGGTCTCCTAACTTGAGGAAGGACATTCTTGCTATTGAGGGAGTGCAGCGAAGGTTCACCAGACTGATTCCCGGGATGGCGGGACTGACCTATCAAGAAAGATTGGATCAATTGGGCTTGTATTCACTGGAGTTCAGAAGAATGAGAGGGGACCTCATAGAAACGTTTAAAATTCTGACGGGTTTAGACAGGTTAGATGCAGAAAGAATGTTCCCAATGTTGGGGAAGTCCAGAACCAGGGGTCACAGTCTGAGGATAAGGGGTAAGCCATTTAGGACCGAGATGAGGAGAAACTTCTTCACCCAGAGAGTGGTGAACCTGTGGAATTCTCTACCACAGAAAGTAGTTGAGGCCAATTCACTAAATATATTCAAAAGGGAGTTAGATGAAGTCCTTACTACTCGGGGGATCAAGGGTTATGGCGAGAAAGCAGGAAGGGGGTACTGAAGTTTCATGTTCAGCCATGAACTCATTGAATGGCGGTGCAGGCTAGAAGGGCTGAATGGCCTGCTCCTGCACCTATTTTCTATGTTTCTATGTTTCTATGTTTCCCCCACGAACGTTGAAAAAACCTTTATCTCTATCTATCTTATCAATTCATTTTTAAACCTTCAAAATCTCAATAAAATCACCACTTAACCTTCTATATTCCAGGGAGTACAGGCCAAGTTTATGTAATCTCTCCTCATAATTTAACCCGTGACATCCTGGTAACATTCTGGTGAGTATGAACTGAACACATTCCAATCCAGCCTATCATTTCTAAGGGCCCGTGCCCTTAAGGGGACGAGATATAATGGATAGAAACAGCTTATTGCCCTTAGCAGAGGGCTCAACAATCAGCAGCCATACATTTATACTGATTAGAGAAGGTTTACAGGAGATGTGATGGGAAATTTCCACACGCAGATAGTTGTGGCTGTGTAAAACGCACTACCTAAAGAGTGGTAGAGGCAGAAATATTTAGCATATTTCAAAAGTATTTGGATGTGCAACTGAAGTGCCGTAACGTGCAGGGTTATTGAGCTTAAGGTGGAAAGTGTGATTAGGCTGGATAACAGTGGCGCAGACAGGATGGACCGCAATTGCCGACTTCCATGCTGTAAACTTCTATGAATCTATTATATTCTATAACTTAGAGGACTCCAGATATAGTCTAACTACATCTCTGTTCAGTTGAAGAAAAACTTCCATTGCTTTATAGTCTAACCCCTAGTTATAAAGCCTAACATGCCATTAGTTGTTTCGAATATATTCGTAACTTGCTACTGCATTTTAGCGGTATACGCACTGAGACTGCAAACCACTTTGGAATCCATCCCTCCGAGTTGTGCTCCATTTAATTACTACTCGGATCTAAACTTTGTGATCTAAAATGGGTGACCAGACAATTACCTGTTTGGAATCTATCTGCCACTGAATCGTCCATTCAGTTAAACTATCAGTATATCTTTATAAGTATGCGCTAACGTCTGTACTAATTACTATATCACCAATATTTGCATCATCGGCAAACTGGGATATCTGGCTGCCTGTTGTGACTTCTTAATCTTTAAGAAATATAAAATGAAACAATTTCTTTAAAACTGACATTTTAAAACGTGCAATGCTTTGAAGCCCTGATAGGGTCTGTGCGAAGAGGAAGGTAGGAATAAGATTTCAGCTCGATGACACATTTGATCCTACAAATATACATCTTGCAAGTGAGCGATGTTTTCAAACAGCAAAGGCACGAGCTTGCATTCCCGTAGCATCTTTCACGAACGTAGGATGACCCAACTGCTCGCCGTTGCTCAGTTTGAGTTCCGACAGGACCCCCAGCCTCCAGACATCATTACAGCCTTGGTCCAAATATGGCCAAAAGTGATTAATTATAAAATGAGGCGAGAGTGATTGTCCTTGACATCAAAGCAGCATTTGGCCGAATATTTCAACAAGGAGGCTCCTAAGTTGAAGTCATCGCGGGGTTAATCTCCACTGCAGAAGACATACCTAGCCTAAAAGAAGATGGTTGTGGGTGCTACGCTGCAGGAGTTCATCTTCACCTGCTTCATCAATGATCTGCCCTTCATCATAAAGTCAGAAGTGGGCATGATCGAAGAAGATTGATTTTTCCAACTCTAGTATCAACTCCGCAGAAAATGAAACAGGAAAAATATTATCTTTCCATTATTGTGACGTGGTGAAAATCATGGAACTCCTTCTATAACAGCACATTGGTAGTAACATCACCTCAGTGACTGAACCATAAAACCATAGAAATTTACAGCACAGAAGGAAACCATTTAGCCCATCGTGTCCTTGCCAGCAGACAAAGCACGAGATTTTCAGGGTGCGGTGGTCAAGTGGTAAGGTGTCGGTCTCATAAACCATCTGGGCCGATCGAGATTTTATCACGTTAAATGCGACATTTTAAAGCTTTTTCCTTTTTATATAACAAAACACTTCATAATTTTGAACTTATGTCATAAATCGCCTCTAAACGTTTTCTATTCCAAGGAGAAAAATCTTTCTGACAGGTGCTAGTCCGATTATCCCAATATTTATGAAAATTTAAATCCCGTATTAAAACCACACTGTCTTGACGACACGCTTGTCAAATCTCTACATTTATATATTCTAGTGCTTCACAGCTGCGACTAGGGGGCCTATGCACAACTCCCACTATTGTCTTAAATCCTTTCCGATCTCTTAATTCTACCCGTAAAGTCTCCACGTCCGCTTTATCTGAAGTTAGATCCTCGCTCAGAACTGAATCATAGAATCATAGTTATTTACAGCATGGAAGAAGGATATTTCGGCCCATCCGGCCAACGCGTCCAACAAAGAGCTATTCAGAAGAATCCCATGTTCCAGCTTTTAGTCCGTAGCCCTGTAGATTATTGCACTTCAAGTGCATATCCAAGCGTGTTTTAAATGTGGTGAGGGTTTCTGCCTCCAGCACCATTTCAGGCAGTGAGTTCCAGACTCCCAACTTGCTCTGGTTGAAGACATTTCCCGCCAATCACCTTTAAACTTGCTACCAATGATTTTAAATCTATGTCCCCTGTTTGTTGACCAATCTGCTCAGAAAAATAGGACGCTCCTGTCCAGTCTCTCTCGACCCCTCATAATTTTGAACACATCAATAATGTTTCCCCTCAGCTTCCTATGTTCAAATGAAAACGAACCCAGCCTACCGAATCATTACTCATAGCTAAAATTCCCCAGTCCAGGCACATCCTCGTAAATCTCTTTTGAACCTTCTCTAGAGCAATTACATCTTTCCTGCAATGACGTCTACGCAGTATTCTAGCTGTAGCCCAAGTAATGTTTTATATAGCTCATCATAACTTCACTGCTCTTGTACAATATACCTCGGCGAATAAAGGTAAGTATGCCACATGCCTTCTCAAACAGCACGTTTTCTTTGAAACCTCAAACAGGAAGTCAATGATGTAAATACTACAACAACAACAACTTGCATTTATGTAGCGCCTTTAACAGAGTAAGACGTCACACGGCGCTCCACAAAAGCTTCAGACAAATCAAATGACACTGAGACGGAGCCACATAAAAGACAAATTACGGCAGATGCCCCAAAGCTTGGTTTTAAGGAGCATCCATTTTGACATTTTTTGACACACCCTAGGCCAGGAATATTAATCAGTGTTATCTCCTCTCGGTCTGAAATTAGTGAGAAGTTGACTTTTGAATTGGACCCATGGGTGTCGATTTCATACGATTACACAGGATAGTCAATGCAAAAACAGGCTATTCGGCCCAACCTGTCAATATCGACGTTTGTGGTCCACTGGAGCATCCTCCCCTCTTTCCACATCCAGCAGTATCAGCATAGCCCTCCATTCAGTTCTCCCTCATATATTTATCTAACCGCTACTTACATGCATCTATAATATTTGATTCAACTACTCTGGTGTAGCGAGTTCTACATCCTTACCACTCTCTGGCTAAAGAAGATTCTTCTTAATTCCCAATTTGATTTGTTGCTGATTTTTCTTAAATTGATGGTCTCTAGTAGTGGCGTGGTCAATTAGTTCGTTGCGTGCAATCTTATATTCGTTCATGTAATTCTGCCGAAAAATCAATCCTCTATTGCAGTCACTCATCTGAAGTAAAGGAAGGCTGCTTGCTTTAAGAATCTAATGGCACGTTTTCATCATTAACCATCTGGTTGCATGGGCAGAGCAAGCTGTGTCGTGGACTTTCTTGCACATTATTTCTCTTTGTGCACAAGAAGCAGGAGATTGAAAGACTGACAGAAGAATTAGGAACAGGAGTAAGCCATCTAGCACCTCGAGCCTGCTCCGCCACTCAACAAGATCATGGCTGATCTGGCCGTGGACTGAACTCCTCTCTCTTACCCACCCGCTGCCAAAAACCCTTAATTCCCTTTTTGGCTAAAAATCTATCTATCTGTGATTTGAATACATTCAATCATCTAGGCTCAACTGCTTCACTGGGCAGATAATTTCACAGATTTACAACCTTCTGGGAGAAGAAATTCCTTCTCAACTCGGTTTTAAATTGGCTCCCCCTTATTTTGAGGCTGTGCCCGCAAGTTCTAGTCTCCCCGACCAGTGGAAACAACCTATCTGCCTCTATCTTGTCGATCCCTTTCATTATTTTAAATGTTTCTCTAAGATCACCATTCATCCTTCTGAACTCCAACGAGTAAAGACCCAATCTATTATTATAAGGTAAACCCCTCCTCTCCGGAATCAGCCCAATGAATCGTCTCTGTCCCCTCTCCAAAGCTAGTATATTCTTCCTTAAGTAAGGTGACCACAACTGCATGCAGTACTCCAGGTGCGGCCTCACCAATACCCTATACAGTTGCAGCAGGACCTCCCTGCTTTTGCACTCCATCCCTCTCGCAATGAAGACTAACATTCCATTCGCCTTCCTGATTACCTGCTGCACCTGCAAACTAACGTTTTGGGATTCATGCACAAGGACCCCCAGGTCCCTCTGCACCGCAGCATGTTGTAATTCCTCCCCATTCAAATAATATTCCCTTTTTCTGTTTTAATCCAAGGTGGATGACTTCACATTTTCCGACATTGTATTCCATCTGCCAAACCTTACCCATTGGTTTAACCTGTCTAAATCTCGTTGCAACCGCTCTGTGTCCTCTACACACCCAATTTCCCACTAATCTTTGTGTCATACTTTCCCCACAAGTGGAACCACTCTGTATCTACTCTATCAAAACCTTTCAAGATATTAAGGAGCTCTATTAGTTCACCACTCAGACTTCTCATTTCATGACAAAATAAATTGAGCTTGTCGATTCTTTCCTGATAGTATACCATCTTCTCTGCACCCTATCCAGTGTCTTACTAGTTTATTTTATAATATGGCGACCAGAATTGCACACAGTACTCCTAATGTGGTCTAACTGTAGAAAATTCGATATTGGTCATTTTGAAACCGGCTTGGCCAGGCTGCCTGGTCTATTTAAAAGGGGCCCGCACCTCATCTTTTGAGGAGACAGTTCACAGGCATCCTGCAGTAACTGAAGGCCGTTTGCTAACAGAAGCTGATTGTACATTTTCAACATTGTCGATCTGGGTGCACGGGCAGGACAAGTCGTGACAGGGACTTGTTGCAGCGTAATTCTGTATGGATGCAAAAAGCCTGAAATGGAATAGTTGAGTTGTGCTAGATGGCAGACGAGAGGTTAAGGCGATGGAGTGCAAATCGATTGTGTCAATTTACGTTGTTAAGCGTTTGTTGCTGATAAACTTGCCAAGCATTTGACTGAATATTACATAAATTAGGCTTTGAATCCAAATCTCATCAAAACTGTAATTTCCTGGTACCATTATGGTACATATCAGAAATAAACACCTTATCCATTATGCTGCGCGCTCAATGACTAAGTCACGGTGATTTCTTACGTTTTTCTTGATATGACAACTGAATTTACTGACTGGAAGAATTGTATTAACTCCACGTGATTGGCTCGGCTCATCCTTGGGCCGAATTGCGACTGGTGCGAGCAAATTCTGGAACTGAGTCATTACTGTTCTTTAAGGAAGGGTAAATGCCCCCTACACGTCCTGCTATACACGTGTGCAGAGTCCCATCCAACTCCCATGATGCTTAATCCCCTCTTCGTGGGACTGGAGAACCATTTTCAAGATGGAGGCACATGGTCTACTCAGCAGAAAGTCAATGTTCTGCGTGTTCTTTCGGCCAGCTTTCCAACTGGCATCCAACTGCCGTGCGAGCATTGCTGACTATTCCAATACAACAATATTGGAATGTCTTTACAAAACTAGTTTTGAAACGTGACCTGTATTATCAAATAAGATTTTGAAGCATTAATAGCTTTATATTGTCGTCTGTGTCGGCATCCACTTAAGGCACACTCTACGTTAAGACAACTATATTCGGTGCTGCTTTATTTCACTGCGAGTGCGAAGGGACATATCTGTGAGGATATTTGCCCCTAATTTACACCATTCCTGTCCTATAGTCCACGTCTTTCGATACCCATTGCTGACCTTGTTGCTGGTTCGATCAGCCCAGGCAGTCCATTTAAAAGTGAGAACCAAATCAGCGAAAAGCTTAGAAATATAATAGGCAGACACAGGGAGAGATAGAAAGAACCATGCGAAGACAATAACAGAAAAGATCATTGCAGCTTGAGGGGAATCCTTTTGCTCTCTTGAAATGTTGTAAAAGCGTAAAGGATAATTGGGCGACAGTTTAAACGTGCCTCCCGCCCAGGCGGATCTCTCAGGCTCTGCGAAACGGAAATGCAGCCCGGCAGCTACAGCTCTTACTTATTCAAGCACTGAACGGAGCTTCAAACAGTGTAGCGGCGAGCAGGTAAACCTGAGTGGATTTCAGGCCCAAAACATTAAACCTTCCGGCTATCGCAGACAGTTGTGGTTTGCTGCAAACAATTACTTTCCAGCCTCGGAACAAGCCAATCCTATCCTGCAGGGCTATGGGGAGAGGACAGGGGAGATGAACTAGCTGAGAGCTGGCACGCTCTCAATGGGACGAATGGCCTCCTGCTGTGCGGTAACCATTCTATTAATTTACATTTGGACTTTGATGGGAATCGAATCAATAAGTTTGAATGTTTCTATGGAACTGAATCAGCGAGAAGTCCAATGCACGAGCCATTGCAACACTGAGCACAACATTTTTAGTGAAATGTTCAGGAAAATCATTGTTTCTTTTGAATGTGGCGCAGGAATTATGTGGAGATAACCACTGCGTTTACATATCTTCTCTTTGAAATCGAGTGTTTTTACGGCCCATTATTATTTACATCAGAGTTATTGATTTAATGTCAAAACGCCTCCACTCCATCCCACATATATGTAAATTTTTCATCCTCCGTTGCAATATTGTGTGCTGGAATAACACAGTGAATATGTAGGTAACATTTGGGGATACATCAATTGTACCTTCGATTACTGTCGAAATGTCACAAGCAAAGCGATCAGCTGTACTAGGTGAGGCTCGATCTCACAACCTCGGCCTTTCCAGGTGCTTACACTGTCAGATAAGTACTGCGTCATATCCAATTCCGTCGCTGGAATTTTGTGCAGATGCTGTGTGGTATTAGTGGTTCCACCATACAGCTGCCTATTCAACCTGTCTTATAATTCCTCACCTAAAAATCTATCGAGGTTGGGGCAATTGACATTTTCAAGTTTCGCATTGATCGATTTTTGTTAGGCAAGGATATGAAGATTTATGGAATCATTGCAGACAAATGGAATTAAGAATTAGTTAAAAGGGACAGAAACAGAAACAGCTCCAAACAAACGTAGCATTTTATTCATATTTAACAGCAACAATATACGTGCCGTACGCAACTATGCTGTGGTCAGAGAAAAACGCCCGAAGCTTCCGAAACTCCTGTGGCTTTTCTGCGGCTCTCTTTCCTCTCTTCCCTTCCTCCTGCAAGCTGCCAGTTTTAAACCTTGTTTTTAATGTTGCTGTGGGCGAGGGCATTCAACATTCTCAGAACCATCTCTACCGTTTCATTGCTTGTTTTCTATGTTTATTAATTATGAAACTCCTTGATCTACCATGGTAGCGCTTGCGACAATATATTAAAAGGCGGCTTATTGGAAAGACGTTGTGATCATAGTTTGGTTTTGTACATAATTGAACCTGTATCACTCAAGAGGGAATGTTATATTTACAATAAACTATATCTTCTTGTAAATGTTGGTTCATTCGCTCCCTAGTGCCAGATGAGGAATTTTTTGATGCCCTCATTTATTTCATGTGGGGAACAGGCACGGGTATTTATTCAGAAATAACCCACAGATTGACACTCAGTTAACCGCAGCAAGAGAGACAGACAGCACCTTGGAACATGGCGGAAGAGACAAGAGAGATGGATAAATAGGAAACTGCCTCAAACTCTGAAAAGTACAAACATCACATGCAAAAGCATTGGCTGCTCTCGGTGAGGCTCGAACTCACAACCTCGCATTTCCCGGGCCTGTACTGCTTTATAAGTACCGCGCGCTAACCAGTTGCGCCACTAGAGCTTCACAGCCATGCGGTCTTAGTGCTCCCCTCATATAGCTGCCTGTTCCATCTGTCTTACAAGGAAGAAGGCAAAGAATCATCGAATCATTCAACACAGAAGGAAGCTGTTCATCCCACCGTGTCTGTGCCGACTCTCTGCAAGAAGCCTTCAGTTATTGAAACTCCATAGATTTTCGCCATAGACGTGTTTTATTTTTTGTATAATGTTTTGTTATTTGTAATGAATTTGGATGTCCGTGCGGCAAATTTATCAATATATTTGTGCATCTATCTGTGAGTTGTAAATTAAATTGTGTGGAACATTGATAATCAAATTATTTGTGTTCATATATGTGTTATTCTAAAAGTATTTGTTTTTATGTCTGCTTTCTTTATGAATTTATCTCTAAGTATCTCCGTGCTGCAGTTGTATTTACGTTTATTTGCGAGGTGTTTACAGGTAACATAGATACAAAGATATACACAGAAAATACATATATAACAAACACAGATGCTCCACAATACTATTATAAATAACTTTGTTGCATTCAAATACACAAACACTAACACAGATATACAAAATATATTTATATCCCACAGAACAATTTGCAACTTAACACAGAGACACCAAAATATATTTCGAGCTTTCTCTGATCAAATAATATTTTACTCCTTACGGTCCTCAGCAAATTCTGCTGTGCCTGTGTTTCCTCTGCTTATGCTCAGTGTAAGGGAAGGTTTAGCCGAACCGGGGTATATCGTTTCCCAAGGATGGGCTGATGTTCGCTGTCTGAGGCCACGTTCACTGCTATCATTAAAATATAAAAATCATCTGGACTTGTGAATAAAGGCATAATCACAACATCTACAGATGTTTCATCCTGGTACACAAATCCATTGCCAAATTAGTTCAAACCCTCACCCGCCCCAATTGTTAAACTTCCCGCGAGGACATTGGTCCAAACTCTATTGATGTGCAACCCGACCGACTGGAACAGGTCCCTCCTGCGCCAGAACTGGTCCCAATGCCCGAGGATTCTGTAGCCCAACCTCGTGCACCGTTTATCCAGACATACGTTGCTATTTCTAAACTCAATAGCGCGCGGCACTGGGAATAATCCATAGAATTCCTTTGTGGTCCTGCTCATTAATTTCCTCAATTGCACCTGAAACTCTGATTAAAGGAATTCATCCCCTTGTTTCCTTATGTCATTGGTTAGCATATAGATCACGGCTTATGCTGCTCCCTTTCGCCCCTGAAAATGTTCTGCACCCACTCAGTGATGTTCTTTACCTGGCAGAAGGGAGGATACACACCACGCATGACTCACGTTTGCCGTTGCAGAAAGGTACTGACATTCGAATCCCCAATGACGTCAACTTATGTTACTTTTTCGTTTCAGAAGCAAAGGACTGCGAATCCTGTAAATCTGAAATGAAATCAGAAAATGTTGGATATACTCAGCCAGTCAGGCAGCATCTATGGAAAGTTTTCTGATGACGGCGTTGTGATTAAATTTGATTGACGTGAAGCGTCAACAATGCAATCCAGATACGGTCCGATATTGTAATCCCAAAGCACCAGTTTGTGAGTATTGAAACCAATGCGCTTACCACGCATTAATCTAGGAGCTAAATTGTTGTTGTTATTCTGGTAAAGTCGCAACAGCAGAGGACTGCAATGAAATATCCAAGTATTTAAGATAAATATATGTTTTACAATTAATAAAACGAGCCAGTTCCAAAAGACATTCAATCTTCAAAACGGTTAACTTCCGCCGTTTAATTTCCGCCATGTCTGCCGGAGTAAAACACAGGTATTGGCTGTTTTTATTAATTGCAGTTCATTGCTGTTGCGACGAGTTTACTTTGAACATTCTCCCTTTAAACATTCTCACAGAGGCCGCCTGACTGGTTCACGAGTATGCGACATCAATGTTTACTCACCCCTGTGACCGCCACTTAGTGGTTAGGATGCAGCGCTCGCTCCTTGTCGGCACATGTTTGATGTCCATTCCGGGATTTATTAAATTAAAATGAAGCTTAATAAATTAATTTCATAACATGCTGTGAAAGATTTATAATTATTGCAATCGCCATTGACAACTTGTCCCGTTCTGTTTCAGACTGATGGAAATAAATGACAACAGAGAGCCTGCTAAACTTCCAACAATTGAGGTCCATAAGGGCACGTACGATGTAAGCACGCACCCGTCGAGGCCCCTCAAGTGCGCTTCTCAGAGCGCGATGTGCGTGCGCAGAAAACTGGCACTGGGACAGTCAAAAAGCCTTTCGACAAATCCAACGCATCCCCAAGAGAAGGGTGCTTGAGGTCGGAGATTTGCGCGATTTTCTCAACTCTTGCCTGGAAGATCTCCTTCAAAATCTTACACCTGGTAAAGGTGACAGAGAGATAGATAGGCAGGGGGAGACAGTTATGTGCATGTCACAGAAATAGAGAGACAGACAGGTGGTTTTGATGCAGAGGAGACAGTCCTGAGAGAAAGAAAGCGAGACAGAGATTTTGAAAGAGAGAGAGAGAGAGACAGACTAGGGGGAGGGGAGACATAGAAACATAGAAACATAGAAAATAGGTGCAGGAGTAGGCCATTCGGCCCTTCTAGCCTGCACCGCCATTCAATGAGTTCATGGCTGAACTGGCAACTTCAGTAGTCCATTCCTGCTTTCTCGCCATACCCGTTGATCCCCCGAGTAGTAAGGACTACATCTAACTCCATTTTGAATATATTTAGTGAATTGGCCTCAACAACTTTCTGTGGTAGAGAATTCCACAGGTTCACCACTCTCTGGGTGAAGAAGTTTCTCCTCATCTCGGTCCTAAATGGCTTACCCCTTATCCTCAGACTGTGACCCCTGGTTCTGAACTTCCCCAGCATTGGGAACATTCTTCCCGCAACTAACCTGTCTGAACCCGTCAGAATTTTAAAGTTTCTATGAGGTCCCCTCTCATTCTTCTGAACTCCAGTGAATACAAGCCAAGTTGACCCAGTCTTTCTTGATAGGTCAGTCCCGCTATCCCGGGAATCAGTCTGGTGAACCTTCGATGCACTCCCTCAATACTAAGAATGTCCTTCCTCAGGTTAGAAGACTAAAACTGTACACAATTCTCCAGGTGAGGCCTCACCAAGGCCCTGTGCAACCGAAGCAACACCTCGCTGCCCCGTAATAAATTCCCCTCGCTATGAAGGCCAACATGCCATTTGCTTTCCTAACCGCCTGCTGTACCTGCATGCCAACCTTCAATGACTGAAGTACCATGACACCCAGGTCTCGTTGCACCTCCCCTTTTCCTAATCTGTCACCATGCAGATAACAGTCTGTCTCTCTGTTGTTACCACCAAAGTGAATAACCTCACATTTATCCACATTATACTTCATCTGCCAAACATTTGCCCACTCATCTAACCTATCAAAGTCGCTCTGTAGCCTTATAGCATCCTCCTCACAGCGCACACTGCCACCCAACTTAGTGTCATCCGCAAATTTTGAGATATTACATTTAATCCCCTCCTCCAAATCATCAATGTACAATGTAAACAGCTGGGGCCCCAGCAAAGAACCTTGCGGTACCCCACTAGTCACTGCCTGCCATTCTGAAAAGTACCCATTTACTCCGACTCTTTGCTTCCTGTCTTACAATCAGTTCTCAATCCATGTCAGCACACTACCCCCAATAACTTGTGCTTTAACTTTGCACATTAATCTCTTGTGGGACCTTGTCGAAAGCCTTCTGAAAGTCCAAATATACCACATCAACTGGTTCTCCCTTGACAACTATTTGGAAACATCCTCAAAAAATTCCAGAAGATTTGTCAAGCATGATTTCCCTTTAACAAATCCATGCTGACTTGGAGCTATCATGTCACCTCTTTCCAAATGCGCTGATATGACATCCTTAATAATTGTTTCCATCATTTTACCCACAACCGATGTCAGGCTGACCGGTCTATAATTCCCTGTTTTCTCTATCCCTCCTTTTTTAAAAAGTGGGGTTACATTGGCTACCCTCCACTCGATAGGAACTGATCCAGAATCAATGGAATGTTGGAAAATGATTGTCAATGCATCCGCTATTTCCAAGGCTACCTCTTTAAGTACTCTGGGATGCAGTCCATCAGGATTTATCGGCCTTCAGTCCCAACAATTTCCCCAACAAAATCTCCCGACTAATAAGGATTTCCCTCAGTTCCTCCTCCTTACTAGATCCTCCGACCCCTTTTATATCCGGAAGGTTGTTAGTGTCCTCCTGAGTGAATACCGAACCAATATACTTGTTCAATTGGTCCGCAATTTCTTTGTTCCCCTTTATGACTTCCCCTGATTCTTACTGGAGGGGACTTATGTTTGTCTTTATTAACCTTTTTCTCTTTACATATCTATAGAAACTTTTGCAATCCGTCTTAATGTTCCCTGCAAGCTTCTTCTCGTACTTCATTTTCCCTGCCCTCATCAAATCCTTTGTCTTCCTCTGCTGAGTTCTAAATTTCTCCCAGTCTCCGGGTTCGCTGCTATTTCTGGCCAATTCGTATGCCACTTCCTTGGCTTTAACACTATCCCTGATTTCCCTTGATAGCCACGGTTGAGCCACCTTCCCTTTTTTATTTTTACACCAGACAGGAATGTACAATTGTTGCAGTTCATCCATGCAGTCTCTAAATGTCCACCATTGCCCATCCACAGTGAACCCCTTAAGTATCATTCGCCAATCTATACTAGACAATTCACGCCTCATACCTTCAAAGTTACCCTTCTTTAAGTTCTGGACCATGGTCTCTGAATTAAGTGTTTCATTCTCCATCCTAATGCAGAATTCCACCATATTATGGTCACTCTTCACCAAGGGGCCTCGCACAACGAGATTGCTAATTAATCCTTACTCATTACACAACACCCAGTCTAAGATGGCCTCCCCCCAGTTTGTTCCTCGACATATTGGTCTAGAAAACCATCCCATCTGCACTCAAAGAATCCACCTCCACCGTATTGCTTCCAGTTTGGTTCGCCCAATCTATTTGCATATTAAAGTCACCCATTATATGCTGCACCCTTATTGCATGCACCTCTAATTTCCTGTTCGATGCCACGGAGTGATGACAGAGTGAGTTAATTATGTTGGGGGATATAGAGAGCGACAATACTGAGGGGAGTGGGCGGCACGACCGACCGACAGCTGAGAAACGGATGGGGACAAACTGGGTAGGTGGGAGTTATGATTGATGACAAAAAGAGAGATAGACATGGAAGGCAGAAGGGAGGAGGCAGGCGGCGGAGAATGATGGAAGGGGGAAGTGCGTGACAGACAGGGTAGGCAGAAATGGAAGACTGACGAATGCAGATAGAGAGCGACAGACAGAGGCAGACGGGGTTGAATGGTGGAAGGGGAGAGTAATTGACAGACAGGGGAGACAGATGGGCGTTTGCCAGAAAGATAACACACTGGGCTGAGTTCCAGATAAAGAGAGAGAGACAGACGATGGGGTGAGGCAGTGAGAGTGGGAGAGAGGGGATGAGACAGACGTGTAAGAGACAGGTAAATAGAGAGTTTGGTGAAACAATCGGGGCAAACAGGGCGAAACCGCGAGAGAAACAAATGCGGCAGACAGCAACGGCAGACAGATGAGGAGACAGAGGCAGAGAAAGAGCCATACAGGAGATACAGGACCAGAAAGACATACGAGGAGGCAGAATGAGAGAGACATTCGGCGGATCAGAGCGAGAGACAGACACGGGTAGGAGGGTGGGGAGAGAGATAGAGTGATTGAGACTGGCGGTGGAAAAAGACAGATGGCAAGACAGAGAGAGGCAGGTGGTGGAGAAAGAAGGAGGAGACAGACCTGGAAAACACCGAGAGAGAGAGCGAGAGAAACCACAGGGTAGCAGAGTGGGAATGTTACTGATCTACTAATCCAGAGGCCTGGTCTGAATATCGCCGAGATGTAAGTTGAAATCCTGCCATGGTAGCTGCAGAATTTAAATTGAGTTAATTACATGAATCTGGATTGAAAGAGCTAGTATCAGAAATGACCATGTTAATACTGGATTGTCATAATAATCCATCTGGTTCACTAATGTCCTTCAGGGGATGAAATATGCCCTCCTTTCCTGGTCTGGGCTAAACGTGATTCAAGACGCAGAGCAATGTGGTTGACACTTCAATGCCCTCTACAATGGCCCAGCGAGACATTCAGTTGAATCAAACTGCAGCGACAAAGTCGGCACTGCGGGAGTCTCTTCACCACACGGACTGCAGCGGTTACAAATAGTCGGCTCACCACCACCTTCTCCGGGGCAGTTTCAGAAGGGCAATAAAGGAAGGAAGGCCTTGGTAGCGACGCCCACATTTCTGAATTCATTTTTTTTTTAAATTTGGAGACAGGGAAAGAGGCCGCCAGAGAGAGATATAGAGACAGAGGCAGGCGGCGGGGTAATAGATGGGTCAAACAAAGTAAATGAGATGAAGAAACAGTGGGGAGACAGAGGTGGGGAGAAAGTGGGAGAGAACCAGAAGGCGGAGTCAGATAGACAGATCGGCGAGGTAAAGAGATATAAACAGTTGACGGTGACAGAGAGAATGAGAGATTGATAGACAGGGACAGGCGGGTTTGATGACGAAGTTTGTACACGTGTGGAGGGTTTTAGTGGGTCAGACGCGGGAGAGAAATGGGCAGAAAACTGAAAAGACAGGGAGAAAACGACGTGGTAGACAAAGAAAAAGAGCTGGGGGAGCGAGAGACAGAGAGAGAAAGCAACAAATTGGGTGTGTTAGGATAGAGATTGACTGGAAGAATGGTGCATTGCGACAGGCTGCGGTAGGTAGATGATATGTTACAAAGACAAAGGCTGAGACGGTGCTCGATGGGAATCGGAAAACTGGTGAGCCAGAGGGGCAGCAGAGAGAGCGAGAGAAAGACAGGCAAGAGATAGGAAGGTGATAGAGAGCGGCGGGGCGGGGGGACAGTGAGAGAGAGAGACCTACAGGAGGTGATAGAGAGAGAGCGAGAGACCGTGTAGTGTAGATAACCGACTGGAAATGTAAAATAAGGTTACAGAGTGTGTGAGGCTGATGGTGGTAGACAGACGGGAGGATGTAGAAGGGGAGAGAGATACAGCAGAGGGAAACGGGCAAGACAGAAATAGAACAGACGAGAGAGAGCAAGACTGGGGAGACAGAGAGGGTGACAAACGGGGGAGCTAAACAGGAGGGAGACAGGGAGGTAACGACAGAGACAGACAGTGAGAGAGAAAGGTTGACAGACGGCGGGGCCAGACGGACGGAGAAATGCAAGGGACAGACTCGAGAGACAGACGGGAGAGGGAAGGAGGGGGAGAGACTGATGGGCACAGACGGGGAGACAGAAATAGAGATAACAGCAGAGGAAAGCAAAAGACAGTGGGAGTCAGACGGAGAGACAGGCGGGAGGTGCACAGAGAAAGACAGACGGGGGTTACACAAGTGGCGCGAAAGACGCGGAGTGACATGTTGGGTAAGAGAGTGTTGGAAACAGATGGGGAGATAGAAAGAAAGACAGACGTGAGGAGACAGAGAACGACAAACAAACGGGGAGGCACTTTCCAGTTCCGCTCTCTCGTCCAATTTTAGTGAATAAAAATGTAATTGGCACTGTAAATAGTGTCTTGGAACATAACGTTGCAAAGAGACGCTTATTATGTATTTGTGAAAATAAGTATGCAGATATAGGTCCCAGTGACGAAGTGTAAATTATTTCATATTGAACCGAAGAAAGATGGATCAGAGTATATTATACGTGGAGAATGTGCCTGACAATTGATATTTAGAGGTGCAAGTACTGAAATATCTCCTAATCCTCCTGTTTTTGGTGGTCTTAATTCCTCTGTTTCTGAAACTCCTAATTTCCATGTACCCGGAGCTCTGAATTCCCCATGTTTCAAGAGCTCCTCATTCCTCTGTTTCAGGAGCTCCTGATCCCTCTGTTTCAGGAGCTCCTAATTCCTCTGTTTCCTGAGCTCCTTATCCCTCTGTTTCAGGAGCTCTTAATTCCCCTGTTTCTGGAGCTCCTTATCCCTCTGTTTCATGAACTTCTAATTCCCCTGTTTCTGGAGCTCCTTATCCCACTGTTTCTGGAGCTCCTAATTCAGCTGTTTCTGGAGCTCCTTATCCCTCTGTTTCAGGAACTCCTTATGGATCTGTTTCTGGAGATCCGAATTCTCCATTTTCTTGCATTCCTCATTTATCTATTTCAGCAGCTTCTAATTCTCCAGTTTCAGGTGCTCCTCATTTCCCTGTGTCAGGAACTCCTGATTATCCTCTTTCTCGCGCTCCAATTACACTGTTTCTGCAGCTCCTCGTTCTACTGTTTCAGTAGCATCTTTGTCCCATGTTTTCGAGTAAATAATGCCCCTGTCACTGGAGCTCATAATTCCCCTGTATTAGGTGATCCTAGTTCACCTCTTTGTTCAACTGCTAACTCTCCTTTTCTGCTGCTCCTAATTACCCTGCTTTATAACTTAAAGTGCTGGAGCTCTTAATTTTCCTCTTCCTAATTACCCTATGTCTGGCGCTCCTACTTTCCCTGATTATGAAGCCCTCTCCTAACTTCCCAGTATTTGGAGCTAGGAATTCCATTTTAACTGTAGTTGTCTCGTATTTTCCCTGTTATTGGAGTTCTCTACTAATTTTCAGGTTTCTGTTACTGTCTCCTAATTCCCCCGTACATGTAGGTTCTAATTCCCCTGTTTCTGTTGATCCTAATTCTCCGTGTTTCTGGAGATCGTAATTCAACTGTTTCTTGATCCTATTTCCCATCATTCTGGGGCACTCTCATTCCGTTGTTTCTGGAGATCAACCAATGCTGATGTTTCTGGAGCTACTAATTAACTTGTTTCCGGATCTCCGAATTACTGTGTTTCCGGAGCTCCTAGTTCCCCTTTTCTGCTGCCCCATCCCAATTCATTCTTTTTATGAATATCCTAACTCCGCTGTTTCAGCAGCTCCTACTTCTGCTGTATCTGGTGCATTTAATTCCACGTGTGTACACAACCTGAAGTAATGAAAGCCGTTTGCTTTAACAAGCTGATGGCACATTTTCAACATTGTCGATCTGCTTGCATAGGCAGGACAAGCGGTGAAGTGGACATTCTTGCAGAATATTTCTGTTTGGATGCAAAAAGCAGGACATTGAATGCCTGGCGTTGCTTCAAACGGGAGAGGAGGTGGCCCAGAGTTTAATGCGAATAACTGCTAATCCATTGTGATCGGCATGCGTGGCTCTGAATCCCATAGTCATCCTTATTGTGCAAAACATTTGAAGCCTCTTGGTGTTTTGTCAATCACATAAAACCTCATGGCCAAATTTGCATTTTACTGTCAAGTAAGCTGTACTTTGGTCATGTCATGTCTCAAATGAATATAGGGCCTGTAATTCCAGCCTCACTGGGTCTGCACGGAGTAAGTTCGCAACCGGCAAGGACCCACAAAAGCCCTTCTTTGGCGTGCGAGGCGCATGCACTGAAAACCAGGTTTTCCAATGTCAAATTCTTGCTTGTCAGACCCAACGCTTCTTCAGGAGAATGACAATCGCGTGAGTATGTACTATTCGCCCATCAATTGCCCAGCGAATGTCCTTAAATTGCTTGCGCCTGGGAAAAGCAGGTGCATAGCCTGCTTTTATCAGCGTAATTGTTTTCTAACATGTAAAAAATATAAAAACATATAGAAATCAAATGTAATAACATTTTTATGTATGAAAACTCTGTCCACTAAGGAAGGTTTATTTTAAACCCTAAATATCAACATTTAAAAAAATCCGAATAATATATTTTTTTCCAACACATTTGTTAACTTAAATTTAAATTACTATTACATAAGTGAGGTGTTTTTTTTTATTACTTTGATGTGTGCTTGGGTGATGGGGGCGATTTCATTCGTAATACTGAGAATCCCTGCTTCCGGAGATGCTATTATTACGAATGATAATACTGTACCTGCATTGGCTGTCCAGAGCCACGTGAATCCAGCTTCTCCCTCCGCAACTCCAAGACGTGAATGCACTGCGAAGCGCGGGAAGAGAAGGTTTCAGATGCGGAGGCTGCAGGAGCAAAAGTTAGGTGTGGAACGTTATCACTATTTGCAGCCGAGCGCCTGGGGTAAGCCGAGCACAATGACTTCAGGTCCAATATTTTCATCAAAGGTAAAATTTATATTCTTATGTTGTTATTCGCATGACTATGGAGAGGGGAACTAATTTGTCGGCTCTCTCAGAGACACAGCACAGCCACGTTGGGCCGAATAGCTTTCTTCACTTTCGTCAGAATATGCCGCTTTAATATAGAATGGGTTACGCACTTTACTGTCGGCTGCTCGTTGGTCGAGGGATATGAATCTCTCTTTGTGATATTCACAATGGAAATGCGAGAGGTCACCCATCAGTTTGTGTCTGTCTAAACCGATTTGCTGTCAGTCCAGGATTAATCTGTGTCAGTTTTCAAAGCGATTTGCTCTCAGTCCCGGGTCATTCTGGGCCGGTTTAAAATTAAAGAACTCTCAGTCCAAGAACATTCTACATCTGCTTCACAGGGATTTGCTTACAGTCCCGCAAATTTCTGTGTCTGTTTAAAAGGGATATGCTATCAGTCCCAGATCATTATGTGTCTGTTTAAATGGGATGTGCTGTATATTCCAGATTTCAAATTCCAAATTTCAAAAACTGCCTTTGGAGGGTGTAGGAATTTTAGTATGTTTGTGCGTTTGTGTAAGAGAGAGAGGGAGAGAGTGCAAACAAATTGTGCGATCGTGCATGGCATTTCATATCATGTGTGAAAAGAGGCATTACATGGAATTTGAAGCCTTGCCGATTTGCTTGAACACTCCTTCTTGGAATATCTTACAGGAGAAGAATCTGCTGTGGGATCTTGCCATTCCACAACTGAAAAAATGCAAAAAACGCAAGTTAGAAACATAGGGATTTCAGCCAGGGCTTGCGTGTGGGCTTTGTGACATGATGAATTTAACCACCTTATTTTCAAATTCAAATCAAATCAAAACAGGACAATACAAGACATGACTGACTGACTGGCTTTTTTTTTATATATATATACCTCCCCGCTTTTTAACTTTCACATTAAATGTGCTTTTTCTGATCTGCCTGCACTGGACTCGATTGCTTTTGTCCACTTTCACAGCACAAGCAGCTGCTATCGGATCCTGACATTGCACATCTGAAAAACAGAAGACAGACACATGTCACTTTAAAAGATCGCCGTTGCCTCGCACATCTTCCCTCGTGGCTTGTCTTCCACCATGGGCTGACGGTGCCTGTTGGTATTTACTGCGTGCACACCCTTATCTCCGATGGTAAACATCGAGACACAGACGGCCTCCGTTCGATCGAAAAATAAATACATGATTAATTAATGATATATTTATTGAAATCAAATCAATTTCAATTTTTGTTAACTAAAATTCTTGTCAATACATTTCTTAAAAAATTAAGTAGATAATTGTTGTTAAATTGTTTTTTTTCTGGAGGGTTTTACTTCCCTCCGTCCTTCCTGCCTGTCTATCACCTGGGGCTTCAATCACCTTCCCAGCCTCGCGTGGTCCTGAGCACCACGCTCATTCACGCACAGCACAGTTGCCTTCAGCGATCATATAAATCCCACATTATTCTTTTAAAAGAGAACTGCTATCAGTGAAGGGTCATTCTACACCGGTGTAAAAGGGATGTGCTTGCAGTCCCGGATCATTCTGTGTCTGTTTAAACGGGATGGTTGTAGGTTTCGGTTCACAATCTTTCTCTTCAAGACAGAGTTTCGCATAGTCCCGGATCACTATGTATATTTTGAAAAGGAGTCTGATTTCAGTTGTGATGACCGAATTGTTAAGCTGTTGTGTACCAAGTTCGAAGCCCAGCTAAATTGCGCACCCAGATCGCAACGCTTCTGTTCATTTACTAAAATATGCTCATCTTTTCAAAAACCCACTCCTTTGTACAGCTATTGCCCCGAATGTGCTCCTAATATAAAAAACAACAATGTTTTACCTCATGGCAGCAGCCGCGTGGCGTAATGGATAAGGCATCTGACTTCGCTTGTAACCGCGACGTTATCGGAAATTTTCAGATTTGAGTCGTGCCGCGGTAAATTAACTTGCTGCGCGAAATGTTCTTTACTTTGTTGTCATTCTGCCGCAAAACCAGCCATCTCGTACGGTCACTGACCTGAAGGAAAGGAATGCTGTTTGCTTTAAGAAGGTAATGGCACATTTTCAATATTGATCCTGTTGCACGGGCAGAACAAGCGGTGATGTAGACTTTCTTTAACATTATTTCTGTTTGAATGCAAAAAAGAAGCAAATTCAATTGCTGATGTAGCTGTTAATAGGAAACGAGGTGGCTGCGAACGACAGGCGATGGACGTCTAATCCAGTATGCTGTGCAGTTTAAACAATTGACTCCTTCGGTTACTTTTTCAATCATATTTAATGTCATGGCCAAATTCAACATTTCATGACAAGGATGCTGCACCTTGATCATGTAATGATTCAAATTAATAATATATTGATCAAAGGGAAACATAAGCAGGGCGATGGACATGGGGACGAATTAGATAGGTCTCTGAGAGAGAGCACATGCAGGATGGGCCTTATAGTGAACTACCGTCAGAGTCTGAGACCTACGCTTCTCGCTGTCGGCGGCTTGTTGGTCTTGGGGTAGGATTGTTTCAAGATTTTCACAATTGAAACATCGGGAACATTCCTTCTGCATCTAACTTGTCCAGTCCCCTGAGAATCTTATATCTTTCTATGAGATCGCCTCTCATCCTTCGAAACTCCAGTGTATAAATGCCCAGTTGATCCAGTCTCTCCTCATATGTCAGTCCAGCCATCCCTGGAATCAGTCTGGTGAACCTTCGCTGCACTCCCTCAATAGCAAGCAAGTCCTTCCTCAGATTAGGAGACCAAAACTGAACACAATATTCAAGATGAGGCCTCACCAAGGCCCTGTACAACTGCAGTAAGACGTCTGTGCTCCTCTTCTCAAAACCCCTAGCTATGAAGGCCAACATACCATTTGCCTTCTAAACTGGTGCTATATCTGCATGCCAAATTTCAATGACTGATGTACCATGACACCCATGTCTCATTGCACCTCCCCTTTTCCTAATCTGCCGCCATTCAGATAATATTCTGCGTTCATTGCTTTGTCTCCAAAGTGGATAAACTCCCATTTATCCACATTATACTGCATCTGCCATGCATTTGCCCACTCACCAAACCTGTCCAAATCAACCTGCAGCCTCTTAGCGACCTCTTCACAGCGCACAACGCCAGCCAGTTTAGCTTCATCTGTAAATTTAGAAATACTACACTCAATTCTTTCATCTAAATGATTAATCTATGTAGTAAAGAACTGGTGTCTTAGCACTGAGCCCTGCGGCACTGCAGTAGTCACTGCCTGCCATTCTGAAATGGACCAGTTTATCCGACTCTCTGGTTCCTGTCTGCCAAACAATTCTCTATCCACGCCAGTATGTTACCACCAATATCATGTGCTTTTATTTTGCAGACCGATCTCTTATGTGGGACTTTGTCAAAAGGCTTTTGGAAGTCCAAATACACCACATCCACTGGATCTCCCTTGTCCACTTGTCCACGCTACTTGTTACATCCTCAAAAAATTCCAGAAGATTGGTTAAGCATGATTCTCTTTCATAATTCCATGCTGACTTGGAACGATCTGGTCACTGCTGTCCAAATGTGCTCCTATTTCATCCTTAATAATTGATTCCAACATTTTCCCCACGACTGATGTCAGGCTAACCGGTCTATAATTATCCGTTTTCTCTCTCCCTCCCTTTTTAAAAAGTGGTGTTACATTTGCTACCCTCCAGTCCATAGAAACTGATCCAGATTCGATAGTCTGTTCGAAAATGATCACCAATGCATCCATTATTTCGAGGGCCACTTCCTTAAGTACTCTGGGATGCAGAATATCAGGCCCTGGAGATTTATCGGCCTTTCATCCCATCAATTTCCCGAACACAATTTCCCGCCGAATAAGGATATCCTTCAGTTCCTCCTTCTCATTAGACCCTCTATCCCCTAGTAACTCTGGAAGGTTATTTGTGTCTTCCTTCATGAAGACTGAACCAAAGTATTTGTTCAATTGGTCTGCCATTTCTTTGTTCCCCATTATGAATTGACCTGAATCCGACTGCAAGGGACCTACGTTTGTCTTCACTAATCTTTTTCTTTTCACATATATATAGAAACTTTAGCAGTCAGTTTTTATGTTCCCGGCAAGGTTCCTCTCATACTCTATTTTCCCACTCTTAATTAAAACCTTTGGTCTCCTCTGCTGAATTCTATATTCCTCCGAGTCCTCAGGTTTGCTGATTTTGCTCACTAATTTATATTCCTCGTCCTTGGATTTAACACTATCATTAATTTCCCGCGTTAGTCACGGTTGAGCCACCCTCCGCGTTTTATTTTTACTCCAGGCAGTGATGTTCAATTGCTGAAGTTCATCCATGTGATGTTTTTATGTTTGCAATTGCCTATCCACCGTCAGCCCTTTAAGTATAATTTGCCAGTCTATTCTAGCCAGTTCACGCCTCAGACCTCGAAGTTATCTTTCCTTCATTTACTGATTTTCACTGCACATCGAAAAAGTCAGACTTCTCGCACCTGAGATCATGAGATCTTTAACTCACACCACTGACGTTGTTAGGACACTGTAATGTCAAATAAAACCGCCGCTTTCAAGTCAGAACTTCAGCAAGTGTGCTGTGTGCAACTGTTGCAGTCAATGTGACCTGCGATGTCGGATCCTCATCACTCTATTTAATATGCCGCAAATACTGCCTGCTGCACCCTGCGAATGTCTGGTTTTTCAGCCGTTTCCAGGGGAGGGCGTATAATGAGGCGTTAGGGCCTAATTTTCCATCCGGGGTGATGGTAGAGCACTGCATGACGATTGACATCATCATTTCAGTGAAACTAGAAGACGGGCCGGTAAGCTTTTGCACCGCCGCAAATCATGAGCTGAATTTTCCGACCTAGTGGTAAAAGCTGGATAAAACATAGCGATTTTAGCGAGAGCTTGCGTGCGGGGTGTGTAACATGTTGAACTCCTTCCCCCTTATTTTCAAATACAAATCAAATCAAGACAAGATAAGACAAGGCTGACTAACTGAATTTGTTTATGTATATACATGTGTAAATATTTATATATAAGTATATTTACATACATTCCCTACTTTTTAAATTTGACTACAAATGTGCTTTTTCTGATCTGCCTGCACCGGGCTCTATTACATTTGACATCTTTCACAGCACATGCAGCTGCTGTCAGATCCAGCAGAAAGGCACTCGCGACTTTAAAAGATCGCCTTTGTTGCCCACATCTTCCCTCCTGGTTTGTCTTCCACCATCGGTTTACTGTGTTTGGATATTTACTGACTGCACCCGCTGATTTCCAATGGAATTCGTCCACTCACTCAGCCTTCGTCCAACCAAAAATATACAGATTATGAAACAATTATTTATTTATTTAAATCAAATCAAATTCAATTTTTTGCAAGAAAATTGTAAATTTATTTATTTTTTTATTGTGCTGAATATATATATATATTTTAAATTGGCTTTTTGTCGTAGTTGGTTTTACTTCCCTCCTTCCATCCTGCCTGTCTATCACCTGTGGCTGCAACAACCGTCGCAGCCCCGCGTGGTCTTGAGCCCCAGGCTCACTCACGCACAGCAGAATTGCCTTCAAGAATGATAGAAATCCCATTTTATTCTTATAAAAGGGAACTGCTGAGGTCAAAGGGTCATTCTACATCTTTCTAACCGCGGTGTGCATGCTGTTCTGGATTATTCGGTGTCTGCTCAAACGGGATGGTTGTCAGTTCCGCTTCATAATTTGCCCCTTTAAAACGTATTTTCTCATTATCCGGATCATCCTGTATATTTAAAAAGGAGTGTGATTATCAGCTGTGATAACCGAATTGTTAAACTGTTGTATTTCAAGCTACATTGACTTTGCCTGTGTCCGTGTACAACCATATCGCAGCGCATCTGTTCATTGCTCAAAATATGCTCATGTTTTCCGATATCCACTCCTTGATATAACCCTTGTCCCAAATTTGCTCTCAATATAAAAAACAACAAATTTGGTACCGCACGGAGCGGCCGCGTGGCCTAATGGATAAGGTGTCTGACTTCGATTGTAATTGTGATTTTATCAGAAGATTGCAGGTTCGAGTCCTGCTGCGGTCAGCTAACGCGCCGCATGAAATTTTATATTCTTTGTTTTGATTCTGCCTCAACACCAACCATCTCGGACAGTTACTCACCTGAAGTAAAGGAAGGCTGTTTGCTTTAAGAAGCAAATGGCACATTTTCATCACTTTCGATCTGGTCGCACGGGCAAAACCAGCGGTGAAGTAGACTTTCGTGCACATTATTTCTGTTTGAAGGCAAAAAGTAAGGGATGGATGTCTGACTTTGCAGTTAATAGGAGACAACTGACTGAGAGGTTCAGGCAATGGACTGCTGATCCAGTATGCCCCCAGCTTCGTCGTTATTGAGTTCAACATTTTCCCCTCGTTTTTTTTATTCAATCACATTTAACCTCATTGCCAAATTCACCTTTTTACTGACAAGGATGCAGATCGTTGGTGAAGTTATGTCTCAAAAAATAATCACTTCATCAAAGGGAAAACATTACCAGGACGATGGAGACAGGGAGTCATGAGATCGGTCTCTGAGAGTCAGCACAGGCACGATGGGCCGAATAGCAAACTAACGTCAGAATCTGAGAGCTACATACCTCACTGTCGGCTGCGCGTTGGTCTAGGGGTATGATTCTCGATTTGGGATTTTAATAATTGAAATGCGAGTGGTCCCGGGTTCAAATCCTTGACGAGCCCTGCCAACTTTTAGTCAAAAAACAACTTCTCAGCCGGTTGACATGTGAGAAAACTGACATGTTTCAAATTAAAACGTGTGATTGCACTCCGTTGTTCACACAGCGTCCAAAAATCGTGGAGATTCCAAGGAGCAAAGTGAAACTCACCGAACTCAGTGAAGTTCAAGTCTCTTTGATGAACTCGGCTCTGTGTCTCATTGGACAACCTAAACCCCGGTTTGATTTTGGCAAATACTTGATCAGTGTATCTTCTATTCTGCACGCATGAGCTCAACTCCATAGGGAAAAGCATACATTCAGCGTCAATCTCAAATTCAACGTGAAACAGACTCTGCCCTGAATATGAGTGCGTCCTGTTTCTCTCGCGCTGAAAAGATGTGAGAAGCTGGCTTTGGATTTCGTCCCTTGGCTGCCGAATTTAAACCGTGCAGGAAATCAATCCGCGGTGGCCAAGCTGCCTGGTCTGATTAAAAGGCGTTCAAACCCTACAATCCAGGCATGTTATAGTGTTCTGGCCTCAACATTCGGTTCAACGTATCGGATCATAAGCACCGCTCCCATTGTCTGCCAATGGTTCTGCTGTTCACACTAACACCTCCTCTGGTCCATCCTTTGTTACTTTATTGCCCGCTTACCACCCACTTTGCCTTTTCGCATTGTGCCATTTATTATTCAATCACTCCTACGCTCCACTGTATCACAGGCATTCCCTTTTGTCCTTGCTCGCTGCCTATTTTTTTTCCAGGCGCTATTTTCGTGGAAAAATCTGTAAACTTTACATTTTTCTTAAAATATCGGAATGATAATCTGACTGAACGTGAGCCCGGGCAATTCATCCACAGAACGTTCACGGCCTGCTGAGTTTTACAGAATGCTTTGTTTTTGTTCATTGTGTTTCTGTATCCCTTTTAAGGTGATGTGCTGGTTTGCCCGGCGTCATTCTCTGTCTCTCCAAAATGGTGTGCTATCAGTATCGGATCATTATCTATCTGTTTAAAAGGAATGTGCTGTCTGCCCCGGATTTCAAATTTCAAATTTCAAAAACTGCCTTTGGAGGGTGCAGAATTTTTAGTTTGTTTTTGTGTTTGTGCAAGTGAGATATTGCGTGGAAAGGTTCTGCGCGATCTTACTGTGCATTTCATGGCATGGGACGAAAAATGCATTACATGCAACTTGAAGCCACACTGATTTGATTCAACACGCATTCGGGGGCTGCCATGGGATTTTGCTATTCCACATCTGAAAGAAGGCAAATTATATAAGTTAGAAACATAGCAATTATTGCGAGAGCTTGCGGATGGGCTGTGTGACATGATGAGCTCCTTCCCCCTTATTTTCAAATACAAATCAAATCAAGACAAGACAAGACATGACTGACTGACTGACTTTGTTTATATAAATATATGTATAAATATTTATACATGCATATATTTACATACATTCCCTACTTTTTAACTTTCACAATAAATGTGCTTTTTCTGTTCTGCCTGCATTGGCTCTATTACATTTGACGTCTTTCACAGCACACGCAGCTTCTGTCTGATCCTGCAGAAAAGCACTCGCGACTTTAAAAGGTGGCCTTTGTTGCCCACATCTTCCCTCGTGGCTTGTCTTACACCATGGGCTTACTGTGTTTGGGTATTTACTGACTGCACACCCTGATTTCCAGTGGATTTCATGCAGTCTCACAGACTTCGTTCAATCAAAAATATATAGATTAAGAAACAATTATTTATTTATTTCAATCAAATCAAATTAAATTTTTGGCAATAAAATTGTAAATTTATTTATTTTCTTATTATGATAAATATATATATATGTTTTAAATTGTCTTTTTGTCTGGGTTGGTTTTATTTCCCTCCCTCTTTCCTGCTTGTCTATCACCTGTGGATTCAACAACCGTCCCAGTCCCGCGTGCTCATGAGAACCACGCTCAATCACGCACAGCACAATTGCATTCAGGAATGATAGAAATCCCACTTTATTCTTCTGAAAGGCAACTGCTGTCCGTGAAGGGCCATTCTACAGCTGTGCAAGAGGGATGTGCTTCGTGTCCAGGATCATTCGGTGTCTGTTTCAACGGGATGGTTGTTAGTTCCGGTTCATCAATTGCCCCTTTAAATGTATTTTCTCATTATCCGGATCATCCTGTACATTTAAAAAGGAGTGTGATTATCAGATGTGATAACCGAATTGTTAAACTGTTGTGTTTCAAGCAACATTGACGTTGCCTGTGTCCGTGTACATCCATATCGCAGCGCATCTGTTCATTACTCAAAATATGCTCATGTTTTCCGATATCCACTCCTTGATATAACCCTTGTGCCAAATTTGCTCTAAATATAAAAAACAACAAATTTGGTACCGATCGGAGCGGCCACGTGGCCTTAAGAATAAGGTGCCTGACTTCAATTGTAACTGTGACCTTATTAGAAGATTGCAGGTTCGAGTCCGGCAGCGGTCAGCTATCGCGCCGTGTGAAATATTATATTCTTTGTTTTGATTCTGCCTCAAAACCAACCATCTCGGACAGTCACTCACCTGAAGTAAAGGAAGGCTGTTTGCTTTAAGAAGCTCATGGCACATTTTCATCACTGTTGATCTGGTTGCACGGGCAAAACAAGCGGTGAAGTAGACTTTCGTGCACATTATTTCTGTTTGAATGCAAAAAGTAGGGGATGGATGTCTGACTTTGCAGTTAATAGGAGACAAGGTGACTGAGAGGTTCAGGCAATGGACTGCTGAACCAGTATGCCCCCAGCTTCGTCGTTATTGTGTTAAAAATTTTCCCCTCGTTTTTTTTATTCAATCACATTTAACCTCATTGCCAAAATCACCTTTTTACTGACAAGGATGCAGATCGTTGGCGAAGTAATGTCTCAAAAAATAATCACTTCATCAAAGGGAAAACATTAGCAGGATGATGGAGAGGGGGATTCATGAGATCGGTCTCTGAAAGTCTGCACAGGCACGATGGGCCGAATAGCAAACTAACGTCAGAATCTGAGAGTTACGTACTTCGCTGTCGGCGGCTCGTTGGTCTAGGGGTATGATTCTCGCTTTGGGATTTTAATAATTGAAGTGCGAGAGGTCCTGGGTTCAAATCACGGATGAGCCCTGCCAACTTTTAGTCAAAAAACGACTTCTCAGCCGGTCGACATGTGAGAAAACTGACATGTTTCAAATCAAAACGTGTGATTGCATTCCGTTGTTCACACAGCGTCCAAAAATTCTGGAGATTCCCAGGAGCAAAGTGAAACTCACCGAACTGAGTAAAGTTCGTGTCTCTTTGATGGACTCGGCTCTGTCTCTCATTGGACAACCTAAACCCCGGTTTGATTCCGGCAAATACTTGATCAGTGTATCTTCCTTTCTGCACGCATGAGCTCAGCTCCATAGGGATAAGCATACATTCAGCGTCAATCTCAAATTCAACGTGAAACAGACTCTGCCCTGAATATGAGTGCGTCCTGTTTCTCTCGCGCTGAAAAGGTGTGAGAAGCTGGCTTTGGATTTAGTCCCTTGGCTGCCGAATTTAAACCGTGCAGTAAATCAATCCGGTGTGGCCAAGCTGCCTGGTCTGATTAAAAGGCATTCAAACCCGACATTCCAGGCATGTTATTGTGTTCTGGCCTCAACATTCGGTTCAACGTATCGGATCATAAGCACCGCTCCCATTGTCAGCTAATGGTTCTGCTGTTCACACTAACACCTCCTCTGGTCCATCCTTTGTTACTTTATTGGCAGCTTACCACCCACTTTGCCTTTTCGCATTGTTCCATTTATTATTCAATCACTCCTACGCTCCAATGTAACACAGGCATTCCCTTTTGTCCGTCCTCGCTGCCTATTTTTTTCCTAGCGCTATTTTCGTGGATAAATCTGTAAACTTTACATTTTTCTTAAAATATCGGAATGATCATCTAACTGAACGTGAGCCCGGGAAATTCATCCACAGTATGTTCACGGCCTGCTGAGTTTTACAGAATGCTTTGTTTTTGTTCATTGTGTTTCTGTATCCCTTTTAAGGTGATGTGCTGGTCTGCCCGGGGTCATTCTCTGTCTCTGCAAAATGGTGTGCTATCAGTATCGGATCATAATCTATCAGTTTAAAAGGAATGTGCGGTCTGTCCCGGATTTCAAATTTCAAATTTCAAAAACTGCCTTTGGAGGGTGTAGAATTTTTAATTTGATGGTGTGTTTGTGTAAGTGAAAGAGTGCGTGGAAACGTTCTGTGCGATCTTACTGTGCATTTCATTTCATGGGCGGAAAAATGCATTACATGCAACTTGAAGCCACGCTGATTTGATTCAACACGCATTCGGGGACTGCCGAGGGATTTTGCTATTCCACATCTGAAAGAAGGCAAATTATATAAGTTAGAAACATAGCGATTTTAGCGAGAGCTTGCGGATGGGGTGTGTGACATGATGAGCTCCTTCCCCCTTATTTTCAAATACAAATCAAATCAAGACCAGACAAGACATGAATGACTGACTGACTTTGTTTATATAAATATATGTGTAAATATTTATATATGCATATATTTACATACATTCGCTACTTTTTAACTTTCACAATAAATGTGCTTTTTCTGTTCTGCCTGCATTGGCTCTATTACATTTGACCTTTTTCACAGCACACGCAGCTTCTGTCTGATCCTGCAGAAAAGCACTCGCGACTTTAAAAGATGGCCTTTGTTGCCCACTTCTTCCCTCGTTGCTTGTCTTACATCATGGGCTTATTGTGTTTGGGTATTTACTGACTGCACACCCTGATTTCCAGTTGATTTCATGCAGTCGCACAGACTTCGTTCAATCAAAAATATATAGATTAAGAAACAATTATTTATTTATTTCAATCAAATCAAATTAAATTTTTGGCAATAAAATTGTAAATTTATTTATTTTCTTATTATGATAAATATATATATATGTTTTAAATTGTCTTTTTGTCTGGGTTGGTTTTATTTCCCTCCCTCTTTCCTGCTTGTCTATCACCTGTGGATTCAACAACCGTCCCAGTCCCGCGTGCTCATGAAAACTGCGCTCAATCACGCACAGCACAATTGCGTTCAGGTATGATAGAAATCCCACTTTATTCTTCTGAAAGGGAACTGCTGTCCGTGAAGGGCCACTCTACAGCTGTGTAAGAGGGATGTGCTTCCTGTCGAGGATCATTCGGTGTCTGTTTCAACGGAATGGTTGTCAGTTCCGGTTCATCAATTGCCCCTTTAAAACGTATTTTCTCATTATACGGAACATCCTGTACATTTAAAAAGAAGTGTGATTATCAGCTGTGATAACCGAATTGTTAAACTGTTGTGTTTCAAGCTATATTGACGTTGCCTGTGTCCGTGTACATCCATATCGCAGCGCATCTGTTCATTACTCAAAATATGCTCATGTTTTCCGGTATCCACTCCTTGATATAACCCTTGCCCCAAATTTGGTCTCAATATAAAAAACAACAAATTTGGTACCGACGGTAGCGGCAACGTGGCCTAATGGATAATGTGTCTGACTTCGATTGTAATTGTGATGTTATCAGAAGATTGCAGGTTCGAGTCCTACAGCGGTCAGCTATCGCGCCGTGTGAAATTTTATATTCTTTGTTTTGATTCTGCCTCAAAATCAACCATCTCGGACAGTTACTCACCTGAAGTAAATAAAGGCTGTTTGCTTTAAGAAGCTAATGGCACATTTTCATCACTGTCGATTTCGTTGCACGGGCAAAACAAGCGGTGAAGTAGACTTTCGTGCACATTATTTCTGTTTGAATGCAAAAAGTAGGGGATGGATGTCTGACTTTGCAGTAAATAGGAGACAAGGTGACTGAGAGGTTCAGGCAATGGACTGCTGATCCAGTATGCCCCCAGCTTCGTCGTTATTGTGTTAAACATTTTCCCCTCGTTTTTTTTTTATTCAGTCACATTTAACCTCATTGCCAAATTCACCTTTTTACTGACAAGGATGCAGATCGTTGGTGAAGTAATGTCTCAAAAAATAATCACTTCATCAAAGGGAAAACATTAGCAGGACGATGGAGAGGGGGACGCATGAGATCGGTCTCTGAGAGTCAGCACAGGAACGATGGGCCGAATAGCAAACTAACGTCAGAATCTGAGAGCTAAGTACTTCACTATCGGCGGCTCGTTCTTCTAGGGTTATGATTCTCGCTTTGGGATTTTAATAATTGAAATGCAAGAAATCCTGGGTTCAAATCCCGGACGAGCCCTGCCAACGTTTAGTCAAAAAACGACTTCTCAGCCGGTCGACATGTGAGAAAACTGACATGTTTCAAATTATAACGTGTGATTGCACTCCGTTGTTCACACAGCGTCCAAAAATCCTGGCGATTCCCAGGAACAAAGTGAAACTCAGCGAACTCAGTAAAGATCATGTTTCTTTGATGTACTCGGCTCTGTGTCTCATTGGACAAACTAAACTCCGGTTTGATTCCGGCAAATACTTGACCAGTGTATCTTACTTTCTGCACGCATGAACTCACCTCCATAGGGATAAGCATACATTCAGCGTCAATTTCAAATTCAGCGTGAAACAGACTCTGCCCTGAATATGAATGCGTCCTGTTTCTCTCGCGCTGAAAAGATGTGAGAAGCTGGCTTTGGATTTAGTCCCTTGGCTGCCGAATTTAAACCGTGCAGGAAATCAATCCGGTGTGGCCAAGCTGCCTGGTCTGATTAAAAGGCGTTCAAATCCTACATTCCAGGCATGTTATCGTGTTCTGGCCTCAACATTCGGTTCAACGTATCGGATCATAAGCACCGCTCCCATTTTCTGCGAATGGTTTTGCTGTTCACACTAACACCTCCTCTGGTCCATTCTTTGTTACTTTATTGCCCGCTTACCACCCACTTTGCCTTTTCGCACAGGCATTCCCTTTTGTCCTTCCTCGCTGCCTATTTTTTTCCAGGCGCTATTTTCGTGGAAAAATCTGTAAACTTTACATTTTTCTTAAAATATCGGAATGATCATCTGACTGAACGTGAGCCCGGGAAATTCATCCACAGAATGTTCACGGCCTGCTGAGTTTTACAGAATGCTTTGTTTTTGTTCATTGTGTTTCTGTATCCCTTTTAAGGTGATGTGCTGGTCTGCCCTGGGTCATTCTCTGTCTCTCCAAAATGATGTGCTATCAATATCGCATCATTATCTATCTGTTTAAAAGGAATGTGCTGTCTGTCCCGGATTTCAAATTTCAAATTTCAAAAACTGCCTTTGGAGGGTGCAGAATTTTTAGTTTGTTTTTGTGTTTGTGTAAGTGAGAGAGTGCGTGGAAACGTTCTGCGCGATCTTACTGTGCATTTCATGTCATGGGAGGAAAAATGCATTACATGCAACTTGAAACCACACTGATTTGATTCAAAACGCATTCGGGGACTGCCGTCGGATTTTGCTATTCCACATCTGAAAGAAGGCAAATTATATAAATTAGAAACAGCGATTTTAGCTAGAGCTTGCGGATGGGCTGTGTGAAATGATGAGCTCCATCCCCCTTATTTTCAAATACAAATCAAATCAAGACAAGCCAAGACATGACTGACTGACTGACTTTGTTTATATAAATATAACTTTGCTCATGGTATCGGGGAGTCTCAGAATTTCATATTGTGGATTCTGAGAGCAAGGGGATCTCAGAGGATCTTTGGCAATTGAAGGGTTTCTGAAATTGTGTCATGTGATTATGAGGGTTCTCAGTAGATATCAGAGATAACTGACTCTCAAAATATTTTGGAGAAATTAAGGGACCTCAGAGGATATCAGACAGGGTAATCCACGCTTAGCCGGTATCAGAGATAGTAAGGGACATTCAGGATTTATTACTGACGCTGAGGAGGTATTGGAGTGAGTAAGGCTAGCTCGGGATCTATCAGAGAGCGTATGTGAAACTTTTGATGCGTCAGAAAGTCTAATGTAACATGAGTAGTTATCTTCTGAACATCACATTTTATAAATATCAGCATGGTTAATTAAAGCAAACGTTGAAATCGAATGTCACAGATGGTTTGCCGTCTCCCACTTCGGGGATATGAGATGGTCGATTGAGGCCAGACTGAACATTTGAAGCGCTCAAAAATACATTGATAACTAACACAGATCCTCCAGCCCAATGCATTAAATAACAATATAGATACCGTTAATTACATTCGAATAATCAGAGACGCAAAAACCGTTGCATTTAACACAATAACAACTGACAAAAAGATGTGAATCTAAATTGGAGACACTCAAGTGTAATTACAAAAATCACAGGTAATTGATTGTTGTAACAGAATTTTAATTGAGTTTTTTTTTAACCATGCTGTAAATATGAAAGTTTATGTGAACTTTCTTCAAAAGCCGCTGTAGATTTCTGTGTAATGGTTTAACTCCTATCCGATAATTTATGATGTTGATTACCCCAACATTTGAGACCAATGGATTGATTCTTAACAGAATGATCTTAAATAGAGTCGCTTCCAAAGCTATTCAGAGTTGGCTAAAGTTGATAGGTAAAATAGATTAAAGTGCAAGAATGTTGATGAGCAATGGCGGATATTTAAGTTGATATTTCCTAACTCTCCACAACAATATATTCCAGTCAGAAGGAAAGACATTAAGAGAAGGGAGAACCAACCGTGGCAAACTAACGAAGTAAAGGATGGTATCAAATTAAAAACAATGGCATACAATGTAGGCAAGATTAGTGGGAGGCCAGATTATTTAAAAATAACAGCAAAGGACGACTGAAAAAATAATAGAGTGAACATGGATTATGAGAGTAAAGAAACAAGAAATATATAAACAGATATTAAGAGGTTCTACAGTTATCTAAAAGATGAAGAGAATTGCGCAAGAGGATGAGACTAGGAAATAAATAATGGGGAGCAGGAAAATGGGAGAGACTTTGAACACATATTTTGTACCTGTATTCACGGTAGAAGACACTAAGAATATCCCAATAATAGATAATTAAGGGCCTATATTGAGGAGTAAATTAATACAATCACTATCACTAAAGAAAATGAGTTCAGTAAAATAATGGAACTAAAGCCAGCCACGTCTATTGGAGCTGATTGTCTGCAGCCTCGGGTCTTAAAAGAAGATGCTGCATAGATATTGTTTGCAATCTACCAAAATTCACTGGCGTCTGGAGAGATCCCAGCTGATTGGAAACCTGAAAATTTTTAGTCCCCATATAAAAAAAGAAGGGAGGCAAACAGCAGGAAACTATAGACCAGTTAACCTAATATCTGTCATTGGGAAATTGATGGAATTCATTATAAAGGAAGCAGTACCAGCACAGTTGCAAATTAATATTGCAGTCAAACAGAGTCAGCCTAGTTTTATGAAAGGGAAATCATGTTTTACAAATTTTCCTGAGTTATCTGCGGATGTAACGAGCAGGTTGTTTAAGGGGAACCGGTGGTCGAGGTATATTTGGATTTACAGAAGGCATTCAATCAGATGCCAAGTAAAATGGTACTGCGAAAGATAATAGCTCAGGTGTTGGAGGTAACATATTAGCATGGAAAGAAGATCGGCTAAATAACAGAAACAGAGAGTGACTATAAATGAGTCATTATCCGCTTGCAAACAGTGACTAGTGAGGTGCCACAGGGATCAGTGCTGGGGCCTCAACTATTTACAATCTAAATCAATGACTTGGATGAAGGGACCGAGTGTAACATAGCCAAGTTTGCTGATAAAGCACAGATGGGTTGGAAAGCAAGTTCTGATAATTAAACAAGAAATTTACAAAGGCTTATACAAAGGCGAAGTAAACATTTGGCAGAAGCATTATAATGCGTGAAATTAAGAAGTTATCCACTTGTCAGAAAACATAACAAAGCATATTATTATTTAAATGGAGAGAGATTACAAAATGCTGCAATACATAAGGACCTTACGGTCCCTGTGCATGAAACAGAACAAAAGAGTATGCAAAAGTGCAAGTAATCAGCAATGCTATCCTTTATTGTAAGGGGGATGGATTATAAAAGCAGAGAAGTCCTGTTACAATTGTACAGGGTAGTGGTGAGACCGCACCTAGCAGAGTACTGCTTACAGTTGTGTTCACCTTATTAAAAGATTTCATAGAAGGATCACTTGGTTGATTCTTGCAATAAAGGGGTTGGCTTATGATAGAATGGTGAGCAGATTTCGCCTATTCTCATTGGAGTTTATAAGAAAGAGAGGTGATCCTATTCAAATAAATAAGATAATGAGGGGACTCACTCAATATGGTAGTTGCCGATAGGACGTTTCCACTAGTGGGGGAATCTAGAACTAGGGGGCATACTTTAAGAATAAGGATTCGCCCATTTCGAACAGATCAGCAGAACTTTCTTCTCTCAGAGGGTCGGATATCTGTGGAATTAGCTGCCCCAAAGAACTGTGGAGGCTGGGTCATTGACTAAATTTAAGATAGAGACAGACAGACTTTTGGACGATTCGTAAGTGAAGCGTTACGGGCACCCAGCAGGGAGTGGAACTGAGTCCTAGATCTGATCAGCCTTGAACTTATTGAATGGCAGAGCAGGCTCCCAGGGGGCAAATGGCCTTATCCTGCTCCTATTTCTTATCTTTTTATTCCACTGGCACTTTTCTCCTGACCCCAACAAAATACATACTTCGAACGATTAAAACAAACACGCCGTGGATGCAAGGCGACATCGTTTCCTGGAAGGTATAAATCAACTGCGCCGAAAATGCAGAAACTACATAAAAAATTCGATACAAGGAAATGTTTGTATGTCAAATGTAAGATTGGAAGCCATGTCTCCAGAAGAGACGACAATCTGACTGGAGAGCCTTAAACCGCTCAGCATTCCTGAGTTCATCATCCATACATGATTGTCCCTGGATTTACCCTCGAGGTAAATAAAACATATCATTCACTTCGCTAACTGTTGCTGGAAGGCCGAATGGCTTTTGGTTTTATGAACCGCAGTGGTCACAGCACAGATCGCTGTTGAACAGCACGTCCCATGGTTTACTACAATTACACCCTACTGTTTGTTCACTAATATATAACTAGCTAGCTATCCATTCTTCCATTTCCTTACTTTCTATCATAGTTTTGCTGCATCTGTCTTTAAAGGGACACCATTTTCTCTTGCCTCTCCTATTCTATTAATATACTCAAATAAAGATTTGTTGCTAACTTGTATATTCCTTGCACGTTATTTGACATCTGCTTTTATTACATTTGGCATCCCTTCAGCTTGGTCATACTTTGAGTTAAAAAAGTGGTTTCTGTCTCCATTATGCCTCTTAAAAACAGTAACAATTGTAATCATATTAACTACATTATTAGCAAGACGTTCAGTTGATAACTGATTCTGGTCGATTGTTCATCGTCAAATCTAATTTGACAGGTTCCTTTTTCGGCTCCAATACCTATTGTAGAAACTGTCCCATCGACATTAAGAAATTCATTGCCTTTCCTGCTTAAACGTTTCTGCTTTTCTCAGGCTGTGAAATAAGCATCTCCCATTAACATGAAATAAATTTGTCGTGGAGCAAATGTAATATAAATGTGCTACTGACTTAGCACTATTATGAGGGATAAAGGAAATGTTTAGGTAATTGAGTTAGGCTAAATGAAGACAAAGTGCCGGCATCTGAAAGGATAGTTGTCGACGATGGCGGGTTACGGAGTGAAGAACAGGTTAAAAAATCGAGTAAAATGGGGTTTGAGGATAGAAAGGAGAATTTAAGAGTGAAGGACAGTTTATCGGGGTGGTTGTGGCTAATAGAGTCCCATGTTTTCAGTCCTGTTGACTGTGTGTATTGATGAATGGAATATAGACTGATTGTATCAAGATATAGAGCGGTTATCGCCGAAAATTGTAGTCAAAACCAAACTGTCAAACACGAAAACTGAGAGAGCAAAAAGTAACAATTTACCATAAAATCAACAGTGAATTTCTATCTTAGTTAAAAATTGTGAAAAATGTGACAAATGTACATATACACTTACACAATTTATATCTAAATATTCGACTCATATATACACGCCGAATATTTATTTTACAACAGCTCACTCCTATATACCGACCTCGTTGAGATCTAGCCCATGTTCTGGTTGCAGTTTTGACACTAGGCCACACATTGACCTTTTGCAACTTCCAGATTCTGTCCGTCCTGTTTCGCATATTCATCATTGGATGTGCTACAGTCCTTGAAATACTCAAAGTCTAAACAATGATCGTTTAACTGTTTCCAGATACAGTCGGTCCTGATTTGCATTGTAGGATCGGATATGCTGCAGCCCGCTGAAAACAGGCGGTTAAACCGAGCAAGATTTCGGTTCTGGTGGTGAATGCTGCTTCTGACGGATTTCTTGGTGTCCTGCCCGTGGTGAGGATTGGAAAGCTCTTGTGTCACACTCAGTAAAACTGGAAGTCACCAACATAAGGAAGTCGCTCATGAATCCAATAGGGAGATCAGGAGAAAGAGAGGTTAGAATGTGGAACTTTCTAACACAGGGAGTAGTTGAGGTGAATAGCAGATAGGCATTTAAGGAGGAACTGGATACGAACATGAGCGACATGGCAATCGAAGGATATGCTGCTAGACTTAGATGAAGTAGAGTTGGAGAATGATCCTGTGGAGCATAAACGCCTGAAAAGACCAATTGTGGCGAATGGCCTCTTCATGTCCTGTACAGCAGATGTAAAATATCTGAATACTTCATAGATCCATAACTGCTTTAGGCTCCAAACCAAATTGCAATTATTTTCACGAAAGCCTGTTACTAATCTTATTTCCTTGACTCGCGAGGTCTCAGGTGCAAGGAGCAACTGCCTCCACAACCCACCGCCTCCCCCACGCCTCCCCCGCACCTCAGAAACTTCCAACATTTATCAATTCTACCGGAGCAATTTTCGCGGGAGCAGCAATTCCTTCATGTTGCGATTTTGAAATAGGAGAGTGACACTAATCTGTTTCTTTCATTGACCATGTGTTTCGCTAATCTGCCGGTATTCGGCAGAGAGAGAGAGAGAGAGAATAGAGAAGGACACAAGGGGAGAGATAGTCCGAAGGGATGAGATGGACAAAGAGAGAGGCAGAGACAGAAAGAGATTGGAACAAAGAGAGACAGAGAGAGCGAGAGAGGGGCAAAGACAGAGAAAGAAAAAAAAGGGAGAGGGACAAGGAGAGACAGAGAGAGCGAGGGAGAAGGACAAAGGCAGAGGCAGAGACAGAAAGGGAGATGGACAAGGAGAGACAGAGCGTGCGAGAGATGGGCGAAAGACATTGACAGAGGCAGATAGCGAGAGCGAGAAGGAGAGACAGAGAGAGCGAGAGAGAGGGCCAAAGGTAGAGACTGAGACAGAAAGGGAGAGGGACAACGAGAGACAGAGAGAGCGAGAGAAGGGCCACAGACAGAGTCAGAGACAGAAAGGGAGCGGGGCAAGGAGAGACAGAGGGAACGAGAGAGAGGGCCAAAGACAGATGCAGAGACAGAAAGGGAGATGGACAAGGAAAGACAGAGCGCGCGAGAGATGGGCGAATCACATTGACAGAGGCAGATAGCGAGAGGGAGAAGGAGAGACAGAGAGAACGAGAGAGAGGGCCAACGGTAGAGACAGAGACAGAAAGGGAGAGGGACAACGAGAGACATAGAGAGCGAGTGAGAGGGCCAAAGACAGAGACAGAAAGGGAGAGGGACAAAGAGAGACAGAGAGAGCGAGAGAGAGGGCCACAGACAGAGTCAGAGACAGAAAGGGAGCGGGGCAAGGAGAGACAGAGAGAGCAAGAGAGAGGGCCAAAGATAGAGACAGAGACAGAAAGATAGAGAGACAAAGAGAGAGAGAGAGGGCGAGAGACGGCCAAAGACAGAGACAGAGACAGAAAGGGAGAGGAACAAGTAGAGACAGAGAGAGCGAGAGAGAGGGCCAAAGATAGAGGCAGAGACAAAAAGGGTGAGGGACAAGGAGAGACAGAGAGAACGAGAGAGACGGCCAAAGACAGAGACAGAGAAAGAAATGGAGTGGGACAAGGAGAGACAGACAGAGCAAGAGAGAGGGCCAAATATAGAGACAGAGACAGAAAGGGAGAGAGACACGGAGAGTCAGAGAGAGCGAGAGAGAGGGCCAAAGACAGAGACAGAGACAGAAAGGGAGAGGGACAAAGAGAGAGACAAACATCCTTATCAACCTATTTAATTGTTATCCCTCGTCGTTAGTAAATATGATGAACCAAATGACTTACATTTTGTCGCACCTTTCAGGATTCGAAACGTGAAAAAAAGTGATTGTGTTAGAACTTCGTGTTCCTGCCCTGGATTGGGGAAAATATAGCAAATTCACGGCAGTTTCTTTCTGTCTATTTCTCTCTCTCTCCCTCACTCCCTCTCCCTCGGCCCACACCCTCCCGCCTCCCTCGCTCGCTCTCGCTCTCTCTCGCTTTCTATCCGTTTGTGTTTCTCTCACGCACCATCACTCTTTCTCTTTCTCCCTCTTATTCTTTCTCTATCTCTCTCTCTCTCGCTCTATCCCTTTCCGCCTCTTTGTCATCCTCACTCTCCCTTGCACTATCCCTCATCCCTCTGTCTATTTGTTTCCCTCTCCCTCACCCTAATTCTCTAATTTTCTCTCACTCTATATCCCCCTCCAACACTAGCTCTCTCTCTCTCTCTCTCTCACTCTTTCTCTCTGTTTCTCTCTCTCTCTGTCTGTTTTGTGTCCTTCGTATCCCGGATAAACTCTTTGAACGTCTCTTCAAGTCTATCCTGACCAATTAACTTTATCCAGACGCTATGAAGGTTAAAAGCCCCTATGATTATTGCCGTGCCTTTTTTACAAGCCTCCATTATTTCTTGATTTATACTCCGTCCAACCGTGCAGCTGCTCTTTGGGGGTCGATGGACTACGCCCAACAGCGACTTTTCGCCGTTATTGTTTCTTATCTCCACCCAAACTGATTCAATCTCTTGATCCTCAGAGCCAATATCGTTTCTCACGAACGCACTGATCCCATCTTTTATTAACAGTGTTACCCCACCTCCTTTTCCTTTTTGTCTGTCCTTCCGAAATGTCATATACCCCTGAATATTTACTTTCCACTCCTGGTCACGTTGCAACTACGTCTATGTAATGACTATCAGATCATACTCATTTGTATCTATTTGTGCCGTCAACTCATCTGTTTTGTTAGGAATGCAACGTGCATTTAGACAAAAATCTTTTAAAATTAGTTTTTTGACCCTTTTTTCCTGCTTGTTTCCTCTGTCCGACAAACTCACTTTGTACCTTTTTGCTTTTTAATTCAAACTCTACTCCCCTCCCTATTGAATCTATAATAAGGTTCCCATCTCCTGCCAAACTAGTTTAAACCCTCCCCAACAGCACGAGCAACCACCGCCTCCCCCCGGCCCACCGCAATGCGAGGTTATTAATTTTGGCTCTGTTGAGGTGCAAGCCGTCCGGCTTGTACAGGTCCCAACTCCGCCAAAACCAGTCCAAATGTCTCAGGAAATTAAACCCTCCCTCCTGCACCATCTCTCCTGCCATGCATTCACGTGCTCTATCCTCCTATTTCTCGACTCGCTAGTTCGTAGCAACTGGAGTATTCCGGACATAACTACCTTTCTGGTCCTACTTTTTAACTTCTCTCGTATTTCCCCAAACTCTGCCTGCAGACCTCACCCCTCTTACTCCCTATGTCATTGGTAACAGTATGGACAATGACCTCTGGCTGATGACCCTCCTCCAAAAGAATGCCCTGCAGCCGCTCGGTGACATCCTTGCCTCCAGGAAATAAAATATTATTCTGGTGTCACATCGACGGTGGCAGAAACGCCTGTCTGCTCCCCTGATTATTGAAACCCCGACCAGTATAGCTCTTCCATTCTTCTCTCTCCTCCCCTGTGCAGCTGAACCACCTTCGGTGCCGTGGATTTGGATGTGGCTGCAGTCGTCAGAGGCACTATCTCCACACAGGTACTCAGAAGATAACATCTGTTGGCGAGCGAGATGTACTCGGGGGCTCGTGCACTACCTGCCTAGTCCTCCTATTCTGTCTGCTGATCACCCACTCCCTCTCTACCTGCACGCTCTTAAGCTGCGTGATGACCACCTCTAGAAGGGAATTGGGTAAATAGTTGATGGCGAACAGTTTGGCGAGCTCTGGGGAAAGTGTCTCATCCGATACTTCTGTGATGCTACAATCCTCTCTCTCAGTGAGCTTTTTTTTTCACCTGTAAACCTCACGGATTTAATTCCCGGCCGTGCCGACAAGGATTTTCTCACATTTAGTGTGCTGGTTCTCTTTTTCTCCCTCCATCATTCATTCTATTTCTCTCTGACTCTAACTTACTTTCCGTGTGTCAATGTCGCTTTATGTCTATCCCAGTTGCAGGCAATTTGTGTACTCTTTTCTCATTGGGGATCTTTTATCCGTCCAAATATGACTTTCTCTCTGGCGCTCTCTCCATCGCTCCCCATATCAGTTTACTCCATACCTTATGGTTAATGCCTTATGCGCTGGTTTAGTCTGAGATTGCTGATACTGGGTCGTTGACGTGCATTTTACATTATTCATACAAAGCTGTTCAGTGTTGACGGGAAGATTACATGTTCTGTGGGTTAATGCAAGGGGGTTTGTTGTCTCGTTACGGACGACCAGTTCAATGCGTTATTTACCTAAGTGCAGTGTTTTGCAGTTCAGCTTTTCAACATCCACAGTTTTTACTAGATATATATCCTCCCATATTTGCAGAGCATGCAGACGTGTAGTTTGCTCTGCATTGAAAGTTAAATTTTAAGTCTCCAAGCGATTTGCCAAATTTGCAAGCACTGCACTGCAGCGTGCCCATGACGAGATCGCCGAGTTGTTAAGGCGTTGGAATTAAAATCCAACTGATGTATGCCTGCGTGGGTTCCAATCCACTCCAAGTAAATGTTCAATTAATTGGTTTGAGAATTAGACTTAATGCTTGTTTGTATGAAAGCGTGGAAGCGGTCCATAATCTCTGCAAATGATATATGTGTAATTCTCCCTTCGAGACAACGTTTCTTTATTTATAATAGGTGTTTGCCAATTGACTGAACAAAGGAACATGATTCGGCTATTTCGCCCCTTGTGCCTATTCGCCATTCTGTTAATTCTTGGCTGAGCTCTTTCATAACTCCATCCATCTGCATTGGCTCCACATCATTTTAACCAGTGTCTAGCAAAAACTATCAATCTAAAATTAACATTTTTAATTGAGCTAGTATATCCTGCTTTTTGTAGAAGATAAATCCATCACCCTTTGCGCGAAGAAGATATTCCTAACTTCTCTGCCGAATAGCCTGTCTCTGATTTTAACATGATGTCCTCTTGTCGTAAACTCCCCACGAACGGTGAAAAAAGCTTTATCTCTATCTATCTTATCAATTCATTTTAAAACCTTAAAAATCTCAATAAAATCACCACTTAACCTTCTATATTCCAGGGAGTACATGCCAAGTTTATGTAATCTCTCTTCATAATTTAACCCGTGGCATTCTGGTAACATTCTGGTGAGTATGAACTGAACACATTCCAATCCAGCCTATCAGTTCTAAGGGTCCGTGCCCTTAAGGGGACTAGATATAATGGGTAGAAACAGCTTATTGCCCTTAGCAGAGGGCTCAACAATCAGCAGCCATACATTTATACTGATTAGAGAAGGTTTACAGGAGATGTGATGGGAAATTTCCACACACAGATAGTTGTGGCTGTGTAAAACGCACTACCTAAAGAGTGGTAGAGGCAGAAATATTTAGCATATTTCAAAAGTATTTGGATGTGCAACTGAAGTGCCGTAACGTGCAGGGTTATTGAGCTCAAGGTGGAAAGTGTGATTAGGCTGGATAACAGTGGCGCAGACAGGATGGGCCGAAATTGCCTACTTCCATGCTGTAAACTTCTATGAATCTATTATATTCTATAACTTAGAGGACTCCAGATATAGTCTAACTACATCTCTGCTCAGTTGAAGAAAAACTTCCATTGCTTTATAGTCTAACCCCTAGTTATAAAGCCTAACATGCCATTAGTTGTTTCGAATATATTCGTAACTTGCTACTGCATTTTAGCGGTATACGCACTGAGACTGCAAACCACTTTGGAAATCCATCCCTCCGAGCTGTGCTACATTTAATTACTACTCGGATCTAAACTTTGTGATCTAAAATGGGTGACCATACAATTACCTGTTTGGAATCTGTCTGCCACTGAATCGTCCATTCATTTAAACTATCAGTATATCTTTATAAGTATTCGCTTACGTCTGTACTAATTACTATATCACCAATATTTGCATCATCGGCAAACTGGGATATCTGGCTGCCTGTTGTGCCTTCTTAATCTTTAAGAAATATAAAATGAAACAATTGCTTTAAAACTGACATTTTAAAACGTGCAATGCTTTGAAGCCCTGATAGGGTCTGTGCGAAAAGGAAGGTAGGAAAAAGATTTCAGCTCGATGACTCATTTGATCATACAAATATACATCATGCAAGTGTGCGATGTTTTCAAAGAGCAAAGGCACGAGCTTGCATTCCCGTAGCATCTTTCACGAACGTAGGATGACCCAACTGCTCGCCGTTGCTCAGTTTGAGTTCCGACAGGATCCCCAGCCTCCAGACATCATTATAGCCTTGGTCCAAATATGGCCAAAAGTGATTAATTCTAAAATGAGGCGAGAGTGATTGTCCTTGACATCAAAGCAGCATTTGGCCGAATGTTTCAACAAGAAGGCTCCTAAGTTGAAGTCATCGCGGGGTTAATCTCCACTGCAGAAGACATACCTAGCCTAAAAGAAGATGGTTGTGGGTGTTCGATGCCAATCATCTCAGCAAAGGCTATGCTGCAGGAATTCATCTTCACCTGCTTCATCAATGATCTGCCCTTCATCATAAAGTCAGAAGTGGGCATGATCGTTGAAGATTGATTTTTCCAACTCTAGTATCAACTCCGCAGAAAATGAAACAGGAAAAATATTATCTTTACATTATTGTGGCGTGGTGAAAATCATGGAACTCCTTCTATAACAGCACATTGGTAGTAACATCACCTCAGTGACTGAACCATAAAACCATAGAAATTTACAGCACAGAAGGAAACAATTTAGCCCATCGTGTCCTTGCTAGCAGACAAAGCACGAGATTTTCAGGGTGCGGTGGTCAAGTGGTAAGGTGTCGGTCTCATAAACCATCTGGGCCGATCGAGATTTTATCACGTTAAATGCGACATTTTAAAGCTTTTTCCTTTTTATATAACAAAACACTTCATAATTTTGAACTTATGTCATAAATCGCCTCTAAACGTTTTCTATTCCAATGAGAAAAATCTTTCTGACAGGTGCTAGTCCGATTATCCCAATATGTATGAAAATTTAAATCCCGTATTTAAACCACACTGTCTTTACGACACGTTTGTCTAATCTCTACATTTCTATATTCTAGTGCTTCACAGCTGCGACTAGGGTGCCTATGCACAACTCCCATTATTGTCTTAAATCCTTTCCTATCTCTTAATTCTCCCCGTAAAGTCTCCACGTCCGGTTTATCTGAAGTTAGATCCTCGCTTTGAACTGAATCATAGAATCATAGTTATTTACAGCATGGAAGAAGGATATTTCGGCCCATCCGGCCAACGCGGCCAACAAAGAGCTATTCAGCAGAATCCCATGTTCCAGCTTTTAGTTCGTAGCCCTGTAGATTATTGCACTTCAAGTGCATATCCAAGCGTGTTTTAAATGTGGTGAGGGTTTCTGCCTCCAGCACCATTTCAGGCTGTGAGTTCCAGACTCCCAACTTGCTCTGGTTGAAGACATTTCCCGCCAAATCACCTTTAAACTTGCTACCAATGACTTTAAATCTATGTCCCCTGTTTGCTGACCAATCTGCTCAGAAAAATAGGTCGCTCCTGTCCAGTCTCTCTCTACCACTCATAATTTTGAACACATCAATAATGTTTCCCCTCAGCTTCCTATGTTCCAATGAAAACGAACCCAGCCGACCGAATCATTACTCATAGCTAAATTTCCCCAGTCCAGGCACATCCTCGTAAATCTCTTTTGAAACTCCTCTAGAGCAATTACATCTTTCCTGCAATGACGTCTACGCAGTACTCTAGCTGTAGCCCAAGTAATGTTTTATATAGCTCAAGCATAACTTCACTGCTCTTGTACAATATGCCTCATTAATAAAGGTAAGTATGCTACATGCCTTCTCAAACAGCACGTTTTCTTTGAAACCTGAAACAGGGAGTCAATGATGTAAATACTACAACAACAACAACTTGCATTTATGTAGCGCCTTTAACAGAGTAAGACGTCACACGGCGCTCCACAAAAGCTTCAGACAAATCAAATGACACTTAGACGGAGCCACATAAAAGAACAATTACGGCAGATGCCCCAAAGCTTGGTTGTAAGGAGCATCCATTTTGACATCTTTTTGACACACCCTAGGCCAGGAATATTAATCATTGTTATTTCCTCTAGGTCTGAAAGTTGTGAGAAGTTGACTTTTGAATTGGACCCATGGGTGTCGATTTCATACGATTACACAGGATAGTCAATGAAAAACAGGCTATTCGGCCCAACCTGTCAATGTCGACGTTTGTGGTCCACTGGAGCATCCTCCCCTCTTTCCACATCCAGCACTATCAGCATAGCCCTCCATTCAGTTCTCCCTGATATATTTATCTAACCGTTACTTACATGCATCTATAATATTTGATTCAACTACTCTGGTGGTAGCGAGTTCTACATCCTTAATACTCTCTGGCTAAAGAAGATTCTTTTTAATTCACAATTTGATTTGTTGCTGATTTTTCTTAAATTGATGGTCTCTAGTAGTGGCGTGGTCAATTAGTTCGTTGCGTGCAATCTTATATTCGTTCATGTAATTCTGCCGAAAAATCAACCATCTATTGCAGTCACTCATCTGAAGTAAAGGAAGACTGTTTGCTTTAAGAATCTAATGGCACGTTTTCATCATTAACCATCTGGTTGCATGGGCAGAGCAAGCTGTGTCGTGGACTTTCTTGCACATTATTTCTCTTTGTGCACAAGAAGCAGGAGATTGAATGACTGACAGAAGAATTAGGAACAGGAGTAAGCCATCTAGCCCCTCGAGCCTGCTCCGCCACTCAACAAGATCATGGCTGATCTGGCCGTGGACTGAACTCCTCTTACCCACCCGCTGCCAATAACCCTTAATTCACTTATTGGTTAAAAATCTATCTATCTGTGATTTGAATACATTCGATCAGCTAGGCTCAACTGCTTCCCTGGGCAGATAATTTCACAGATTCACAACCTTCTGGGAGAAGAAATTCCTTCTCAACTCGGTTTTAAATTGGCTCCCCCATATTTTGAGGCTGTGCCTGCAAGTTCTAGTCACCCCGACAAGTGGAAACAACCTCTCTGCCTCTATCTTGTCGATCCCTTTCATTATTTTAAATGTTTCTCTAAGATCACCATTCATCCTTCTGAACACCAACGAGTAAAGACCCAGTCTATTATCATAAGGTAAACCCCTCCTCTCCGGAATCAGCCCAGTGAATCGTCTCTGTCCCCTCTCCAAAGCTAGTATATTCTTCCTTAAGTAAGGTGACCACAACTGCATGCAGTACTCCAGCTGCGGCCTCACCAATACCCTATACAGTTGCAGCAGGACCTCCCTGCTTTTGCACTCCATCCCTCTTGCAATGAAGACTAACATTCCATTCGCCTTCCTTATTACCTGCTGCACCTGCAAACTAACTTTTTGGGATTCATGCACAAGGACCCCCAGGGCCCTCAGCACCGCAGCATGTTGTAAGTCCTCCCCATTCAAATAATATTCCCTTTTACTGTTTTAATCCAAGGTGGATGACTTCACATTTTCCGACATTGTTTTCCATCTGCCAAACCTTACCCATTGGCTTAACCTATCTAAATCTCGTTGCAACCTCTCTGTGTCCTCTACACACCCACTTTCCCACTAATCTTTGTGTCATACTTTCCCCACAAGTGGAACCACTCTGTATCTACTCTATCAAAACCTTTCAAGATATTAAGGAGCTGTATTCGTTCACCACTCAGACTTCTCATTTCATGACAAAATAAATTGAGCTTGTCGTTTCTTTCCTGATAGTATACAATCTTCTCTGCACCCTATCCAGTGTCTTGCTAGTTTATTTTATAATATGGCGACCAGAATTGCACACAGTACTCCTAATGTGGTCTAACTGTAGAGAGTTCGATTTTGGTCGGTTTTGAAACCGGCTTGGCCAGGCTGCCTGGTCTATTTATAAGTGGCCCGCACCTCATCTTTTGAGGAGACAGTTCACAGGCATCCTGTAGTAACTGAAGGCCGTTTGCTTACAGAAGCTGATTGTACATTTTCAACATTGTCGATCTGGGTGCACGGGCAGGACACGTCGTGACAGGAACTTGTTGCAGCGTAATTCTGTATGGTTGCAAAAAGCCTGAAAGTGAATAGTTGAGTTGTGCTAGATGCAGACGAGAGGTTAATGCGATGGAGTGCAAATCGATTGTGTCAATTTACTTTGTTAAGCGTTTGTTGCTGATAAAACTTCCAAGCATTTGACTGAATATTACATAAATTAGGCTTTGAATCCAAATCTCATCAAAACTGTAATTTCCTGATACCATTATGGTACATACCAGAAATAAACACCTTATGCATTATGCTGCGCGCTCAATGACTAAGTCACGGTGATTTCTTACGTTTTTCTTGATATGCCAAATGAATTTACTGACTGGAAGAATTGTATTAACTCCACGTGATCGGCTCGGCTCATCCTTGGGCCGAATTGCGAGTGGTGCGAGCAAATTCTAGAACTGAGTCATTACTGTTCTTTAAGGAAGGGTAAATGCCCCCTTCACGTCCAGCGATACACGTGGGCAGAGTCCCATCCAACTCCCATGATGCTTATTCCCCTCTTAGTGGGACTGGAGAACCATTTTCAAGAAGGAGGCTCATGGTCTACTCAGCAGAAAGTCAATGTTCTGCGTGTTCTTTCAGCCAGCTTTCCAACTGGCATCCAACTGCCGTGCGAGCATTGCTGACTATTTCAATATAACAATATTGGAATGTCTTTACAAAACTAGTTTTGAAACGTGACCTGTAATATCAAATAAGATTTTGAAGCATTAATAGCTTTATATTGTCGTCTGTGTCGGCATCCACTTAAGGCACACTCTACGTTAAGACAACCATATTCGGTGCTGCGTTATTTCACTGCGAGCGCGAAGGGACATATCTGTGAGGATATTTGCTCCTAATTTACACCATTCCTGTCCTATAGTCCACGTCTTTCGATACCCATTGCTGACCTTGTTGCTGGTTAGATCAGCCCAGGCAGTCCATTTAAAAGTGAGAACCCAATCATCGAAAAGCAGAGAAATATAAGACGCAGAGATAGGGAGAGATAGAAAGAAGCATGCGAAGACAATGACAGAAAAGATCATTGCAGCTTGAGGGGAATCCTTTTGCTCTCTTGAAATGTTGTAAAAGCGTTAAGGATAATTGGGCGCCAGTTTAAACGTGCCTCTCGCCCTTCCGGATCTCTCAGGCTCTGAGAGAGGGAAATGCAGCCCGGCACCTACAGCTCTTACTTATTCAAGCAATGAACGGAGCTTCAAACAGTGTAGCTGCGAGCAGGTAAACCTGAGTGGATTTCAGGCCCAAAACATTAAACCTTACGGCTATCGCAGACAGTTGTGGTTTGCTGCAAACAATGATTTTCCAGCCTCGGAACAAGCCAATCATTTCCTGCAGAGCTATGGGGAAAGGACAGGGGAGAGGAACTAGCTCAGAGTTGGCACGCTCTCGATGGGACGAATGGCCTCCTGCTGTGCGGTAACCATTCTATTAATTTACATTTGGACTTTGATGGGAATCGAATCAATAAGTTTTAATGTTTCTATGGAACTGAATCAGCGAAAGAGTCCAATGCACGAGCCATTGCAACACTGAGCACAACATTTTTACTGAAATGTTCAGGAAAATCATTGTTTCTTTTGAATGTGGTGCAGGAATTATGTGGAGATAACCAATGCGTTTACATATCTTCTCTTTGAAATCGAGTGTTTTTCCGGCACATTATTTACATTAGAGTTATTGATTAAATGTCAAAACGCCTCCAATCCATCCCACATATTTGTAAATTGTTCATCCTCCGTTGCAATACTGTGTGCTGGATAACACAGTGAATATGTAGGTAACATTTGGGGATACATCAATTGTAACTTCGATGACTGTCGAAATGTCACAAGCAAAGCGATCAGCTGTACTAGGTGAGGCTCGAGTTCACAACGTCGGCCTTTCTAGGGGCTTACACTGTGATATAAGTACTGCACCATATCCAATTCCGTCGCTGGAATTATGTGCGCATGCTGTGTGGTATTAGTGCTTCCATCATACCGCTGCCTATTCCACCTGTCTTATAATTCCTCCCCTAAAAATCTATCGAGGTTGGGGCAATTGACATTTTCAAGTTTCGCATTGATCGATTTTTGTTAGGCAAGGATATGAAGATTTATGGAATCATTGCAGACAAATGGAATTAAGAATTAGTTAAAAGGGACAGAAACAGAAACAGATGCAAACAAACGTAGCATTTTATTCATATTTAACAGCAACAATATACGTGCCGTGCGCAACTATGCTGTGGTCAGAGAAAAACGCCCGAAGCTTCCGAAACTCCTGTGGCTTTTCTGTGGCTCTTTCCTCTCTTCCCTTCCTCCTGCAAGCTGTCAGTTTTTAAACCTTGTTTTTAATGTTGCTCTGGGCGAGGGCATTCCACATTCTCAGAACCATCTCTACCGCTTCATTGCTTGATTTCTATGTTTATTAATTATGAAACTTATTGATCTACAATGGTAGCGCTTGCGACAATATAATAAAAGGCGGATTATTGGAAACACGTTGTGATCATCGTTTGGTTTTGTACATAATTGAACCTATATCACTCAAGAGGGAATGTTATATTTACAATAAACTATATCTTCTTGTAAATGTTGGTTCATTCGCTCCCTAGTGCCAGATGAGGAATTGTTTGATCCCCTCATTTATTTCATGTGGGAACAGGCACGGGTATTCATTCAGAAATAACCCACAGATTGACACTGAGATTACCGCAGCAAGAGAGACGGAGAGCACCTTCGTCCATGGCGGAAGAGACAAGAGAGATGGATAAATAGGAAACGGCCTCAAACTCTGAAAAGTACAAACATCACATGCAAAAGCATTGAATGCTCGAGGTGAGGCTCGAACTCACAACCTCGGCATTTCCCGGGCCTGTATTGCTTTACAAGTACCGCGCGCTAACCTGTTGCGCCACTAGAGCTTCAAACCCTTCGGTCTTAGTGCTCCCCTCATATAGCTGCCTGTTCCATCTGTCTTATAAGGAAGAAGGCAAAGAATCATCGAATCATTCAACACAGAAGGAAGCTGTTCATCCCACCGTGTCTGTGCCGACTCTCTGCAAGAAGCCTTCAGTTATTGAGACTCCATAGATTTTCGCCATAGACGTGTTTTATTTTTTGTACAATGTTTTGTTATTTGTAATGAATTTGGATGTCCGTGCGGCAAATTTATAAATATATTTGTGCATCAATCTGTGAGTTGTAAATTAAATTGTGTGGAACATTGATAATCAAATTATTTGTGTTCATATGTGTGTTATTCTAAATGTATTTGTTTTTATGACTGTTTTCTTTATGAATTTATCTCTAAGTATCTCCGTGCGATAAATGTATTTACGTTTATTTGCGAGGTGTTTACAGGTAACATAGATGCAAAGATATACACAGAAAATACATATATAACAAACACAGATGCTCCACAATACTATTATAAATAACTTTGTTGCATTCAAATACATAAACACTAACACAGATACACAAAATATATTTATATCCCACAGCACAATTTGCAACTTAACACAGAGATACCAAAATATATATAGAGCTATCTCTGATCAAAGAATATATTACTCCTTACGGTCCTCAGCAAATTATGCTGTGCCTGTGTTTCCTCTGCATATGCTCAGTGTAAGGGAAGGTTCAGCCGAACCGGGGTATATCGTTTCCCAAGGATGGGCTGATGTGCGCTGTCTGAGGCCACGTTCACTGCTATCGTTAAAATATAAACATCATCTGGACTTGTGAATAAAGGCATAATCACAACATCTACAAATGTTTCATCCTGGTACACAAATCCATTGCCAAATTAGTTCAACCCCTCACCCGACCGACTGGAACAGGTCCCTCCTGCGCCAGAACTGGTCCCAATGCCCCAGAATTCTGTAGCCCAACCTCGTGCACCGTTCATCCAGACATACGTTGCTATTTCTAAACTCAATAGCGCGGGGCACTGGGAATAATCCATAGAATTCCTTTGTGGTCCTGCTCATTAATTTCCTCAATTGCACCTGAAACTCTGATTAAAGGAACTCATCCCCTTGTTTCCTTATTTCATTGGTTAGCACATAGATCACGGCTTATGCTGCTCCCTTTCGCCCCTGAAAATGTTCTGCACCCACTCAGTGATGTTCTTTACCTGGCAGAAGGGAGGATACACACCACGCATGGCTCACGTTTGCCGTTGCAGAAAGGTTCTGACATTCGAATCCCCAATGACGTCAACTTAAGTTAATTTTTCGTTTCAGAAGCAAAGGACTGCGAATCCTGTAAATCTGAAATTAAATCAGAAAATGTTGGATATACTCAGCCAGTCAGGCAGCATCTATGGAAAGGTTTCTGATGACGGCGATGTGATTAAATTTGATTGACGTGAAGCGTCAACAATGCAATCCAGATACGGTCCGATATTGTAATCCCAAAGCAACAGTTTGTGAGTATTGAAACCAAAGCGGTTACCACGCATTAATCTGGGAGCTAAATTGTGGTTGTTGTTCTGGTAAAGTCGCAACAGCAGAGGACTGCAATGAAATATCCAAGTATTTGAGATAAATCATATGTTTTACAATTAATAAATCGAGCCAGTTCCAAAAGACATTCAATCTTCAAAACGGTTAACTTCCGCCGTTTAATTTCCGCCATGTCTGCCGGGGTAAAACACAGGTATTCGCTGTTTTTATTAATTGCAGTTCATTGCTGTTGCAACGAGTTTACTTTGAACATTCTCCCTTTAAACATTCTCACAGAGGCCGCCTGACTGGTTCACGAGTTCTCGACATCAATGTTTACTCACCCCTGTGACCGCCACCTAGTGGTTAGGATGCAGCGCTCGCTCCTTGTCGGCACATGTTCGATGCCCATTCCGGGATTTATTAAATTAAAATGAAGCTTAATAAATTAATTTCATAACATGCTGTGAAAGATTTATAATTATTGCAATCGCCATTGACAACTTGTCACGTTCTGTTTCAGACTGATGGAAATACATGGCAACAGAGAGCCTGCCAAACTTCCAACAATTGAGGTCCATAAGGGCACGTACGATGTCAGCACGCACCCGTCGAGGCCCCTCAAGTGCGCTTCTCAGAGCGCGATGTGCGTGCGCCGAAAACTGGCACTGGGACAGTCAAAATGCCTTTTGACAGATCCAACGCATCCCCAAGAGAAGGGTGCTTGAGGTCGGAGATTTGCGCGATTTTCTCAACTCTTGCCTGGAAGATCACCATCAAAATCTTACACCTGGTGAAGGTGACAGAGAGATAGATAGGCAGGGGGAGACAGTTATGTGCATGTCACAGAAAGAGAGAGACAGACAGGTGGTTTTGATGCAGAGGAGAAAGTCCTGAGAGAAAGAAAGCGAGACAGAGATATTGAAAGAGAGAGAGAGAGACAGACTAGGGGGAGGGGAGACATAGAAACAAAGAAACACAGAAAATAGATGCAGGATTAGGCCATTCGGCCCTTCTAGCCTGCACCGCCATTCAATGAGTTCATGGCTGAACATGCAACTTCAGTCGCCCATTCCTGCTTTCTCGCCATACCCGTTGATCACCCGAGTAGTAAGGACTACATCTAATTCCTTTTTGAATATATTTAGTGAATTGGCCTCAACAGCTTTCTGTGGTAGAGAATTCCACAGGTTCACCACTCTCTGGGTGAAGAGGTTTCTCTTCATCTCGGTCCTAAATGGCTTACCCCTTATCCTTAGACTGTGACCCCTGGTTCTGGACTTCCCCAGCATTGGGAACATTCTTCCCGCATCTAACCTGTCTGAACCTGTCAGAATTTTAAACGTTTCTTTGAGGTCCCCTCTCATTCTTCTGAACTCCAGTGAATACAAGCCAAGTTGACCCAGTCTTTCTTGATATATCAGTCCCGCCATCCCGGGAATCAGTCTGGTGAACCTTCGCTCCACTCCCTCAATACCAAGAATGTCCTTCCTCAGGTTAGAAGACCAAAACTGTACACAATTCTCCAGCTGAGGCTTCACCAAGGCCCTGTGCAACTGTAGTAACACCTCGCTGCCCCGTAATCAAATCCCCTCGATATGAAGGCCAACATGCCATTTGCTTTCCTAACCGCCTGCTGCACCTGCATGCCAAGCTTCAATGACTGAAGTACCATGACACCCAGGTCTCGTTGCACCTCCCCTTTTCCTAATCTGTCACCATGCAGATAGCAGTCTGTCTATCTGTTGTTACCACCAAAGTGAATAACCTCACATTTATCCACATTATACTGCATCTGCCATGCATTTGCCCACTCATCTTATCGATCCAAGTCGCTCTGTAGCCTCATAGCATCCTCCTCACAGCTCACACTGCCACCCAACTTAGTGTCATCCGCAAATTTTGAGATACTACGTTTAATCCCCTCGTCCAAATCATCAATGTACAATGTAAACAGTGGGGCCCGAGCACAGAACGTTGCGGTACCCCACTAGTCACTGCCTGCCATTCTGAAAAGTTCCCATTTACTCCACTCTTTGCTTCTTGTCTTACAACCAGTTCTCAATCCATGTCAGCACACTACCCCCAATCACATGTGCTTTAACTTTGCACATTAATCTCTTGTGTGGGAACTTATCGAAAGCCTTCTGAAAGTCCAAATATACCACATCAACTGGTTCTCCCTTGACAACTATTTGGAAACATCCTCAAAAAATTCCAGAAGATTTGTCAAGCATGATTTCCCTTTCACAAATCCATGCTGACTTGGACCTATCATGTCACCTCTTTCCAAATGCGCTGATATGACATCCTTAATAATTGTTTCCATAATTTTACCCACTACCGATGTCAGGCTGAACGGTCTATAATTCCCTGGTTTCTCTATCCCTCCTTTTTTTAAAAGTGGGGTTGCATTGGCTACCCTCCACTCGATGGGAACTGATCCAGAGTCAATGGAATGTTGGAAAATGATTGTCAATGCATCCGCTATTTCCAAGGCGACCTACTTAAGTAGTCTGGGATGCAGTCCATCAGGATTTATCGGCCTTCAAACCCATCAATTTCACCAACACAATTTCCCGACTAATAAGGATTTCCCTCAGTTCCTCCCCCTTACTAGACCATCTGACCCCTTTTATATCCGGAAGGTTGTTAGTGTCCTCCTGAGTGAATACCGAACCAATGTACTTGTTCAATTGGTCCACCATTTCTTTGTTCCCCGTTATGACTTCCCCTGATTCTGAGTGCAGGGGACCAATGTTTGTCTTTATTAACCTTTTTCTCTTTACATATCGATAGAAACTTTTGCAATTCGTCTTAATGTTCCCTGCATGCTTCTTCTCGTACTTCATTTTCCCTGCCCTAATCAAACCCTTTGTCCTCCTCTGCTGAGTGCTAAATTTCTCCCAGTCTCCGGGTTCGCTGCTATTTCTGGCCAATTCGTATGCCACTTCCTTGGCTTTAACACTATCCCTGATTTCCCTTGATAGCCACACAGGAATTTTTACGCCACACAGGAATGTACAATTGTTGCAGTTCATCCATGCAGTCTCTAAATGTCCGCCATTGCCCATCCACAGTCAACCCCTTAAGTATCATTCGCCAATCTATCCTAGACAATTCACGCCTCATACCTTCAAAGTTACCCTTCTTTAAGTTGTGGACCATGGTCTCTGAATTAACTGTTTCATTCTCCATCCTAATGCAGAATTCCACCATATTATGGTCACTCTTCACTAAGGGGTCTCGCACAACGAGTTTGTAATTAATCCTCTCTCATTACATAACACCCAGTCTAAGATGGCCTCCTCCCTAGTTGGTTCCTCGACATATTGGTCTAGAAAACCATCCCATCTGCAGTCAAGGAATCCTCCTCCACCGTATTGCTTCCAGTTTAGTTCGCCCAATCTATTTGCATATTAAAGTCACCCATTATATGCTGCACCCTTATTGCATGCACCTCTAATTTCCTGTTCGATGCCACGGAGTGATGACAGAGTGAGTTACTTATGGTGGGGGATATAGAGAGCGACAATACTGAGGGGAGGGGGCGGCAAGACCGACCGACAGGTGAGAAACGGATGGGGACAAACTGGGTAGGTGGGAGATATGATGGATGACAAAAAGAGAGATAGACGCGGAAGGCAGAAGGGAGGAGGCAGGCGTCGGAGAATGATGGAAGGGGGAAGTGCGTGACAGAAAAGGTAGGCAGAAATGGAAGTCTGACGAATGCAGATAGAGAGCGACAGACAGAGGCAGACGGGGTTGAATGGTGAAGGGGACAGTAATTGACAGACAGGGGAGACAGATGGGCGTTAGCCAGAAAGATAACACACTGGGCTGAGTTCGAGATAAAGAGAGAGAAAAAGACGGTGGGGTGAGGCAGTGAGAGTGGGAGAGAGGGGATGACACAGACGTGTAAGAGACAGATAAATAGAGAGTTTGGTGAAACAATCGGGGCAAACAGGGCGATACGGCGAGAGAAACAAATGGGGCAAACAGCAACGGCAGACAGATGAGGAGACAGAGGCAGAGAAAGAGGCATACAGGAGAGACAGGACCAGAAAGACACACGAGGAGGCAGAATGAGAGAGACATACGGCGGATCAGTTCGAGAGACAGACACGGGTAGGAGGGTGGGGAGAGAGATAGAGTGATGGGGACTGGCGGTGGAAAAAGACAGATGGCAAGACAGAGAGAGGCAGGTGGTGGAGAAAGAAGGAGGAGACAGACCTGGAAAACACCGAGAGAGAGAGAGCGAGAGAAACCAGAGGGTAGCAGCGTGGGAATGTTATTGAACTACTAATCCAGAGGCCTGGTCTGAAGATCGCCGAGATGTAAATTGAAATCCTGCCATGGTAGCTGCAGAATTTAAATTGAGTTAATTACATGAATCTGGATTGAAAGAACTAGTCTCAGAAATGACTATGTTAATACTGGATTGTCATAATAATCCATCTGGTTCACTAATGACCTTCAGGGGATGAAATAAGCCCTCCTTTCCTGGCCTGGGTTATACGTGATTCCAGACGCAGAGCAATGTGGTTGACACTTCAATGCCCTCTACAATGGCCCAGCGAGACATTCAGTTGAATCAAACTGCAGCGACAAAGTCGGCACTGCGGGAGTCTCTTCACCACACGGACTGCAGCGGTTACAAATATTCGGCTCATCACCACCTTCTCCGGGGCAGTTTCAGAAGGGCAATAAAGGAAGGAAGGCCTTGGTAGCGACGCCCACATTTCTGAATTATTTTTTTTTAAACTTTGGAGACAGGGAAAGAGGCCGCCAGAGAGAGATATAGAGACAGAGGCAGACGGCGGGGTAATAGATCGGTCAAACAAAGTAACAGAGATGAAGAGACAGTGGGGAGACAGACGTGGGGAGAAAGTGAGAGAGAACCAGAAGGCGGAGTCAGTTGACAGATCGGCGAGGTAAAGAGAGATAAACATTTGACGGTGACAGAGAGAATGAGAGATTGATAGAGAGGGACAGACGGGTTTGATGAAGAAGTGTGTACCCGTGTGGAGGGTTAGAGTGGGTCAGACGCGGGAGAGAAATGGGCAGAAAACAGAAAAGACAGGGAGAAAACGACGTAGTAGTCAAAGAAAAAGAGCTGGGGGAGCGAGAGACAGAGAGAGTAAGCAACAAATTGGGTGTGTTGGGATAGAGATTGACTGGAAGAATGCTGCATTGCGACAGGCTGCGGTAGGTAGATGATATGTTACAAAGACAAAGGCTGAGACGGTGCTCGACGGGATCCGAAAACTGGTGAGCCAGAGGGGCAGCAGAGAGAGCGAGAGAAAGACAGGAGAGAGATAGAAAGGTGATAGAGAGCGGCGGGGCGGGGGTACAGAGAGAGAGAGAGAGACCTACAGGAGGTGATAGAGAGAGAGCGAGAGACCGTGTGGTGGAGATAACCGACTGGAAATGTAAAAGAAGGATTCAGAGTGTGTGAGGCTGATGGTGGTAGACAGACGGGAGGATGCAGAAGGGGAGAGAGATACAGCAGAGGGAAACGGGCAAGACAGAAATAGAACAGACGAATCAGACAGACACAGAAAAGTTAAGGAGAGAGAGAGCAAGACTGGGGTGACAGAGAGGGTGACAAACGGGGTGGCTAAACAGGAGGGAGACAGGGAGGTAACGACAGAGACAGACAGTGAGAGAGAAAGGTTGACAGCCGGTGGGGCCAGACGGACAGAGAACTGCAAGGGACAGACTCGAGAGACAGACGGGAGAGGGAAGGAGGGAGAGAGACTGATGGGCACAGACGGGGAGACAGAAATAGAGATAACAGCAGAGGAAAGCAAAAGACAGTGGGAGTCAGACGGAGAGACAGGCGGGAGGGGAACAGAGAAAGACAGACGGGGGTTACACAAGTGGCGCGAAAGACGCGGAGTGACATGTTGGGTAAGAGAGTGTTGGAAACAGATGGGGAGATAGAAAGAAAGACAGACGTGAGGAGACAGAGAACGACAAACAAACGGGGAGGCACTTTCCAGTTCCGCTCTCTCGTCCAATTTTAGTGAATAAAAATGTAATTGGCACTGTAAATAGTGTCTTGGAACATAACGTTGCAAAGAGACGCTTATTACGTGTTTGTGAAAATAACTATGCAGATATAGGTCCCAGTGAAGAAGTGTAAATTATTTCATATTGAACCTAAGAAAGATGGATCAGAGTATATTATACTTAGAAAATGTGCCTGACAATTGATATTTAGAGGTGCAAGTACTGAAATCTCTCCTAATCCCCTTGTTTTTGGTGGTCATAATTCCCCTGTTTCTGAAACTCCTAATTTCCATGTACCCAGAGCTCTGAATTCCCCATGTTTCAAGAGCTCCTCGTTCCTCTGTTTCAGGAGCTCCTGATCCCTCTGTTTCAGGAGCTCCTAATTCCTCTGTTTCCGGAGCTCCTTATTCCTCTGATTCAGGAGCTCCTAATTCCTCTGTTTCAGGAGCTCCTTATCCCTCTGTTTCAGGAACTTCTAATTCCCCTGTTTCTGGAGCTCCTTATCCCACTGTTTCTGGAGCTCCAAATTCAGCTGTTTCTGGAGCTCCTTGTCCCTCTGTTTCAGGAACTCCTTATGGATCTGTTTCTGGAGATCCGAATTCTCCATTTACTTGCATTCCTCATTTCTCTATTTCAGCAGCTTCTAATTCTCCAGTTTCAGGTGCTCCTCATTTCCCTGTGTCAGGAACTCCAGATTACCATCTTTCTGGCGCTCCAATTACACTGTTTCTGCAGCTCCTCGTTCTACTGTTTCAGTAGCATCTTTGTCCCATGTTTTGGAGTAAATAATGCCCCTGTCACTGGAGCTCATAATTCCCCTGTATCAGGTGATCCAGTTCACCTCTTTGTTCAACTGCTAACTCTTCTTTTCTGCTGCTCCTAATTACCCTGCTTAATAACTTAAAGTGCTGGATCTCTTAATTTTCCTCTTCCTAATTATTCTATGTCTGGCGCTCCTACTTTCCCTGATTATGATGCCCTCTCCTAACTTCCCAGTATTTGGAGCTAAGAATTCCATTTTAACTGTTGCTGTCTCGTAATTTCCCTGTTTATGGAGCTCTCTACTAATTTTCAGGTTTCTGTTACGGTCTCCTAATTCCCCCGTACCTGGAGGTGCTAATTCCCCTGTTTCTGTTGATCCTAATTCTCCGTGTTTCTGGAGGTCCTAATTCAACTTTTTCTTGATCCTATTTCCCATCATTCTAGGGCACTCTCATTCCGTTGTTTCTGGAGATCAACCAATGCTGATGTTTCTGGAGCTCCTAATTACCTTGTTTCCGGAGCTCCGAATTCCTATGTTTCCGGAGCTCCTAGTTCCACTTTTCTGCTGCCCCATCCCAATTCATTCTTTTTATGAATATCCTAACTCCGCTGTTTCAGCAGCTCCTACTTCTGCTGTATCTGGTGCATTTAATTCCACGTGTGTACACAACCTGAAGTAATGAAAGCCCTTTGCTTTAACAAGCTGATGGCACATTTTCAACATTGTCGATCTGCTTGCATAGGCAGGACAAGCGGTGAAGTGGACATTCTTGCAGAATATTTCTGTTTGGATGCAAAAAGCAGGACATTGAATGCCTAGCGTTGCTTCAAACGGTAGAGGAGGTGGACCAGAGTTTAATGCGAATAACTTCTATCCATTGTGATCGGCATGCGTGGCTCCGAATCCCATACTCGTCCTTATTGTGCAAAACGTTTGAAGCCTCTTGTTGTTTTGTCAATCACATAAAACCTCATGGCCAAATTTGCATTTTACTGTCAAGGATGCTGTACTTTGCTCATTTCATGTCACAAATGAATATAGGGCCTGTAATTCCAGCCTCACTGGGTATGCACGGAGTAAGTACGCAACCGGCAAGGACCCACAAAAGCCCTTCTTTGGCGTGCGAGGCGCATGCACTGAAAACCAGGTTTTGCAATGTCAAATTCTTGCTTGTCAGACTCAACACTTCTTCAGGAGAATGACAATCGCGTGAGTATGTACTATTCGCCCATCAATTGCCCAGCGAATGTCCTTAAATTGCTTGCGCCTGGGAAAAGCAGGTGCATAGCCTGCTTTTATCAGCGTAAGTTTTTTATAACATGTAAAAAATATAAAAACATATAGAAATAAAATGTAATAACATTTTTATGTATGAAAACTATGTCCACTAAGGAAGGTTTATTTAAAACCCTAAATATCAACATTTTAAAAAATCCGAATAATATATTTTTTTCCAACATATTTGTTAACTTAAATTTAAATTAATATTACATACGTGAGGTGTTTTTTTTTAATTTTATATGTGTTTGGGTGATGAGAGCGTTTTCATTCGTAATACTGAGAATCCCTACTTCCGGAGATGCTATTATTACGAATGATAATACTGTAACTTCATTGGCTGTCCAGAGCCACGTGAATCCAGCTTCTCCCTCCGCAACTCCAAGACGTGAATGCACTGCGAAGCGCGGGAAGAGAAGGTCTCAAATGCGGAGGCTGCAGGAGCAAAAGCTAGGTGTGGAACGTTATCACTATTTGCAGCCGAGCGCCTGGGGTAAGCCGAGCACAAAGACTTCAGGCCCAATATATTCATCAAAGGTAAAATTTACGTTGTTATGTTGTTATTCGCATGACTATGGAGAGGGGAACTAATTTGTCGGCTCTCTCAGAGACACAGCACAGCCACGTTGGGCCGAATAGCTTTCTTCACGACCGTAAGAATATGCCGCTTTAATATAGAATGGGTTACGCACATTACTGTCGGCTGCTCATTGGTCGAGGGATATGAATCTCTCTTTGTGATATTCACAGTGGAAATGCGAGAGGTCACCCATCAGTTTGTGTCTGTCTAAACCGATTTGCTGTCAGACCAGGATCAATCTGTGTCTGTTTTCAAAGCGATTTGCTCTCAGTCCCGGGTCATTCTGGGCCGGTTTAAAATTAAAGAACTCTCAGTCCAAGAACATTCTATATCTGCTTCACAGGGATTTGCTTACAGTCCCGCAAATTTCTGTGTCTGTTTAAAAGGGATATGCTATTAGTCCCAGATCATTATGTGTCTGTTTAAAAGGGATGTGCTGTCTATTCCAGATTTCAAATTTCAAATTTCAAAAACTGCCTTTGGAGCGTGTAGGAATTTTAGTTTGTTTGTGAGTTTGTGTAAGAGAGAGAGGGAGAGAGTGCAAACAAATTGTGCGATCGTGCATGGCATTTCATATCATTTGTGAAAAAAGGCATTACATGGAATTTGAAGCCTTGCCGATTTGCTTGAACACTCCTTCGTGGAATATCTTACAGGAGAAGAATCTGCTGTGGGATCTTGCCATTCCACATCTGAAAAAATGTAAAAAACACAAGTTAGAAACATACGGATTTCAGCCAGGGCTTGCGTGTGGGCTTTGTGACATGATGAATTTAACCACCTTATTTTCAAATTCAAATCAAATCAAAACAGGACAATACAAGACATGACTGACTGACTGACTTTGTTTTTATATATATATATATATATTTATAAGTATATAAGTGTGTGTGTGTGTGTGTGTGTGTGAGTGTATACTTATGTACAATGTATACCTCCCCGCTTTTTAACTTTCACAATAAATGTGCTTTTTCTGATCTGCCTGCACTGGACTCGATTGCTTTTGTCCACTTTCACAGCACAAGCAGCTGCTGTCGGATCCTGACATTGCACATCTGAAAAACAGAAGACAGACACATGTCACTTTAAAAGATCGCCGTTGCCTCGCACATCTTCCCTCGTGGCTTGTCTTCCACCATGGGCTGACGGTGCCTGTTGGTATTTACTGCGTGCACACCCTTATCTCCAATGGTAAACATCTAGACACAGACGGCCTTCGTTCGATCAAAAAATAAATACATGATTAAGTAATGATATATTTATTGAAATCAAATCAATTTAAATTTTTGTTCACTAAAATTCTTATCAATACATTTCTAAAAAAATTAAGTACATAAATGTTGTTAAATTGTTTTTTTTCTGGAGGGTTTTACTTCCCTCCATCCTTCCTGCCTGTCTATCACCTGGGGCTTCAATCACCTTCCCAGCCTCGCGTGGTCCTGAGCCCCACGCTCATTCACGCACAGCACAGTTTCCTTCAGCGATCATTGAAATCCCACTTTATTATTTAAAAAGAAAACTGCTATCAGTGAAGGGTCATTCTACACCGGTGTAAAAGGGAAGTGCTTGCAGTCCCGGATCATTCTGTGTCTGTTTAAACGGGATGGTTGTAAGTTTCGGTTCACAATCTTTCTCTTCAAGACAGATTTTCGCATAGTCCCGGATCACTATGTATATTTTGAAATGGAGTCTGATTTCAGTTGTGATGACCGAATTGTTAAGCGGTTGTGTTCCAAGTTCGACGCCCAGCTAAAGTGCGCACCCAGATCGCAGCGCTTCTGTTCATTTACTTGAAATATGCTCATCTTTTCCAAAACTCACTCCTCTCTACAGCTATTGCCCCGAATTTGCTCCTAATATAAAAAACAACATTTTTTTTCCTCATGGCAGCAGCCGCGTGGCGTAATGGATAAGGCATCTGACTTCGATTGTAACCCCGACGTTATCGGAAATTTTCAGATTTGAGTCGTGCCGCGGTAAATTATCTTGCTGCGTGAAATGTTATATTCTTTGTTGTCATTCTGCCGCAAAACCAGCCATCTCGTACAGTCACTGACCTGAAGGAAAGGAATGCTGTTTGCTTTAAGAAGGTAATGGCACGTTTTCAATATCGATCCTATTGCACGGGCAGAACAAGCGGTGAAGTAGACTTTCTTTAACATTATTTCTGTTTGAATGCAAAAAAGAAGCAAATTCAATTGATGACGTAGCTGTTAATAGGAAACGAGGTGGCTGCGAACGACAGGCGATGGACGTCTAATCCAGTATGCTGTGCAGGTTAAACAATTGACTCCTTCGGTTACTTTTTCAATCATATTTAATGTCATGGCAAAATTCAACATTTCATGAAAAGGATGCTGCACCTTGATCATGTAATGATTCAAATTAATAATATATTGATCAAAGGGAATCATAAGTAGGGCGATGGACATGGGGATGAATTAGATAGGTCTCTGAAAGACAGCACATGCAGGATGTGCCTAATAATGAACTACCGTCAGAGTCTGAGACCTACGCTTCTCGCTGTCGGCGGCATGTTGGTCTTGGGGTAGGATTGTTTCAAGATTTTCACAATTGAAACATCGGGAACATTCCTTCTGCATCTAACTTGACCAGTCCCTTCAGAATCTTATATCTTTCTATGAGATCGCCTCTCATCCTTCGAAACTTCAGTCTATAAATGCCTAGTTGATCCAGTCTCTCCTCATATGTCAGTCCAGCCATCCCTGGAATCAGTCTGGTGAACCTTCGCTGCACTCCCTCAATAGCAAGCAAGTCCTTCCTCAGATTAGGAGACCAAAACTGAACACAATATTCAAGGTGAGGCCTCACCAAGGCCCTGTGCAACTGCAGTAAGACCTCCTTGCTCCTCTTCTCAAAACCCCTAGCTATGAAGGCCATCATACCATTTGCCTTCTTCAACTGCCTGCTATATCTGCATGCCAAATTGCAATGATTAATGTACCATGACACCCATGTCTCATTGCACCTCCCCTTTTCCTAATCTGCCGCCATTCAGATAATATTCTGCGTTCATTGTTTTGTCACCAAAGTGGATAACCTCCCATTTATCCACATTATACTGCATCTGCCATGCATTTGCCCACTCACCTAACCTGTCCAAATCATCCTACAGCCTCTTAGCGTCCTCTTCACAGCGCACAACGCCAGCCAGTTTAGCTTCATCTGTAAACGTAGAAATACTACACTCAATTCTTTCATCTAAATGATTAATTTATGTAGTAAAGAGCTGGTGTCCCAGCACTGAGCCCTGCGGCACTCCAGTAGTCACTGCCTGCCATTCTGAAATGGACCAGTTTATCCGACGCTCTGGTTCCTGTATGCCAAACAATTCTCTATCCACGTCAGTATGTTACCATCAATATCATGTGCTTTTATTTTGCAGACCGAACTCTTATGTGGGACATTGTCAAAAGGCTTTTAGAAGTCCAAATACACCACATCCACTGGCTCGCCCTTGTCCACTCTACCAGTTACATCCTCAAAATTTCCAGAAGATTGGTCAAGCATGATTCTCTTTCAAAAATCCATGCTGACTTGGTACAATCTTGTCACTGCTGTCCAAATGTGCTCCTATTTCATCCTTAATAATTGATTCCAACATTTTCCCCACGATTGATGTCAGGCTAACTGGTCTATAATTATCCGTTTTCTCTCTCTCTCCCTTTTTAAAAAGTGGTGTTACATTTGCTACCCTCCAGTCCATAGAAACTGATCCAGATGCGATAGACTGTTGGAAAATAATCACCAATGCATCCATTATTTCGAGGGCCACTTCCTTAAGTACTCTGGGATGCAGAGTATCAGGCCCTGGGGACTTATCGGACTTTCATCCCATTAATTTCCCGAACAAAATTTCCCTCCTAATAAGAATATCCTTCAGTTCCTCCTTCTCACTAGACTCTCTGTCCCCTCGTACCTCTGGAAGGTTATTTGTGTCTTCCTTCATAAAGACTGAACCAAAGTATTTGTTCAATTGGTCTGCCATTTCTTTGTTCCCCATCATGAATTGACCTGAATCCGACTGCAAGGCACCTACGTTTGTCTTCACTAATCTTTTTCTCTTCACATATATATGGTAACTTTTGCAGTCAGTTTTTATGTTCCAGGCAAGTTTCCTCTCATACTCTAATTTCCCACTCTTAATTTAACCCTGTGGTCTCCTCTGCTGAATTCTAAATTCCTCCGAGTCCTCAGGTTTTCTGATTTTGCTCACTAATTTATATTCCTCTTCCTTGGATTTAACATTATCATTAATTTCCCGCGTTAGTCACGGTTGAGCCACCCTCCGCGTTTTATTTTTACTCCAGGCAGTAATGTTCAATTGCTGAAGTTTATCCATGTGATGTTTATATGTTTGCAATTGCGTATCCACCGTCAGCCCTTTAAGTATCATTTGCCAGTCTATTCTAGCCAGTTCACGCCTCAGACTTCGAAGTTATCTTTCCTTAATTTACTGATTTTCACTGCACGTCGAAAAAGTCAGACTTCTCGCACCTGAGATCATGAGATCTTTAACTCACACCACTGACGTTGTTAGGACACTGTAATGTCAAATAACACTGCCGCTTTCAAGTCAGAACTTCAGCCAGTGTGCTGTGTGCAACTGTGACAGTCAATGTGACCTGCGATGTAGGATCCTCATCACTCTAAATAAATACGCCGCAAATACTGCCTGCTGCATCCTGCGAATGTCTGGTTTTTCAGCCGTTTCCAGAGGAGGGCGTATAATGAGGCGTTAGGGCCTAATTTTCCATCCGGGGTGATGGTAGAGCACTGCATGACGATTGACATCATAATTTCAGTGAAACTAGAAGGCGGGCCGGTAAGCCTTTGTACCGCCGCAAATCATGAACTGAATTTTCCGACCTAGTGGTAAAAGCTGGATAAAACATAGCGATTTTTGCGAGAGCTTGAGTGTGGGGTGTGTGACATGTTGAACTCCTTCCCCCTAATTTTCAAATACAAATCAAATCAAGACAAGATAAGACAAGGCTGACTGACTGATTTTGTTTATGTATATACATGTGTAAAAATTTATATATAAGTATATTTACATACGTTCCCTACTTTTTAAATTTGACTACAAATGTGCTTTTTCTGATCTGCCTGCACCGGGCTCTATGACATTTGACATCTTTCACAGCACACGCAGCTGCTGTCAGATCCAGCAGAAAGGCACTCGCGACTTTAAAAGATCGCCTTTGTTGCCCACATCTTCCCTCGTGGTTTGTCTTCCACCATGGGCTTACTGAGTTTGGGTATTTACTGACTGCACCCGCTGATTTCCAATGGAATTTGTCCAGTCACTCAGCCTTCGTCCAACCAAAAATATACAGATTATGAAACAATTATTTATTTATTTAAATCAAATCAAATTCAATTTTTTGCATGAAAATTGTAAATTTATTAATTTTTTTATTATGATGAATATATATATATTTTAAATTGGCTTTATGTCGGGGTCGGTTTACTTCCCTCCCTCCTTCCTGCCTGTCTATCACCTGTGGCTTCAACAACCGTCCCAGCCCCGCGTGCTCCAGAGCCCCACGCTCCCTCACGCACAGCCTTCAGGAATGATAGAAATCCCATTTTATTCTTTGAAAAGGGAACTGCTGTCCGTCTAGGGTCATTCTGCATCTGTGTAAGAGGGATGTGCTTGCAGTCTCGGATCATTCGATGTCTGTTTAAACGCGATGGATGACAGTTCCCATTCATAATTTGCCCCTTTAAGTCGTATTTCCTCATAATCCGGATCATCCTGTATAGTTTTAAAAGGAGTTGATTTCAGCTGCGATGACCGAATTGTTCAACTGTTATGTGTCAAGCTACATTGACGTTGCCTGTGCCCGTGCGCATCCATATCGCAGCGCATCTATTCATTGCTCAAAATATGCTAATGTTTTCCTACATCCATTCCTTGATTTCACCCTTGTCCCAAATTAGCTCTCTATATAACCAACAACAAATTTTCGGTAGCTGGCAGCGGACGCGTGGCTTAATGGTTAAGCGTTTGATTTCAATTGTAACTGTCGATGTTATCAAAAGATTTCAGGTTCCAGTCCTGCTGCAGTCAACTAACTCGCCTTGTCGAACTTTATATACTTTGTTTTTTTCTGCCTCATAACAAACCATCTCGTACTGTCACTCACCTGAAGTTAAGGAAGGCTGTTTGCTTTTAGAATCTAATGGCACATTTTCATCACTGTCGATCTGGTTGCACGGGCAGAACAAGCAGTGAAGTCGATTACATGCACATTATTTCTGTTTGGATGCAAAAGTAAGGGATGGATATCTGACGTCGTTGTAAATAGGAGACGAGGTGGCCGAGACGTTCAGGCGATGGACTTATGATCCAGTGTGCTCACACCCTCGTCGTTATTGTGTTAAATATTTGATCCATCTTTTTTTTTTATCAATCACATTTAATCTCATGGCAAAATTCATCATTTACTGACAAGGATACTGCAGTGTGTTTATGTAATGTAATAATACATTCATCAAAGCGAAAACCTAAGCAGGACAGTGAAGATGGGGACTCATTAGATCGGTCTCTGAGAGTGAGCACAGGCAGGATGGGCCGAATAGTAAACTACCGTCAGAATCTGACACCTACGCTCCTCGTTGTCAGCGGCTCCTTGGTGTCGGGGTCTGATTCTTGTTTCTGGATGTTCATATTTGAAAGGCGAGAGATCCTGGACGAGCGCTGCCAATTTTTGTCAAAGAACCGCTTCTGAGCCGGTCGACATGTGAGAAAACAGACATATTTTTAATTAAAACGTGTAATTTCGCTCCGTTGTTCCCACAGCGTCCAAATTTCAAAAAACTGCCTTTGGAGGGTGAAGGAATTTTAGTTTGTTTGTGTGTTTGTGTAAGCGAGAGATTGCGAGCAAACGTGCTGGGCGATCTTAATGTGCATTTCATTTCATGTGAGAAAAAAGGCATTATATGCAACTTAAAGCCAGACTGATTTGATTGAAATACGCATTCGAGGACTGCCTGACAGGAGAAGAGACTGCTGTGGGATTTTGCTATTCCAAATCTGAAAGAAGGCAAATTACAAAAGTTAGAAACATCGCGATTTTAGCGAGAGCTTGGTATGGGCTGTGTGACATGATGACCTCCATCCCCCTTATTTTCAAATACAAATCAAATCAAGACAAGACAAGACATGATTGACTGACTGACTTTGTTTATATATATATATTTATATATAAATATTTATATTTATGTATATTTATAAATATTCCCTACTTTTTCACTTTCACAATAAATGTACCTATTCTGTTCTGCTGCACTGGGCTCTATTACATTTGACCTCTTTCACAGCACACGCAGCTGCTGTCAGATCCAGCAGAAAGGCACTCGCGACTTTAAAAGAAGGCCTTTGTTGCCCACATCTTCCCTCGTGGCTTGCCCTCCACCATGGGCTGACTGAGCTTGGGTATTTACTGACTGCACCCCCTGATTTCAAGTGAAATTCATGGAGTCACACAACTGTCGTTCAATCACAAGTATATAGATTATGAAACAATTATTTAATTATATAAATCAAATCAAATTCAATTTTTTGCAATAAAATTTTAAAATTATTGATTTTCATAGTATGATAAATATATATATATTTTCAATTGGCTTTTTGTCTGGGTTGGTTTTACTTCCCTCCTTCCCTCCTGCCTGTCTATCACCTGTGGCTGCAACAACAGTCGCAGCCCCGCGTGGTCTTGAGCCCCACGCTCACTCAAGCACAGCAGAATTGCCTTCAAGAATGATAGAAATCCCATTTTATTCTTTTAAAAGGGAACTGCTGAGGTCAAGGGTCATTCTACATCTTTGTAATCGCGATGTGCTTGCTGTTCTGGATTATTCGGTGTCTGCTCAAACGGGATGGTTGTCAGTTCCGGTTCATAATTTGCCCATTTATGACGTATTTTCTCACTATCCGGATCATACTGTATAGTTTTAAATGGAGTGTGATTTCAGCTGCGATGACCGAATTGTTAAACTGTTATGTTTCAAGCTGCATTGACGTTGCCTGTGCCCGTGCGCATCCATATCGCAGCACATCTGTTCATTACTCGAAATATGCTCATGTTTTTTGACATCCACTCCTTGATGTAACTCGTGTCCCACATTTGCTCTCAATATAAAAAACAGCAAATTTTCTTCAGACAGCAGCGGCCGCTTTGGCTAATGGATAAGGCGTCTTACTTCGGTTGTAACCACGATGTTATCAGAAGATTGCAGGTTCGAGTGCTGTCTCGGTCAACTTACTCGCTACGTGAAATTTTTGATTCTGCCTCAAAATCAACCATCTCGGACAGTCACTCACCTGAAGTCAAGGAAAGCTGTTTGCTTTAAGAAGCTAATGGCACATTTAATCACTGTCCATCTGGTTGCACGGGCAGAACAGGCGGTGTAGTCGTTTTCCTTGCACATTATTTCTCTTGGGATGCGGAATGTCGGGGATGGATGGCTGACGATGCTGTAAATAGCAGACGAGGTGGCCGAGAGGTTCAGGCGATAGACTGCAAATGCAGTGTGCTCCCACCCTCGTCATTGTTGTGTTAAACATTTGAACCCTCTGTTTTGTTCTCAATCAAATTTAACCTCATTGCCAAATTCACCTTTTACTGACAAGGATGCAACTCTTTGGTAATGTAATGTCTTAAATTAACAATATATTCATCAAAGGGAAAACTTAAGCAAGACGATGGAGAGGTGGACTCATTTGATATGTCTTTGAGAGTCAGCACAGGCACGATCGGCCGAATAGCATACTAGCGTTAGATTCAGCGCTACGTTTCACACTGTCGGCGGCTCTTTGGTCAAGGGGTATGATTCTCGCTTTGGGATTTTCATAATTGAAATGCGAGAGATCCCGGACGAGCCCTTCCAACTTTTAGTCAAAGAACCGCTTCTGAGCCGGTCGACATGTGAGAAAACTGATATATTTCAAATTAAAACGTGTGATTTCGCTTAGTTTTTCCCACAGCGTCCAAATCCTGGAGTTTCCCAGGAGCAAAGTGAAAGTCACCTAACTGAGGAAAGTTAAAGAATCTCAGATGTACTCGGCTCTGTGTCTCATTGGACAACCTGAACCCGTGTTTGGTTCCGGCCAATACTTGATCAGTCTATCTTCATTTCTGCATGCATGAACTCACCTCCTTTGGGATAAGCATACATTTTGTTTCAATCTCCACTTCAACGTCAAACATACTCTGCCCTGAATCTGAGTGCGTCCTGTTTCTCTCGTGCCGAAAAGATGTGAGAAACTGCCTTGTGAATGTGTCCCTTGGCTGCTGAATTCAAACCGTACAGGAAATCAATCCGGGTTAGCCAAGCTGCCTTGTCTGATGAAAGGGCGTTCACACCCTATATTTCAGGCATGCTATAGTCTTCTGTACTTAACATTAAGTTCAACGTGTCGGATCCTAAGCACTGTCTGCTAATAGTTCTGCTGTTCCCGCTAACACCTCCTCTGGTCCATCCTTTGTTACTTTATTGCACGCTTACCACCCACTTTGCCTTTTCGCATTGTGACATTTATTATTTAATCACTCCTAAGCTCCACTGTATCACACACATTCCCTTTTATCCTCCCTCGCCGCCTATTTTTTTCCAGGCGCTATTTTTGTTGAAAGAAATCTGTAAACTTTACATTTTTCCTAAAATATCGGAATGATCATCTGACTGAACGTGAAACCGGATTCTTCCTCCACAGAATTTGCACGACCTCCTGAGTTTTACAACTTTTCTTCATTCTGTTTCCGTATCTCTGTTAAAGTGTTGTGCTGTCTGTCCGGGGTCATTCTGTGTCTCTCTAAAATGATGTGCTATCAGTCCAGGATCATTCTATTTCTGTTTAACAGGGATGTTCTGTTTGTCCCAGATTTCAATTTCAAATTTCAAAAACTGCCTTTGGAGGGTGCAGGAATTTTAGTTTGTTTGTGTTTTTGTATGCGAGTGAGTGCGCGCAAATGTGCTGCGCGATCTTACTGTGCATTTCAATTAATGTGAGAATAAAGGCATTCCATGCAATTTGAAGCCATACTGATTTGATTCAACACGCATTCGAGAACTGCCTGACAAGAGAGGAAACTGCTGTCGGATTTTGCTATTCCACATCTGAAAGAAGGCAAATGACAAAAGCTCGAAACATAGCGATTTTAGCGACAGCTTGCGTATGGGATGTATGACATGATGACCTCCTTCCCCGTTATTTTAAAATACAAATCAAATCAAGTCAAGACAAGACATGACTGACTGACTGACTTTATACTCATATATAATTATTTATATATACGTATATTTATATACTTTCCCTATTTGCTAACTTTCACAATAAATGTGCTTTTTCTGTTCTGCCTGCACTGGGCTCTATTACATTTCAAGTCTTCCCCAGCACACGCAGCTGCTGTCAGATCCAGCAGAAAGGCACTCGCGACTTTCAAAGATCGCCTTTGTTGCGCACATTTTCCCTCGTGGCTTGCCATCCACCATGTGCTTACTGTGTTTGGTTATTTATTGACTGCACCCCCTGATTTTCAGTGGAATTCATCCAGTCACACAGCCTTCGTTCAATCAAAAATATATAGATTATAAAACAATTATTGATTTATTTAAATCAAATCAAATTCAATTTTTACAACAAAATTGTAAAATTATTGATTTTCTTATTATGATAAATATATATATATATTAATTGGCTTTTCGTCTGTGTTGGTTTTACTTCCCTCCCTCCTTCCTGCCTGTCAATCACCTATGGCTGCAACAACCGTCCCAGCCCCGCGTGCTCTTGAGCCCCACGCTCACTCACGCATAGCACAATTGCCTTCAAGAATGATAGAAATCCCATTTTATACTTTTAAAAGGGAAATGCTGTCAGTCAAGGGTCATTCTCCATCTTTGTAATAGGGATGTGCTTGCTGTTCAGGATCATTCGGTGTCTGCTTAAACGGGATGGTTGTCAGTTCCGATTCACAATTTGCCCCTTTATGACGTATTTTCTCATAATCCAGATCATTCTGTATAGTTTTAAAAGGAGTGTGATTTCAGCTGCGATGATCTTATTGTTAAACTGTTGTGTTTCAAGCTACATTGACGTTGCATATACCTGTGCGCATCCACATCGCAGCTCATTTATTCATTACTCGAAATACGCTCATGTTTTGCTGCATCCATTCCTTGCAATAACCCTTATCCCAAATTTGCTCTCAATATAAAAAACAACAAATTTTGAGCAAATGGCAGCGGCCGCGTGGCCTAAGGGACATGGCTTCTGACTTCGATTGTAACCAAAATGTTATCAGAAGATTGCATGTTCGAGTCCTGCCGCAGTCAACTAACACGCAGCGTGAAATTTTATATTCTTTGTTTTGATTCTGCCTCAAAATCAAGCATCACGTACAGTCACTCACCTGATTTAAAGGAAGGCTGTTTGCTTTAAGAAGCTAATGGCACATTTTCTTTACTGTCGATCTCGTTGCACCGGCAGAACAGGCGGTGAAGTAGACTTCTTTGCAAAATAATTCTGTTTCGATGCAAAAAGTAGGGGATGGATGTCTGACGTTGCTGTAAATAGGAGACGAGAAGTCCGAAAGGTTCAGGCGATGGACTGCTGATCCAGTGTACTCCCACCCTCGTCGTTATTGTGTTAAAAATTTGATCCCTCTGTTTTTTTTTCAATCACATTTAACCTCATTGCCAAATTCACTTTTTACTGACAAGGATGCAGCTCTTTGGTAATGTAATGTCTCAAATTAATAATATATGCATCAAGTGGAAAACTTTAGCAGGACTATGGAGAGGGGGACTCATTGGATCGGTCTCTGAGATTCAGCACAGGCACGATGGGCCGAATAGTAAACTACCGTCAGAATCTGAGAGCTATGCCCCTCGCAGTCGGCGCCTCGTTGGTCGAGGGTTATGATTCTCGCTTTGGGATTATCAAAATTGAAATGAGAGCGATCCCGGACGATCCCTGCCAACTTTTAGTCAATGAACCGCTTCTGAGCCGATCGACATGTGAGAAAAAGGAGATATTTCAAATTAAAACGTGTGATTTCGCTCCGTTGTTCCCACAGAGTCCAAATCCTGGAGTTTCCCAGAAGCAAAGTGAAACTCACCGAACTGAGTAAAGTTCATGTATCTCAGATGTACTCCGCTCTGTCTCTCATTGGACAACCTAAACCGATGTTTGGTTCCAGCCAATACTTGATCAGTATATCTTCATTTCTACATGCATGAGCTCACTTCGATTGGGAGAAGCATACATTCGGCTTCAATCTCCACTTCAACGTGAAACATACTCTGCCCTGAATATGAGTGCGTCCTGTTTCTCTCGTGCCAAAAAGATGTGAGAAGCTGGCTTTTGAATTAGTCCCTTGGCTGCCGAATTCAACCCGTACAGGAAATCAATCAGGGATGGCCAAACTGCCTGGTCTGATTAAAAGGGGTTCACACACTATATTTCAGCCATGTTATAGTCTTCTGGCCTCAAAATTAGGTCCAGCTTATCGGATCATAAGCACCGCTCCCATTGTCTGGTAATGGTTCTGCTGTTCCCACTAACACCTCCTCTAGACGATGCTTTGTTACTTTATTGCCCGCTTACCACCCACTTTGCCTTTTTGCATTGTGCCATTTATTATTCAATCATTCCTCCGCTCCACTGTATCACAGACATTACATTTTGTCCTTCCTCGCTGCCTATTTTTTTCCAGGCGCTATTTTTGTTGAAAAAATCTGTAAACTTTACATTTTTCCTAAAATATCGGAATGATCATCTGACTGAACGTGAACCCGGGATCTTCATCCACAGAATTTGCACGACCTGCTGAGTTTTACAGAATTCACTGTTTTTGTTCATTCTGTTTCCGTATTCCTTTTAAGTTGATGTGCTGATGGTCGGGGTCATTCTCTGTCTCTCTAAAATGGTGTGCGTTCGGTCCCGGTTCGTTCTGTGTCTATTTAAAAGGGATGTGCTGTCTATCCCGGATTTCAAATTTCAAATTTCAAAAACTGCCTTTGGAGGGTGCAGGAATGTTAGTTTGCTTGTGTGTTTGTGTAAGCGAGCGAGTGCGTGCAATCGTGCTGCGCGGTCTTACTGTGCATTTGATGTCACGTAAGAAAAAAGGCATCACATGCAACTTGAAGCCGTTCTGATTTGATTGAACATGCATTCGAGGACTGCCGGACAGGAGAAGAATCTGCTGTGGGATTTCACTATTTCACATCTGAAAGAAGGCAACTGACATAAGTTAGAAACATAGCGATTTTAGCGAGCGCTTGCGTATGGGCTGTGTGACATGATGATCACCTTCCCCCTTATTTTCAAATACAAATCAAATCAAGACAAGACAAGACATGACTGACTGACTTTGTTTATATATATATGTATAAAAATATTTATATGTATGTATATTTATATACATTCCATACTTTTTAACTTTCACAATAAATTTACGTTTTCCGTTCTGCCTGCAATGGGCTCTATTACATTTGACCTCTTTCACAGCACACGCAGCTGCTGTCAGATCCAGCAGAAAGGCACTCGCGATTTTAAAAGATCACCTTTGTTGCCCACATCTTCCATCGTGGCTTGTCTTCCATTATGGGATTACTGTGTTTGGCTATTTACTGACGGCACCCCCTGATTTCCAGTGGAATTCATCCAATCTCACAGCCTTCGTTGAATCAAAAATATACAGATTATGAAAGAATTATTTATTCATTTAAATCAAATCAAATTCAATTTTTTCCAATAAAATTTTGAAATTATTTATTTGCTTATTATGATAAATATATATATCTGTTAAATTGTCTTTGTGTCTGGGTTGGTTTTACTTCCCTCCCTCCTTCCTGATGGGCTGAATAGTAAACTACCGTCAGAATCTGAGAGCAACGCTGCTCATTGTTGGCGGCTCGTTGGTCTAGGCGTATGATTCTCGCTTTGGGATTTTCACAATTGAAATGCGAAAGGACTCGGGTTCAAATCCCGGACGAGCCCTGTTAACTTTTAGTCAAAGAACCGCTTCTGAGCAGGTCGACATGTGAGAAAACGTAATTATTTGTAATTAAAACTTGTGATTTCGCTCCGTTGTTCCCACAGCGTCCTAATCCTGGAGTTTCCCAGGAACAAAGTCAAACTCACCGAACTGAGTAAAGTTAAAGTATCTCAGATGGACAAGGCTCTTTCTCTGATTGGACAACCTAAACCCGTGTTTGGTTCCGGCCAATACTTGATCAGTATATCTTCATTTCTCGATGTATGAGTTCACCTCCATTGGGATAAGCATACATTCGGCGTCCATCCCCACTTCAACGTGAAACATACTCTGCCCTGAATATGAGGGCGTCCTGTTTCTCTCATGCCGAAAGGATGTGAGAAGTTGGCTTTTGAATTTTTCCCTTGGCTGCCGAATTCAAACCGTACAGGAAATCAATCCGGGGTGGCCAAGCTGCCTGGTCTGATTAAAAGGCTTTCACACCCTATATTTCAGGCATGTTGTAGTCTTCTGGCCTCAACATTAGGTTCAGCGTATCGGATGATAAGCACCGCTCCCATTGTCTGGTAATGGTTCTGCTGTTCCCAATAACACCTCCTCTGCTCCATCCTTTTTGCCTTTTCGCATTGTGCCATTCATTATCCAATCACTCCTACGCTCCACTGTATCACAAACATTCCCTTTTGTCCTTCCTCGCTGCCTATTTATTTCCAGGCACTATTTTTGTTGAAAAAATCTGTAAACTTTACATTTTTGCTAAAATATTGGAATGATCATCTGACTGAACCTGAACCCGGGATCTTCATCCACAGAATCTGCACGAATTAGTGAGTTTTACAGAATTCTCTGTTTTTGGTCATTCTGTTTCCGTTTCCCTTTTAAGGTGATGTGCTGATCGCCGGGGTCATTCTCTGTCTCTCTAACATGGAATGCTATCAGTCTCGGATCATTCTGTGTCTGTTTGAAAGGGATTGTGCTGACTCTCCCGGATTTCAATTTCAAATTTCAAAAACTGCCTTTGGAGAGTGCAGGAATTTTAGTTTGTTTGTGTGTTTGTGTAAGTGACAGAGTGCGTGCAATTGTGCTGCGCGATCTTACTGTGCATTTCATGTCATGTGAGAAAAAAGGCATTACATGTAACTTGATACCATACTGATTTGATTGAACACGCATTCCAGAAGAAACTGCTGTGGGATTTTGCTATTCCACATCTGAAAGAAGGCAAATGACATAAGTTTGAAACATCGCGATATTAGCGAGAGCTTGCGTGTGGGCTGTGTGACATGATGACCTCCTTCTGCCTTATTTTCAAATACATATCAAATCAAGACAAGACACGACAGGACTGACTGATTGACTTTGTTTATATATATATATATTTGTAAACATTCCCTATTTTTTAACTTTCACAATAAATGTGCTTTGTCTGTTCTGCCTGCACAGGGCTCTATTACATTTGACCTCTTTCACAACACACGCAGCTGCTGTCAGATCCAGCAGAAAGGCACTCGCGACTTTAAAAGATCGCCTTTGATGCCCACATTTTCCATCGTGGCTGGCACGAGAAAAAAGTGACCATGAAAGCTGCCGGATTTTCGTAAAAACACATCTGGGTCAGTGCTGTCCTTCAGGGATGGGAACCCACCTCCTTCGACAGGCCCACATGGGAAATTGTTGGTCAAACTGGGCACAGAAGTACTGGGGGTGAAACCCAGCAGTTTCTCCCCCTCTCCATCCAGCCCAAACTGATTTAGCAAACAGACCCACACAGGAGGCCAGTGAATAACTTCCACATTCAGCGCCCACCCTGATATAGAGCAGCTGGAAATTGCTGGGCCTGCTATATAAATGCAAGTTTTTGTTTTCCTGGTGTGGGGGAGGTGCTGCCCCCGGGGGTTGCTGGTGCCGGGCCCGGTGGCTCTGACTCATGGTCGGAGAGCCGCACTCGGCGCGGCCCGGGACCCGGGAGCACAGGAGCCGCACTCGGCGTGGCCCGGGGCCGGGGAGCCGCACTCGGCGTGGTCGGGGCCCGGGAGCCGCACTCGGCGTGGCCCGGGGCCCGGGAGCCGCACTCGGCGTTGCCCGGGGACTGAGAGCCGCACTTGCTTAAAAAGGAGGCAGACAAAAAGCAGGAAACTATAGACCAGTCAGCCTAACATTTGTGGTTGGGAAAATGTTGAAGAGTTCATTCTTAAAGAAGAAGTAACACGACATTTGGAAAAGCATAATTCGGTCAGGCAGTCAGCATGGATTTATAAAGGGGAAGTTAAGTGTGACAAATTTGCTGGAATTCTTTGAGTATGTAACTAACAGGGTGGATAAAGTGGGTGTGGTGTATTTGGACTCCCAGAAGGCATTTGACAAGGTGCCACATCAAAGGTTAAAGCACAGGATAAAAGTTCAGGGGCTGGGGCTAATATTTTGCATGGATAGAGGATTGGCTAACTAACAGAAAACAGAGAGTTGGGGTGAATAGTTCATTCTTGGTTTGGCAATCAGTAACTAGTGGGGTGCCGCAGGGATCAGTGCTGGGACCCCAACTATTTACAATCTATATTAACGACTTGGAAGAAGGACCGACTGTAACGTAGCCAAGTTTGCTGGCAATACAAAGATGGGAGGAAAAGCAATGTGTGAGGAGGACACAAATAATCTGTAAAAGGACACAGATAGGCGAAGTGAGTGGGCAAAAATTTGGCAGATGGGGTATATTGTTGGAATGTGTGAGGTCATGCACTATGGCAGAAAAAAAATCAAAGAGCAAGTTATTATTTAAATGGAGAAAGATTGCAAAGTGCTGCAGTACAGCGGGACCTGGGGGTACTTGTGCATGAAACACAAAAGGTTAGTATGCAGGGACATCAGGTGATCAGGAAGGCCAACTGAATCTTGGTCTTTATTGCAAAGAGGTTGGAGTATAAAAGCAGGGAGGTCTTGCTACAGTTGTACAAGTTATTGGTGAGATCACACCTGGAATACTGTGTGCAGTTTTGGTTTCCATATTTATGAAAGGATATACTTGCTTTGGAGGAAGTTGAGAGAAGGTTCACCAGGTTGATTCCGGAGATGAGCGGGTTGACTTATGAGAAAAGGTTGAGGAGGTTGGGCCTCTACTCACTGAATTCAGAAGAACGAATGAGAGGTGATTTATCGAAATGTATAAGATAATGAGGGGGCTTGACAAGGTGGTAGCAGAGAGGATGTTTTCACTGATAGGGGAGACTAGAAGTAGGGGGCATAATCTTAGAATTAGGGCCCCCCCCACTTAAAACTGTGAGGAGGAGGAATTTGTTCTCTGGGGGTTGTACACTTGTGGAATTCGCTGCCTCAGAAAGGTGTAGAAGCTGGGACATTGAATATATTTAAGACAGAGATAGACATTATCTTAAATGATAAGGGAATAAGTGGTTATGGGGAGTGGGCAGGGACGTGGACTTGAGTCCATGATCGGATCAGCCATGATCATACTAAATGGTGGCGCAGGCTCGAGGGGCCATATGGCCCACTGCTGCTCCTATTCCTTATGTTCTTATTTTCTTATATAGTGGGTGTCTGGTATGGGAGTGTGGATTTGACTCGAATCCATCCATCTCTGGTATGTCGATGAGGTTTTACTCTGTAATTTAGTTTCTGATACAAGAGCGTGGATTTTATCCTGTACCTGTCAATTTCTGGTAATTTACTGTGGGTTTCATTCTGTATCAAAAAGGGCCACATTACAACATAATTCTTAAAGGACAAAGAGTGTTTAAAAAAAACAAGCCTGAAGGCTCTGTGTCTCAAAGCGAGGAGCATTGTAATAAGGTGGACGAATTAACTGCACAGATATCTGTTAACGGATATGATGTAATTAGGATTACTGAGACATGGCTCCAGGGTAAACAAGGCTGGGAACATAACATCCAGGGGTATTCAATATTCAGGAAGGATAGCCAGAAAGGAAAAGCAGGTGGGGTCGTGTTAATGGTTAAAGAGGAGGTTAATGCAATCATAAGGAAGGACATTAGCTGGGATAATATGGAATCTATATGGGTCGAGCTGCGAAACACTAAAGAGCAGAAAACGTTAGTTGGGGTTGTGTACAGTCACCAAACAGTAGTAGGAAGGTTGGGGACGGCATCAAACAGGAAATTAGGGACGCGTGCAATAAGGGTACAGCAGTTAACATGGGTGACCTTAGCCTAGATATTGATTGGGCTAACCAAACTTGTAGCAATACTGTGGAGGAGGATTTTCTGGAGTGTATAAGGGATGGTTTTCTTGACCAATATGTCGAGGAACCAACTGGAGAGCAGGCCATCCTAGACTGGGTCTTGAGTAAAGAGAGAGGATTAATTAGCAATCTGGTCGTGCGTGGCCCCTTGGGGAAAAGTGACCATAATATGGTAGAATTCTTCATTAAGCTGGAGAGCGACACAGTTAACTCAAGACGAGGGTCCTAAACTTAAAGGAAACTTCAATGGTATGTGACGTGATTTGGCTAGGATAAATTGGCAAATGCTACTTAAAGGGTTGATGTTGGATAGGCAATGGCAGAGATATAAATATCACATGGATTAATTACAACTATTGTACATCCCTGTCTGGCGTATAAATTAAACCAGAAAGGTAGCTCAACCGTGGCTAACAAGGGAAATTAGGGACAGTGTTAAATCCAAGGAAGAGGCATATAAATTGGCCTGAAAAAGCAGTAAACCTGAGGAGTGGGAGACATTTAGAATTCAGCAGAGGAGGACTAAGAGTCTAATTAGGAGGGGGGAAATAGAAATGAAAGTAAGCTTGCAGGGAACATTAAAAAATGTCTGCAAAAGCTTCTGTAGATATTTGAAGAGAAAAAGATTAATGAAGACAAACGTGGTCCCTTGCAGTCAGAATCAGGTGAATTCATTATGGGGAACAAGGAAATGGCAGACCAATTGAACAAATACTTTGGTTCTGTCTTCACTAAGGAAGATACGAATAATCTCCCGAAAATACTAGGGGACCGAGGGTCTAGCGGGGAGGAGGAACTGAGGGAAATCCTTATTAGTCAGGAAATGGCTGTAGGGAAACCGATGGCACTGAAGGCCGATAAATCTCCAGGGCCTGATAGTCTGCATCCCAGAGTAGTTAAAGAAGTGGCCCTAGAAATCGTAGATGCACTGGTGGTCATTTTCTGGAATTTCATGGATTCTGGATCAGTACCTATGAATTGGAGGGTAGCTAATGTAACCCCACTTTTTTTAAAAAAGGAGGGGGAGAAAAACAGGGAATTATAAGCCGGTTAGCCTGACATCGGTGGTTGGGAAAATGCTGGAATCAATTATTAAAGATATAATAGCAAATCATTTGGAAAACAGTGACAGGATTGGTTCAAGTCAGCATGGATTTCTGAAAGGGAAATTATGCTTGACAAATCATCTAGAGTTTTTGAGGATGTAAATAGTAGAGTGGATAAGGGAGAACCAGTGGATGTGGTGTATTTGGAATTTCAAAAGACTTTTGAAAAGGACCCACACAAGAGATTAGTGTGCAAAATTAAAGCACGCGGTATTGAGGGTAATGTATTGACGTGGATAGAGAACTGGTTGGCAGACAGGAAGCAAAGAGTAGGAATAAACGGGTCTTTTTCAGAATGGCAGGTTGTGACTAGTGAGGTGCCGCAAGGTTCAGTGCTGGGATCCCAGCTATTTACAATATATATTAATGATTTAGATGATGGAATTGAAGGTAATATCTCCTAGTTTGCAGATGACACTAAGCTGAGTGGCAATATGAGCTGTGAATAGGATGCTAAGAGGCTGCAGGGTGACGTAGACAGGTTAGGTGAATGGCCAACTGCATGGCAGATGCAGTAGAGTGTGGATAAATGAGAGGTTATCCACTTTGGTGGCAAAAACAGGAAGGCAGATTATTATCTGAATGGTGACAGGATAGTAAAATGGGTAGTGCAAAGAGACCTGGGTGTCATGGTACATCAAGTCACTTGAGGTAGGCATGCAGGTACAGTAGGCAGTAAAGAAAGCAACTGGCATGCTGGCCTTCATAGCGAGGGGTTTGAGTAAGGAGCAGGGAATGCTTCCTGCAATTGTACAGGGCCTTGGTGAGACCACACCTTGAGTATTGTGTGCAGTTGTGATCTCTTAATCTGAGCAAGAAGGTGCTTGCTATTGAGGGAGTGCAGCGAAGGATCACCAGACTAATTTCCAGAATGGCAGGACTGACATATGAAGAAAGACTGGATCAGCGAGGCTGGAATTTAGAAGAATGAAAGTGGATCTCATAGAAACATATAAAATTTTGATGGGACTGGACAGGCTTGAGGCAGGAAGAATCTTCCCGATGTTGAGGAAGTCCAGAATCAGGGGTCACAATCTAAAGATAAGTGGTAAGCCATATCGGACTGAAATGAGGAGAAACGTTTCCACCCAGAGAGTGGTAAACCTGTGCAGTTCTCTACCACAGAAGGTTATGGAGTCCAGTTCGTTGGATATATTCAAGAGAGAGTTCGATGTGGCCCTTACGGCTAAGGGGATCAGGGGGTATGGAGAGAAAGCGGGATTGGAGTACTGAAGTTGCATGATCAGCCATAATCATATTGAATGGTGGTGCAGGCTCGAAGGGCCAAATGGCTTGCTCCTGCACCTATTTTCTATGTTGCTTTCCATTCCTGGTGTGTGAGTGTGTTCTGTGCTGTATCTGTCCATCTCTGTTATGCGAATGTGAGCTCTACTCCATACCCGTCACTCTCTAGTATGTTAATATTGTTTTATCATACACACAGGAAAATACACACACTCGCATATCAGACACTAATAGATACAGTATAAAACCTACACTCACATATCAGAGGCTGACATGTTAAAATCCATATACCCATAACATTAATTGACATACAGTGTACCCCCAATTCCTGATAGAGTATTCGTTTTACTTTCTAACTCTCAATTTGTGTTATGGAGGTGAGTTTTCTGCTGAATCTGTTGGTCTCTGGCAAATGAGTCTGAGTTTTACTCTGTATCTGTCTGATTCTGGTATGTGAGTGTGGGCCTTTCTCTGTCTCTATCCATTTCTGTTATGGGAGCCTGGGTTAGATTTTGTACCGATCAAGTTCTGATATGTGATTGTGGGCCTCACTCTATAACTGCCAGTTTCTGTTTAATTGTGAGTGGGCTTTACTTTGTACCTGTCAGTTTCTGGTATGAAAGAGAGATTATTACAGTGTACCTGTCAATTACTGGTTCGTGATAATGGGCATGTCACTGTATGTCAATTTATGTTATGGGAATATGGATTTTAACATGTCAGCCTCTGATATGTGAGTGTGGGTTTTATACTGTATCTATTAGTGTCTGATATGCGAGTGTGTGTATTTTCCTGTAACTATCAGGTTTTGGTGTGTGTTGAGGTTTAATCTGTGCCTCTCAGTTTCTGCTGTGGTAGTCTGAGTTTAATCTGTGTCTGCCAGTCTCTGATATGTGAACGTGAGAAACAATTTTACTTTTTACCTGTATTTCTCTGATATGTGAGTGAAGATTTTGCCTTCTACGTGTCATTTTTCAGATGTGTGGGTGTGGGTTTTACTCTGCCCCTATCAGTTCCTGCGATGCAAGTAACAATTTTACTTACTGCCTTTCAGTTTTACGATATGTGCACATGGGATTTACACTTTAACTGTCACTCTCTGGTATGCAAGTGGGGATTTTATTCTATTACTCTCACCTTCATATATGTGGGTGCATGTTGTATACTGTATCTGTCAGTCTATGGTACGGGAATGTGGGTTTTATTCTTCACCTGTCATCTTCTGGTATGTTCGGGGGTGAAATACTGAATCCGTCAAATTTCTGAAACATGAATATGGCTTTTCCTCTGTACCCATCAGCTTCTGACATGCGAGTGTGGTTTATACTATCTGACATTTTTTCTGATAGATGATTGTATTTTATTCTCTACCAGCCAGTTTCTGGCAAATGAGTGTGGGTGTTTAATGTATCTGTCAGTGTGATCTGTTTCAATGATGAAACAGCATCTGATTCTACTGCTCCATGTGCCTGTAAGATTCACAATTTAACTCTGCCACTTCGGATCTGAGGGAGTGACAATGTATCTCTTGATCACCACTTTGGATCACTGTGGGACTGACAGCTTCTGCTGTCTGTGACAATAGGATTGAGCCCAGTTCTGTGTCTCTGCACTCTGTGAGTGATAATCTACTTACTGTGTGTGAGAAGGAGCTGCCTACACTGTTCCTTGTATTCTGGGTGGAGGAAAGATCACATTTGTTCTGGCTGGTTGAAGAATTTTGCTGTGAGAATGATAATACGAGAAAATATTTAGTTCTAAGATATGGATGCGGGGGACAATACGATGTATCTGAGGGAGTGACAATGTATCTCTTGATCACCAGCAACACGGTTCTGGAGAACTCAGCTCACCGAAATATATCCCGTCTTTAAAATATCTTCTCCCACACTCCTCTCCTGGTGCCTGCAACAGATGCACTTTGTGAAATTCCCCACATCCTCTCTGTCAGGCTGTGTTTTTTCACTGCTCACTGCCTAAGGACAACAGACACGGTGAGATTGGAACTGAATCAGGAACATTCACGACTGATTTGGGGAAAGAAAGCAGCAATGATTCGAAAGAGCGTGGTCGTTTACTTTCTCTGTTACCTTACACTGTCCACACACAGCCCGAGAATGGCCTCTCCCTTCCTCCACTCACACCACGCACTGAGACTGGTACTTGGTGCACTCTGCCTCTTACACACAGCCCCTGACTCCCCCTGAACTCCCCCCGGACTCAATGCCGATCTCTGAGCACATCTGTGGACACGTTCCCAAAGCGCTGCGCTGCTGTAAGGAAGCTGCTGCTTGCGGCCTCACCCCGGGGTCACGGTGTCTCCATTCCCGGCTGTTTAAAACCATCTTCTTCCACTCACTGAGTGAATGGCGATCACAGGCAGGGCTGGAGAAGGGGAGGGCGCATGTGCTCTTCTGCTCACTGGGAATTGACACAGGGGGCGGGGCTGATCCGTGCATGCGCAGCTCTCTGTATTAATTCAATCTGTAAAAATCAAAGCGCACATTCCCCTATTTACTTATTATCAGAATCTGAGCAAAGGAACTGGGCCTGTGGGGAAGAGGACAGCGAATGATTAAAGCTGGGAGTCTTGTCCTTTGGAGATGCTCAATTTGGGATGATTCCATGCAGGGTGTTTCTCTCAATGAGCCAGGCTTCACAAAGCAATTCTGCAAAAACATCAGAGAGACGAGGGAGTGGGAGTGTTTGCTGGGACCGTGCAGGAGTTAATAACTGACAGAAACAATCTGAGATTAGTTTAATTACAGTAAAACACTCGGTCACTGAGAGTAATACTGAAATGGATAATCAAGGAGATATAGTGAGGGAGGAACTTAATACAATCACCATTCATAATAGTATTCAGAAAAATAATGGGACTAAAGGCAGATAAGTCACCTTGCCCTGATGGCGTAGGGTCTTAGGAGAAGTGGCTGCAGAGATAGTAGACACATTGGTTTTAATCTACCAAAATTCCCTGGATTCTGGGGCAGTCCCACCAGATTGGAAAACTGAAAATGTAACGCCTCTATTTAAAAAATGAGGCAGACAAAAAGCAGGAAACTATCGACCGGTTAGCCTAATATCTGTCATTAGGAAAGTGCTGGAGACCATTATTAAGGAAACAGTTGTGGGACATTTGGAAAAGCATGATTCAATCAAGCAGCGTCAGTATGGCTTCATGAAAGGGAAATCATGTTTGACACATTTTCTGGAGTTCTTTGAGGATATAATGAGTAGGATGGATAAGGCGGAACCAGTGGATGTGTTGTATTTGGATTTCCAGAAGGCATTTGATAAGGTGGCACATAAGAGATTACTGCACAATATAAAAGCGCACTGGGTTGGGGGCAGTATATTAGCATGGATAGAGGATAGGCTAACTAACAGAAAACAGAGAGTCGGGATAAATGGGTCTTTTTCTGGTTGGTAAATGGTGACTAGTGGGGTGCCGCAGGAATCACTACTAGGTCCTCAACTATTTACAATCTATATTAATGACTTGGATAAAAGGACCGAGTGTAATATAGCCAAGTTAGCTGAGGATACAAAGGTGAGTGAGAAAGCAAATTGAGGACACAAAAAATCTGCAAAGGGATATAGACAGGCGAAATGAGTGGGCAACAATTTGTCAGATGTAGTATAATATGGGAAAATGTGAGGTTATCCACTTTGGCAAAAATAATAGAAAAGAAAATTGTAATTTAAATGTAGAAAAATTGCAAGTGCTACAAGACAGAGAGACCTGAGGGTGTTTGTGCATAAAACACAAAAAGTTAGTATGCAGGTACAGCAAGTAATCAGGAAGGCAAATGGAATATTGGCCTTTATTGCAAGGGGGATAGAGTATAAAAGCATAGAAGTCCTGCTCTATCTGTACAGGATATTGGTGAGACCACACCTGGAATGCTGCATGCACTTTTGGTCTGCGTATTTAAGGAAGGATATACTTGCATTGGAGGCTGTTCAGAAGTTGATTCCGGCGATGAGGGGGTTGTCCGATGAGGATATGTTGAGAAGGTTGGGCTGATACACTTTGGAGTTCAAAAGAATGAGAGGTGATCTGATTGAAACATATGATAACGAGGGGACTCGACATGATGGATCCAGAGAGGATATTGCCACTCATAGGTTAAACTAAAACTAGGGTGCATCGTCTCAGAATAAGGGGTCACCCATTTAAAACTGAGATGAGGAGGAATTTCTTCGCTCTGAGGGTTGTAAATCTGTGGAATTCTCTGCCCCAGAGAGCTGTGGAGCCTGGGTCATTGAATATATTTAAGGCAGAGATAGATAGATATTTGAGCGATAAGGGATTAAAGGGTTATGGGGAGCAGTCAGAGAAGTGGAGCTGAGTCCATGATCAGATTAGTCATGATCTTATTGAATAACACAGCCGGATCCAGGGGCCAAATGATCCACTCCTGCTCCTATTTCTTATGTTATTATGTTCTTATGAGATAATAAACCTGGGACTGTACATGGGGACTCTAACCCTGGGACTGTTCCTGGGGACTATAACCCTGGGACTGTACATGGGGACTCGAAGCCTGGGACTGTACATGGGGATTCGAATCCTGCGACTGTACATGGGCACGCTAACCCTTGGAGTGAACAGCTCTGGGGCTTTCCTGTTACAATTGTCTGGGATGTAACCAGAAGCTTAGCACTGAACATCGCCTTTAGGAGATGGTGAGAAATCCGAGGTGTGAGAATTTAACTCAGCTGTTACTTTACCAAGATGGCCGCGCATGTGCTTTGCTGCTCACTGAAGCAAGATGGCGGAGAACTGACCCTGCCTTCCTGTACAAAGATGGCCGCCGTCACCCCGTGCCTGTGACCGGGAGAAAGCCTCGAGGTGTAGCCGCCGATATTCCGGTTGTTATTCCGGGCTTCCGGCGGTCACCATTTGTTTATGAAGCCTCCTCGAATACCCGCTGCTCCATTACTCACCTCCGCCCCGCTGAAATTGAGCTGTTTTGTGGAGCACATTTCACCATGCCTGCTCGGCCATTACACACACCACACATGCTCCGAATACAGCCAGTTCCCGTGCCTGCGCACTGGGCGGCTGAAGTCTGGGGTCGGCACATTCACTGTCGCGAGGAATGCTGGGTAAATTGGAACAGCCAATCAGTGATTGGAAGATGATTTACTGAGCCCCCATTGGCCACTGAACCATGTTCATTCTGGCATTTAGACTTTGTTTCTGCTGCTCTGAATAACCCTCGAACTGAGCTCGAGATTAATGTTCTGTCTCAATATTGTTTCAAACACCGTGTGTCCAATATTTCATTTCTCCATAACCATCATCATCACAGGCAGTCCCTGGAAGCGAGGATGACTTGCTTCCACGCCAAAAAAGAATGAGTTCACAGGTGTTTTAATGAAGGACCTAATATTGCCGATCCCGAGCTGCATCTTGAAGGGTGGAAGATGCCTGTGTTTGGAATTTTTTAACGTGTGGTGGCCGTTGCACACCAGCCACCACACTGGCTTGACAGAGCTCGGTCTTGGTCCAGTGGCAAGGAGTACCCCAGACGACTGGAGACCAGCTCTGCTGCACTGACTGAGCGCACTCATATAACAGTCTGGGCTGGGCCATGCTGCCCCAAGGCGCTTGCCCCTACAGGGCCCCAGACTCATGCTTCTCCTGGGCCCCGGTCACGTCCTTCTATAATCTCTTGCTGCTCCTTCGGCCCTCTTGCTGTGCCTGCCCGGACTGCAATTAGCGACGTGAATTTGCAGCCGTCACCATCCTACAATGGAATACCACCGCCGCACACTGCTCCTACTGATGGCCACGACCTGCTGATGATCATAGAAACATAGAAACATATAAACATAGAAAATAGGTGCAGGAGTAGGCCATTCGGCCCTTCTAGCCAGCACCGCCATTCAATGAGTTCATGGCTGAACATGCAGCTTCAGTACCCCATTCCTGCTTTCTCACCATACCACTTGATTCCCCTAGTAGTAAGGACTCCATTTAACTCCTTTTTGAATATATTTAGTGAATTGGCCTCAACAACTTTTTGTGGTAGAGAATTCCACAGGTTCACCACTCTCTGCGTGAAGAAATTCCTCCTCATCTCGGTCCTAAATGGCTTAACCCTTATCCTTAGACTGTGTCCCCTGGTTCTCGACTTGCACAACATTGGGAACATTCTTCCTGCATCTAACCTGTCCAACCCCGTCAGAATTTTAAACGTTTCTATGAGGTCCCCTCTCTTTCTTCTGAATTCCAGTGAATACAAGCACAGTTGATCCAGTCTTTCTTGATAGGTCAGTCCCGCCATCTCGGGAATCAGTCTGGTGAACCTTCGCTGCACTCCCTCAACAGTAAGAATGTCCTTCCTCAGGTTAGGAGACCAAAACTGCACACAATGCTCCAGATGTGGCCTCACCAAGGCCCTGTACAACTGTAGCAACACCTCCCTGCCCCTGTACTCAAAACCCTCGCTATGAAGGCCAACATGCCATTTGCTTTCTTTACCGCCTGCTGAACCTGCATGCCAACCTTCAATGACTGATGTACCATGACACCCAGGTCTCGTTGCACCTCCCCTTTTCCCAATCTGTCACCATTCAGGTAATAGTCTGTCACTCTGTTTTTACCACCAACGTGGATAACCTCACATTTACCCACATTATAATTCATCTGCCATGCATTTGCCCACTCACCTAACCTATCCAAGTCGCTCTGCAGCCTCAAAGCATGCTCCTCGCAGCTCACACTGCCACCCAACTTAGTGTCATCCGCAAATTTGGAGATACTACATTTAATCCCCTCGTCTAAATCATTAATGTACAGTGTAAACAGCTGGGGCCCCAGCAGAGAACCTTGCGGTACCCCACTAGTCACTGCCTGCCATTCTGAAAAGTACCCATTTGCTCCTACTCTTTGCTTCCTGTCTGACAACCAGTTCTCAATCCATGTCAGTACACTACCCCCAAACCCATGTGCTCTAACTTTGCACATCAATCTCTTGTGTGGGACCTTGTCGAACGCCTTCTGAAATTCCAAATATACCACATCAACTGGTTCTCTCTTAACTACTCTACTGGAAACATCCTCAAAAAATTCCAGAAGATTTGTCAAGCATGATTTCCCTTTCAAAAATCCATGCTGACTTGGACCTATCATGTCCCCTCTTTCCAAATGCACTGCTATGACATCCTTACTAATTGATTCCATCATTTTACCCACTACCGATGTCAGGCTGACCGTTATATAATTCCTACTTTTCTCTCTCCCTCCTTTTTTAAAAAGTGGGGTTACATTGGCTACTGTCCACTCTATAGGAACTGATCCAGAGTCAATGGAATGTTGGAAAATGACTGTCAACGCATCCACTATTTCCAAGGCCACCTCCTTTAGTACTCTGGGATGCAGTCCATCAGGCCCTGGGGATTTATCGGCCTTCAATCCCATCAATTTCCCCAACACAATTTCCCGGCTAATAAGGATTTCCCTCAGTTCCTCCCTCTTACTAGACCCCCCGACCCCTTTTATAACCGGAAGGTTGTTTGTGTCCTCCTTCATGAATACCGAACCAAAGTACTTGTTCAATTGGTCCGCCATTTCTTTGTTAGCCGTTATGACTTCCCCTGATTCTGACTGCAGCGGACCTACGTTTGTCTTTACTAACCTTTTTCTCTTTACATATCTATAGAAACCTTTGCAATCCGTCTTAATGTTCCCTGCAAGCTTCTTCTCATACTCCATTTTCCCTGCCCGAATCAAACTCTTTGTCCTCCTCTGCTGAGATCTAAATTTCTCCCAGTCCCCAGGTTCGCTGCTATTTCTGGCCAATTTGTATGCCACTTCCTTGGCTTTAATACTATCCCTGATTTCCCTTGATAGCCACGGTTGAGCCACCTTCCCTTTTTTATTTTTATGCCAGACAGGAATGTACAATTGTTGTAGTTCATCCATGCGGTCTCTAAATGTCTGCCATTGCCCATCCACAGTCAACCCCTTAAGTATCATTCGCCAATCCATCCCAGCCAATTCACGCCTCATACCTTCAAAGTTAGCCTTCTTTAAGTTCTGGACCAGGGTCTCTGAATTAACTGTTTCGTACTCCATCCCAATGCAGAATTCCACCATATTATGGTCACTCTTCCCCAAGGGGCCTCGCACAACGAGATTGCTAATTAATCCTCTCTCATTACATAACACCCAGTCTAAGATGGCCTCCCCCCGAGTTGGTTCCTCGACATATTGGTCTAAAAAAACCATCCCTTATGCACTACAGAAAATCCTCCTCCACCGTATTGCTTCCAGTTTGGTTAGCCCAATCTATGTGCATATTAAAGTCACCCATTATAACTGCTGCACCTTTATTGCACGCACCCCTAATTTCATGTTTGTTGCCCTCCCCAACATCACTACTACTGTTTGGAGGTCTGTACACAACTCCCACTAACGTTTTTTGCCCTTTGGTGTTCTGCAGCTCTACCCATATAGATTCCACATCATCCAAGCTAATGTCCTTCCTAACTATTGATTAATCTCCTCCTTAACCAGCAATGCTACCCCACCTCCTTTTCCTTTTGTTCTATCCTTCCTGAATGTTGAATACCCCTGGAAGTTGAGTTCTCAGCCCTGATCAGCCTGGAGCCACGTCTCCGTAATCCCAATCACATCATATTTGTTAACAGCTATTTGCACAGTTAATTAATCCACCTTATTGCGGATACTCCTTGCTTTCAGACACAAAGCCTTTAGGCTTGTTTTTTTAACACCCTCTGTCCTTTTAGAATTTTGCTGTAAAATGGTCCTTTTTGTTCTTTGCCTTGGGTTTCTCTGCCCTCCACCTTTCCTCATCTCCTTTCTGTCTTTTGTTTTTGCCTCATTTTTGTTTCCCTCTATCTCCCTGCATTGGTTCCCATCCCCCTGCGATATTAGTTTAACTCCTCCCCAACAGCACCAGCAAACACTCCCCCGAGGACATTTGTTCCGATTCTTCCCAGGTGCAGACCGTCCGGATTGTAATGGTCCCACCTCCCCCAAAACCGATTCCAATGCCCAAGGAATTTGAATCCCTCCCTGCTGCACCATTGCTCAAGCCACGTATTCATCTGAGCTATCCTGCGATTCCTACTCCGACTATCACGTGGCACTGGTAGCAATCCCGAGATTACTAATTTTGAGGTCCTACTTTTTAATTTAGCTTCTAGCTCCTTAAATTCATTTCGTAGGAACTCATTCCTTTTTTTACCTATGTCATTGGTACCAACGTGCACCACGACAACTGGCTGTTCTCCCTCCCTTTTTAGAATGTCCTACACCCGCTCCGAGACATCCTTGACCCTTGCACCAGGGAGGCAACATACCATCCTGGAGTCTCGGTTGCGGCCGCAGAAACGCCTATCTATTCCCCTTACAATTGAATCCCCTATCACTATCGCTCGCCCACACTTTTTCCTGCCCTCTTGTGCAACAGAGCCAGCCACGGTGCCATGGACTTGGCTGCTGCTGCCCGCTCCTGATGAATCATCCCCCTCAACAGCGCTGAAAGCAGTGTATCTGTTTTGCAGTGGGATGACCACAGGGGACCCCTGCACTACCTTCCTTGCACTACTCTTCCTGCTGTTCTTCCATTCCCTCGCTGGCTGTGGACCCTTCTCCTGCGGTAAGACCAACTCGCTACACGTGATACTCACGTCATTCTCAGCATTCCATACCTCATTCCACACATCAATCCACACATCATTCCACACATCATTCCACACATAATTACACACCTCATTCCACACATCATTCCACACCTCATTCTAAACATCATTCCACTCTTCATTCCAGACTGCATTCCACAAGTCATTCCACACATCCATCCACACATCATTCAACGCATCATTTCACGCATGATTCCACGCACCATTCCACACATTATTCCACACATCATTCCACACATCATTCTACACATCATTCTGCATATCATTCAACACATCATTCCACACATCATTCCACACCTCATTTCACACCTCATTCCACACATCATTCCAATCATCATTCCAGGCAGCATTCCACTATTCATTCCACACATCATTCCATACAACATTCCGCACATCATTCTACACATTATTCCACACATCATTCCACACATCATTCCACATATCATTCCACACCTCATTCCAGACCTCATTCCACACCTCATTCCACACATCATTCCACACATCATTCCACACATCATTCCACACATAATTCCACACATCATTCCATACATAATTCCACACATCATTTCACACATCATTCCTCACCTCATTCCACACATCATTGCACTACTAACTCCACGCATCATTCCACAACCCATTCCATCCGTCATTGCACACCTCATTCCGCACTTCATTCCACACGTCATTCCACACATCATTCCACACATCATTCCACACGTCATTCCACACATCATTCCACACAACATTCCACACATCATTACAAACCTCATTCCACACATCATTCCACACATCATTCCACACAACATTCCACACATCATTCTACACCTCATTCCACACATCATTCCAAACCTCATTCCACAATTCATTCCACACATCATAACACACATCATTCAACATTTCATCACATACCTCATTCCACACATCCTTCCAGACATCATTTCACACATCATTCCACACGTCATTCCACACTTCATTCAACACAACGTTCCACACATCATTCCACACATCATTCCACACATCATTCCACACCTCATTCCACACATCATTGCAAACCTCATTCCACACATCATTCCACACATCATTCCACACATCATTCCACTCATCATTCCAAACATCATTCCCCACAACGTTCCACACATCATTCCACATATCATTCCACACATCATTCCACACCTCATTCCACACATCATTCCAACCTCATTTCACAAATCACTCCACACATCGTTCCACACATCATTCCACTCATCAATCCACACAGCATTCCACAATTAATTCCACACATCAATCCATAAATCATTCCATGCTTCATTCCACGCATCATTCCACACATCATTCCAAACATCTTTCCACACATCATTTCACACATCATTCCACACATCAAACCCACATCATTCCACACATCATTCCACACATCAATCCACACATCATTCCACTCACCATTCCACACAGCATGACACAATTCATTTCTACACATTATTCCACACATCATTGCAAACATAATTCTACACCTCATTCCACAACTCATTCTACGCATCATTCCAAACATCATTGCACACGTCAATCCACATACCATACCACAGTTCATTTGACACATCAGTCCACACATCATTCCACACATCATTCCACGCATCATTCCACGCAACATTCCACACATGATTCCATACATCATTCCACACATCATTCAACACATCATTCCACACATTATTCCACATAACATTCCTCACATCATTCCAAACATCAGTCCACATTTCATTCCCCCATCATTGCACAACTCATTCCACACGACATTAATCATATCAATCCACACATCATTCCACACATCATTACAAACCTCATTCCACACATAATTACACACATCATTCCATACCTCATTCCACACATCATTCCACACATCATTCCACGCATCATTCCACACATAATTCCACACCTAATTCCACACATCATTCCACACCTCATTCAAAACATCATTCCACACATCATTCCACAAATCATTTCACTCATCATTCCAGCTTGCATTCCACAAGTCATTCCACACATCCATCCACACATCATTCAACGCATCATTCCACGCATGATTCCACTCACCAGTCCACACATCATTCCACACATCATTCCACACATCATTCCACACATCATTCCACACATCATTCCACACATTATTCCACACATCATTACAAAGCTCATTCCACACATCATTCCACACGTCATTCCACACATCATTCCACACATCATTCCACACATCATTCCACACATCATTCCACACATCATTCCGCACATCATTACAAACCTCATTCCACACATCATTCCACACTTCATTCCACACTTCATTCCACACAACGTTCCACACATCATTCCACACATCATTCCACACATCATTCCACATCTCATTCCACAAATCTTTCCACACTTTATCCCACACATCATTCATCATATCTTCACAAACCTCATTCCACACATCGTTCCACACATCATTCCACACATCATTCCACACGTCATTCCACACATCATTCCACACATCATTCCAAACATAATTCCACAATTCATCCCACACTTCATTCCACGCATCATTCCACATATCGTTCCACACATCATTTCACACATCATTCCACTCATCATTCCACTCGTCATTCCAAACCTCATTCCACCATCATTGCACAACTCATTCCACACGACATTCAACACCTCATTCCACATAGCATTCCACACATCATTCAACATATTATTACAAACTCATTCCACACATCATTCCAATCGTCATTCCACACATCATTCCACACATCATTCCAAACATCATTCCACACATTATTCCACCACATCATTCCACACATCATTCCACTCGTCATTCCACACATGATTCCACACATCAATCCACAAATCATTCCACACAGCATTCTACACCTCATTCTAAACATCATTCCACACATCATTCCACACATCATTCCACTCACCATTCCACACAGCATGACACAATTCATTTCTACACATCATTCCACACATCATTGCAAACATAATTCTACACCTCATTCCACAACTCATTCTACGCATCATTCCAAACATCATTGCACACGTCAATCCACATACCATACCACATTTCATTTGACACATCAGTCCACACATCATTCCACACATCATTCAACTCATCATTCCAGACAGCAATCCACTATTCATTCCAAACATCATTCCACACATCATTCCGCACATCATTCTACACATTATTCCACACATCATTCCACACGTCATTCCACATATCATTCCACACCTCATTCCAGACCTCATTCCACACCTCATTCCACACATCATTCCACACATCATTCCACACATCATTCCGCACATCATTCCACACATCATTCCATACATCATTCCACACATCATTGCACACACCATTCCACACCTCATTCCACACATCATTGCACAACTCATTCCAGACATCATTCCACACCTCACTCTACGCATCATTCCACAACTCATTCCATCCGACATTGCACACCACATTCCACACCTCATTCCACACATCATTCCACACATCATTCCACACGTCATTCCCCACATCATTCCATACATCATTCCACACATCATTGCACACATCATTCCACACCTCATTCCACACATCATTCCACACCTATTCCACAGATCATTCCACACACCATTCCACACATCATTAGAAACATCATTCTACACATCATTCTACACATCATTCCACACATCATTGCACACATCATTTCACACCTCATTCCATACATCATTCCACACATCATTCCACATCTCATTCTAAACATCATTCCACATATCATTCCATTCAACATTCCAGACAGCATTCCACTATTCATTCCACACATCATTCCACACATCATTCCGCACATCATTCCACATATCATTTTTCTCCTCATTCCAGACCTCATTCCACACAACATTCCACACATCATTCCACATATCATTCCATACATCATTCCACACATCATTGCACACGTCATTCCACACCTCATTCCACACATCATTCCACACCTCATTCCACAAATCATTCCACACATCATTCCACACATCATTCCACACATCATTCCATACATCATTCCACACATCATTGCACACATCATTCCACATCTTATTCCACACATCATTGCACACTTCATTCCACACATCATTCCACACATCATTCCACACGTCATTCCACACATCATTGCACACATCTTTCCACACATCATTGCAAACCTCATTCCACACATCATTCCACACGTCATTCCACACATCATTCCACACAACGTTCCACACATCATTCCACACATCATTCTACACATCATTCCACACCTCATTCCACACATCATTCCAAACCTCATTCCACAAATCATTCCACACATCATCCCACACATCATTCAACATATCATCACAAACCTCATTCCACACATCCTTCCACACATCATTCCACACAGCATTCCACACGTCATTCCACACATCATTCCACACATCATTCCAAACATCATTCCAAAATTCATCCCACACATCATTCCACACATCATTCCACATATCGTTCCACACCTCATTCCACAGATCATTCCACACCTCATTCCACCATCATTGCACAACTCATTCCACACGACATTCCACACCTCATTCCACATAGCATTCCACACATGATTACAAACCTCATTCCACACATCATTCCACTCGTCATTCCACACATCATTCCACACATCAGTCCAAACTTCATTCCACACATCATTCCACCACATCATTCCACACATCATTCCACACATCATTCAACATATCATTACAAACCTCATTCCACACATCATTCCACTCGTCATTCCACACATCATTCCATACATCATTCCAGACTTCATTACACACATCATTCCACCACATCATTCCACACTTCATTCCACTCGTCATTCCACACATCATTCCACACATCTATCCACAAATCTTTCCACACATCATTCTACACCTCATTCTAAACATCATTCCACTCACCATTCCAGACAGCATTACACAGTTCATTTCTACACATCATTCCACACATCATTGCAAAGTTCATTTCACAGCTCATTCCACACCCCTTTCCACACATCATTCCAAACATCATTCCACACATCAATCCACATACCATACCACATTTCATTTGACACATCATTTCACACATCTTTCCACGCATCATTCCATGCAACATTCCACACATCATTCCATACATCATTCCACACATCATTCCACACATCATTCCACACATCATTCCACACGTCATTCCACACATCATTCCACACATCATTCCAAACATTATTCCACAATTCATCCCACACATCATTCCACACATCATTCCACATATCGTTCCACACCTCATTCCACAGATCATTCCACACCTCATTCCACCATCATTGCGCAACTCATTCCACACGACATTCCACACCTCATTCCACATAGCATTCCACACATCATTACAAACCTCATTCCACACAGCATTCCATTCGTCATTCCTCACACCATTCCAAACTTCATTCCACACATCATTCCACCACACCATTCAACACATCATTCCACACATCATTCAACATATCATTACAAACCTCATTCCACACATCATTCCATACATCATTCCACACATCATTCAACACATCATTCCACATATAATTCCACATAAAATTCCTCACATCATTCCAAACATCATTCCACATTTCATTCCACCATCATTGCACAACTCATTCCACACGATATTAAACACATCATTCCACACATTATTCCATACATCATTACAAACCTCATTCCACACATCATTTCACACATCATAGAAACATAGAAACATAGAAAATATGTGCAGGAGTAGGCCATTCGGCCCTTCTAGCCTGCACCGCCTTTCAATGAGTTCATGACTGAACATTCAACTTCAGTACCCCATTCCTGCTTTCTCGCCATACCCCTTGATCCCCCGAGTAGTAAGGACCTCATCTAACTCCTTTTTGAATATATTTAGTGAATTGGCCTCAACAACTTTCTGTGGTAGAGAATTCCACAGGTTCACCACTCTCTGGTTGAAGAAGTTCCTCCGCATCTCGGTCCTAAATGGCTTACCCCTTATCCTTAGACTGTGACCTCTGGTTCTGGACTTCCCCAACATTGGGAACATTCTTCCTGCATCAAACCTGTCTAACCCCGTCAGAATTTTAAATGTTTCTATGAGGTCCCCTCTCTTTCTTCTGAACTCCAGTAAATACAAGCCCAGTTGATCCAGTCTTTCTTGAAAGGTCAGTCCCGCCATCCCGGGAATCAGTCTGGTGAACATTCGCTGCACTCCCTCAATAGCAAGAATGTCCTTCGATAGGTTAGGAGACCAAAACTGTGCACAATACTCCAGGTGTGGCCTCACCAATGCCCTGTACAACTGTAGCAACACCTCCCTGCCCCTGTACTCAAATCCCCTTGCTATGAAGGCCAACATGCCATTTGCTTTCTTAACCCCCTGCTGCACCTGAATGCCAACCTTCAATGACTGATGTACCATGACACCCAGGTCTCTTTGCACCTCCCCTTTTCATAATCTGTCACCATTCAGATAATAGTCTGTCTCTCTGTTTTTACCACCAAAGTGGATAACCTCACATTTATCCACATTATACTTCATCTGCCATGCATTTGCCCACTCACCTAACCTATCCAAGTCGCTCTGCAGCCTCAAAGCATGCTCCTCGCAGCTCACACTGCCACCCAACTTAGTGTCATCCGCAAATTTGGAGATACTACATTTAATCCCCTCGTCTAAATCATTAATGTACAGTGTAAACAGCTGGGGCCCCAGCAGAGAACCTTGCGGTACCCCACTAGTCACTGCCTGCCATTCTGAAAAGTACCCATTTGCTCCTACTCTTTGCTTCCTGTCTGACAACCAGTTCTCAATCCATGTCAGTACACTACCCCCAAACCCATGTGCTCTAACTTTGCACATCAATCTCTTGTGTGGGACCTTGTCGAACGCCTTCTGAAATTCCAAATATACCACATCAACTGGTTCTCTCTTAACTACTCTACTGGAAACATCCTCAAAAAATTCCAGAAGATTTGTCAAGCATGATTTCCCTTTCAAAAATCCATGCTGACTTGGACCTATCATGTCCCCTCTTTCCAAATGCACTGCTATGACATCCTTACTAATTGATTCCATCATTTTACCCACTACCGATGTCAGGCTGACCGTTATATAATTCCTACTTTTCTCTCTCCCTCCTTTTTTAAAAAGTGGGGTTACATTGGCTACTGTCCACTCTATAGGAACTGATCCAGAGTCAATGGAATGTTGGAAAATGACTGTCAACGCATCCACTATTTCCAAGGCCACCTCCTTTAGTACTCTGGGATGCAGTCCATCAGGCCCTGGGGATTTATCGGCCTTCAATCCCATCAATTTCCCCAACACAATTTCCCGGCTAATAAGGATTTCCCTCAGTTCCTCCCTCTTACTAGACCCCCCGACCCCTTTTATAACCGGAAGGTTGTTTGTGTCCTCCTTCATGAATACCGAACCAAAGTACTTGTTCAATTGGTCCGCCATTTCTTTGTTAGCCGTTATGACTTCCCCTGATTCTGACTGCAGCGGACCTACGTTTGTCTTTACTAACCTTTTTCTCTTTACATATCTATAGAAACCTTTGCAATCCGTCTTAATGTTCCCTGCAAGCTTCTTCTCATACTCCATTTTCCCTGCCCGAATCAAACTCTTTGTCCTCCTCTGCTGAGATCTAAATTTCTCCCAGTCCCCAGGTTCGCTGCTATTTCTGGCCAATTTGTATGCCACTTCCTTGGCTTTAATACTATCCCTGATTTCCCTTGATAGCCACGGTTGAGCCACCTTCCCTTTTTTATTTTTATGCCAGACAGGAATGTACAATTGTTGTAGTTCATCCATGCGGTCTCTAAATGTCTGCCATTGCCCATCCACAGTCAACCCCTTAAGTATCATTCGCCAATCCATCCCAGCCAATTCACGCCTCATACCTTCAAAGTTAGCCTTCTTTAAGTTCTGGACCAGGGTCTCTGAATTAACTGTTTCGTACTCCATCCCAATGCAGAATTCCACCATATTATGGTCACTCTTCCCCAAGGGGCCTCGCACAACGAGATTGCTAATTAATCCTCTCTCATTACATAACACCCAGTCTAAGATGGCCTCCCCCCGAGTTGGTTCCTCGACATATTGGTCTAAAAAAACCATCCCTTATGCACTACAGAAAATCCTCCTCCACCGTATTGCTTCCAGTTTGGTTAGCCCAATCTATGTGCATATTAAAGTCACCCATTATAACTGCTGCACCTTTATTGCACGCACCCCTAATTTCATGTTTGTTGCCCTCCCCAACATCACTACTACTGTTTGGAGGTCTGTACACAACTCCCACTAACGTTTTTTGCCCTTTGGTGTTCTGCAGCTCTACCCATATAGATTCCACATCATCCAAGCTAATGTCCTTCCTAACTATTGATTAATCTCCTCCTTAACCAGCAATGCTACCCCACCTCCTTTTCCTTTTGTTCTATCCTTCCTGAATGTTGAATACCCCTGGAAGTTGAGTTCTCAGCCCTGATCAGCCTGGAGCCACGTCTCCGTAATCCCAATCACATCATATTTGTTAACAGCTATTTGCACAGTTAATTAATCCACCTTATTGCGGATACTCCTTGCTTTCAGACACAAAGCCTTTAGGCTTGTTTTTTTAACACCCTCTGTCCTTTTAGAATTTTGCTGTAAAATGGTCCTTTTTGTTCTTTGCCTTGGGTTTCTCTGCCCTCCACCTTTCCTCATCTCCTTTCTGTCTTTTGTTTTTGCCTCATTTTTGTTTCCCTCTATCTCCCTGCATTGGTTCCCATCCCCCTGCGATATTAGTTTAACTCCTCCCCAACAGCACCAGCAAACACTCCCCCGAGGACATTTGTTCCGATTCTTCCCAGGTGCAGACCGTCCGGATTGTAATGGTCCCACCTCCCCCAAAACCGATTCCAATGCCCAAGGAATTTGAATCCCTCCCTGCTGCACCATTGCTCAAGCCACGTATTCATCTGAGCTATCCTGCGATTCCTACTCCGACTATCACGTGGCACTGGTAGCAATCCCGAGATTACTAATTTTGAGGTCCTACTTTTTAATTTAGCTTCTAGCTCCTTAAATTCATTTCGTAGGAACTCATTCCTTTTTTTACCTATGTCATTGGTACCAACGTGCACCACGACAACTGGCTGTTCTCCCTCCCTTTTTAGAATGTCCTACACCCGCTCCGAGACATCCTTGACCCTTGCACCAGGGAGGCAACATACCATCCTGGAGTCTCGGTTGCGGCCGCAGAAACGCCTATCTATTCCCCTTACAATTGAATCCCCTATCACTATCGCTCGCCCACACTTTTTCCTGCCCTCTTGTGCAACAGAGCCAGCCACAGTGCCATGGACTTGGCTGCTGCTGCCCGCTCCTGATGAATCATCCCCCTCAACAGCGCTGAAAGCAGTGTATCTGTTTTGCAGTGGGATGACCACAGGGGACCCCTGCACTACCTTCCTTGCACTACTCTTCCTGCTGTTCTTCCATTCCCTCGCTGGCTGTGGACCCTTCTCCTGCGGTAAGACCAACTCGCTACACGTGATACTCACGTCATTCTCAGCATTCCATACCTCATTCCACACATCAATCCACACATCATTCCACACATCATTCCACACATAATTACACACCTCATTCCACACATCATTCCACACCTCATTCTAAACATCATTCCACTCTTCATTCCAGACTGCATTCCACAAGTCATTCCACACATCCATCCACACATCATTCAACGCATCATTTCACGCATGATTCCACGCACCATTCCACACATTATTCCACACATCATTCCACACATCATTCTACACATCATTCTGCATATCATTCAACACATCATTCCACACATCATTCCACACCTCATTTCACACCTCATTCCACACATCATTCCACACATCATTCCAAACCTCATTCTAAACATCATGCCACACATCATTCCAATCATCATTCCAGGCAGCATTCCACTATTCATTCCACACATCATTCCATACAACATTCCGCACATCATTCTACACATTATTCCACACATCATTCCACACATCATTCCACATATCATTCCACACCTCATTCCAGACCTCATTCCACACCTCATTCCACACATCATTCCACACATCATTCCACACATCATTCCACACATAATTCCACACATCATTCCATACATAATTCCACACATCATTTCACACATCATTCCTCACCTCATTCCACACATCATTGCACTACTAACTCCACGCATCATTCCACAACCCATTCCATCCGTCATTGCACACCTCATTCCGCACTTCATTCCACACGTCATTCCACACATCATTCCACACATCATTCCACACGTCATTCCACACATCATTCCACAACACATTCCACACATCATTACAAACCTCATTCCACACATCATTCCACACATCATTCCACACAACATTCCACACATCATTCTACACCTCATTCCACACATCATTCCAAACCTCATTCCACAATTCATTCCACACATCATAACACACATCATTCAACATTTCATCACATACCTCATTCCACACATCCTTCCAGACATCATTTCACACATCATTCCACACGTCATTCCACACTTCATTCAACACAACGTTCCACACATCATTCCACACATCATTCCACACATCATTCCACACCTCATTCCACACATCATTGCAAACCTCATTCCACACATCATTCCACACATCATTCCACACATCATTCCACTCATCATTCCAAACATCATTCCCCACAACGTTCCACACATCATTCCACATATCATTCCACACATCATTCCACACCTCATTCCACACATCATTCCAACCTCATTTCACAAATCACTCCACACATCGTTCCACACATCATTCCACTCATCAATCCACACAGCATTCCACAATTAATTCCACACATCAATCCATAAATCATTCCATGCTTCATTCCACGCATCATTCCACACATCATTCCAAACATCTTTCCACACATCATTTCACACATCATTCCACACATCAAACCCACATCATTCCACACATCATTCCACACATCAATCCACACATCATTCCTCACATCATTCAAAACATCGTTCCACACATCATTCCACACATCATTCCACACATCATTCCACGCATCATTCCGCGCATCATTCCACGCATCATTCCACACATCATTCCACACATCATTCCACACAACATTCCAGACATCATTCCACACAATATTCCACACATCATTCCAAATATCATTCCACACCTCATTCTAAACATCATTCCACACATCATTCCACTCATCATTCCAGAGAGCATTCCACTATTCATTCCACACATCATTCCACACATCATTCCGCACTTCATTCTACACATTATTCCACACATCATTCCTCACATCATTCCACATATCATTCCACACCACATTCCAGACCTCATTCCAAACCACATTCCACACCTCATTCCACGCATCATTCCACACATCATTCCACACATCATTCCACACATCATTCCACACATCATTCCATACATCATTCCAGACAGCATTCCACACATCATTCCACACCTCATTCCACACATCATTGCGCAACTCATTCCAGACATCATTCCACACCTCACTCCACTCATCATTCCACAACTCATTCCATCCGTCATTGCACAAATCATTCCACACATCATTCCACACATCATTCCACATCTCATTCCACACATCATTTCACAACCCATTCCAGATAACATTTCACACATCATTCCACACATCATTCCACAAATCATTCCACATTTCATTTGACACATCTTTCCACACTTCATTCCACTCATCATTCCACACAGCATTCCACAATACATTCCACACATCAATCCACAAATCATTCCACGTATCATTCCACGCATCATTCCACACATCATTCCACACATCATTCCACATATCATTCCACACATCATTCCACACATCATTCCAAACATCATTCCACACATCATTCCACACATCATTCCACACAACTTTCCGCACATCATTCCACACATCATTCCACACATCATTCCACACATCATTCCTCACATCATTCAAAGCATCATTCCACAAATAATTCCACACATCATTACACATCATTCCACATATCATTCCACACATCATTCCACACATCATTCCAAACATCATTCCACACAACTTTCCGCAAATCAATCCAAACATCATTCCACACATCATTCCACACATCATTCCTCACATCATTCCACACCTCATTCCAGACCTCATTCCACACCTCATTCCACACATCATTCTACACAACATTCCACACATCATTCCACACATCATTCCTCACATCATTCCATACATCATTCCACACATCACTGCAAACATCATTCCACACTTCATTCCACACATAATTGCACAACTCATTCCAGACATCATTCCAGACCTCACTTCACGCATCATTCCACAACTCATTCCATCCGACATTGCACACCTCATTCCACACGTCATTCCACACATCATTCCACACATCATTCCACACATCATTCCACACATCATTCCATACATCATTCCGCACATCATTGCACACATCATTCCACACCTCATTCCACACATCATTCCACACCTATTCCACACATCATTCCACACCTCATTCTAAACATAATTCCACACATCATTCCACGCAACATTCCAGACATCATTCCACACATCATTCCACTATTCATTCCACACATCATTGCACACATCATTCCGCACATCATTCCAGACATCATTCCACACATCATTCCACTATTCATTCCACACATCATTCCACACATCATGCCGCACATCATTCTACACATTATTCCACACATCATTCCACACATCATTCAACTCGTCATTCCAAACCTCATTTAAAACTTCATTCCACACATCATTCCATCACATCATTCCACACATCATTCCACAAATCATTCCACACATTATTCCAAATCTCATTCCACAAATCATTCCACACATCATCCCACACATCATTCAACATATCATTACAAACTTCATTCCACACATCCTTGCACCCATCATTCATCAACTCATTCCACACATCATTCCACACCTCATTCTAAACATCATTCCACACATCATTTCACTCATCATTCCAGAGAGCATTCCACAAATCATTCCACACATCATTCCACACATCATTCCGCACATCATTCTACACATTATTGCTCACATCATTCCACACATCATTCCAAATATCAAGCCACACCTCATTCCACACCTCATTCCACATCTCATCCCACACAAAATTCCACACATCATTCCACACATCATTCCACACATCATTCCTCACATTATTCCAAACATCATTCCACACATCATTCCACACTTCATTCCACACAACATTCCACACATCATTAGAAACCTCATTCCACAAATCATTCCACACATCATTCCGCATATCATTCTACACATTATTCCACACATCATTCCACACATCATTCCACGCATCATTCCAAAACTCATTCCACCCGTCATTGCACACATCATTGCACACATCATTCCACACTTCATTCCGCAGTTCATTCCACAAATCATTTCACACATCATTACATACCTCATTCCACTCATTCCACAGATCATTCCACAGCTCGTTCCACCATCATTGCACAACTCATTCCACACGACATTAACCACCTCATTCCACACATCATTCCACACATCATTCCACAAATCATTACAAACCTCATTCCACACATCATTCCACACATTATTCCACACATCATTCTCCACATCATTCAAAACCTCATTCCACACATCATTCCAAACATCATTCCACACCTCATTCCACAAATCATTCCACCCGTCATTGCACACATCATTGCACACATCATTCCACACCTCATTCCACACATCATTGCACAACACATTCCAGATATCATATCACACATCATTCCACACAGCATTCCGCAATTAATATCACACATCAATCCACACAGCATTCCATGCATCAATCCATGCATCATTCCTCACATCATTCCAAACATCATTCCACACATCATTCCACACATCATTACATACCTCATTCCACTCATTCCACAGATCATTCCACACCTCGTTCCACCATCATTACGCAACTCATTCCACACGATAGTAACCACCTCATTCCACACATCATTCCATACATCATTAAAACCTCATTCCACACGTCATTCCACACATGATTCCACACATCATTCCACACATCATTCCACGCATCATTCCGCGCATCATTCCACGCATCATTCCACACATCATTCCACACACCATTCCTCACAACATTCCAGACATAATTCCACACATCATTCAACACATCATTCCAAACATCAATCCACACATCATTACACACCTCATTCCACAAATCATTCCACACATCATTCCACACCTCATTCCACACCTCATTCCACCGATCATTCGAAAACTCATTCCACCATCATTGCAAAACTCATTCCACACGACATTCCACACCTCATTCCATACATCATTCCACACATCATTACAAACCTAATTACACACATCATTCCACTCGTCATTCCACCCGTCATTGCACACATCATTGCGCACATCATTGCACACCTAATTCCACACATCATTGCACAACTCATTCCAGATACCATTCCACACATCATTCCACACCTCATTCCACAAATCATTCCACACATAATTCAACACCTCATTCCAATCCTCATTCTTCAGATCATTCCAAACACACCATTCCACACAATGTTCAACACATCATTCCACACATCATTCCACAATTAATTCCACACATCATTCCAAACCTCATTCCAAACTTCATTCCACACATCATTCCACCACATCATTCCACACATCATCCCACAAATCATTCCACACATCATTCCAAATCTCATTCCACACATCATTCCTCAGCTCATTCAACATATCATCACAAACCTCATTCCACACATCCTTCCAGACATCATTCCACACCACATTCCACACATCATTCCACACGTCATTCCACACATCATTCCACACAACATTCCACAATTCATCCCACACATCATTCCACATATCATTCCAAATATCATTCCACACAGCATTCCACACCTCATTCCACATATCATTCCACACATCATTCCACACCTCATTCCACACATCATTCCATACATCATCCCACACAACATTCAACATATCATCATTAACGTCATTCCACACATCCTTCCACACATCATTCAAGACCTCATTCCACACATCATTCCATACGTCATTCCATACAGTATTCCACTGATCATTCCACACATCATTATACATATCATTTCAAACCTCATTCTACACATCATTCTAAACATCATTCCACACCTCATTCCACAAATCATTCCACATATCATTCCACACCCCATTCCACACCTCATTCCACAGATCATTCCAAACCTCATTCCACCATCATTGCACAAACTCATTCCACACGACATTCCACACCTCATTCCACACAACATTCCACATACCAGTACAAACTTCATTCCACACATCATTCCACTCGTCATTCCACACATCATTGCACAACTCATTCCAAACATCATTGCACAACTAATTCCAGATATCATTCCACACATCACTCCACACATAATTCCACACATCATTCCACACATCATTCCACAAATCATTTAATATTTCATTTGCCACATCATTCCACACATCGTTCCACACATCATTCCACACATCTTTCCAATCATTATTCCACACTGCATTCCACAATTCATTCCACACATCAATCCACGCATCATTCCATGCATCATTCCACGCATCATTCCACATATCATTCCACACATCATTCCGCACATCATTCCACACATCATTCCTCACATCATTCCAAAGATCATTCCACACATCATTACATACCTCATTCCACTCATTCCACAGATCATTCCACACCTCATTCCACCATCATTGCACAACTCATTCCACACGACATTAACCAACTCATTCCAGACATCATTCCACACATCATTACAAACCTCATTCCACACATCATTCCACACATCATTACAAACCTCATTCCACACATCATTCCACACGTCATTCCATATATCATTTAACACATCATTCCACACAACGTTCCACACATCATTCCACATATATTTCCAAATATCATTCCAAACCTCATTCCAATCTTCATTCCACACATCATTTCTCCACATCATTCCACACATCATTCCACACATAATTCCACACATCATTCCAAACTTCATTCCAGAAATCATTCCACACTTCATTCCACACCTCATTCCAAAAATAATTCCACACATCATTCCACACGTCTATCCACACATCGTTCCACACATCATTCCACAATTCATCCCACACATCATTCCACATATCATTCCACACAACATTCCACACATCATTACACACCTCATTCCATATATCGTTCCACACATCATTCCACATCTCAGTCTAAAGATCATTCCACAGATCAGTCCGCAAATTATTCCACTGATCATTCCTCACATTATTCCACAATTCATTCCACACATAATTCCTCAAATCATTCGAAACAGCATCCCACACATCATTCCACACATCATTCCACACATCATTCCAGACATCATTCCACACATTATTCCTAACATCAATCCACACATCATTCCACACCTCATTCCACAAACCATTCCGGACATCATTCAACACCTCATCCCACACATCATTCAACATATCATTACAAACCTCATTCCACACATCCTTCCACACATCATTCCACACATCATTCCACATATCACTCCACACCTCATTCCATACCTCATTCCACACCTCATCACACACATCATTCCACACATCATTCCACACATCATCCAACACATCATTCCACACCTCATTCCACACATCATTCCACACATCATTCCATACATCATTCCACACATCATTCCACACCTCATTCCATACATCATTCCAAACTTCATTCCAAACTTCATTTCACACATCATTTCACACATCATTCCGCACGTCATTCCACACATCATTCCACACATCATTCCACACATCATTCCACAATTCATGCCACACATCATTCCACATATCATTCCACACATCATTCCACACATCATTCCTCACCTCATTCCACATATCATTCCACACATCATTCCACGCTTCATTCCACGCATCATTCCACACATCATTCTACACATCATTCCAAACCTAATTCCACAAATTATTCCACACATCATCCCACACCACATTCAAAAAATTATTCCACACATCATACCACACATCATTCCACGCATCATTCCACACATCATTCCACACATCATTCCACACATCATTCCACAAATCATTCCACTCTTGATTCCAAACATCATTCCACACATCATTCCACAACTCATTCCACAAATCATTCCACACATCAATCCAAACATCATTCCACATCTCATTCCACACATCATTCCACACATCATTCCACACAACATTACAAACCTCATTCCACACATCATTCCACTCGGCATTCCGCACATCATTCCACACATCATTCCACACAACGTTCCACACATGATTCCACAAATCATTCCACACATCATTACAAACCTCATTCCACACATTATTCCACACCTCATTACAAACCTTAATCCACACATCATTCCACACGTCATTCCACACATCATTCCACACGTCATTCCACACATCATTCCACACATCATTCTACACATCATTCAGCACATCATTCCACACATCGTTCCACACATTAATCAACACATCATTCCACACATCATTCCCCACATCATTCCAAATCTCATTCCAAACTTCATTCCACATATCATTCCACACATCATTCCATATATCATTCCACACCTCATTCCACATATCATTCCACACAGCATTCCACGATCATTCCACGCTCATTCCTCACATCATTCCAAACATCTTTCCTCACATCATTTAACACCTCATTCCACAGATCATTCCACACCTCATTACAAAGCTCATTCCACACATCATTGCACACGTCATTCCACACATCATTCCACAAATCATTCAACATATCATCACAAACCTCATTCCACACATCCTTCCACACACCATTCCACACCTCATTCCATAAATCATTCCACACATCATTCCACACCTCAATCCACAAATCATTCTCCACATCATTCCACACGTCATTCCACACGTCATTCCATACATCATTCCACACATCACTCCACAATTCATCCCACACATCATTCCACATATCATTCCACACAACATTCCACACATCATTCCACACCTCATTCCACATATCATTCCACACATCATTCCTCACATCATTCATCACATTATTCCACAATTCATTGCACACATCATTCCACACATCATTCCAAGAATCATTCCGCACAACATTCTACACATCATTCCAAACCACATTCCACAAATTATTCCAAACATCATCCCACACCTCATTCAAAAATGTATTCCACACATCATTCCACGATTCATTCCACACATCATTCCACACATCATTGCAGACCTCATTCCACAAATCATTCCATACATCATTCCAAACATCATTCCACACATCATTCCACATCTCATTCCACAAATCATTCCAAACCTCATTCCACCATCATTGCACTACTCATTCCACTCGAAATTCCATACCTCATTCCACACAACATTCCACACATCATTACAAACGTCATTCCACACATCATTCCAGACATCATTCCACACCTCATTCCCACATCATTCCACACCTCATTCCACAGATCATTCCAAAACTCATTCCACCATCATTGCACAACTCATTCCACACGACATTCCACACCTCATTCCACACATCATTCCACACATCAATCCACACCTCATTCGACACATCTTTCCACACGTCAATCCACACATCATTCCACACCTCATTCCACACATCATTCTACACATCATTCCAAACCTCATTCGACACATCATTCCAAACATCATTCCACACCTCATTCCACGACTCATTCCACAGCTCATTCCAACCATCATTCCAAACCTCATTCCACCATCATTGCACAACTCATTCCACGAGACATTCCACACCTCATTCCACACAACATTCCACACATCATTACAAACCTCATTCCACACATCATTCCAAACCTCATTCCAAACGTCATTCAACCCATCATTTCTCCATTTCATTCCACACATCATTCCACAAATCATTCCACACATCATCCCACACATCATTCAACATATTATCACAAACCTCATTCCACACATCCTTCCACACATCATTCCACACTTCATTCCACACATCATTCCACACCTCATTCCACATATCATTCCACACATCATTCCACACATAATTTCACACCTCATTCCGCACATCAGTCCACACATCATCCCACACATCATTCTACATATCATCACAAACCTCATTCCACACATCCTTCCACACATCATTCCACACATCATTCCACTGATCATTCCACACATCATTCTACACATCATTCCAAACCTCATTCCACACATCATTCCAAACATCATTCCACACCTCATTCCACAAATCATTGCACCCTTCATTTCACACATCATTGCACACATCATTCCACCCGTCATTCCACACATCATTGCACAAGTCATTCCAGATATCATTCCACCACATCATTCCAGACATCATTCCAGACATCATTCCGCACCTCATTCCACTCATCATTGCATAACGCATTCCAGATAACATTCCACACATCATTCCACACAGCATTCCACATTTCATTCCACACATCAATCCACACATCATACCACGCATCATTCCACGCATCATTCCTCACATCATTTCAAACATCATTCCACACATCATTCCACAATTCATTCCACAAATCATTCCACACATCATTACGTACCTCATTCCACTCATTCCACAGATCATTCCACACCTCGTTCCACCATCATTGCACAACTCATTCCACACGACATTAACCGCCTCATTCTACACATCATTTAACACATCAATACAAACCTCATTCCACACTTCATTCCACACATCATTCCACACATCATTCCAAACAACGTTCCACACATCTATCCACACAGCATTCCACACATCATTCCACACCTCATTCCACACTTCATTCCAAACCTCGTTGCAAACGTCATTCCACACCTCATTTCTCCACATCATTCCACACATAATTCCACAGATAATTCCACACATCGGTCCAAACCTCATTCCACAAATCATTCCACACATCATCCCACACATCATTCAAAATATCATCACAAACCACATTGCACACATCCTTCCACACATCATTCCAAACCTCATTCCACACATCATTCCACACGTCATTCCACACATCATTCCACATATCATTCCACACATCATTCCACAATTCATCCCACACATCATTCCACATATCATTCATAACATCATTCCACACATCATTCCACACCTCATTCCACATATCATTCCACACATCATTCCACACATCATTCCACACCTCATTCCACACATCATTCCACACATCATCCCACACATCATTCAAAATATCATCATAAACCTTATTCCACACATCCTTCCACAAATCATTCCACATATCATTCCAAACATCATTCCACACATCATTTCACACCTCATTCCATACATCATTCCACACGTCATTCCACACATCATTCCACTGATCATTCCACACATCATTCTACACATCATTCCAAACCTCATTCTACACATCATTCCAAACATCATTCCACACCTCATTCCACAGATCATTCCAAACTTCATTTCACCTTCACTGCACAAGTCATTCCACACGACATTCCACAGCTCATTCCACACAACATTCCACACATCATTGCAAACCTCATTCCACACATCATTCCAAATCTCATTCCAAATGTCATTCAACACATCATTTCTCCATTTCATTCCACACATCATTCCAAACATAATTCCACACATCGTTCCAAACCTCATTCCAAAAATCATTCCACACATCATCCCACACATCATTCAACATATTATCACAAACCTCATTCCACACATCCTTCCACACATCATTCCATACTTCATTACACACATCATTGCACACGTCATTCCACACATCATTCCACACATCATCCCACATCATTCAACATATCATCACAAACCTCATTCCACACATCCTTCCACACATCATTCCACACATCATTCCACTGATCATCCCACAAATCATTCTGCACATCATTCCAAACCTCATTCCACACATCATTCCAAACATCATTCCACACCTCATTCCACAAATCATTCCACCCTTCATTTCACACATCATTGCACACATCATTCCACCGGTCATTCCACACATCATTGCACAATTATTCCAGATATCCTTCCACCACATCATTCCAGACATCATTCCATACATCATTACGCACCTCATTCCAGACATCATCGGTGGCTCGTTGGTCTAGGGGTATGATTCTCGCTTTGGGATGTTAATAATTGAAATGCGAGAGGTCCCGGGTTCAAATCCCGGAGGAGCCATGCCTATTTTTATGACCAGAAACAGGGGACACAGTCGAAGGATAAGGGAGAAGCTATTTAGGACTGAGATGAGGAGGAATTTCTTCATCCAGAGAGTGGTGAACCTGTGGAATTCTCTTCCACAGAAAGTTGTTGAGGCCAATTCGCTAAATATATTCAAAAAGGAGTTAGATGAAGTCCTTACTACTAGGGGAATCAAGGGGTATGGTGAGAAAGCAGGAATGGGGTGCTGAAGTTGCATGTTCAGCCATGAACTCATTGAATGGCGGTGCAGGCTAGAAGGGCCGAATGGCCTACTCTTGCACCTATTTTCTATGTTTCTAACTCATTCCAGATATCATTCCACACATCATTCCACACAGCATTCCACATTTCATTCCACGCATCATTCCTCACATCATTTCAAACATCATTCCACACATCATTCCACAAATCATTCCACACATCATTACATACCTCATTCCACTCATGCCACAGATCATTCCACACCTCGTTCCACCATCATTGCACAACTCATTCCACACGACATTAACCGCCTCATTCCACACATCATTCCACACATCATTACAAACCTCATTCCACAGATCATTCCACACATCATTCCACACATCATTCCACACAACGTTCCACACATCTATCCACACATCTTTCCACACATCATTCCACACCTCATTCCACACATCATTCCAAACCTCATTGCAAACGTCATTCCACACATCATTTCTCCACATCATTCCACACATCATTCCACACATAATTCCACACATCGGTCCAAACCTCATTCCACAAATCATTCCACACATCATCCCACACATCATTCAAAATATCATCACAAACCACATTGCACACATCCTTCCACACATCATTCCAAACCTCATTCCACACATCATTCCACACGTCATTCCACACATCATTCCACACATCATTCCACACATCATTCCACAATTCATCCCACACATCATTCCACTTATCATTCCAAACATCATTCCACACATCATTCCACACCTCATTCCACATATCATTCCACACATCATTCCACACATCATTCCACACCTCATTCCACACATCATTCCACACATCATCCCACATATCATTCCACACATCATTTCACACCTCATTCCACACATCATTCCACACGTCATTCCGCACATCATTCCACTGATCATTCCACACATCATTCTACACATCATTCCAAACCTCATTCCACAGATCATTCCAAACCTCATTTCACCATCATTGCACAACTCATTCCACACGACATTCCACACCTCATTCCACACAACATTCCACACTTCATTACAAACCTCATTCCAGACATCATTCCAAACCTCATTCCAAACGTCATTCAACACATAATTTCTCCATTTCATTCCGCACATCATTCCACACATAATTCCACACATCGTTCCAAACCTCATTCCACAAATCATTCCACACATCATCCCACACATCATTCAACATAATATCACAAACCTCATTCCACACATCCTTCCACACATCATTCCACACTTCATTACACACATCATTCCACACGTCATTCCACACATGATTCCACACATTATTCCACACATCATTCCACAATTCATCCCACACTTCATTCCACATATCATTCCAAACATCATTCCACACCTCATTCCACACCTCATTCCACATATCATTCCACACATCATTCCACACATCATTTCACACCTCATTCCGCACATCATTCCACACATCATCCCACACATCATTCAACATATCATCACAAACCTCATTCCACACATCCTTCCACACATCATTCCAAACCTCATTCCACACATCATTCCAAACATCATTCCACACTACATTCCACAAATCATTCCACCCTTCATTTCACACATCATTGCACACATCATTCCACCCGTCATTCCACACATCATTGCACAACTCATTCCAGATATCATTCCACCACTTCATTCCAGACATCATTCCACACATCACTCCGCACCTCATTCCACACATCATTGCACAACTCATTTCAGATATCATTCCACACATCATTCCACACAGCATTCCAAATTTCATTCCACACATCAATCCACACATCATTCCACGCATCATTCCACGCATCATTCCTCACATCATTTCAAACATCATTCCACACATCATTCCACACAGCATTCCACATTCCATTCCACGCATCATTCCTCACATCATTTCAAACATCATTCCACACATCATTCCACAAATCATTCCACACATCATTACATACCTCATTCCACTCATGCCACAGATCATTCCACACCTCGTTCCACCATCATTGCACATCTCATTCCACACGACATTTACCGCCTCATTCCACACCTCATTCCAAACATCATTACAAACCTCATTCCACAGATCATTCCACACATCATTCCACACATCATTCCACACAACGTTCCACACATCTATCCACACATCATTCCACACATCATTCCACACCTCATTCCACACATCATTCCAAACCTCATTGCAAACGTCATTCCACACATCATGTCTCCACATCATTCCACATATTATTCCACACATAATTACACACATCGGTCCAAATCTCATTCCACAAATCATTCCAAACATCATCCCACACATCATTCAAAATATCATCACAAACCACATTGCACACATCCTTCCACACATCATTCCACACCTCATTCCACATATCATTCCACACATCATTCCACACATCATTCCACACCTCATTCCACACATCATTCCAAACATCATCCCCCACATCATTCAACATATCATCATAAACCTCATTCCACACATCCTTCCACACATCATTCCACGTATGATTCCAAACATCATTCCACACATCATTGCACACCTCATTCCACATGTCATTCCACACATCATTCCACACATCATTGCACAACTCATTCCAGATATCATTCCACCACTTCATTCCAGACATCATTCCACACATCACTCCGCACCTCATTCCACACAACATTGCACAACTCATTTCAGATATCATTCCACACATCATTCCACACAGCATTCCAAATTTCATTCCACACATCAATCCACACATCATTCCACGCATCATTCCACGCATCATTCCTCACATCATTTCAAACATCATTCCACACATCATTCCACACAGCATTCCACATTCCATTCCACGCATCATTCCTCACATCATTTCAAACATCATTCCACACATCATTCCACAAATCATTCCACACATCATTACATACCTCATTCCACTCATGCCACAGATCATTCCACACCTCGTTCCACCATCATTGCACATCTCATTCCACACGACATTTACCGCCTCATTCCACACCTCATTCCAAACATCATTACAAACCTCATTCCACAGATCATTCCACACATCATTCCACACATCATTCCACACAACGTTCCACACATCTATCCACACATCATTCCACACATCATTCCACACCTCATTCCACACATCATTCCAAACCTCATTGCAAACGTCATTCCACACATCATGTCTCCACATCATTCCACACATCATTCCACACATAATTACACACATCGGTCCAAATCTCATTCCACAAATCATTCCAAACATCATCCCACACATCATTCAAAATATCATCACAAACCACATTGCACACATCCTTCCACACATCATTCCACACCTCATTCCACATATCATTCCACACATCATTCCACACATCATTCCACACCTCATTCCACACATCATTCCAAACATCATCCCACACATCATTCAACATATCATCATAAACCTCATTCCACACATCCTTCCACACATCATTCCACGTATGATTCCAAACATCATTCCACACATCATTGCACACCTCATTCCACATGTCATTCCACACATCATTCCACACATCATTCCACACCTCATTCCACACATCATTCCACACATCATCCCACACATCATTCAACATATCATCATAAACCTCATTCCACACATCCTTCCACACATCATCATAAACGTCATTCCACACATCCTTCCACACATCATTCCACACCTCATTCCACACATCATTCCACACGTCATTCCACACATCATTCCACTGATCATTCCACACATCATTCTACACATCTATCCAAACCTCATTCTACACATCATTCCAACATCATTCCACACCTCATTCCACAAATCATTCCACACATCATTCCACATCTCATTCCACACCTCATTCCACAGATCATTCCAAACCTCATTCCACCTTCATTGCACAACTGATTCCACACGACATTCCACACCTCATTCCACACAACATTCCACACATCATCACAAACCTCATTCCACACATCATTCCACTCGTCATTCCAAACATCATTCCACACCTCATTCCACACATCATTGCACAACTCATTCCACATTTCATTTGACACATCATTCCACATATCATTCCACGCATCATTCCACACATCATTCCACTCATCATTCCACACAGCATTCCACAATTCATTCCACACATCAATCCACACATCATTACACGCATCATTCCACGCATCATTCCACACATCATTCCACACATCATTCCGCACATCATTCCACACATCATTCCTCCCATCATTCCAAACATCATTCCACACAGCATTCCACACTTAATTCCACAAATCATTCCACACATCATTATATACCTCATTCCACTCATTCCAGAGATCATTCCACACCTCATTCCACCATCATTGCACAACTCATTCGACACGACATTAACCACCGCATTCGACACATCATTTAACACATCATTACAAACCTCATTCCACACATCATTCCACACATCATTACAAACCACATTCCACACATCATTCCACGCGTCATTCCACACGTCATTCCACACGTCATTCCACATATCATTCCACACGTCATTCCACATATCATTTAACACATCATTCCACACAACGTTCCACACATCATTCCACACGTCATTCCCCATATCATTCCAAACATCATTCCAATCTTCATTCCACACATCATTTCTCCACATCATTCCACACATCATTTCACACATAATTCCACACATCATTCCAAACCTCATTCCACAAATCATTCCACACATCATCCCACACATCATTCAACATAGCATCAAAAACCTCATTCCACACATCCTTCCACACATCATTCCACACCTCATTCCACAACTAATTCCATACATCATTCCACACGTAATTCCACGCATCATTCCACACATCATTTCACACCTTATTCCACACCTCATCCCACACGTCATTCCACACATCATTCCACACATCATTCCACGCATCATTCCAATCTTCATTCCAAACGTCATTCCACAACTCATTCCACCCGTCATTGCACACATCATTGCATACATCATTCCACACAACATTACAAACCTCATTCCACACAGCATTCCACACGTCATTCCACAAATCATTCCATACATCATTCCACACATTATTCCAAACCTCATTCCATACTTCATTCCACACAACATTTCTCCAATTCATTCCACACATCATTCCACACATAATTCCACACATCATTCCAAACCTCATTCCACACATCATCCCACATATCATTCAACATATCATTACAAACCTCTTTCCACACATCCTTCCACACATCATTCGACATCTCATTCCACACATCATTCCACATATCATTCCACACATCATTCCACACATCGTTCCACACATCATTCCACATATCACTCCACACATCATTCCACTGACCATTCCTCACCTTATTCCACAACTCATTCCACACATCATTCCAAACCTCATTCCACACATCATTCCTCACATCATTCCACAAATCATTCCATACATCATTCCACACCTCATTCCACACCTCATTCCACAGATCATTCCAAACCTCATTCCACCATCATTGCATAACTCATTCCACAAGATATTCCACACCTCATTCCACACAACATTCCACACATCATTACAAACCTCATTCCACACATCATTCCACTCGTCATTCCACACATCATTCCAGATATCATTCCACACATCATTCCACACTTCATTCCACACATCATTGCACAACTCATTCCAGATATCATTCCACACATCATTCCACACATCATTCCACACATCATTCCACTAATCAATCGAAACATCATTACACACATCATTCCACACGTCATTTCACAAATCATTCCACACATCATTCCACACATCATTCCACACATCATTCCACACATTATTCCACACATCATTCCTCACAACTTTCCAAACGTCATTCGACACATCATTCCAAACTTCATTCCACACATCATTCGACACATCATTCCACACATCATTCCACACATCATTCCACATAACAGTCCACACATCATTCCACGTATCATTCCACACATCATTCCACACATCATATCACACATCATTTCTCACATCATCGCAAACATTATTCCACACATCATTCCAAACTTCATTCCACACATCATTCCACACATCATTCCACACATCATTCCACACATCATTCCTCACATCATTCCAATCTTCATTCCAAACGTCATTCCACAAATCATTCCACACATCATTCCACACATTATTCCACACATCATTCCACACTTCCTTCCACATATGATTCCACACCTCATTCCACACATGATTGCACATATCTTTCCACACCTCATTCCACATATCACTCCACACATCATTCCACTGATCATTCCTCACATTATTCCACAATTCATTCCACACATCATTCTACGCATCATTCCACGCATTATTCCACACGTCATTCCACTGATCATTCCTCACATGAATCCACAATTCATTCCACACATCATTCCAAACCTCATTCCACACATCATTCCTCACATCATTCAACAAATGATTCCACACATCATTCCACACTTCATTCCACACCTCATTCCACAGATCATTCCAAACCTCTTCCCCCAGCATTGCACAACTCATTCCACACGATATTCCACACCTCATTCCACACAACATTCCACACATCATAACAAACCTCATTCCACACATCATTCCACTCTTCATTCCACACATCATTTCAAACCTCATTCAACATATCATTACAAACCTCATTCCACTCATCCTTCCACACATTATAACACATCTCATTCCACAGATCATTACACACCTCATTCCACACCTCATTCTAAACATCATTCCACACATCATTGCACTCATCATTCCGGACAGCATTCCACAATTCATTCCACACATCATTCCACACATCATTCCGCATATCATTCTACACATTATTCCACACATCATTCCACACATCATTCCACATATCATTGCACACCTCACTCCACACCTCATTCCACACCTCATCCCACAAATCATTCCACGCATCATTCCACACATCATTCCACACATTAATTCACACCTAATTCCACAAATCATTGCACAACTCATTCCAGATATCAATCCACACCTCATTCCACACTTTATTCCACACCTCATCCCATACATCATTCCACACATCATTCCACACATCAATCCAAACGTCATTCCACACTTCATTCCACACATCATTCCACACATCATTCCAAACCTCATTCCAAACTTCATTCCACGCAACATTTCTCCACATCATTCCACACATCATTCCACACATAATTCCACACATCATTCCAAACCTCATTCCACACATCATCCCACACATCATTCAACATATCATCACAAACCTCATTCCACACATCTATCCACAAAACATTTCAACATCATTCCACACATCATTCCACATATAATTTCGCACCTCATTCCACATATCACTCCACACATCATTCCATTGATCATTCCTCACATTATTCCACAATTCATTCCACACATCATTCCACGCAACATTCCACGCATTATTCCACACATCATTCCACTGATCACTCCTCGCATTATTCCACAATTCATTCCACACATCATTCCAAACCTCATTCCACCCATCATTCCCCACATCATTCCACAAATCATTCCAAACCTCATTCCACCATCATTGCACAACTCATTCCACACGATATTCCACACCTCATTCCACACAACATTCCACACTTCATTACAAACCTCATTCCACACATCATTCCATTCGTCATTCCACAAATCATTCCAGAAATCATTCCACACATCATTCCACACCTTATTCCATATATCATTGCACAACTCATTCCAGATATCATTCCACACATCATTCCACACATCATTCCACACATCTTTCAAACCTCATTCCAAAAATCATTCGTAACATCATTTCACACATCTTTCCACAGATAATTCCACACGTCATTCCACACATCATTCCACACATCATTCCACACATCATTCCACACATCATTCCTCACATCATTCCGAAGATCATTCCACACATCATTCCAAACTTCATTCCACACATCATTCCACACATCATTCCACACAACATTCCTCACATCATTCCAAACGACATTCCACACATCATTCCAAACTTCATTCCACACATCATTCCAGAACCTCATTCCATATATCATTGCACAACTCATTCCGATATCATTCCACACATCATTCCACACATCATTCCAAACATCATTCCACACCTCATTCCACAAATCATTCGTAACATCATTCCACACATCTTTCCACACTTCATTCCACAGATAATTCCACACTTCATTCCACAGATAATTCCACACGTCATTCCACACATCATTCCACACATCATTCCACACATCATTCCACAATTCATTCCTCACATCATTCCGAACATCATTCCACACATCATTCCAAACTTCATTCCACACATCATTCCACACATCATTCCACACAACATTCCTCACATCATTCCAAACGACATTCCACACATCATTCCAAACTTCATTCCACACATCATTCCACACATCATTCCACACATCAATCCAAACATCATCCACATATCATTACACACATCATTCCACGTATTTTTCCACACATCATTCCACACATCATTCCACACATCATTTCTCACATCATTCCAAACATCATTCCACACATCATTCCAAACATCATTCCACACATCATTCCAAACTTCATTCCACACATCATTCCACACATCATTCCACACATCATTCCACACATCATTCCTGACATCATTCCAAACTTCATTCCACACATCATTCCAAACTTCATTCCACAAATCATTCCACACATCATTCCAGACATCATTCCACACATCATTCCACACTTCATTCCACAGAACATTCCTCACATCATTCCTAACATCATTCCACACATCATTCCAAACTTCATTCCACACATCATTCCAAACTTCATTCCACAAATCATTCCACACATCATTCCACACATCATTCCACACATCATTCCACACATCATTCTACACATCATTTCACAACTCATTCCACAAATCATTGCACAACTCATTCCAGATATCATTCCACAACTCATACCACCCGTCATTGCACACATCACTGCACACATCATTCCACACATCATTCCACACATCATTACAAACCTCATTCCACACGTCATTCCACACGTCATTCCACACATCATTCCACACATCTTTCCACACATCATCCCAAACCTCATTCCAAACTTCATTCCACTCATCATTTCTCCACATCATTCCACACATCATTCCACACCTCATTCCACACACCATTCCACATATCATTCCACACCTCATTCCACACCTCATTCCACACCTCATCCCACACATCATTCCACACATCATTCCACACATCATTCCGCACATAATTACACATCTCATTCCACACATCATTGCACAACTCATTCCAGATATCATTCCGCACCTCATTCCACACCTCATTCCACACCTCTTCCCACACATCATTCCACACATCATTCCACACATCATTCCGCACCTCATTGCACACATCAATCCACAACTCATTCCAGATATCATTCCACCACATCATTCCACACCTCATTCCACACCTCATTCCACACCTCATTCCACAAATCATTCCACAAATTTTCCACACCTCATTCTAAACATCATTCCACACATCATTCCAAACATCATTCCACACATCATTCAACACATCATTCCCCAATTCATCCCACACATCATTTCACAACTCATTCCAGATATCATTTCACACCTCATTCCAACCTTATTCCACACCTCATCCCACACATCATTCCACACATCATTCCACACATCATTCCACGCATCATTCCACAACTCATTCCACCCGTCATTGCACACATCATTGCATACATCATTCCACACATCATTACAAACCTCATTCCACACATCATTCCACACGTCATTCCACACATCATTCCACACATCATTCCACACATCATTCCAAACCTCATTCCAAACTTCATTCCACACATTCCTCCACATCATTCCACACATCATTCCACACGTAATTCCACAAATCATTCCAAACCTCATTCCACACATCATCCCACACATCAGTCTACATATCATCACAAACCTCTTTCCCCACATCCTTCCACACATCATTCCACACCTCATTCCACACCTCATTCCACATATCACTCCACACATCATTCCACTGATCATTCCTCACATTATTCCACAATTCATTCCACACAGCATTCCACGCAACATTCCTCACATTATTCCACAATTCATTCCACACAGCATTCCACGCATCATTGCACGCATTATTCCACACATCATTCCACTGACCATTCCTCATATTATTCCACAATTCATTCCACACGTTATTCCAAACCTCATTCCACACATCATTCCTCACATCATTCCACAAATCATTCCTAACAACATTCCACACCTCATCCCACACATCATTCCACACATCATTCCACACATCATTCCACCACATCATTCCACACTTCATTCCACACCTCATTCCACACCTCATTCCACAAACCATTCCACACATTATTCCACACCTCATTCTAAACATCATTCCACACATCATTCCACACATCATTCCACACATCATTCAACACATCATTCCACAATTCATCCCACACATCATTTCACAACTCATTCCAGATATCATTCCACACCTCATTCCAACCTTATTCCACACCTCATCCCACACATCATTCCACACATCATTCCACACATCATTCCACGCATCATTCCACAACTCATTCCACCCGTCATTGCACACATCATTGCATACATCATTCCACACATCATTACAAACCTCATTCCACACATCATTCCACACGTCATTCCAAACATCATTCCACACATCATTCCACACATCATTCCAAACCTCATTCCAAATTTCATTCCACACATTCCTCCACATCATTCCACACATCATTCCATACATAATTCCACAAATCATTCCAAACCTCATTCCACACATCATCCCACACATCAGTCTACATATCATCACAAACCTCTTTCCCCACATCCTTCCCACATCATTCCACACCTCATTCCACACCTCATTCCAAATATCACTCCACACATCATTCCACTGATCATTCCTCACATTATTCCACAATTCATTCCACACAGCATTCCACGCAACATTCCTCACATTATTCCACAATTCATTCCACACAGCCTTCCACGCATCATTGCACGCATTATTCCTCACGTCATTCCACTGACCATTCCTCATATTATTCCACAATTCATTCCACACGTTATTCCAAACCTCATTCCACACATCATTCCTCACATCATTCCACAAATCATTCCTAACATCATTCCACACCTCATCCCACACATCATTCCACACATCATTCCACACATCATTCCACACATTATTCCACACCTCATTCCACACCTCTTCCCACACATCATTCCACACATCATTCCACACATCATTCCGCACCTCATTCCACACATCAATCCACAACTCATTCCAGATATCATTCCACCACATCATTCCACACCTCATTCCACACCTCATTCCACACCTCATTCCACAAATCATTCCACACATTATTCCACACCTCATTCTAAACATCATTCCACACATCATTCCACACATCATTCCACACATCATTCAACACATCATTCCACAATTCATCCCACACATCATTTCACAACTCATTCCAGATATCATTCCACACCTCATTCCAACCTTATTCCACATCTCATCCCACACATCATTCCACACATCATTCCACACATCATTCCACGCATCATTCCACAACTCATTCCACCCGTCATTGCACACATCATTGCATACATCATTCCACACATCATTACAAACCTCATTCCACACATCATTCCACACGTCATTCCACACATCATTCCACACATCATTCCACACATCATTCCAAACCTCATTCCAAATTTCATTCCACACATTCCTCCACATCATTCCACACATCATTCCACACATCATTCCACACCTCATTACACACATCATTACACACATCATCCCACACATCATTCAACATATCATCATAAACCTCATTCCACACATCCTTCCACACATCATTCCACGTATCATTCCAAACATCATTCCACACATCATTGCACACCTCATTCCACATGTCATTCCACACATCATTCCACACATCATTCCACACCTCATTCCACACATCATTCCACACATCATCCCACACATCATTCAACATATCATCATAAACCTCATTCCACACATCCTTCCACACATCATCATAAACGTCATTCCACACATCCTTCCACACATCATTCCACACCTCATTCCACACATCATTCCACACGTCATTCCACACATCATTCCACTGATCATTCCACACATCATTCTACACATCAATCCAAACCTCATTCCACACATCATTCCACATCTCATTCCACACCTCATTCCACAGATCATTCCAAACCTCATTCCACCATCATTGCACAACTGATTCCACACGACATTCCACACCTCATTCCACACAACATTCCACACATCATCACAAACCTCATTCCACACATCATTCCACTCGTCATTCCACACATCATTCCACACCTCATTCCACACATCATTGCACAACTCATTCCACATTTCATTTGACACATCATTCCACATATCATTCCACGCATCATTCCACACATCATTCCACTCATCATTCCACACAGCATTCCACAATTCATTCCACACATCAATCCACACATCATTACACGCATCATTCCACGCATCATTCCACACATCATTCCACACATCATTCCGCACATCATTCCACACATCATTCCTCCCATCATTCCAAACATCGTTCCACACAGCATTCCACACTTAATTCCACAAATCATTCCACACATCATTATATACCTCATTCCACTCATTCCACAGATCATTCCACCATCATTGCACAACTCATTCGACACGACATTAACCACCTCATTCGACACATCATTCAACACATCATTACAAACCTCATTCCACACATCATTCCACACATCATTACAAACCTCATTCCACACATCATTCCACGCGTCATTCCACACGTCATTCCACACGTCATTCCACACATCATTCCACACGTCATTCCACATATCATTTAACACATCATTCCACACAACGTTCCACACATCATTCCACACGTCATTCCCCATATCATTCCAAACATCATTCCAATCTTCATTCCACACATCATTTCTCCACATCATTCCACACATCATTTCACACATAATTCCACACATCATTCCAAACCGCATTCCACAAATCATTCCACACATCATCCCACACATCATTCAACATAGCATCAAAAACCTCATTCCACACATCCTTCCACACATCATTCCACACCTCATTCCACAACTAATTCCATACATCATTCCACACGTCATTCCACGCATCATTCCACACATCATTCCACACATCATTCCACAATTCATCCCACACATCATTCCACAACTCATTCCAGATATCATTCCACACCTCATTCCACACCTTATTCCACACCTCATCCCACACGTCATTCCACACATCATTCCACACATCATTCCACGCATCATTCCACAACTCATTCCACCCGTCATTGCACACATCATTGCATACATCATTCCACACAACATTACAAACCTCATTCCACACAGCATTCCACACGTCATTCCACAAATCATTCCATACATCATTCCACACATTAATCCAAACCTCATTCCAAACTTCATTCCACACAACATTTCTCCAATTCATTCCACACATCATTCCACACATAATTCCACACATCATTCCAAACCTCATTCCACACATCATTCCACATATCACTCCACACATCATTCCACTGACCATTCCTCACCTTATTCCACAACTCATTCCACACATCATTCCAAACCTCATTCCACACATCATTCCTCACATCATTCCACAAATCATTCCATACATCATTCCACACCTCATTCCACACCTCATTCCACAGATCATTCCAAACCTCATTCCACCATCATTGCATAACTCATTCCACAAGATATTCCACACCTCATTCCACACAACATTCCACACATCATTACAAACCTCATTCCACACATCATTCCACTCGTCATTCCACACATCATTCCAGATATCATTCCACACATCATTCCACACTTCATTCCACACATCATTGCACAACTCATTCCAGATATCATTCCACACATCATTCCGCACATCATTCCACACATCATTCCACTAATCAATCGAAACATCATTCCACACATCATTCCACACGTCATTTCACAAATCATTCCACACATCATTCCACACATCATTCCACACATCATTCCACACATCATTCCACACATTATTCCACACATCATTCCTCACAACTTTCCAAACGTCATTCGACACATCATTCCAAACTTCATTCCACACATCATTCGACACATCATTCCACACATCATTCCACACATCATTCCACGTATCATTCCACACATCATTCCACGTATCATTCCACACATCATTCCGCACATCATATCACACATCATTTCTCACATCATTGCAAACATTATTCCACACATCATTCCAAACTTCATTCCACACATCATTCCACACATCATTCCACACATCATTCCACACATCATTCCTCACATCATTCCAATCTTCATTCCAAACGTCATTCCACAAATCATTCCACACATCATTCCACACATCATTCCACACATCATTCCACAAATCATTCCATACTTCATTCCACAGATCATTCCACACATCATTTCTCCACATCATTCCACACATCATTCCACACATAATTCCACACATCATTCCAAACCTCATTCCACACATCATCCCACACATCATTCAACATATCATCACAAACCTCATTCCACACTTCCTTCCACATATGATTCCACACCTCATTCCACACATGATTGCACATATCTTTCCACACCTCATTCCACATATCACTCCACACATCATTCCACTGATCATTCCTCACATTATTCCACAATTCATTCCACACATCATTCTACGCATCATTCCACGCATTATTCCACACGTCATTCCACTGATCATTCCTCACATGAATCCCCAATTCATTCCACACATCATTCCAAACCTCATTCCACACATCATTCCTCACATCATTCAACAAATGATTCCACACATCATTCCACACTTCATTCCACACCTCATTCCACAGATCATTCCAAACCTCATTCCACCAGCATTGCACAACTCATTCCACACGATATTCCACACCTCATTCCACACAACATTCCACACATCATAACAAACCTCATTCCACACATCATTCCACTCTTTATTCCACACATCATTTCAAACCTCATTCAACATATCATTACAAACCTCATTCCACTCATCCTTCCACACATTATTCCACATCTCATTCCACAGATCATTACACACCTCATTCCACACCTCATTCTAAACATCATTCCACACATCATTGCACTCATCATTCCGGACAGCATTCCACAATTCATTCCACACATCATTCCACACATCATTCCGCATATCATTCTACACATTATTCCACACATCATTCCACACATCATTCCACATATCATTGCACACCTCACTCCACACCTCATTCCACACCTCATCCCACACATCATTCCACGCATCATTCCACACATCATTCCACACATTAATTCACACCTAATTCCACAAATCATTGCACAACTCATTCCAGATATCAATCCACACCTCATTCCACACTTTATTCCACACCTCATCCCATACATCATTCCACACATCATTCCACACATCATTCCAAACGTCATTCCACACTTCATTCCACACATCATTCCACACATCATTCCAAACCTCATTCCAAACTTCATTCCACGCAACATTTCTCCACATCATTCCACACATCATTCCACACATAATTCCACACATCATTCCAAACCTCATTCCACACATCATCCCACACATCATTCAACATATCATCACAAACCTCATTCCACACATCATTCCACATATAATTTCGCACCTCATTCCACATATCACTCCACACATCATTCCACTGATCATTCCTCACATTATTCCACAATTCATTCCACACATCATTCCACGCAACATTCCACGCATTATTCCACACATCATTCCACTGATCACTCCTCGCATTATTCCACAATTCATTCCACACATCATTCCAAACCTCATTCCACCCATCATTCACCACATCATTCCACAAATCATTCCAAACCTCATTCCACCATCATTGCACAACTCATTCCACACGATATTCCACACCTCATTCCACACAACATTCCACACTTCATTACAAACCTCATTCCACACATCATTCCATTCGTCATTCCACAAATCATTCCAGAAATCATTCCACACATCATTCCACACCTTATTCCATATATCATTGCACAACTCATTTCAGATATCATTCCACACATCATGCCACACATCATTCCACACATCATTCCAAACCTCATTCCAAAAATCATTCGTAACATCATTTCACACATCTTTCCACAGATAATTCCACAAGTCATTCCACACTTCATTCCACACATCATTCCACACATCATTCCACACATCATTCCTCACATCATTCCGAAGATCATTCCACACATCATTCCAAACTTCATTCCACACATCATTCCACACATCATTCCACACAACATTCCTCACATCATTCCAAACGACATTCCACACATCATTCCAAACTTCATTCCACACATCATTCCAGAACCTCATTCCATATATCATTGCACAACTCATTCCGATATCATTCCACACATCATTCCACACATCATTCCAATCATCATTCCACACCTCATTCCACAAATCATTCGTAACATCATTCCACACATCTTTCCACACTTCATTCCACAGATAATTCCACACTTCATTCCACAGATAATTCCACACGTCATTCCACACATCATTCCACACATCATTCCACACATCATTCCTCACATCATTCCGAAGATCATTCCTCACATCATTCCGAACATCATTCCACACATCATTCCAAACTTCATTCCACACATCATTCCACACATCATTCCACACAACATTCCTCACATCATTCCAAACGACATTCCACACATCATTCCAAACTTCATTCCACACATCATTCCACACATTATTCCACACATCAATCCAAACATCATCCACATATCATTACACACATCATTCCACGTATTTTTCCACACATGATTCCACACATCATTCCACACATCATTTCTCACATCATTCCAAACATCATTCCACACATCATTCCAAACATCATTCCACACATCATTCCAAACTTCATTCCACACATCATTCCACACATCATTCCACACATCATTCCACACATCATTACTCACATCATTCCAAACTTCATTCCACACATCATTCCAAACTTCATTCCACAAATCATTCCACACATCATTCCAGACATCATTCCACACATCATTCCACACTTCATTCCACAGAACATTCCACACATCATTCCTCACATCATTCCAAACATCATTCCACACATCATTCCAAACTTCATTCCACACATCATTCCAAACTTCATTCCACAAATCATTCCACACATCATTCCACACATCATTCCACACATCATTCCACACATCATTCTACACATCATTTCACACCTCATTCCACACCTCATTCCACAAATCATTCCACAAATTTTCCACACCTCATTCTAAACATCATTCCACACATCATTCCACACATCATTCCACACATCATTCAACACATCATTCCCCAATTCATCCCACACATCATTTGACAACTCATTCCAGATATCATTCCACACCTCATTCCAACCTTATTCCACACCTCATCCCACACATCATTCCACACATCATTCCACACATCATTCCACGCATCATTCCACAACTCATTCCACCCGTCATTGCACACATCATTGCATACATCATTCCACACATCATTACAAACCTCATTCCACACATCATTCCACACGTCATTCCACACATCATTCCACACATCATTCCACACATCATTCCAAATCTCATTCCAAACTTCATTCCACACATTCCTCCACATCAGTCCACACATCATTCCACACGTAATTCCACAAATCATTCCAAATCTCATTCCACAGATCATCCCACACATCAGTCTACATATCATCACAAACCTCTTTCCCCACATCCTTCCACACATCATTCCACACCTCATTCCACACCTCATTCCACATATCACTCCACACATCATTCCACTGATCATTCCTCACATTATTCCACAATTCATTCCACACAGCATTCCACGCAACATTCCTCACATTATTCCACAATTCATTCCACACAGCATTCCACGCATCATTGCACGCATTATTCCACACATCATTCCACTGACCATTCCTCATATTATTCCACAATTCATTCCACACGTTATTCCAAACCTCATTCCACACATCATTCCTCACATCATTCCACAAATCATTCCTAACAACATTCCACACCTCATCCCACACATCATTCCACAGATCATTCCACACATCATTCCACACATCATTCCACACATCATTCCGCACCTCATTCCAAACATCAATCCAAAACTCATTCCAGATGTCATTCCACCACATCATTCCACACCTCATTCCACACCTCATTCCACACCTCATTCCACAAATCATTCCACACATTATTCCACACCTCATTCTAAACATCATTCCACACATCATTCCACACATCATTCCACACATCATTCAACACATCATTCCACAATTCATCCCACACATCATTTCACAACTCATTCCAGATATCATTCCACACCTCATTCCAACCTTATTCCACACCTCATCCCACACATCATTCCACACATCATTCCACACATCATTCCACGCATCATTCCACAACTCATTCCACCCGTCATTGCACACATCATTGCATACATCATTCCACACATCATTACAAACCTCATTCCACACATCATTCCACACGTCATTCCAAACATCATTCCACACATCATTCCACACATCATTCCAAACCTCATTCCAAATTTCATTCCACACATTCCTCCACATCATTCCACACATCATTCCACACATAATTCCACAAATCATTCCAAACCTCATTCCACACATCATCCCAAACATCAGTCTACATATCATCACAAACCTCTTTCCCCACATCCTTCCCACATCATTCCACACCTCATTCCACACCTCATTCCACATATCACTCCACACATCATTCCACTGATCATTCCTCACATTATTCCACAATTCATTCCACACAGCATTCCACGCAACATTCCTCACATTATTCCACAATTCATTCCACACAGCATTCCACGCATCATTGCACGCATTATTCCTCACATCATTCCACTGACCATTCCTCATATTATTCCACAATTCATTCCACAAGTTATTCCAAACCTCATTCCACACATCATTCCTCACATCATTCCACAAATCATTCCTAACATCATTCCACACCTCATCCCACACATCATTCCACACATCATTCCACACATCATTCCACACATTATTCCACACCTCATTCCACACCTCTTCCCACACATCATTCCACACATCATTCCACACATCATTCCGCACCTCATTCCACACATCAATCCACAACTCATTCCAGATATCATTCCACCACATCATTCCACACCTCATTCCACACCTCATTCCACACCTCATTCCACAAATCATTCCACACATTATTCCACACCTCATTCTAAACATCATTCCACACATCATTCCACACATCATTCCACACATCATTCAACACATCATTCCACAATTCATCCCACACATCATTTCACAACTCATTCCAGATATCATTCCACACCTCATTCCAACCTTATTCCACACCTCATCCCACACATCATTCCACACATCATTCCACACATCATTCCACGCATCATTCCACAACTCATTCCACCTGTCATTGCACACATCATTGCATACATCATTCCACACATCATTACAAACCTCATTCCACACATCATTCCACACGTCATTCCACACATCATTCCACACATCATTCCACACATCATTCCAAACCTCATTCCAAATTTCATTCCACACATTCCTCCACATCATTCCACACATCATTCCACACATAATTCCACAAATCATTCCAAACCTCATTCCACACATCATCCCACACATCAGTCTACATATCATCACAAACCTCTTTCCCCACATCCTTCCCACATCATTCCACACCTCATTCCACACCTCATTCCACATATCACTCCACACATCATTCCACTGATCATTCCTCACATTATTCCACAATTCATTCCACACAGCATTCCACGCAACATTCCTCACATTATTCCACAATTCATTCCACACAGCATTCCACGCATCATTGCACGCATTAATCCACACATCATTTCACTGATAATTCCTCATATTATTCCACAATTCATTCCACACGTTATTCCAAACCTCATTCCACACATCATTCCTCACATCATTCCACAAATCATTCCTAAATTCATTCCACACCTCATCCCACACATCATTCCACACATCATTCCACACATCATTCCACACATTATTCCACACCTCATTCCACAAATAATTGCACAAATCATTCCAGATATCATTCCACACCTCATTCCACACCTTATTCCACACCTCACCCCACACATCATTCCACACATCATTCCACACATCATTCCAGGCAGCATTCCACAACTCATTCCACCCGTCATTGCACACATCATTGCACACATCATTCCACTCATCATTCCACACATCATTACAAACCTCATTCCACACATCATTCCAAACTTCATTCCACACATCATTCCACACATCATTCCACACATCATTCCAAACCTCATTCCAAACTTCATTCCACGCAACATTTCCCCACATCATTCCACACATCATTCCACACATAATTCCACACATCATTCCAAACCTCATTCCACACATCATTCCAAACCTCATTCCAAATTTCATTCCACACATTCCTCCACATCATTCCACACATCATTCCACACATAATTCCACAAATCATTCCAAACCTCATTCCACACATCATCCCACACATCAGTCTACATATCATCACAAACCTCTTTCCCCACATCCTTCCCACATCATTCCACACCTCATTCCACACCTCATTCCACATATCACTCCACACATCATTCCACTGATCATTCCTCACATTATTCCACAATTCATTCCACACAGCATTCCACGCAACATTCCTCACATTATTCCACAATTCATTCCACACAGCATTCCACGCATCATTGCACGCATTATTCCACACATCATTTCACTGATAATTCCTCATATTATTCCACAATTCATTCCACACGTTATTCCAAACCTCATTCCACACATCATTCCTCACATCATTCCACAAATCATTCCTAAATTCATTCCACACCTCATCCCACACATCATTCCACACATCATTCCACAACTCATTCCACCTGTCATTGCACACATCATTGCATACATCATTCCACACATCATTACAAACCTCATTCCACACATCATTCCACACGTCATTCCACACATCATTCCACACATCATTCCACACATCATTCCAAACCTCATTCCAAATTTCATTCCACACATTCCTCCACATCATTCCACACATCATTCCACACATAATTCCACAAATCATTCCAAACCTCATTCCACACATCATCCCACACATCAGTCTACATATCATCACAAACCTCTTTCCCCACATCCTTCCCACATCATTCCACACCTCATTCCACACCTCATTCCACATATCACTCCACACATCATTCCACTGATCATTCCTCACATTATTCCACAATTCATTCCACACAGCATTCCACGCAACATTCCTCACATTATTCCACAATTCATTCCACACAGCATTCCACGCATCATTGCACGCATTATTCCACACATCATTTCACTGATAATTCCTCATATTATTCCACAATTCATTCCACACGTTATTCCAAACCTCATTCCACACATCATTCCTCACATCATTCCACAAATCATTCCTAAATTCATTCCACACCTCATCCCACACATCATTCCACACATCATTCCACACATCATTCCACACATTATTCCACACCTCATTCCACAAATAATTGCACAAATCATTCCAGATATCATTCCACACCTCATTCCACACCTTATTCCACACCTCACCCCACACATCATTCCACACATCATTCCACACATCATTCCAGGCAGCATTCCACAACTCATTCCACCCGTAATTGCACACATCATTGCACACATCATTCCACTCATCATTCCACACATCATTACAAACCTCATTCCACACATCATTCCAAACTTCATTCCACACATCATTCCACACATCATTCCACACATCATTCCAAACCTCATTCCAAACTTCATTCCACGCAACATTTCCCCACATCATTCCACACATCATTCCACACATAATTCCACACATCATTCCAAACCTCATTCCACACATCTTCCCACACATCATTCAACATATCATCACAAACCTCATTCCACACATCCATCCACAAATCATTCCACACCTCATTCTACACATCATTCCAAATATCATTTCACACCTCATTCCACATATCACTCCACACATCATTCCACTGATCATTCCTCACATTATTCCACAATTCATTCCACACATCATTCCACGCAACATTCCATGCATTTGTCCACACTTCATTCCACTGATCATTCCTCGCATTATTCCACAATTCATTTCAAACCTCATTCCACCATCATTGCACAACTCATTCCACACGATATTCCACGCATCATTCCACACAACATTCCACACGTCATTACAAACCTCATTCCACACATCATTCCACTCGTCATTCCACACATCATTCCAGACATCATTCCACACATCATTCCACACCTCATTCCACACATCATTGCACAACTCATTCCAGATATCATTCCACACATCATTCCACACATCATTCCACACATCATTCCACACATCATTCCACAAATCATTCGAAACATCATTCCACACATCTTTTCACACTTCATTCCACAGATCATTCCACACGTCATTCAGCACATCATTCCACACATCATTCCACACATCATTCCACACATCAATCCTCACATCATTCCAAACATCATTCCAAACATCATTCCAAACTTCATTCCGCACATAATTCCACACATCATTCCACACATCATTCTACACATCATTTCTCACAACATTCCAAACATCATTCCATACATCATTCCAATCATCATTCCACACATCATTCCAAACTTCATTCCACACATCATTCCACACATCATTCCACACATCATTCCACACATAATTCCTCACATCATTCCAAACTTCATTCCACACATCATTCCACACATCATTCCACACATCATTCCACACATCATTCCACATATCATTACACACGTCATTCCACGTATTATTCCACACATCTTTCCACACATCATTCCACACTTCATTCCACAGATCATTCCACACATCATTCCTCACATCATTCCAAACATCATTCCACACATCATTCCAAACTACATTCCACACATCATTCCTCACATCATTCCAAACATCATTCCACACATCATTCCACACATCATTCCACACATCATTCCACACATCTTTCCACACCTCATTCCACAAATCATTGCACAACTCATTCCAGATATCATTCCACAACTCATACCACCTTTCATTGCACACATCACTGCACACAGCATTCCACACATCATTCCACACATCATTACAAACCTCATTCCAGACGTCATTCCACACGTCATTCCAAACATCATTCCACACATCTTTCCACACATCATTCCAAACCTCATGCCAAACTTCATTCCACACGTCATTTCTCCACATCATTCCACACATCATTCCATACATAATTCCACACATCTTTCCAAACCTCATTCCACATTTCTTCCCACACACCATTCAACATATCATCACAAACCTCATTCCACACATCCATCCACACATCATTCCACACCTCATTCCACACACCATTCCACGTATCATTCCACACCTCATTCCACATATCATTCCACACCTCATTCCACACATCATTCCACACCTCATTGCACACATCATTCAACACCTCATTGCACACATCAATCCGCAACTCATTCCAGATATCATTCCACCACATCATTTCACACCTCATTCCACACCTCATTCCACACCTCATCCCACACATCATTCCACACATCATTCCACACATCATTCCACGCATAGAAACATAGAAACATAGAAAATAGGTGCAGGAGCAGGCCATTCAGCCCATCTAGCCTGCACCGCCATTCAATGAGTTCATGGCTGAACATGAAACTTCAGTACGCCCTTCCTGCTTTCTCGCCATAACCCTTGATCCCCCGAGTAGTAAGGACATCATCTAACTCCCTTTTGAATAAATTTAGTGAATTGGCCTCAACTACTTTCTGTGGTAGAGAATTCCACAGGTTTCCCACTCTCTGGATGAAGAAGTTTCTCCTCATCTCGGTCCTAAATGGCTTACCCCTTATCCTCAGACTGTGACCCCTGGTTCTGGACTTCCCCACATTGGGAACATTCTTTTTGCATCTAACCTGTCTAAACCCGTCAGAATTTTAAACGTTTCTATGAGGTCCCCTCTCATTCTTCTGAACTCCAGTGAATACAAGCCTAGTTGATCCAATCGTTCTTGATAGGTCAGTCACGCCATCCCGGGAATCAGTCTGGTGAACCTTCGCTGCACTCCCTCAATAGCAAGAATGTCCTTCCTCAAGTTTGGAGACCAAAACTGTACACAATACTCCAGGTGTGGCCTCACCAAGGCCCTGTACAACTGTAGCAACACCTCCCTGACCCTGTATTCAAATCCCCTCGCTATATAGGCCAACATGCCATTTGCTTTCTTAACCGCCTGCTGTACCTGCATGCTAACCTTCAATGACTGATATACCATGACACCCAGGTCTCGTTGCACCTTCCATTTTCCTAATCTGTCCCCATTCAGATAATAGTCTGTCTCTCTGTTTTTACCACCAAAGTGGATAACCTCACATTTATCCACATTATACTTCATCTGCCATGCATTTGCCCACTCACCTAACCTATCCAAGTCACACTGCAGCCTAATAGCATCCTCCTCGCAGCTCACACTGCCACCCAACTTAGTATCATCTGCAAATTTGGAGATACTGCATTTAATCCCCTCGTCTAAATCATTAATGTACAATGTAAACAGCTGGGGCCCCAGCACAGAACCTTGCGGCACTCCACTAGTCACTGCCTGCCATTCTGAAAAGTACCCGTTTACTCGTACTCTTTGCTTCCTGTCTGACAACCAGTTCTCAATCCACGTCAGCACACTACCCCCAATCCCATGTGCTTTAACTTTGCACATTAATCTCTTGTGTGGGATTGTCGAAAGCCTTCTGAAAGTCCAAATATACCACATCAACTGGTTCTCCTTTGTCCACTTTACTGGAAACATCCTCAAAAAATTCCATAAGATTTGTCAAGCATGATTTCCCTTTCACAAATCCATGCTGACTTGGACCTATCATGTCACCATTTTCCAGATGCACTGCTATGACATCCTTAATAATTGATTCCATCATTTTACCCACTACTGAGGTCAGGCTGACCGGTCTATAATTCCCTGTTTTCTCTCTCCCGCCTTTTTTAAAAAGTGGGGTTACATTGGCTACCCTCCACTCCATAGGAACTGATCCAGAGTTAATGGAATGTTGGAAAATGACTGTCAATGCATCCGCTATTTCCAAGGCCACCTCCTTAAGTACTCTAGGATGCAGTCCATCAGGCACTGGGGATTTATCGGCCTTCAATCCCATCAATTTCCCCAACAAAATTTCCCGACTAATAAAGATTTCCCTCAGCTCCCCCTCCTTACTAGACCCTCTGACCCCTTTTATATCCAGAAGGTTGTTTGTATCCTCCTTAGTGAATACCGAACCAAAGTACTTGTTCAATTGGTCTGCCATTTCTTTGTTCCCCGTTATGACTTCCCCTGATTCTGACTGCAGGGGACGTACGTTTGACTTCACCAACCTTTTTCTCTTTACATGCCTATAGAAACTTTTGCAATCCGCCTTAATGTTCCCTTCAAGCTTCTTCTCGTACTCCATTTTCCCTGCCCTATTCCACAACTCATTCCACCGTCATTGCACAACTCATTCCACACGACATTCCACACCTCATTCCACACAAGATTCCACACATCATTACAAACCTCATTCCACACTTCATTCCACTCGTCATTCCACACATCATTCCAGACATCATTCCACACATCGTTCCACACGTCACTCCGTAAATCATTCCACACATCATTCCAAACCTCATTCTAAACATCATTCCACACATGTTTCCACACATCATTCCAGACTTCATTCCACACATCATTCCACACCTCATTCCACACATCATTCCACACATCATTCCACACATCATTCCACAATTCATCCCACACATTATTTCACAACTCATTCCAGATATCATTCCACACCTCATTCCACACGTTATTCCAAACCTCATCCCACACATCATTCCACACATCATTCCACACATCATTCCACGCATCATTCCACAACTTATTCCACCCGTCATTGCACACACCATTGCATACATCATTCAACACATCATTACAAACCTCATTCCACACATCATTCCACACGTCATTCCACACATCATTCCACACATCATTCCTCACATCATTCCAAAACTCATTCCAAACTTCATTCCACACAACATTTCTCCATATCATTCCACACATCATTCCACACATAATTCCACACATCATTCCAAACCTCATTCCACACATCATACCACACATCATTCAACATATCATCACAAACCTCTTTCCACACATCCTTCCACACATCATTCCACACCTCATTCCACACATCATTCCACATATCATTCCACACATCATTCCACACCTCATTGCACATACCACTCCACACATCATTCCACTGATCATTCCTCACATTATTCCACAATTCATTCCACACATCATTCCACGCATCATTCCACGCATTATTCCACACATCATTCCACTGATCATTCCTCACATTATTCCACAATTGATTCCACACATCATTCCAAATCTCATTCCACACATCATTCCTTACATCATTCAACACCTCATCCCACACATCATTCCACACATCATTCCACACATCATTCCACACATTATTCCACACCTCATTCCACAAACATTGCACAACTCATTCTAGATATCGTTCCACACTTCATTCCACACCTTATTCCACACCTCATCCCACACATCATTCCACACATCATTCCACACATCATTCCACGCATCATTCCACAACTCATTCCACACATCATTCCAAACGTCATTCCACACATCATTCCACACATCATTCCACACATCATTCCAAACCTCATTCCAAACTTCATTCCACGCAACATTTCTCCACATCATTCCACACATCATTCCACACATCCATGCACGAATCATTCCACACCTCATTCCACACATCATTCCACATATCAATCCACACCTCATTCCACATATCACTCCACACATCATTCCACTGATCATTCCTCACGTTATTCCACAATTCATTCCACACATTAATCCACGCAACATTCCACGCATTATTCCACACATCATTCCACTGATCATTCCTCGCATTATTTCACAATTCATTCCACACATCATTCCAAACCTCATTCCACACATCATACCCCACATCATCTCACAAATCATTCCAAACCTCATTCCACCATCATTGCACAACTCATTCCACACGATATTCCACACCTCATTCCAAACAACATTCCACACGTCATTACAAACCTCATTCAACACATCAATCCACTCGTCATTCCACACATCATTCCAGACATCATTCAACACATCATTCCACACATCATTCCACAAATCATTCGAAACATCATTCCACACATCTTCACACACTTCATTCCACAGATCATTCCACACGTCATTCCACACATCATTCCACACATCATTCCACACATCATTCCACACATCATTCCTCACATCATTCCACACATCATTCCACACATCATTCCACACATCATTCAACACCTCATTCCACACCTCATTCCACACCTCATCCCACACATCATTCCACACATCATTCACACATCATTCCGCACATCATTCCGCACCTCATTCCACACATCATTCCACACCTCATTCCACACATCATTGCACAACTCATTCCAGATATCATTCCACAACTCATTGCACCCGTCATTGCACACATCATTGCACACATCATTCCACACCTCATTCCACACATCAATCTGCAACTCATTCCAGATATCGTTCCACCTCATCATTCCACACCTCATTCCACACCTCATTCCACACCTCATCCCACCATCATTGCACACATCATTCCACACCTCATTCCACGCATCATTCCACAACTCATTCCACCATCATTGCACAACTCATTCCACACTTCATTCCACTCGTCATTCCACACATCATTCCACACAACATTCTACACCTCATACCACAAATCATTCCACACATCATTCCACACCTCATTCTAAACATCATTCCACACATGTTTCCACACATCATTCCAGACTTCATTCCACACATCATTCCACACCTCATTCCACACATCATTCCACACATCATTCCACACATCATTCCACAATTCATCCCAAACATCATTTCAAATCTCGTTCCAGATATCATTCCACACCTCATTCCACACCTTATTCCACACCTCATCCCACAAATCATTCCACACATCATTCCACGCATCATTCCACAACTCATTCCACCCGTCATTGCACACATCATTGCATACATCATTCCACACATCATTACAAACCTCATTCCCCACATCATTCCACACGTCATTCCACACATCATTCCACACATCATTCCACACATCATTCCAAACCTCATTCCAAACTTCATTCCACACAACAATTCTCCACAACATTCCACACATCATTCCACACATAATTCCACACATCATTCCAAACCTCATTCCACACATCCTTCCACACATCATTCCACACCTCATTCCACACATCATTCCACATATCACTCCACACATCATTCCACTGATCATTCCTCACATTATTCCACACGTCATTCCACACATAATTCCACGCATCATTCCACGCATTATTCCACACATCATTCCACTGATCATACCTCACATTCTTCCACAATTCATTCCACACATCATTCCAAACCTCATTCCACACATAATTCCTCACATCATTCCACAAATCATTCCATACATCATTCCACACCTCATTCCACACCTCATTCCACAGATCATTCCAAACCTCATTCCAACATCATTGCATAACTCATTCCACAAGATATTCCACACCTCATTCCACACAACATTCCACACATCATTACAAACCTCATTCCACACATCATTCCTCTCGTCATTCCACACATCATTCCAGACATCATTCCACACATCATTCGACACCTCATTCCACACAACATTGCACAACTCATTCCAGATATCATTCCACACATCATTCCACGCATCATTCCACACATCATTCCACAAAACATTCGAAACATCATTCCACACATCATTCCACACTTCATTCCACATATCATTCCACACGTCATTCCATACATCATTCCACACATCATTCCACACATCATTCCACGCTTTATTCCACACATCATTCCACTGATCACTCCTCGCATTATTCCACAATTCATTCCACACATTATACCAAATCTCATTCCACGCATCATTCCCCACATCATTCCACAAATCATTCCAAACCTCATTCCACCATGATTGCACAACTCATTCCACACGATATTCCACACCTCATTCCACACAACATTCCACACATCATTACAAACCTCATTCCACACATCATTCCACTCGTAATAACACACATCATTCCAGACGTCATTCTACACATCATTCCACACCTCATTCCACACATCATTGCACAACTCATTCCAGATATCATTCCACACATCATTCCACACATCATTCTAAACATCATTCCACAAATCATTCGAAACATCATTCCACACATCTTTCCACACTTCATTCCACAGATCATTCCACACGTCATTCCACACATCATTCCACACATCATTCCACACATCATTCCACGCATCGTTCCTCACATCATTCCAAACATCATTCCACACATCATTCCATACATCATTCTACACATCATTCCACACCTCATTCCACAAATCATTGCACAACTCATTCCAGATATCATTCCACATTGCACACATCATTTGAAACATCATTCCACACATCATTCCACACATCATTACAAACCTCATTCCACACGTCATTCCACACGTCATTCCACACATCATTCCACACATCTTTCCACACATCATTCCAAACCTCATTCCACACATCATCCCAGACATCATTCAACATATCATCACAAACCTTATTCCACACATCCTTCCACACATCATTCCACACCTCATTCCACACACCATTCCACATATCGTTCCACACATCATTCCACACCTCATTCCACACCTCATCCCTCACATCATTCCACACATCATTCCGCACATCATTCCACATCTCATTCCACACATCATTGCATAACTCATTCCAGATATCATTCCGCACCTCATTCCACACCTCATTCCACACCTCTTCCCACACATCATTCCACACATCATTCAACACGTCATTCCACACCTCATTCCACACATCATTGCACAACACATTCCAGATATCTTTCCACAACTCATTCCACCCGTCATTGCACACATCATTGCAAACATCATTCCAAACCTCATTCCACACATCAATCCACAATTCATTCCAGATATCATTCCACTACATCATTCCACACCTCATTCCACACCTCATTCCACACCTCATCCCACACATCATTCCACACGTCATTCCACACAACATTCCACACATCATTACAAACCTCATTCCACACTTCATTCCACTCGTCATTCCAAAAATCATTCCACACATGATTCCACACATCATTCTAAACTTTATTCCACACATGATTCCACACATCATTTCAGACTTCATTCCACACCTCATTCCACACCTCATTCCACATCTCATCCCAAACATCATTCCACACATCATTCCACACATCATTCCACGCATCATTCCACAAATCATTCCACCATCATTGCACAACTCATTCCACACGACATTCCACACCTCATTCCACACAACATTCCACACATCATTACAAACCTCATTCCACACTTCATTCCACTCGTCATTCCACAAATCATTCCACACATGATTCCACACATCATTCTAAACATTATTCCACACATGATTCCACACATCATTTCAGACTTCATTCCACACCTCATTCCACACCTCATTCCACACCTCATTCCACACCTCATTCCACACATCATTCCACACATCATTCCACACATCATTCCACAATTCATCCCACACATAATTCCACAACTCATTCCAGATGTCATACCACACCTCATTCCACACCTTATTCCAAACCCCATCCCACACATCATTCCACACATCATTCCATACATCATTGCACGCATTATTCCACAACTCATTCCACACGTCATTGCACACGTCATTGCATGCATCATTCCACACATCATTACAATCCTCATTCCACACAACATTCCAGACGTCATTCCACACATCATTCCACACATCATTCCACACATCATTGCAAACGTTATTCCAAACTTCATTCCACACAACATTTCTCCACATCATTCCACACTTCATTCCACACATAATTCCACACATCATTACAAACTTCATTCCACACATCATTCCACACGACATTCCACACATCATTCCACACATCATTCCACACATCATTCCAAACCTTATCCAAACTTCATTCCACACAACATTTCTCCACATCATTACACACCTCATTCCACACATCATTCCACACATCATTCCACACCTCATTCCACATATCACTCCACACATCATTCCACTGATCATTCCTCACATTATTCCAAAATTCATTCCACACATCATTCCACGCATCATTCCACGCATTATTCCACACATCATTCCACTGATCATACCTCACATTATTCCACAATTCATTCCACACATCATTCCAAACCTCATTCCACACGTAATTCCTCACATCATTCCACAAATCATTCCATACATCATTCCACACCTCATTCCACACCTCATTCCACAGATCATTCCAAACCTCATTCCACCATCATTGCATAACTCATTCCACAAGATATTCCACACCTCATTTCACACAGCATTCCACACATCATTACAAACCTCATTCCACACATCATTCCAATCGTCATTCCACACATCATTCCAGACATCATTCCACACATCATTCAACACCTCATTCCACACATCATTGCACAACTCATTCCAGATATCATTCTACACATCATTCCACACATCATTCCACACATCATTCCACAAATGATTCGAAACATTATTCCACACATCATTCCACACTTCATTCCACAGATTATTCCACACGTCATTCCACACATCATTCCACACATCATTCCACACAGCATTCCACACATCATTCCACACATCATTCTTCACATTATTTCAAACATCATTCCACACATCATTCCAAACTGCATTCCACACATCATTCCACACATCATTCCACACATCATTCCACACAATATTCCACACATCATTCCTCACATCATTCCAAACGTCATTCGACACATCATTCCAAACTTCATTCCACACATCATTCGACACGTCATTCCACACATCATTCAACACATCATTCCACATATCATTCCACACATCATTCCACGTATCATTCCACACATCATTCCACACATCATTCCACACATCATTTCTCACATCATTCCAAACATCATTCCACACATCATTCCAAACTTCATTCCACACATCATTCCACACATCATTCCAAATATCATTCCACACATCATTCCAAACTTCATTCCACACATCATTCCACACATCATTCCACACATCATTCCACATATCATTCCACACATCATTCCTCACATCATTCCTAACTGCATTCCACACATCATTCAAAACTTCATTCCACATATCATTCCACACATCATTGCACACACCATTCCACACATCATTCCACACATCATTCCACACTTCATTCCGCACATCATTCTACACATTATTCCACACATCATTCCACACATCATTCCACACATCACTCCAAACCTCATTCCACACCTCATTCCACACCTCATCCCACACATCATCCAACACATCATTCCATACGTCATTCCACACATCATTCCACACATCATTCCACAAATCATTGCACAACTCATTCCAGATATCATTCCACACCTCATTCCACACCTTATTCCACACCTCATCCCACACATCATTCCACAAATCATTCCACACATCATTCCACGCATCATTCCACAACTCATTCCACCCGTCATTGCACACATCATTGCACACATCATTCCACACCTCATCCCACACATCTTTGCACACATCATTCCACACATAATGCCACACATCATTCCAAACCTCATTCCACACATCATCCCACACATGATTCAACATATCATCACAAACCTCATTCCACACATCCTTCCACACATCATTCCACACCTCATTCCACACATCAATCCACATATCATTGCACACATCATTCCACACATCATCCCACACCTCATTCCACATATCACTTCACACATCATTCCACACATCATTCCACGCATTATTCCACAATACATTCCACTGATCGTTCCTCACATTATTCCACAATTCATTCCACACATCATTCCAAACCTCATTCCACACATCATTCCACGCATCATTCCACAACTCATTCCACCCGTTATTGCACACATCATTGCACACATCATTCCACACATCATTTCTCCACATAATTCCACACATCATTCCACACATAATTCCACACATCATTCCAAACCACAATCCACACATCATCCCACACATCATTCAATATATCATCACAAACCTCATTCCACAAATCTTTCCACACATCATTCCACACCTCAATCCACACATCATCCCACACATCATTCAACATATCATCACTAACATCATTCCACACATCTTTCCACACATCATTCCACACCTCAATCCACACATCATTCCACATATCATTCCACATATCATTCCACACATCATTCCACACCTCATTCCACATATCACTCCACACATCGTTCCACTGATCATTCCTCACATTATTACACAGTTCATTCCACAGATAATTCCTCGCATCATTCCACGCATTATTCCACACATCATTCCACTGATTATTCCTCACATTATTCCACAATTCATTCCACACATCATTCCAAACCTCATTCCACGCATCATTCCTCACATCATTCCACAAATCATTCCACACATCATTCCACACCTCATTCCATACCTCATTCCACAGATCATTCCATACCTCATTCCACCATCATTGCACAACTCATTCCACACGATATTCCAAACCTCATTCCACACAACATTCCACACATCATTACAAACCTCATTCCACACATCATTCCACTCGTCATTCCACACATCATTCCAGACATCATTCCACACATCATTCCACACCTCATTCCACACATCATTGCACAACTCATTCCAGATATCATTCCACTCATCATTCCACACATCATTCCAAACGTCATTCCACACTTCATTCCACAGATCATTCCAAACGTCATTCCAAACACCATTCCACACCTCATTCAACACATCATTTCACACATCATTCCTCACATCATTCCAAACATCATTCCACACATCATTCCAAACTTCATTCCACACATCATTCCACACATCATTCCACACATCATTCCTCACATCATTCCAAACGTCATTCGACACATCATTCCAAACTTGATTCCACACATCATTCCACACATTATTCCACACATCATTCCACACATCATTCCACATATCATTCCACACATCATTCCACGCATCATTCCACACATCATTCCACACATTATTCCACACATCATTACTCACATCATTCCAAACATCATTCCACACATCATTCCAAACTTCATTCCACACATCATTCCACACATCATTCCAAACATCATTCCACACCTCATTCACACCTCATTCCATAAATCATTGCACAACTCATTCCAGATATCATTCCGCACCTCATTCCACACCTTATTCAACACCTCATCCCACACATCATTCCACACATCTTTCCAAACATCATTCCACGCATCATTCCACAACTCATTCCACCCGTCATTGCACACATCATTGCACACATCATTCCACACTTCATTCCACACATCATTACAAACCTCATTCCACACATAATTCCACACGTCATTCCACACATCATTCCAAAACTTATTCCACACATCATTCCAAACCTCATTCCACACATCATTCCACACATCATTCAACATACCATCACAAACCTCATTCCACACAGCCTTCCACACATCATTCCACACCTCATTCCACACATCATTCCACATATCATTCCACACTTCAATCCACACATCATTCCACACCTCATTCCACATAGCACTCCACACATCATTCCTCTGATCATTCCTCACATTATTCCACAATTAATTCCACACATCATTCCAAACCTCATTCAACACATCTTTTCTCACATCATTCCACAAATCATTCCACACATCATTCCACCCCTCATTCCACACCTCATTCCACAGATCATTCCAATCCTCATTCCACCATCATTGCACAACTCATTCCACACAACATTCCACACATCATTACAAACATCATTCCAAGCATCATTCCACTTGTCATTTCAGACATCATTCCAGACATCCTTCCACACCTCATTCCACACCTCATTCCACACATCATTGCACAAGTCATTCCAGATGACATTCCACACATCATTCCACACATCATTCCACACATCATTCCACACATCATTCCAAACTTCATTCCACACATCATTCCAAACATCATTCCACACATCATTCCACACATCATTCCACACAACATTCCACACATCATCCTCACATCATTCCAAACTTGATTCCACACATCATTCCACACATCATTCCACACATCATTCCCCACATCATTCCGCATATCATTCCACACATCATTCCACGTATCATTCCATCATCATTCCACACATCATTCCACACATCATTACTCACATCATTCCAAACATCATTCCAAACATCATTCCAAACTTCATTACACACTACATTCTACACATCATTCCACTCCTCATTCCACACCTCATTCCACACCTCATCCCACACATCATTGCACACATCATTCCATACATCATTCCACACATCATTCCACACCTCATTCCACAAATCATTCCACTTATCATTTCAGATATCATTCCACACCTAATTCCACAACTTATTCCATACCTCATCCCACACATCATTCCACACATCATTCCACTTATCATTCCACGCATCATTCCACAACTCATTCCACCCGTCATTGCAAACATCATTGCACACATCAATCCACACATCATTCCACACATCATTACAAACCTCATTCCACACATCATTCCACACGTCATTGAACACATCATTCCACACATCATTCCACACATCATTACAAACCTCATTCCAAACTTCATTCCACACAACATTTCTCCACATCATTCCACACATCATTCCACACATAATTCCACACATCATTCCAAACCTCATTCCACACATCATCCCACACATCATTCAACATCTCATCATAAACCTCATTCCACACATCCTTCCACACATCATTCCACACCTCATTCCACACATCATTCCACACATCATTCCAGACATCATTCCACACATCATTCCACACCTCATTCCACACATCATTGCACATCTCATTCCAGATATCATTCCACACATCATTCCACACCTCATTCCACACATCATTGCACAACTCATTACAGATATCATTCCACACATCATTCCACACATCATTCCACACATCATTCCACACATCATTCCACAAATCAATCGAAACATCATTCCACACATCATTCCACACATCATTCCTCACGTCATTCCAAACATCATTCCACACATCATTCCAAACTTAATTCCACACATCATTCCACAAATCATTTCACAGATCATTCCACACATCATTCCACACATCATTCCTCACATCATTCCAAACGTCATTCGACACATCATTCCAAACTTGATTCCACACATCATTCCACACATCATTCCACACATCATGCCACACATCATTCCACATATCATTCCACACATCATTCTACGTATCATTCCACACATCATTCCACACATCATTCCACACATCATTACTCACATCATTCCAAACATCATTCCACACATCATTCCAAACTTCATTCCACACATCATTCCACACATCATTCCAAACATCATTCCACACCTCATTCCACAACTCATTCCACACCTCATCCCACACATCATTCCACACATCATTCCATACATCATTCCACCCATCATTCCATACCTCATTCCATAAATCATTGCACAACTCATTCCAGATATCATTCCGCACCTCCTTCCACACCTTATTCCACACCTCATCCCACACATCATTCCACACATCATTCCACACATCATTCCAGACATCATTCCACACATCATTCCACACCTCATTCCACACATCATTGCACATCTCATTCCAGATATCATTCCACACATCATTCCACACCTCATTACACACCTCATTGCACAACTCATTCCAGATATCATTCCACACATCATTCCACACATCATTCCACACATCATTCCACACATCATTCCACAAATCAATCGAAACATCATTCCTCACATCATTCCACACATCATTCCTCACATCATTCCAAACGTCATTCGACACATCATTCCAAACTTGATTCCACACATCATTCCACACATCATTCCACACATCATTCCACACATCATTCCACATATCATTCCACACATCATTCTACGTATCATTCCACACATAATTCCACACATCATTCCACACATCATTACTCACATCATTCCAAACATCATTCCACACATCATTCCAAACTTCATTCCACACATCATTCCACGCATCATTCCAAACAACATTCCACACCTCATTCCACACCTCATTCCACACCTCATCCCACACATCATTCCACACATCATTCCATACATCATTCTAAACATCATTCCACACCTCATTCCATAAATCATTGCACAACTCATACCAGATATCATTCCGCACCTCCTTCCACACCTTATACCACACCTCATCCCACACATCATTCCACACATCATTCCAAACATCATTCCACGCATCATTGCACAACTCATTCCACCCGTCATTGCACACATCTTTGCACACATCATTCCACACTTCATTCCACACATCATTACAAACCTCATTCCACACATCATTCCACACGTCATTCCACACAACATTCCACTCATCATTCCACACATCATTCCAAACCTCATTCCAAACTTCATTCCACACATTTCTCCACATCATTCCACACATATTTACACACTTAATTCCACACATCATTCCAAACCTCATTCCACACATCATCCCACACATTCAACATATCATTCCACACTTCAATTAACATATCATTCCATACCTCATTCCACATAACACTCCACACATCATTCCACTGATCATTCCTCACAATATTCCACAATGCATTCCACATATCATTCCACACCTCATTCCACACATCATTCCAAACATCATTCCACACATCATTCCAAACATCAGTCCACACATCATTCCAAACAACATTTCACACAGCATTCCACACATCATTCCACACAACATTCCACACGTCATTCCTCACATCATTCCAAACGTCATTCGACACATCATTCCAAACTTGATTCCACACATCATTCCACACATCATTCCACACATCATTCCACACATCATTCCACATATCATTCCACACATCATTCCACGTATCATTCCCCACATCATTCCACACATCATTCCACACATCATTACTCACATCATTCCAAACATCATTGCAAACATCATTACAAACTTCATTCCACACATCATTCCACACATCATTCCAAACATCATTCCACACCTCATTCCACAACTCATTCCACACCTCATCCCACACATCATTGCAAACATCATTCCATACATCATTCCACACATCATTACACACCTCATTCCACAAATCATTGCATAACTCATTCCAGATATCATTCCACACCTCATTCCACACCTTATTCCACACCTCATCCCACACATCATTCCACACATCATTCCACACATCATTCCACGCATCATTCCACAACTCATTCCACCCGTCATTGCACACATCATTGCACACATCATTCCACACAACATTCCACACATCATTACAAACCTCATTCCACACATCATTGCACACATCATTCCACACATCATTCCACACATCATTCCAAACCTCATTCCAAACTTCATTCCACACAACATTTCTCCACATCATTCCACACATCATTCCACACATAATTCCACACATCATTCCAAACCTCATTCCACAAATCATCCCTCACATCATTCAACATATCATCTCAAACCTCATTCCACACATCCTTCCACACATCATTCCACACCTCATTCCACACCTCATTCCACATATCATTCCACACATCAATCCACACATCATTCCACACCTCATTCCACATATCATTCCACACATCATTACAAACCTCATTCCACGCATCATTCCACTCGTCATTTCACACATCATTCCAGACATCATTCCACACATCATTCCACACCTCATTCCATAAATCATTGCACAACTCGTTCCAGATTTCACTCCGCACCTCATTCCACACCTTATTCCACACCTCATCCCACACATCATTCCACACATCATTCCAAACATCATTCCACGCATCATACCACAGCTCATTCCACCCGTCATAGAACAAATCATTGCACACATCATTCCACACTTCATTCCACACATCATTACAAACCTCATTCCACACATCATTCCATACGTCATTCCACACATCATTCCACACAACATTCCACACATCATTCCAAACCTCATTCCAAACTTCATTCCACACAACATTTCTCCACATCATTCCACACATATTTCCACACATAATTCCACACATCATTCCAAACCTCATTCCACACATCATCCCACACATCATTCAACATATCATCCCAAACCTCATTCCACACATCCTTCCACACATCATTCCACACCTCATTCCACACATCATTCCACATATCATTCCACACTTCAATCCACACATCATTCCACACCTCATTCCACATATCACTCCACACATCATTCCACTGATCATTCCTCACATTATTCCACAATTCATTCCACACATCATTCCAAACCTCATTCCACACATCATTCCTCACATCATTCCACAAATCATTCCACACATCATACCACCCCTCATTCCACACCTCATTCCACAGATCATTCCAAATCTCATTCCACCATCATTGCACAACTCATTCCACACGATATTCCACACCGCATTCCACACAACATTCCACACATCATTACAAACATCATTCCACGCATCATTCCACTCGTCATTTCACACATCATTCCAGACATCCTTCCACACCTCATTCCACACCTCATTCCACACATCATTGCACAACTCATTCCAGATATCATTCCACACATCATTCCACACATCATTCCAAACATCATTGCACACATAATTCCAAACTTCATTCCACACATCATTCCAAACATAAATCCACACATCATTCCACACATCATTCCACACAACATTCCACACATCATTCCTCACATCATTCCACACATCATTCCACACATCATTCCACAAATCATTCGAAACATCATTCCACACATCATTCCACACTTCATTCCACAAATCATTCCACACATCATTCCACATATCATTCCACACATCATTCCACGTATCATTCACCACATCATTCCACACATCATTCCACACATCATTCCCCACATCATTCCAAACGTCATTCGACACATCATTCCAAACTTGATTCCACACATCATTCCACACATCATTCCACACATCATTCCACACATCATTCCACACATTATTCTACGTATCATTCCACACATAATTCCACACATCATTCCACACATCATTACTCACATCATTCCAAACATCATTCCAAACATCATTCCACACCTCATTCCACACCTCATTCCACACCTCATCCCACACATCATTCCACACATCATTCCATACATCATTCCACACATCATTCCACACCTCATTCCATAAATCATTGCACAACTCATTCCAGATATCATTCCGCACCTCCTTCCACACCTTATACCACACCTCATCCCACACATCATTCCACACATCATTCCAAACATCATTCCACGCATCATTCCACAACTCATTCCACCCGTCATTGCACACATCTTTGCACACATCATTCCACACTTCATTCCACACATCATTACAAACCTCATTCCACACATCATTCCACACGTCATTCCACACAACATTCCACTCATCATTCCACACATCATTCCAAACCTCATTCCAAACCTCATTCCACACATCATCCCACACATCATTCAACATATCATTCCACACTTCAATTCACACATCATTCCACACATCATTACACACCTCATTCCACAAATCATTGCATAACTCATTCCAGATATCATTCCACACCTCATTCCACACCTTATTGCACACCTCATCCCACACATCATTCCACACATCATTCCACACATCATTCCACGCATCATTCCACAACTCATTCCACCCGTCATTGCACACATCATTGCACACATCATTCCACACATCATTCCACACATCATTACAAACCTCATTCCACACATCATTCCACACGTCATTCATCATATCATTCCACACATCTTTCCACACATCATTCCAAACCTCATTCCAAACTTCATTCCATACAACATTTCTCCACATCATTCCACACATCATTCCACACATAATTCCACACATCATTCCAAACCTCATTCCACAAATCATCCCTCACATCATTCAACATATCATCTCAAACCTCATTCCACACCTCATTCCACATATCATTCCAAACATCATTCCACCATCATTGCACAACTCATTCCACACGATATTCCACACCTCATTCCACACACCATTCCACACATCATTACAAACCTCATTCCACGCATCATTCGACTCGTAATTTCACACATCATTCCAGACATCATTCCACACATCATCCCACACCTCATTCCACACATCATTGCACAACTCATTCCAGATATCATTCCACACATCATTCCACACATCATTCCACAAATCATTCGAAACCTCATTCCACACATCATTCCACACTTCATTCCACAGATCATTCCACACGTCATTCCACACATCATTCCGCACATCATTCCACACATCATTCCACACATCATTCCTCACATCATTCCAAACATCATTCCACACATCATTCCAAACTTCATTCCACACATCATTCCACACATCATTCCACACATCATTCCACACATCATTCCACACATCATTCCTCACATCATTCCAAACGACATTCGACACATCATTCCAAACTTCATTCCACACAACATTCGACACATCATTCCACGCATCATTCCACACATCATTCCAAACCTCATTCCAAACTTCATTCCACACAACATTTCTCCACATCATTCCACACATCATTCCACACATAATTCCACACATCATTCCAAACCTCATTCCACAAATCATCCCACACATCATTCAACATATCATCTCAAACCTCATTCCACACATCCTTCCACACATCATTCCACACCTCATTCCACACATCATTCCACATATCATTCCACACATCAATCCACACATCATTCCATACCTCATTCCACATATCATTCCAAACATCATTCCACCATCATTGCACAACTCATTCCACACGATATTCCACACATCATTCCAAACAACATTCCACACATCATTACAAACCTCATTCCATGCATCATTCCACTCGTCATTTCACACATCATTCCAGACATCATTCCACACATCATCCCACACCTCATTCCACACATCATTGCACACCTCATTCAGATATCATTCCACACATCATTCCACACATCATTCCACAAATCATTCGAAACATCATTCCACACATCATTCCACACTTCATTCCACAAATCATTCCACACGTCATTCCACACATCATTCCGCACATCATTCCACACATCATTCCACACATCATTCCTCACATCATTCCAAACATCATTCCACACATCATTCCAAACTTCATTCCACACATCATTACACGTATCATTCCACACATCATTCTACACATCATTCCACACATCATTTCTCACATCATTCAAAAACTTCATTCCACACATCATTCCAAAATTCATTCCACACATCATTCCGCACATCATTCCAAACATCATTCCACACATCATTCCAAACTTTATTCCACACATCATTCCACACATCATTCCACACATCATTCCACACATCATTCAACACATCATTCCTCACATCATTCCAAACTTCATACCACACATCATTCTTTACTTCATTACACAAATCATTCCACACTTCATTCCACACATCATTTCACACATCATTCCACACATCATTCCACACTTCATTCCACAGATCATTCAACACATCATTCCTCACATCATTCCAAACTTCATACCACACATCATTCTTTACTTCATTACACAAATCATTCCACACTTCATTCCACACATCATTTCACACATCATTCTACACATCATTCCACACATCATTTCTCACATCATTCAAAAACTTCATTCCACACATCATTCCAAAATTCATTCCACACATCATTCCGCACATCATTCCAAACATCATTCCACACACCATTCCAAACTTCATTCCACACATCATTCCTCACATAATTCCACACATCATTCCACACATCATAACACACATCATTCCACACATCATTCCACACATCATTCTACACATCATTCCACACTTCATTCCACAAATCTTTGCACAACTGATTGCAGATATCATTCCACACCTCATTCCACACCTTATTCCACACCTCATCCCACACATCATTCCACACCTCAATCCACACATCATTCCAAATATCATTCCAGACATCATTCCACACATCATTCCAAACTTAATTCCACACATCATTCCACAAATCATTCCACACATCATTCCACACGTCATTCGACACATCATTCCAAACTTGATTCCACACATCATTCCACACATCATTCCACACATCATTCCACACATCATTCCACATATAATTCCACACATCATTCCACGTATCATTCCACACACCATTCCACACATCATTCCACACATCATTACTCACATCATTCCAAACATCATTCCACACATCATTCCAAACTTCATTCCACACATCATTCCACACATCATTCCAAACATCATTCCACATCTCATTCCACACCTCATTCCACACCTCATCCCACACATCATTCCACACATCATTCCACACATCATTCCACACATCATTCCACACATCATTCCTCACATCATTCCAAACGACATTCGACACATCATTCCAAACTTCATTCCACACAACATTCGACACATCATTCCATGCATCATTCCACACATCATTCCAAACCTCATTCCAAACTTCATTCCACACAACATTTCTCCACATCATTCCACACATCATTCCACACATAATTCCACACATCATTCCAAACCTCATTCCACAAATCATCCCACACATCATTCAACATATCATCTCAAACCTCATTCCACACATCCTTCCACACATCATTCCACACCTCATTCCACACATCATTCCACATATCATTCCACACATCAATCCACACATCATTCCATACCTCATTCCACATATCATTCCAAACATCATTCCACCATCATTGCACAACTCATTCCACACGATATTCCACACCTCATTCCAAACAACATTCCACACATCATTACAAAGCTCATTCCATGCATCATTCCACTCGTCATTTCACACATCATTCCAGACATCATTCCACACATCATCCCACACCTCATTCCACACATCATTGCACACCTCATTCCAGATATCATTCCACACATCATTCCACACCTCATTCCACAAATCATTCGAAACATCATTCCACACATCATTCCACACTTCATTCCACAAATCATTCCACACGTCATTCCACACATCATTCCGCACAACATTCCACACATCATTCCACACATCATTCCTCACATCATTCCAAACATCATTCCACACATCATTCCAAACTTCATTCCACACATCATTACACGTATCATTCCACACATCATTCTACACATCATTCCACACATCATTTCTCACATCATTCAAAAACTTCATTCCACACATCATTCCAAAATTCATTCCACACATCATTCCGCACATCATTCCAAACATCATTCCACACATCATTCCAAACTTTATTCCACACATCATTCCACACATCATTCCACACATCATTCCACACATCATTCCAAACATCATTCCACGCATCATTCCACAACTCATTCCACCCGTCATTGAACACATCATTGCACACATCATTCCACACTTCATTCCACACATCATTACAAACCTCATTCCACACATCATTCCATACGTCATTCCACACATCATTCCACACAACATTCCACACATCATTCCAAACCTCATTCCAAACTTCATTCCACACAACATTTCTCCACATCATTCCACACATATTTCCACACATAATTCCACACATCATTCCAAACCTCATTCCACACTTCAATCCACACATCATTCCACACCTCATTCCACATATCACTCCACACATCATTCCACCCCTCATTCCACACCTCATTCCACAGATCATTCCAAATCTCATTCCACCATCATTGCACAACTCATTCCACACGATATTCCACACCGCATTCCACACAACATTCCACACATCATTACAAACATCATTCCACGCATCATTCCACTCGTCATTTCACACATCATTCCAGACATCCTTCCACACCTCATTCCACAACTCATTCCACACATCATTGCACAACTCATTCCAGATATCATTCCACACATCATTCCACACATCATTCCAAACATCATTGCACACATCATTCCAAACTTCATTCCACACATCATTCCACAAATCATTCCACACATCATTCCACACATCAGTCCACACATCATTCCTCACATCATTCCAAACGTCATTCGACACATCATTCCAAACGTGATTCCACACATCATTCCACACATCATTCCACACATCATTCCACACATCATTCCAAACATCATTCCACACACCATTCCAAACTTCATTCCACACATCATTCCTCACATCATTCCAAACATCATTCCACACAACATTCCAAACTTCATTCCACACATCATTCCACACATCATTCTACACATCATTCCACACCTCATTCCACAAATCATTGCACAACTGATTGCAGATATCATTCCACACCTCATTCCACACCTTATTCCACACCTCATCCCACACATCATTCCACACCTCATTCCACACATCATTCCACATATCATTCCACACCTCATTCCACATATCATTCAACAGATCATTCCACTGATCATTCCTCACATTATTCCACAAATCATTCCACACATCATTCCACACATCATTCCACGCATTATTCCACACATCATTCCACTGATCATTCCTCACATTATTCCACAATTCATTCCACACAACATTCCAAACCTCATTCCACACATCATTCCTCACATCATTCCACAAATTATTCCACACATATTTCCACACCTCATTCCACACCTCATTCCACAGATCATTCCACAGATCATTCCAAACCTCATTCCACACATCATTCCACACGTCATTCCACACATCATTCCAGACATCATTCCACACATCATTCCATACCTCATTCCACACATCATTGCACAACTCATTCCAGATATCATTCCACACATCATTCCACAAATCATTCGAAACATCATTCCACACAACATTCCACAGTGCATTCCTCAGATCATTCCACACGTCATTCCACACATCATTCCACACATCATTCCACTCATCATTCCACACATCATTCCTCACATCATTCCAAACATCATTCCACACATCATTCCAAACTTAATTCCACACATCATTCCACAAATCATTCCACACATCATTCCACACATCGTTCCACACATCATTCCTCACATCATTCCAAACGTCATTCGACACATCATTCCAAACTTGATTCCACACATCATTCCACACATCATTCCACACATCATTCCACACATCATTCCACGTATCATTCCACACATCATTCCACGTATCATTCCACACATCATTCCACACATCATTCCACACATCATTACTCACATCATTCCAAACATCATTCCACACATCATTCCAAACTTCATTCCACACCTCATCCCACACATCATTCCACAAATCATTCCATACATCATTGCACAACTCATTCCAGATATCATTCCGCACCTCATTCCACACCTTATTCCACACCTCATCTCACACATCATTCCACACATCATTCCAAACATCATTCCACGCATCATTCCACAACTCATTCCACCCCTCATTGCACACATCATTGCACACATCATTCCACACTTCATTCCACACGTCATTACATACCTCATTCCACACATCATTCCATACGTCATTCCACACATCATTCCACACATCATTCCACACATCATTCCAAACCTCATTCCAAACTTCATTCCACACGACATTTCTCCACATCATTCCACACATATTTCCACACATAATTCCACACATCATTCCAAACCTCATTCCACACATCATTCAACATATCATCACAAACCTCATTCCACACATCCTTCCACACATCATTCCACACCTCATTCCACACATCATTCCACATATCATTCCACACTTCAATCCACACATCATTCCACACCTCATTCCACATATCACTCCACACATCATTGCACTGATCATTCCTCACATTATTCCACAATTCATTCCACACATCATTCCAAACCTCATTCCACACATCATTCCTCACATCATTCCACAAATCATTCCACACATCATTCCACCCCTCATTCCATACCTCATTCCACAGATCATTCCAAACCTCATTCCACCATCATTGCACAACTCATTCCACACGATATTCCACACCGCATTCCACACAACATTACACATATCATTACAAACATCATTCCACGCATCATTCCACTCGTCATTTCACACATCATTCCAGACATCCTTCCACACCTCATTCCACACCTCATTCCACACATCATTGCACAACTCATTCCAGATATCATTCCGCACATCATTCCACACATCATTCCACACTTCATTCCACAAATCATTCGAAACATCATTCCACACATCGTTCCAAACATCATTGCACACATCATTCCAAACTTCATTCCATACATCATTCCAAACATCATTCCACACATCATTCCACACATCATTCCACACAACATTCCACACATCATTCCTCACATCATTCCAAACGTCATTCGACACATCATTCCAAACTTGATTCCACACAACATTCCACACATCATTCCACACATCATTCCACACATCATTCCACCCCTCATTCCACACCTCATTCCACAGATCATTCCAAACCTCATTCCACCATCATTGCACAACTCATTCCACACAAAATTCCACACCGCATTCCACACAACATTCCACACATCATTCCACACATCATTCCACACATCATTCCTCACATCATTCCAAACATAATTCCACACATCATTCCAAACGTGATTCCACAAATCATTCCACAAATCATTCCACACATCATTCCACACATCATTCCACACATCATTCCTCACATCATTCCACACATCATTCCACACATCATAACACACATCATTCCAAACATCATTCCACACATCATTCTACATATCATTCCACACCTCATTCCACAAATCATTGCACAACCGATTGCAAATATCATTCCACACCTCATTCCACACCTTATTCCACACCTCATCCCACACATCATTCCACACCTCATTCCACACATCATTCCACATATCATTCCACACCTCATTCCACATATCATTCAACAGATCATTCCACTGATCATTCCTCACATTATTCCACAATTCATTCCACACATCATTCCACACATCATTCCACGCATTATTCCACACATCATTCCACTGATCATTCCTCACATTATTCCACAATTCATTCCACACAACATTCCAAACCTCATTCCACACATCATTCCTCACATCATTCCACAAATTATTCCACACATATTTCCACACCTCATTCCACACCTCATTCCACAGATCATTCCACAGATCATTCCAAACCTCATTCCACACATCATTCCACACGTCATTCCACGCATCATTCCAGACATCATTCCACACATCATTCCATACCTCATTCCACACATCATTGCACAACTCATTCCAGATATCATTCCACACATCATTCCACACATCATTCCACACATCATTCCAAAAATCATTCGAAACATCATTCCACACTAATTCCACAGTGCATTCCTCAGATCATTCCACACGTCATTCCACACAACATTCCACACATCATTCCACTCATCATTCCACAGATCATTCCTCACATCATTCCAAACATCATTCCATACATCATTCCAAACTTAATTCCACACATCATTCCACAAATCATTCCACACATCATTCCACACATCATTCCACACATCATTCCTCACATCATTCCAAAGTCATTCGACACATCATTCCAAACTTGATTCCACACATCATTCCACGCATCATTCCACACATCATTCCACTCATCATTCCACACATCATTCAATACATAATTCCACATATCATTCCACAAATCATTCCATACATAATTCCACATATCATTCCACACATCATTCCACACATCATTCCACACATCATTCCACACAAGATACCACATATCATTCCACACATCATTCCACACATCATTCCACACAACATTCCACACATCATTCCAAACATCATTCCACACCTCATTTCGCACGTCATTCCACGCATCTTTCCACACATCATTCCACACATCATTCCACACATAATTCCACACAGCATTACACACATCATTCCACACATCAATTCACACCTCATTCCAAACATCATTCCACAGCTCATTCCACACATAATTCCACACATCATTGCACACATCATTCCAAACATCATTCCACACATCATTGCACAAAACATTCCACACCTCATTTAAACACCTCATTCCTCACATCATTCCACAGCAAATTCCACACATCACTCCTCACATCATTCCACACATCATTCCACACACATTCCATGCATTTTTCCAATCATCATTCCACACCTCATTCCACATATCATTCCACGCATCATTTCACACATCATTCACACATCATTCCACATATCATTCCACACATCATTCCACACATCATTTCACACAAGATACAACACATCATTCCACACATCATTCCACACATCATTCCACACAACGTTCCACACATCATTCCAGACCTCATTACACACATCATTCCACACCTCATTCCACTCATCATTCCACACATCCATTCACACCCCATTCCACAATTCATTCCCACATTATTCCTAACTTCATTCCACACGTCATTCCTCATATGATTCCTCACATCATCCCACACATCATTCGACACATCATTCCACACGTCATTCCACACATCCTTCCACACATCATTCCACATATCACTCCACTCAACATTACTCACTTCATTCCACTCATCATTCCACACATCATTCAATACATAATTCCACATATCATTCCACACATCATTCCACACGTAATTCCACACAACAATTCACACATCATTCCACACATCAATTCAAACCTCATTCCAAACATCATTCCACACCTCATTTCGCACATCAATCCACGCATCATTCCACACATCATTCCACGCGTCATTCCACACATCATTCCACACATCATTCCACACATCATTCCACACAGCATTACACACATCATTCCACACATCAATTCACACGTCATTCCAAACATCATTCCACACCTCATTCCACACATCATTCCACACATCATTGCCACATCATGCCAAACATCATTCCACACATCATTCTACAAAATATTCCACACCTCATATAAACACCTCATTCCTCACCTCAGTTCCACAACTAATTCCACACATCACTCTACACATCCTTCCACACATCGTTCCACACACATTCCACGCATTATTCCAATCATCATTCAACACCTCATTCCACATATCATTCCACGCATCATTTCACACATCATTCCACACATCATTCCACATATCATTCCACACATCATTCCACACATCATTTCACACAAGTTACCACACATCATTCCACACATCATTCCACACATCATTCCACACAACGTTCCACACATCATTCCAGACCTCATTACACACATCATTCCACACCTCATTCCACACATCATTCCACACATCATTCCACACGTCATTCCACACATCATTCCACACATCATCCCACACCTCATTGCACACATCTTCCACACGTAATTCCACACAACAATTCACACATCATTCCACACATCAATTCAAACCTCATTCCAAACATCATTCCACACCTCATTTCGCACATCATTCCACGCATCATTCCACACATCATTCCACGCATCATTCCACACGTCATTCCACACATCATTCCACACATCATTGCACACAGCATTACACACATCATTCCACACATCAATTCACACCTCATTCCAACATCATTCCACACCTCATTCCACACATCATTCCACACATCATTGCACACATCATTCAAAACGTCATTCCACACATCATTCCACAAAACATTCCACATCTCATTTAAACACCTCATTCCTCAACTCATTCCACAACTAATTCCACACATCACTCCACACATCATTCCACACCTCATTCCAAACATCATTCCATACATCATTCCACACAACATTCCAAATATCATCCACTCCTCATTCCACATATCATTCCACGCATCATTTCACATCTCATTCCACACATTATTCCAGACATCATTGCACATCTCATCCCACACCTCATTCCACACATCATTTCACATATCATTCCACACATCATCACACACATCATTCCGCACATCATTCCACACTTGATTCCACACATCATTCCACACCTCATTCCACACATCATTCCACACCTCATTCCATACAGCATGCCACACATCATTGCACACATCATTCCACACATCAATCCACACCTCATTCCACACATCATTCAACACATCATTCCACACAGCATTCCAAATATAATTCCACACCTCATTCCACACATCATTCCAAACATCATTCCAAACCTCATTGCACACATAATTCTACACAGCAATCCACACATCTTTGCACACAACATTCCACACATCATTCCACACCTCATTCCACACATCATTCCACATCTCATTCCACACATCATTCCACACATCTTTCCACAAATCATTCAACACATCATTCAACACCTCATTCCACAGCTCATTCCACAGATCATTCCACAGATCAGTCCAAACCTCATTCCAAAACATTCCACACATCATTACACACAACAATCCACACATCATTCCACAAATCATTCCACACATCATTCCAAACATCATTTCACACATAATTACACACATTATTACACAGATTATTCCACACATCTTAGCACACATCATTGACACATCATTCCATATCTCATTCCACATAACATTCCATACATTCCACACATCATTACACACATCAATCCACACATTATTGCACAAATCATTCCACACATCATTCCAAACATCATTCCACAAATCATTCCACACATCATTGCATACATCATTCCATACTTAATTCCACTCATCATTCCACACATCATCGTCACATCATTCCAAACATCATTCCACACATCATTCCACACATCATTCAATGCATCATTCCACATATCATTCCACACATTATGCCACACATCATTGCACAGCTCATTCCACACATCATTCATAACATTCAACACATCATTACACACGTCAATCCACACATCATGCCACACATCATACCACACATCATTCCAAACATTATTCCACACCTCATTCCAAACATCATTCCATAACATTCCACAGGTCATTACACACATCAATCCACACATCATTCCAAAAAAGTTTCCAAATATCATCCACTCCTCATTCGACATATCATTCCACGCATCATTCCACATCTCATTCCGCACCTCGTTCCACACATCATTCCACACATCTTTCCACACTTCATACCACACATCATTCCTCACTTCATTCCAAACATCATTCCACTCCTCATTCAATATATCGTTCCACATATTATTCCACACATCATTCCACGCATCATTCCACATCTCATTCCACACATCATTCCACACAGCATTCCACACCTCATTTCACACCTCGTTCCACACATTAAACACATCATTCCACACAACTTTCCACACATCATTCCACACATCATTTCACACCTCATTCCACAACTCATTCCCACATTATTCCTAACTTCATTCCACACGTCATTCCTCATATGATTCCACACATCATCCCACCCATCATTCGACACATCATTCCACACCTCATTCCACACCTCATTCCACACATCATTCCAGACCTCATTCCACACATCATTCCACACATCATTCCACACATAATTCCAAACATCATTCCACACATAATTCAACACATCACTCCACATATCATTCCACACTTCATTCCACACATCATTCCGCACCTCATTCCACACATCATTCCACACATCATTCCACACATCATTCCACAACTCATTCCCACATTTTTCCTAACATCATTCCACACGGCATTCCTCATAAGATTGCACACATCATCCCACACATCATTCGACACATCATTCGACACATCATTCCACACAATATTCCACACATCATTTCACACATCATTCCACACATCATTACACACATCATTCCACACATCATTCCACACTTCATTCCACGCAACATTCCTCAACTCATTCCACTCATCATTCCACTCATCATTCAATGCATAATTCCACATATCATTCCACACATCATTCCACACATCGTTCCACACTTCATTCCACACATCATTCCTCACCTCATTCCACTCATCAGTCCACAGAGCATTCAAAACATCATTCCACATATCATTCCACACAGCATTCCATACAACATTGCACACGTCATTCCACACCTCATTCCAAACATCATTCCATACATCATTCCACTCATCATTCCACACAACATTCCAAATATCATCCACTCCTCATTCCACATATCATTCCACGCATCATTTCACATCTCATTCCTCACATTATTCCAGACATCATTGCGCATCTCATCCCACACCTCATTCCACACATCATTCCACACAACATTCCACACATCATCACATACATCATTCCGCACATCATTCCACACTTGATTCCACACATCATTCCACACCTCATTCCACACATCATTCCACACCTCATTCCTTACAGCATGCCACACATCATTGCACACATCATTCCACACATCAATCCACACCTCATTCCACACATCATTCAACACATCATTCCACACAGCATTCCAAATATAATTCCACACCTCATTCCACACATCATTCCAAACATCATTCCAAACCTCATTCCACACATAATTCCATACAGCAATCCACACATCTTTGCACACAACATTCCACACATCATTCCACACCTCATTCCACACATCATTCCACATCTCATTCCACACATCATTCCACACATCTTTCCACAAATCATTCAACACATCATTCCACACCTCATTCCACACCTCATTACACAGATCATTCCACAGATCATTCCAAACCTCATTCCAAAACATTCCACACATCATTACACACATCAATCCACACATCATTCCACAAAACATTCCACATCTCATTTAAACACCTCATTCCTCAACTCATTCCACAACTAATTCCACACATCACTCCACACATCATTCCACACACATTCCACGCATTATTCCAATCATCATTCCACACCTCATTCCACACATCATTCCACACATCATTTCACAAAAGATACCACACATCATTCCACACATCATTGCACACATCATTCCACACAACGTTCCACACATCATTCCAGACCTCATTACACACATCGTTCCACACCTCATTCCACATATCATTCCACACATCATTTCACACCTCATTCCACAACTCATTCCCACATTATTCCTAACTTCATTCCACACGTCATTCCTCATATGATTCCACACATCATCCCACACATCATTCGAAACATCATTCCACACCTCATTCCACACATCATTCCACACATCATTCCACACCTCATTCCACACATCATTCCACACATCATTCCACACATAATTCCAAACATCATTTCACACGTAATTACACACATTATTACACAGATCATTCCACACATCTTACCACACATCATTGACACATCATTCCATATCTCATTCCACATAACATTCCATACATTCCACACATCATTACACACATCAATCCACACATTATTGCACAAATCATTCCACACATCATTCCAAACATCATTCCACAAATCATTCCACACATCATTGCATACATCATTCCATACTTAATTCCACACATCATTCCACACATCATCTTCACATCATTCCAAACATCATTCCACACATCATTCCACACATCATTCAATGCATCATTCCACATATCATTCCACACATTATGCCACACATCATTGCACAGCTCATTCCACACATCATTCATAACATTCAACACATCATTACACACGTCAATCCACACATCATGCCACACATCATACCACACATCATTCCAAACATTATTCCAAACCTCATTCCAAACATCATTCCATAACATTCCACAGGTCATTACACACATCAATCCACACATCATTCCAAAAAAGTTTCCAAATATCATCCACTCCTCATTCGACATATCATTCCACGCATCATTCCATATCTCATTCCACACCACGTTCCACACATCAAACCACACATCTTTCCACACTTCATACCACACATCATTCCTCACTTCATTCCAAACATCATTCCACACCTCATTCAATATATCATTCCACATATTATTCCACACATCATTCCACGCATCATTCCACATCTCATTCCACACATCATTCCACACAGCATTCCACACCTCATTTCACACCTCGTTCCACGCTTCATTCCACACTTTATTCCACACATCATTCCACACATCATTCCACGCATCATTCCACACATCATTCCACACATCATTCCAAACCTCATTCCAAAACTCATTCCACACCTCATTCCACATAACATTCCACACCTCATTCCACAACTCATTGCACACATCATTCCACAAAATATTCCTACACATCATTGAACACATCTTTGCACACTTCATTCCTCACCTCATTCCACACATTATACCACACATCATTCAACACATCATTCCTCATATCATTCCACACATCATTCCACGCATCATTCCACATCTCATTCCACACATCATTTCACACATCATTCCACACCACATTTCACACATCTTTCCACACTTCATTCCACACATCATTCCACACATCATTCCACACACCTTTCCACATTTCATTTACCGTGTAATTCCATCCATCATTCCACACATCATTCCAAACCTCATTCCACATCTCATTCCACACCTCATTCCACATATGATTCCACGCATCATTCCACTCATCATTCCACAAATCATTCCACACCTCATTCCAAAGATCATTCCAAACTTCATTCCACAAAATATTCCACACATCATTGCACACATCTTTGCACACATCATTCCACACCACAATCAGCACCTCATTCCAAACATAATTCAAAACATCATTACATACATCATTCCACAGATCATTCCACACATCATTCCACACATCATTCTACACATCATTACGCACAACATTCCACGTTTCATTTATCGTGTCATTCCATACATCATTCCACACATTATTCCACACATCATTCTACTCATCATTCCACACAGCATTCCACATCTCATTCCAAACATCATTCCAAACCTCATTCCAAACCTCATTCCACATCTTTCCACACCTCATTCCACATATAATTCCACGCATCATTCCACATTTCATCCTACAAATCATTCCAAACATCATTCCACAGCTCATTCCAAACATCATTCCACACATCATTCCACACCTCATTCCACAATTCATTCACGCATCATTACACACATCATTCCACACATCATTCCACACATCATTCCAGATAACATTCGGCACATCATTCCACACATCATTCAATACATCATGCTACACATCATTCCACACATCATTCCAAACATCATTCCTCACATCATTCCACACATCATTCCACATATCGTTCCACACATCATGCCACACATCATTCCACACCTCATTTGAGACATCATGCCATAACATTCCACACATCATTAGACACGTCAATCCACACATCATGCCACACATCATTCCACACATCATTCCAAACATCATTTCACACCTCATTCCACACATCATTCCATAAAATTCCACAGATCATTCGACACATCAATCCACACATCATTCCAAACAACATTCCAAATATCATCCACTCCTCATTCCACATATCATTCCACGCATCATTCCACATCACATTCCACACCTCGTTCCACATATCATTCCACACATCTTTCCACACTTCATTCCACACATCATTCCTCACCTCATTCCACACATCATTCCACAAATCATTCAATACAACATTCCACATATCATTCCACACATCATTCGACACATCATTCCACACCTCAATCCAAAACACATTCCACATATAATTCCACACATCATTCCACACGTCATTGACACATCATTCCACACCTCATTCCACAAATCATTCCAAAACATTCCACACATCATTACACACATCAATCCAAACATCATTCAACACATCATTCCACACATCATTCCAAACATCATTCCACACATCATTACACACATTATTACACACATCATTCCACACATCTTAGCACACATCATTCACACATCATTCCATATCTCTTTCCACATAACATTCCATAACATTCCACACATCATTACACACATCAATCCACACATCATTCCACAAATCATTTCACACATCATTCTAGACATCATTCCACAACATTCCACACATCATTCCGTACATCATTCCATACATCATTCCACACATCATTCCAGATACCATTCGACACATCATTCCGCACATCATTCAATACAACATTCCACATATCATTCCACACATCATTCCACTCAACATTCCAATCCTCATTCCATACAGCATGCCACACATCAATCCACACCTCATTCCACACATCATTCAACACATCATTCCACACAGCATTCCAAATATAATTCCACACATCATTCCACACATCATTCCAAACATCATTCCAAACCTCATTCCACACATAATTCCACACAGCATTCCAAACATTATTGCACACAACATTCCACACATCATTCCACACCTCATTCCACACATCTTTCCACAAATCATTCAACACATCATTCCACAGATCATTCTACACATAATTCCACACATCGTTCCATACCTCAAACCAATAACACATTCGACACGTCATTCCACACCTCATTCCACACATCATTCCAAAACATTCCACACATCATTACACACAACAATCCACACATCATTCCACAAATCATTCCACACATCATTCCAAACATCATTTCACACATCATTACACACATTATTTCACAGATCATTCCACACATCTTACCAGACATCATTGACACATCATATCATATCTCATTCCACATAACATTCCATACATTCCACACATCATTACACACATCAATCCACACATTATTCCACAAATCATTCCACACATCATTCCAAACATCATTTCACAAATCATTCCACACATCATTCAATGCATCATTCCACATATCATTCCACACATTATGCCACACATCATTGCACAGCTCATTCCACACATCATTCATTGCATTCAACACATCATTACACACGTCAATCCACACATCATGCCACACATCATTCCACACATCATTCCAAACATTATTCCACACCTCATTCCAAACATCATTCCATAACATTCCACAGGTCATTACACACATCAATCCACACATCATTCCAAAAAAGTTTCCAAATATCATCCACTCCTCATTCGACATATCATTCCACGCATCATTCCACATCTCATTTCACACCTCGTTCCACACATCATTCCACACATCTTTCCACACTTCATACCACACATCATTCCTCACTTCATTCCAAACATCATTCCACACCTCATTCAATATATCATTCCACATATTATTCCACACATCATTCCATGCATCATTCCACATCTCATTCCACACATCATTCAAGAGATCATTCTACACATCATTCCACACATCATTCCACACCTCAATCCAAAACACATTCGAAACATCATTCCACAAATCATTCCACACATCATTCCACACGTCATTGACACATCATTCCACACACATTCCACACATAATTCCAAAACATTCCACACATCATTACACACATCAATCCACACATCATTCCACAAATCATTCCACACATCATTCCAAACATCATTCCACACATCATTCCACACATTATTACACACATCATTCCTCACATCTTACCACACATCATGGACACATCATTCCATATCTCATTCCACATAACATTCCATACATTCCACACATCAATCCACACATTATTCCACAAATCATTCCACACATATTTCCAAACATCATTCCACAAATCATTCCACACATCATTCAATACATCATTCCACATATCATTCCACACATTATGCCACACATCATTGCACAGCTCATTCCACACATCATTCATAACATTCAACACATCATTACACACGTCAATCCACACATCATGCCACACATCATTCCACACATCATTCCAAACATCATTCCACACCTCATTCCACACATCATTCCATAACATTCCACAGGTCATTACACACATCAATCCACACATCATTCCAAAAAACTTTCCAAATATCATCCAGTCCTCATTCGACATATCATTCCACGCATCATTCCACATCTCATTCCACACCTCGTTCCACACATCATTCCACACATCTGTCCACACTTCATTCCACACATCATTCCTCACTTCATTCCAAACATCATTCCACACATCATTCAATACTACATTCCACATATCATTCCACACATCATTCCACGCATCATTCTACATCTCATTCCACACATCATTCCACACAGCATTCCACACCTCATTTCACACCTCGTTCCACACATCATTAAACACATCTTTCCACACAACATTCCACACATCATTCCACACATCATTCCACACATCATTCCACACATCTTTCCACACCTCATTCCACACATCATTCCACACATCATTCCACACATCATTCCACGCACCATTCCAAATTTTATTCATCGCGTTCTTCCATTCATCATTCCTCACCTCATTCCACACATCATTCCACACATCATTCCACGCATCATTCCACATCTCATTCCACGCATCATTCCACACATCATTCCACACAGCATTTCACACATCATTCCACACATCATTCCAAACCTCATTCCACATCTCATTCCACACCTCATTACACATATGATTCCACGCATCATTCCACTCATCATTCCACAAATCATTCCACACCTCATTCCAAAGATCATTCCACACATCATTCCACAAAACATTCCACACATCTTTGCACACATATTTGCACACATCATTCCACACCACAATCAGCACCTCATTCTACACATAATTCAATACATCATTACATACATCATTCCAAACATCATTCCACACATCATTCCACACATAATTCCACACATCATTCCACACATAATTCCACATTTCATTTACCCTGTCATTCCATGCATCATTCCACACATCATTCCACACATCATTCCACACATCATTCCACACAGCATTCCACACATCATTCCACACACCATTCCAAACCTCATTCCACATCTCATTCCACACCTGATTCCACATATGATTCCAAGCAACATTCCACACATCATTCCACAAATCATTCCAAACCTCATTCCAAAGATCATTCCATATATCATTCCACACATCATTCCACACTTCATTCTACACATCATTCCAAACATTCCACAGCTCATTCCAAACATAATTCCACACATCATTCCACACCTCATTCCACAACCCATTCACGCATCATTACACACATCAATCCACACATCATTCCACACGTCTTTCCACACATCATTCCATAACATTCCAAACATCATTACGCACGCCAATCCACACATCATGCCGCACATCATTCCACACATCATTCCAAACATCATTCCACTTCTCATTCCACACATCATTCCATAACATTCCACACATCATTACACACATCAATCCACACATCATTCCTCATATGATTCCACACATAATATCACACGTCATTCCAAACATCATTACACAACAATATTCCACTCCTCATTCCACTCCTTCTTCCACACATAATTCCACACAACATTCCACACAGCAGAACACACATCATTCCACACCTCATTCAACACATCATTCCAAATCATGCATCACATCATTCCACACATTAATCCACACATCATTCCACACATCAGTACAAACCTTACTCCATCCCTCATTCCACACATCATTCCACACAGCATTTCACACATCATTCCACACATCATTCCAAACATCAATCCATACCTCATTCCACAGAACATTCCACGCAACATTCCACACATCATTCCAAACATCATTCCATACATTATTCCGCACATCATTCCAGATATAATTCGAAACATCATGGCACACATCATTCCAATCTTCATTCCACACATCATTCCAAACATCATTCCAAACCTCATTCCACACATAATTCCACACAGAATTCCACACATCTTTGCACACAACATTCCACACATCATTCCACACCTCATTCCACACATCATTCCACATCTCATTCAACACATCATTCCGCACATATTTCCACAAATCATTCAACACATCATTCCAGAGATCATTCTACACATCATTCCACACCTCATTTCACACCTCAATCCAAAACACATTCGACACATCATTCCACACATCATTCCACACATCATTCCACACGTCATTGACACATCATTCCACACACATTCCACACATCATTCCAAAACATTCCACACATCATTACACACATCAATCCACACATCATTGCACAAATCATTCCACACATCATTCCAAACATCATTCCGCACATCATTCCACACATTATTAAACACATCATTCCTCACATCTTACCACACATCATGGACAGATCATTCCATATCTCATTCCACATAACATTCCATAACATTCCACACATCATTACACACATCAATCCACACATCATTCCACAAATCATTCCCCACATCATTCCAAGCATCATTCCAGATACCATTCGACACATCATTCCGGACATCATTCAATACATCATTCCACACATCAACCTCACATCATTCCAAACATCATTCCATACTTCATTCCACACATCATTCAATACATCATTCAACATATCATTCCACACATCATGCCACACATCATTGCACACCTCATTCCAAACATCATTCCGTAACATTCCACACATCATTACACACGTCAATCCACACATCATTCCAAACATCATTCTACACATCATTCCACACATCATTCCAAACATCATTCCTCAAATCTTTCCACACATCATTCAATACGTCATTCCACATATCGTTCCATACATCATGACACACATCATTCCACACCTCATTTGACACATCATGCCATAACATTCCACACATCATTACACACGTCAATCCACACATCATGCCACACATCATTCCACACATCATTCCAAACATCATTCAACACCTCATTCCATACTTCATTCCATGACATTCCACAGATCATTACACACATCAATCCACACATCATTCCAAACAAAATTCCAAATATCATCCACTCCTCATTCCACATATAATTCCACGCATCATTCCACATCTCATTCCACACCTCGTTCCACATATCATTCCACACCTCTTTCCACACTTCATTCCACACATCATTCCTCACCTGATTCCACAAATCATTCCACAAATCATTCAATACAACATTCAAAACATCATTTCACTCCTCATTTCACACCTCATTCCACACATAATTCCATACATCATTCCACACAGCATTCCACACATCATTGCACATCTCATTCAACACATCATTGCAAAACATTCATCATATCATTCCACACATCAATCCAAACATCATTCCACACATCAGTACAAACCTCATTCCATTCCACATTCCACACATCATTCCACACATCATTCCACACATTATTCCACACATCATTCCAAACATCAATCCATACCTTATTCCACAGAACATTTCATGCATCATTCCACACATCATTCCAAACATCATTCCATACATTATTCCACACATCATTCCAGATATCATTCGAAACATCATTGCACACATCATTCCAAACTTCATTCGACACATCATTCCTCACCTCATTCCGCACATCATTCAATACAACATTCCACATATTATTCCACACATTATTCCACTCAACATTCCACACCTCATTCCATACAGCATGCCACACATCATTGCACACATCATTCCACACATCAATCCACACCTCATTCCACACATCATTCAACACATCATTCCACACAGCATTCCAAATTTAATTCCACACCTCATTCCACACATCATTCCATTCATCATTCCAAACCTCATTCCACACATAATTCCACACAGCATTCCACACATCTTTGCACACAACATTACACATCATTCCACACCTCATTCCACACATCATTCCACATCTCATTCCACACCAGATTTCACACATCTTTCCACACTTCATTCCACACAGCATTCCACACATCATTCCACACACCTTTCCACATTTCATTTACCGTGTCATTCCATACATCATTCCACACATCATTCCACACGTCATTCCAGACATCATTCCACACATCATTCCACACATCATTCCAAACATCAATCAATACCTCATTCCACAGAACATTCCACGCATCATTCCACACATCATTCCAAACATCATTCCATACATTATTCCGCACATCATTCCAGATATCATTCGAAACATCATTGCACACATCATTCCAAACTTCATTCCACACATCATTCCAAACATCATTCCTAACCTCATTCCAAACATAATTCCTCAGAGCATTCCACTCATCTTTGCACACAACATTCCACACATCATTCCACACCTCATTCCACACGTCATTCCACATCTCATTCCACACATCATTCCACACATATTTCCACAAATCATTCAACAATCATTCCACAGAGCATTCTACACAACATTCCACACATCATTCCACACCTCAATCCAAAACACATTCGACACATCATTCCACACATCATGCCACACAACATTGCATAACATTCCACACATCATTACACACGTCAATCCACACATCATGCCACACATCATTCCACACATCATTCCAAACATCATTCCACACATCATTCCAAACATCATTCCATAACATTCCGCAGGTCATTACACACATCAATCCACACATCATTCCAAAAACGTTTCCAAACATCATCCACTCCTCATTCGACATATCATTCCACGCATCATTCCACATCTCATTCCAAACCTCGTTCCACACATCATTCCAGACATCTTTCCACACTTCATACCACACATCATTCCTCACTCCATTCCAAACATCATTCCACACATCATTCAATACAACATTCCACATATCATTCCACACATCATTCCACGCATCATTCCACATCTCATTCCACACATCATTCCACACAGCATTCCACACCTCATTTCACACCTCGTTCCACACATCATTAAACACATCTTTCCACACAACATTCCACACATCATTCCACACATCATTCGAGACATCATTCCACACATATTTCCACACTTCATTCCATACTTCATTCCATTCCTCATTCCACACATCATTCCTCACATCATTCCACGCATCATTCCACACATCATTCCACACATCATTCCAAACCTCATCCCCAAGCTCATTCCACACCTCATTCCACATAACATTCCACACCTCATTCCACAACTCATTGCACACTTCATTCCACAAAATATTCCGACACATCATTGAACGCATCTTTCCACACTTCATTCCTCACCTCATTCCACACATTATTCCACACATCATTCAACACATCATTCCTCATATCATTCCACACATCATTCCACGCATCATTCCACATCTCATTCCACACATCATTTCACACATCATTCCACACCACATTTCACACATCTTTCCACACTTCATTCCACACATCATTCCACACATCATTCCACACACCTTTCCACATTTCATTTACGGTGTAATTCCAGACATCATTCCACACATCATTCCACACGTCATTCCACACATATTTCCACACAGCATTTCACACATCATTCCACACATCATTCCAAACCTCATTCCACATCTCATTCCACACCTCATTACACATATGATTCCACGCATCATTCCACTCATCATTCCTCAAATCATTCCACACCTCATTCCAAAGATCATTCCACACATCATTCCACAAAACATTCCACACATCATTGCACACATCTTTGCACACATCATTCCACACCACAATCAGCATCTCATTCCACACATAATTCAAAACATCATTACATACATCATTCCACACATCATTCCACACATCATTCCACACATAATTCCACACATCATTCCACACATAATTCCACATTTCATTTACCGTGTCATTCCATGCATCTTTCCACACATCATTCCACACATCATTCCACACATCATTCCACACAGCATTCCACACATCATTCAACACACCATTCCAAACCTCATTCCACATCTCATTCCACACCTCATTCCACATATGATTCCACGCACCATTCCACACATCATTCCACAAATCATTCCAAACCTCATTCCAAAGATCATTCCATATATCATTCCACACATCATTCCACACTTCATTCTACACATCATTCCAAACATTCCACAGCTCATTCCAAACATAATTCCACATCTCATTCCACACCTCATTCCACATATGATTCCACGCACCATTCCACACATCATTCCACAAATCATTCCAAACCTCATTCCAAAGATCATTCCATATATCATTCCATACATCATTCCACACATCATTCCACACATCATTCCATAACATTCCAAACATCATTACGCACGTCAATCCACACATCATGCCGCACATCATTCCACACATCATTCCAAACATCATTCCACTTCTCATTCCACACATCATTCCATAACATTCCACAAATCATTACACACATCAATCCACACATCATTCCTCATATGATTCCACACATAATCCCACACGTCATTCCAAACATCATTAAACAACATAATTCCACTCCTCATTCCACACATCATTCCACACATAATTCCACACATCATTCCACACAGCATTCCACACATCATTCCACACCTCATTCAACACATCATTCCAAAACATTCATCACATCATTCCACACATCAATCCACACATCATTCCACACATCAGTGCAAACCTCATTCCATCCCTCATTCCACACATCATTCCACACATCATTTCACACATCATTCCACACATCATTCCAAACATCAATCCATACCTCATTCCACAGAACATTCCACGCATCATTCCACACATCATTCCAAACATCATTCCATACATTATTCCGCACATCATTCCAGATATCATTCGAAACATCATTGCACACATCATTCCAAACTTCATTCCACACATCATTCCAAACATCATTCCTAACCTCATTCCAAACATAATTCCTCAGAGAATTCCACGCATCTTTGCACACAACATTCCACACATCATTCCACACCTCATTCCACACGTCATTCCACATCTCATTCCACACATCATTCCACACATATTTCCACAAATCATTCAACACATCATTCCACAGAGCATTCTACACATCATTCCACACATCATTCCACACCTCAATCCAAAACACATTCCACACATCATTCCACACATCATTCCACAATCATTCCACACGTCATTGACTTATCATTCCACACCTCATTCCACACATCATTCCAAAACATTCCACACATCATTACACACATTATTACTCACATCATTACACACATCAATCCACACATCATTCCACAAATCATTCCACACATCATTCCATACATCATTCCATACTTCATTCCACACATCATTCCAGATACCATTCGACACATCATTACGCACATCATTCAATACATCATTCCACACATCATCCTCACATCATTCCAAACATCATTCCACACATCATTCCACACATCATTCAATACATCATTCCACATAACATTCCACACATCATGCCACACATCAATGCACACCTCATTCCACACATCATTCCATAACATTCCACACATCATTACACACGTCAATCCACACATCATGCCACACATCATTCCACACATCATTCCAAACATCATTCCACACCTCATTCCAAACATCATTCCATAACATTCCGCAGGTCATTACACACATCAATCCACACATCATTCCAAAAAAGTTTCCAAACATCATCCACTCCTCATTCGACATATCATTCCACGCATCATTCCACATCTCATTCCAAACCTCGTTCCACACATCATTCCACACATCTTTCCACACTTCATACCACACATCATTCCTCATTTCATTCCAAACATCATTCCACACATCATTCAATACAACATTCCACATATCATTCCACACATCATTCCACGCATCATTCCACATCTCATTCCACACATCATTCCACACAGCATTCCACACCCCATTTCACACCTCGTTCCACACATCATTAAACACATCTTTCCACACAACATTCCACACATCATTCCACACATCATTCCAGACATCATTCCACACATCTTTCCACACTTCATTCCACACTTCATTCCACACATCATTCCACACATCATTCCACGCACAATTCCACATTTCATTTACCGCATCATTCCATTCCTCATTCCACACATCATTCCACACATCATTCCACGCACCATTCCACACATCATTCAACACATCATTCCAAACCTCATTCCAAAGCCAATTCCACACCTCATTCCACATAACATTCCACACCTCATTCCACAACTCATTGCACACATCATTCCACAAAACATTCCTACACATCAATGAACACATCTTTCCACACTTCATTCCTCACCTCATTCCACACGTTATTCCACACATCATTCAAAACATCATTCCACATATTATTCCACACATCATTCCATGCATCATTCCACATCTCATTCCACACATCATTTCACACATCATTCCACACCACATTTCACACATCTTTCCACACTTCATTCCACACATCATTCCACACATCATTCCACACCTCATTCCAAAGATCATTCCAAACATCATTCCACACATCATTCCACACATCATTCCACATTTCATTTACCGTGTCATTCCTTACATCATTCCACACATCATTCCACACATCATTCCCACATCATTCCACACAGCATTCCACACATCATTCCACACATCATTCCAAACCTCATTCCACATCTCATCCACACCTCATTCCACATATGATTCCACGCATAATTCCACACATCATTCCACAAATCATCCAAATCTCATTGCAAAGATCACACCATACATCATTCCACACATCATTCCACACTTCATTCTACACATCATTCCAAACATCATTCCACAGCTCATTCCAAACATCATTCCACACCTCATTCCACAACTCATTCACGCATCATTCCACACATCATTATACACATCATTCCAAACATCATTTCAAACATCATTCCTCACGTTATTACACACATCATTCCACATATCTTTCCACACATCATTGACAGATCATTCCATACCTCATTCCACACATCATTCCATAACATTCCACACATCATTACACACATCAATCCACACATCTGTACAGACAGCATTCCACACATCATTCCAAACATCATTCCACACATCATTCCACACATCATTCCAGATATCTTTCTGCACATCATTCCACACATCATTCCAAACATCATTCCTCACATCATTCCACACATCATTCAATACATCATTCCACATATCTTTCCACACATCATGACACACATCATTTCACACCTCATCTGACACATCATGCCATAACATTCCACACATCATTACACACGTCAATCCACACATCATGCCACACATCATTCCAAACATCATTCCACACCTCATTCCACACATCATTCCATAACATTACACAGATCATTACACACATCAATCCACACATCATTCCAAACAACATTCCAAATATCATTCACTCATCATTCCATACATCATTCCACACATCATTCCACACATCATTCCACATTTCATTTACCGTGTCATTCCATAGATCATTCCACACATCATTCCACACATCATTCCCACATCATTAAAACACAGCATTCCACACATCATTCCACACATCATTCCAAACCTCATTCCACATCTCATCCACACCTCATTCCACATATGATTCCACGCATCATTCCACACATCATTCCACAAATCATTCCAAACCTCATTCCAAAGATCACACCATACATCATTCCACACATCATTCCACACTTCATTCTACACATCATTCCAAACATCATTCCACAGCTCATTCCAAACATCATTCCACACATCATTCCACACCTCATTCCACAACTCATTCACGCATCATTCCACACATCATCCCACACATCATTCCAAACATCATTCCATACATCATTCCTCACGTTATTACACACATCATTCCACATATCTTTCCACACATCATTGACAGATCATTCCATACCTCATTCCACACATCATTCCATAACATTCCACACATCATTACACACATCAATCCACACATCTGTACAGACATCATTCCACATATCATTCCAAACATCATTCCACACATCATTCCACACATCATTCCAGATATCATTCTGCACATCATTCCACACATCATTCCAAACATCATTCCTCACATCATTCCACACATCATTCAATACATAATTCCACATATCGTTCCACACATCATGACACACATCATTCCACACCTCATCTGACACATCATGCCATAACATTCCACACATCATTACACACGTCAATCCACACATCATGCCACACATCATTCCAAACATCATTCCACACCTCATTCCACACATCATTCCATAACATTACACAGATCATTACACACATCAATCCACACATCATTTCAAACAACATTCCAAATATCATCCACTCCTCATTCCACATATCATTCCACGCATCATTCCACATCTCATTCCAAACCTCGTTCCACATATCATTCCACACATCTTTCCACACTTCATTCCACACATCATTCCTCACCTCATTCCACACATCATTCCACAAATTATTCAATAAAACATTCAAAACATCATTCCACTCCTCATTCTACACCTCATTCCACACATAATTCCACACATCATTCCACACAGCATTCCACACATCATTCCACACATCAATCCGCACATCATTCCACACATCAGTACAAATCTCATTCCATCCCACATTCCACACATCATTCCACACAGCATTCCACACATCATTCCACACCTCATTCAACACATTGTTCCAAAAATGTCATCACATCATTCCACACATCAATCCACACATCATTCCACACATCAGTACAAACCTCATTCTATCCCACATTCCACACATCATTCCACACCTCATTCCACACATCATTCCAAACATCATTCCAAACCTCATTCCACACATAATTCAACACAGCATTCCACACATCTTTGCACAAAACATTCAACACATCATTCCACACCTCATTCCACACATCATTCCACATCTCATTCCACACATCATTCCACACATCTCTCCACAAATCATTCAACACATCATTCCACAGATCATTCTACACATCATTCCACACATCATTCCATACCTCATTCTACACATGATTCCACACATCATTACACACCTCAATCCAAAACACATTCGACACATCATTCCACACCTCATTCCACACATCATTCCAAAACATTCCACACATCATTACACACATCAATCCACACATCATTCCACAAATCATTCCACACATCATTCCAAACATCATTTCACACATCATTACACACGTTATTACACACATCATTCCACACATCTTACCACACATCATTGACACATTATTCCATATCTCATTCCACATACCATTCCATAACATTCCACACATCTGTACACACATCAATCCACACATCATTCCACAAATCATTCCACACATCATTCCAAACATCATTCCAAAAATCATTCCACACTTCATTCCATACATCATTCCATACTTCATTCCACACATCATTCCAGATACCATTCGACAATACATTCCGCACATCATTCAATACATCATTCCACACATCATCCTCACATCATTCCAAACATCATTCCACACATCATTCCAAAACATTCCATTCAATATATCATTCCACATATCATTCCACACATTATGCCACATATCATTGCACACCTCATTCCACACATCATTCCATAACATTCCACACATCATTACACACGTCAATCCACACATCATTCCAAAAAAGTTTCCAAATATCATCCACTCCTCATTCGACATATCATTCCACGCATCATTCCACATCTCATTCCACACCTCGTTCCACACATCATTCCACACATCTTTCCACACTTCATACCACACATCATTCCTCACTTCATTCCAAACATAATTCCACACATCATTCAATATATCATTCCACATATCATTCCACACATCATTCTACGCATCATTCCACACATCTTTCCACACTTCATTCCACACTTTATTCCACACATCATTCCACACATCATTCCACGCACCATTCCACATTTCATTTACTGCATCATTACATTCATCATTGAACACATCTTTCCACACTTCATTCCTCACCTCATTCCACACATTATTCCACACATCATTCAACACATCATTCCTCATATCATTCCACACATCATTCCACGCATCATTCCACATCTCATTCCACACATCATTTCACACATCATTCCACACCACATTTCACACATCTTTCCACACTTCATTCCACACATCATTCCACACATCATTCCACACACCTTTCCACATTTCATTTACCGTGTCATTCCATACATCATTCCACACATCATTCCACACGTCATTCCAACACATCATTCCACACAGCATTTCACACATCATTCCACACATCATTCCAAACCTCATTCCACATCTCATTCCACACCTCATTACACATATGATTCCACGCATCATTCCACTCATCATTCCACAAATCATTCCACACCTCATTCCAAAGATCATTCCACACATCATTACACAAAACATTCCACACATCATTGCACACATCTTTGCACACATCATTCCACACCACAACCAGCACCTCATTCCACCCATAATTCAAAACATCATTACATACATCATTCCACACATCATTCCACATATCATTCCACACATAATTCCAAACATCATTCCACACATAATTCCACATATCATTTACGGTGTCATTCCATGCATCATTCCACACATCATTCCACACATCATTCCATACATCATTCCACACAGCATTCCACACATCATTCCACACATCATTCCAAACCTCATTCCTCATCTCATTCCATACCTCATTCCACATATGATTCCACGCACCATTCCACACATCATTCCACAAATCATTACCAACCTCATTCCAAAGATCATTCCATACATCATTCCACACATCATTCCACACTTCATTCTACACATCATTCCAAACATTCCACAGCTCATTCCAAACATAATTCCACACATCATTCCACACCTCATTCCACAACGAATTCACGCATCATTAAACACATCAATCCACACATCATTCCACACATCATTCCACACATCATTCCATAACATTCCAAACATCATTACGCACGTCAATCCACACATCATGCCGCACATCATTCCACACATCATTCCAAACATCATTCCACTTCTCATTCCACACATCATTCCATAACATTCCACACATCATTACACACATCAATCCACACATCATTCCTCATATGATTCCACACATAATCCCACACGTCATTCCAAACATCATTACACAACATAATTCCACTCCTCATTCCACACATCATTCCACACATAATTCCACACATCATTCCACACAGCATTCCACACATCATTCCACACCTCATTCAACACATCATTCCAAAACATTCATCACATCATTCCACACGTCAATCCACAAATCATTCCACACATCAGTACAAACCTCATTCCATCCCTCATTCCACACATCATTCCACACATCATTTCACACATCATTCCACACATCATTCCAAACATCAATCCATACCTCATTCCACAGAACATTCCACGCATCATTCCACACATCATTCCAAACATCATTCCATACATTTTTCCGCACATCATTCCAGATATCATTCGAAACAACACTGCACACATCATTCCAAACTTCATTCCACACATCATTCCAAACATCATTCCTAACCTCATTCCAAACATAATTCCTCAGAGCATTCCACGCATCTTTGCACACAACTTTCCACACATCATTCCACACCTCATTCCACACGTCATTCCTCATCTCATTCCACACATCATTCCACACATATTTCCACAACTCATTCAACACATCATTCCATAGAGCATTCTACACATCATTCCACACATCATTCCACACCTCAATCCAAAACACATTCGACACATCATTCCACACATCATTCCAAAACATTCCACACATCATTACACACATTATTACTCACATCATTACACACATCAATCCACACATCATTCCACAAGTCATTCCAGACATCATTCCAAACATCATTACAACAAATCATTCCACACATCATTCCATACATCATTCCATACTTCATTCCACACATCATTCCAGATTCCATTCGACACATTATTCCGCACATCATTCAATACATCATTCCACAGATCATCCTCACATCATTCCAAACATCATTCCACACATCATTCCACACATCATTCAATACATCATTCCACATATCATTCCACACATCATGCCACACATCATTGCACACCACATTCCACACATCATTCCATAACATTCCACACATCATTACACACGTCAATCCACACATCATGCCACACATCATTCCACACATAATTCCAAACATCATTCCACACCTCATTCCAAACATCATTCCATAACATTCCGCAGGTCATTACACACATCAATCCACACATCATTCCAAAAAAGTTTCCAAACATCATCCACTCCTCATTCGACATATCATTCCACGCATCATTCCACATCTCATTCCAAACCTCGTTCCACACATCATTCCACACATCCTTCCACACTTCATACCACACATCATTCCTCATCTCATTCCAAACATCATTCCACGCATCATTCAATACAACATTCCACATATCATTCCACACATCATTCCACACATCATTCCACGCATCATTCCGCACATCATTCCACACATCATTCCAAACCTCATTCCAAAGCTCATTCCACACCTCATTCCACATAACATTCCACACCTCATTCCACAACTCATTGCACACATCATTCCACAAAACATTCCTACACATCAATGAACACATATTTCCACACTTCATTCCTCACCTCATTCCACACGTTATTCCACACATCATTCAAAACATCATTCCACATATTATTCCACACATCATTCCACGCATCATTCCACATCTCATTCCACAAATCATTTCCCACATCATTCCACACCACATTTCACACATGTTTCCACACTTCATTCCACACATCATTCCACACATCATTCCACACCTCATTCCAAAGATCATTCCAAACATCATTCCACACATCATTCCACACAGCATTCCACATTTCATTTATCGTGTCATTCCATACATCATTCCACACATCATTCCACACATCATTCGCACATCATTCCACACAGCATTCCACACATCATTCCACACATCATTCCAAACCTCATTCCACATCTCATTCCACACCTCATTCCACATATGATTCCAAGCATCATTCCACACATCATTCCACAAATCATTCCAAACCTCATTCCAAAGATCATTCCCTACATCATTCCACACATCATTCCACACTTCATTCTACACATCATTCCAAACATCATTCCACAGCTCATTCCAAACATCATTCCACACATCATTCCACACCTCATTCCACAACTCATTCACGCATCATTCCACACATCATTCCACACATCATTCCAAACTTCATTCCATACATCATTCCTCACATTATTACACACATCATTCCACATATCTTTCCACACATCATTCTCAGATCATTCCATACCTCATTCCACACATCATTCCATAACATTCCACACATCATTGCACACATCAAGCCACACATCATTCCACACATCATTCCACATATCATTCCAAACTTCATTCCACACATCTTTCCACACATCATTCCAGATATCATTCTGCACATCATTCCACACAACATTCCAAACATCATTCCTCACATCATTCCACACATCATTCAATACATCATTCCACATATCGTTCCACACATCATGACACACATCATTCCACACCTCATCTGACACATCATGCCATAACATTCCACACATCATTACACACGTCAATCCACACATCATGCCACACATCATTCCAAACATCATTCCACACCTCATTCCACACATCATTCCATAACATTCCACAGATCATTACACACATCAATCCACACATCATTCCAAACAACATTCCAAATATCATCCACTCCTCATTCCACATATCATTCCACGCATCATTCCACATCTCATTCCACACCTCGTTCCACATATCATTCCACACATCCTTCCACACTTCATTCCACACATCATTCCTCACCTCATTCCACACATCATTCCACAAATTACTCAATACAACATTCAAAACATCATTCCACTCCTCATTCCACACCTCATTCCACACATAATTCCACACATCATTCCACACAGCATTCCGCACATCATTCCACACATCAATCCACACATCATTCCACACATCAGTACAAATCTCATTCCATTCCATATTCCACACATCATTCCACACAGCATACCACACATCATTCCACACCTCATTCAACACATTGTTCCAAAAATGTCATCACATCATTCCACACATCAATCCACACATCATTCCACACATCAGTACAAACCGCATTCCATCCCACATTCCACACATCATTCCACACCTCATTCCACACATCATTCCAAACATCATTCCAAAACTCATTCCACACATAATTCCACACAGCATTCCACACATCTTTGCACACAACATTCCACACATCATTCCACACCTCATTCCACACATCATTCCACATCTCATTCCACACATCATTCCACACATCTCTCCACAAATCATTCAACACAATATTCCACAGATCATTCTACACATCATTCCACACATCATTCCATACCTCATTCTACACATCATTCCACACCTCAATCCAAAACACATTCGACACATCATTCCACACCTCATTCCACACATCATTCCAAACATCATTCCAAACCTCATTCCACACATAATTCCACACAGCATTCCACACATCTTTGCACACATAATTCCACACATCATTCCACACCTCATTCCACACATCATTCCACATCTCATTCCACACATCATTACACATATCAATCCACACATCAAATCATTCCACACATCATTCCAAACGTCATTTCTCACATCATTACACACATTATTACACACATCATTCCACACATCTTAGCACACATCATTGACACATCATTCCATATCTCATTCCACATAACATTCCATAACATTCCACTCATCTGTACACACATCAATCCACACATCATTCCACAAATCATTCTACACATCATTCCAAACATCATTCCACAAATCATTCCACACTTCATTCCATACATCATTCCATACTTCATTCCACACATCATTCCAGATACCATTCGACACTACATTCCGCACATCATTCAATACATCATTCCACACATCATCCTCACATCATTCCAAACATCATTCCACACATCATTCCACACATCATTCAATACATCATTCCACATATCATTGCACACATTATGCCACATATCATTGCACACCTCATTCCACACATCATTCCATAACATTCCACACATCATTACACACGTCAATCCATACATCATTCCAAAAAAGTTTCCAAATATCATCCACTCCTCATTCGACATATCATTCCACGAATCATTCCACATCTCATTCCACACCACGTTCCACACATCATTCCACACATCTTTCCACACTTCATACCACACATAATTCCTCACTTCATTCCAAACATCATTCCACACATCATTCAATATATCATTCCACATATCATTCCACACATCATTCCACGCATCATTCCACATCTCATTCCACACATCATTCCACACAACATTCCACACCTCATTTCACACCTCGTTCCACACATTAAACACATCTTTCCACACAACATTCCACACATCATTCCATAACATTCCACACATTATTACACACGTCAATCCACACATCATTCCAAAAAAGTTTCCAAATATCATCCACTCCTCATTCGACATATCATTCCACGAATCATTCCACATCTCATTCCACACCTCGTTTCACACATCATTCCACACATCGTTCCACACTTCATACCACACATCATTCCTCACTTCATTCCAAACATCATTCCACACCTCATTCAAAATATCATTCCACATATCATTCCACACATCATTCCACGGATTATTCCACATCTCATTCCACACATCATTCCACACAGCATTCCACACCTCATTTCACACCTCGTTCCACACATTAAACACATCTTTCCACACAACATTCCACACATCATTCCACACATCATTCCACACATCTTTCCACACTTCATTCCAGACATCATTCTACACATCATTCCACGCATCATTCCACATTTCATTTACTGCATCATTCCATTCATCATTCCACACATCATTCCACAAATAATTCCAAACATCATTGCGCACATCTTTGCACACATCATTCCACACCACAATCTGCACCTCATTCCACACATAATTCAAAACATGATTACATACATCATTCCACACATCATTCCACACATCATTCCACACATCATTCTACACATCATTCCGCAAACCATTCCACATTTCATTTATCGTGTCATCCCATACATCATTCCACACATCATTCCACACATCATTCCAAACATCATTCCACACACCATTCCACACATCATTCTAAACATCATTCCAAAACACATTCCACATTCCATTCCACACCTCATTCCACATATGATTCCACGCATCATTCTTCACATCATTCCACAAATCATTCCAAACCTCATTCCAAAGATCATTCCATACATCATTCCACACATCATTCCACACTTCATTCTACAAATCATTCCAAACATCATTCCACAGCTCATTCCAAACATCATTCCACACATCATTGCACACCTCATTCCCAACTCCTTCACGCATCATTACAGACATCAATCCACACATCATTCCACACATCGTTCCACACATCATTCCAAACATCATTCCTTACATCATTCCACACCACATTCAACATATCATCCCACGCATCATTGCACATCTTATTCCACACGTCATTCGACACATCATTCCACACGTCATTTCACACCTCATTCCACACATCATTCCACATAGCATTTCACACATCATTCCACACACCATGCAACACATCTTTCCACACATCATTCCACACCTCATTCCACATATCATTCCACGCATCATTCCACACATCATTCCACACATCATTCCAAACATCATTCCAAACCTCATTCAACATATCATTCCACGCATCATTCCACACATCATTCCACACAGCATTCCACATATCATTCCACACATCATTCCACACATCATTCCACATAACATTTCACACATCATTCCATACATCGTTCCACAAGACATTCCACACAACATTCCACACATCGTTCCACACCTCATTCCACACATCATTCCAGACCTCATTCCACACATCATTCCATACATCATTCCTCACCTCATTCCAAAAATCATTCCAAACATCATTCCACAGATCATTCCACACATCATTCCACGCATCATTCCACACCACATTCCACACCTCTTTCCACACATAATTCAAAACATCATTGCATACATCATTCCACACATCATTCCACACATCATTCCAAACCTCATTCCGCACATCATTCCACACGTCATTCTACAAATCATTCCACACATGATTCCACAACTCATTCCACACATCATTCAACACATCATTCCACATATCATTCCACACATCATTCCAAACATCATTCCACACCTCATACCACATAACATTCCACACATCATTCCACACATCATTCCAAACAACATTCAACACATCATTCCACGCATCATTCTACACATCATTCCACAACATTACACACATCATTCCACACATCATTCCACACACCAGTCCATACCGCAATCCACATCTCATTCCACACATCATTCCACACATCATTCCACACGTCATTCCATACATCTTACAAACATCTTTCCAGATATCAATCGGCACATCATTCCACAAATCATTGCAGATATCATTCGACACATCATTCCACACATCATTCCAAACATCATTCCACATCACATTCCACATAACATTCCACACATCATTCCACACATCATTCCTCACCTCATTCCACACATCATTCCACACATCATTCAATACATCATTCCACATATCATTCCACACATCATTCCACACATCATTCCAAACATCATTCCACACAGCATTCCACACATCATTCCACAATTCATTCCACACATCGTTCCTCACCTCATTCCACACATCATTCCACACATCATTCAACACATCTTTCCACATATCATTCCACACATCATTCCAAACATCATTCCACACCTCATACCACATAACATTCCACACATCATTCCACACATCATTCCACACATCATTCCACACATCATTCCAAACATCATTCCACACCTCATACCACATAACATTCCACACATCATTCCACACATCATTCCACACATTATTCCGCAAATCATTCCTCACCTCATTCCACACATCATTCCACACGTCATTCAATACATCATTCCACATATAATTCCACACATCATTCCACACTTCATTCCACACATCATTCCTCACCTCATTCCACACATCATTCCACACTTCATTCAATACATCATTCCACATATGATTCCACACATCATTGCTCACATCTTTCCACACTACATTCCAGCCATCATTCCACATCTCATTCAACATCTCATACCACACATCATTCCACTCCTCATTTCACACATCAATCCACACATCATTCCACACATCATTCCACACATCACTCCATACCTCATTCCATACCTCATTCCGCACATCATTCCACACATCATTCCACACATCATTCCACACATCATTCGAGACATTATTCCAAACATCATTCCACTCCTCATTCCACATAAAATTCCACGCATCATTCCACACATCATTCCAACATCATTACATACATCATTCAACACAACATTCCACACATCATTACCGCACATCATTCCACACATCATTCCACACCTCATTCCAAACATCATTCCACACCGCATTCCACACATCATTCCAAGCATCATTCCAGATCTCATTCCACAACTCGATCACACGTCATTCCATACATCATTCCACACCTCATTCCACACCGCAGTCAACACATAATTCCATAAATCATTCCATATCATTCCACACATCATTCCAAACCACATTCCACACCTCATTCCACACATCATTCCACACATCATTGCACACAACAATCCGCACATCATTCTACACATCATTCCAAACATAATTCCATACCTTATGCCACATAACATTCCACACATCATTCCACAAATCATTTCACACATCATTCCAGATATCATTCGACACATCATTCGACACATCATTCCACACATAATTCCACATATCATTCCACAACATTCCACACATCATTCCACACTTCATTCCACGCATCAGTCCATACCTCATTCCACACCTCATTCCACACACCATTCCACACATCATTCCAAACATCATTCCACACGTCATTTCAAATATCATTCCACACCTCATTCCACATAACATTCCACACATCATTCCACATATCATTCGACACATCATTCCATACTTCATTCAATACATCATTCCACATAACATTCCACACATCATTACACACATCAATCCACACATCATTCCAAGCAACATTCCAAATATCATCCACTCCTCATTCCACATATCATTCCACACATCATTCCACACATCTTTCCACACATCGTACCACACTTCATTCCACACATCATTCCTCACCTCATTCCACACATCATTCCACACAACATTGAAGACATCATTCCTCATATCATTCCACACATCATTCCACGCATCATTCCACCACTCATTCCACACATCATTCCACATATCATTCCACACCTCATTCCACACCTCGTTCCACACATCATTCCACACCTCATTCCAAATCGCCTTCCACACCTCATTCCTCACCTCATTCCACACATCATGCCACACATCATTCAATACATCATTCCACATATCATTCCACACATCATTCAACAGATAATTCCACACATCATTCCACATCTCATTCCAAACCTCATTCCACATATCATTCCACACACCATTCCACAAATCATTGCACACATCATTACACACATCATTCCACACATCATTGCAGAAAACATTCCGCACCTCATTCCACAACTCATTCCACACAACATTCGAAACATCATTCAACACATCATTCCCCACTTCATTCTGCACATCATTCCAAACTTCATTCCACACCTCATTCCACATATCATTCCACACATCATTCCACACCTCATTCCACAAATCATTCACACATCATTCCACACATCAATCAACACATCATTCCTCATATGACTCCACACATCATCCCACACATCATTCCACACATCATTCCTCACCTCATTCCACACACCATTCCACACATCATTCAATACATCATTCCAAATATAAATCCACAAATCATTCCACACATCATTCCACGCATCATTCCAAACAGCATGCAACACATCATTGCATACATCATTCCACACCTCATTCAACACTTCATCACACTCATCATTCAACACAGCATTCCAAATATCATTCCACACCTCACTCCACATCTCATACCACACACCATTCCACTCCTCATTCCACAGCTCATTCCTCACATCATTCCACACATCAATCCACACATCATTCCACACATCATTCCACTCATCAGTCCATACCTCTTTCCACTCCTCATTCCTCATAAAATTCCACGCATCATTCCTCACATCTTCCAAGCATCATTACATACATCATTCAACACAACATTCCACACATCATTACCGCACATCATTCCACACATCATCCCACACCTCATTCCAGACATCATTCCACACCTCATTCCACGCATCATTCCACGCATCATTCCACATCTCATTCCACAACTCAATAACACATCATTCCACACATCATTGCACACATCATTCCAAACATCATTCAACACCTCATTCCACACCTCATTCAACACATAATTCCACATATCATTCCACATCATTCCACACATCATTCGACACATCATTCCATACCTCATTCCACACCTCATTCCACACATCATTCCACACATCATTGCACACATCATTGCACACATCATTCCACACTTCATTCTACACGTCATTCCACACCTCATTCCACAACATGCCACGCACCATTCCACATAACAATCCACACATCATTCCACACCTCATTCCAGACCTCATACCACAAATCATTTCCACATAATTCCTAATTTCATTCCACACGTCATTCCTCATATGATTCCACACATCTTTCCACACGTCATTCCTCACATCATTCCACACATCATTCCACACCTCATTCCACACATCATTCCACACGTAATTCCACACAACAATTCACATATCATTCCACACATCAATTCAAACCTCATTCCAAACATCATTCCACACCTCATTTCGCACATCATTCCACGCATCATTCCACACATCAATTCACACCTCATTCCAAACATCATTCCACACCTCATTCCATTCATCATTCCACACACCATTCTACAAAATATTCCACACCTCATTTAAACACCTCATTCCTCACCTCATTCCACAACTAATTCCACACATCACTCCACACATCATTCCACACATCATTCCACACACATTCCACGCATTATTCCAATCATGATTCCACACCTCATTCCACATATCATTCCACGCATCATTTCACACATCATTCCACACATCATTCCAAATATCATTCCACACATCATTCCACACATCATTCCACACAAGATACCACACATCATTCCACACATTATTCCACACTACGTTCCACACATCATTCCAGACCTCATTACACACATCATTCCACACCTCATTCCACACATCATTTCACACAACATTCCACACGTCATTCCACACATCATTCCACACATCATTCCACACCTCATTCCACACATCATTCCACACGTAATTCCACACAACAATTCACACATCATTCCACACGTCAATTAAAATCTCATTCCAACATCATTCCACACCTCATTTCGCACATCATTCCATGCATCATTTCACACATCATTCCACGCATCATTCCACACATCATTCCACACAGCATTACAAACATCATTCCACACTTCAATTCACACCTCATTCCAAACATCATTCCACACCTCATTCCACATATCATTCCAGACATCATTGCACACATCATTCCAAACATCATTCCACACATCATTCCACAAAACATTCCATACCTCATTTAAACACCTCATTGCTCACCTCATTCCACAACTAATTCCACACATCACTCCACACATCATTCCACACATCATTCCACACACATTCCACACATTATGCCAATCATCATTCCACACCTCATTCCACATATCATTCCACGCATCATTTCACACATCATTCCACACATCAGTCCACATATCATTCCACACAATTCCACACATCATTTCACACAAAAAACCCACATCTCGTTCCAAACATCAATCCACACATCGTTCATCATTCCACACATCATTCCTCACCTCATTCCACTCATCAGTCCACACAGCATTCAATACATCATTCCACGCATCATTTCACACATCATTCCACACATCATTCCACACATCATTCCACACAGCATTACACACATCATAACACACATCAATTCACACCTCATTCCAAACATCATTCCATACCTCATTCCACACATCATTCCAGACATCATTGCACACATCATTCCAAACATCATTCCACACATCATTCCACAAAACATTCCATACCTCATTTAAACACCTCATTCCTCACCTCATTCCACAACTAATTCCACACATCACTCCACACATCATTCCACACATCATTCCACACACATTCCACGCATTATGCCAATCATCATTCCACACCTCATTCCACATATCATTCCACGCATCATTTCACACATCATTCCACACATCATTCCACATATCATTCCACACAATTCCACACATCATTTCACACAAAAAACCCACATCTCATTCCAAACATCAATCCACACATCGTTCATCACTTCATTCCACACATCATTCCTCACCTCATTCCACTCATCAGTCCACACAGCATTCAATACATCATTCCACATATCATTCCACACATCATTCCACACAACATTACAAATATCATCCACTCCTAATTCCACATATCATTCCACGCATCATTTCACATCTCATTCCACACATTATTCCAGACATCATTCCACATCTCATCCCACACCTCATTTCACACATCATTCCACACATCATTCCACACATCATTACAAACATCATTCCGCACTTCATTCCACACATGATTCCACACATCATGCCAAACCTCATTCCACTCATCATTCCACACATCATTCCACACCTCATTCCACAACTCATTACCACATTATTTCTAACATCATTCCACACGTTATTCCTCATATGATTCCACACATCATCCCACACATCATTCGACACATCATTCCACACCTCATTCCTCACATCATTCCACACATCGTTCCACACATCATTCCAGATATCATTCGACACATCATTCCACACATCATTCCACACTTCATTCCACGCAACATTCCTTAACTCATTCCACTCATCATTCCACACATCATTAAATACATAATTCTACATACCATTCCACACATCATTACACACATCATTCCGCACATCATTCCACACATCATTCCAGATATCATTCGACACATCATTCCACACATCATTCCACACTTCATTCCACGCAACATTCATTAACTCATTCCACTCATCATTCCACACATCATTCAATACTTAATTCCACATATCATTCCACACATCATTCCATACATCATTCCACACTTCATTCCACACATCATTCCTCACCTCATTCCACGCATCAGTCCACACAGCATTCTATACATCATTCCACATATCATTCGACACAGCATTCCACACATCATTGCAATCATCATTCCATACCTCATTCAAAACATCATTCCACACATCATTCCACACATCATTCCACACAACATTCCAAATATCATCCACTCCTCATTCCACATATCATTCCACGCATCATTTCACATCTCATTCCACACATCATTCCACACGTCATTTCACATCTCATCCCACACCTCATTCCACACGTTATTCCACACATCAATTCACACTTCATCATTCCACACATCAATTCAAACCTCATTCCAAACATCATTCCATACCTCATTCCACACATCATTCCACACATCATTCCACACATCATTCCACACATCATTCGAGACATTATTCCAAACATCATTCCACTCCTCATTCCACATAAAATTCCACGCATCATTCCACACATCATTCCAATCATCATTACATACATCATTCAACACAACATTCCACACATCATTACCGCACATCATTCCACACATCATTCCACACCTCATTCCACACCTCATTCCACACCGCATTCCACACATCATTCCAAGCATCATTCCAGATCTCATTCCACAACTCAATCACACGTCATTCCATACATCATTCCACACATCATTCCACATCTCATTCCACACCGCATTCAACACATTATTCCATAAATCATTCCACACATTCGACACATCATTCCAAACCACATTCCACACCTCATTCCACACATCATTTCACACATCATTGCACACATCAATCCACACAGAATGCAACACATCATTTCATACATCATTCCACACATCAATCCACACCTCATTCAACACATCATACCACACATCATTCCATACATCATTACTCACCTCATTCCATACATCATTCCACGCACCATTCCACACAGAATGCAACACATCATTTCATACATAATTCCACACTTCAATCCACACCTCATTCAACACATCATACCACACATCATTCCACAAAGCATTCCAAATATCTTTCCACACCACATTCCATATCTCATACCACACATCATTCAACACCTCATTCCACACATCATTCCACACATCATTCAACATAGCATTCCACACATCATTCCACACCTCATTCCACACATCATTCAACAACATTCGACACATCATTCCACACATCAATCCACACATCATTCCATACATCAGTCCATACCTCATTCCACACCTCATTCCACACGTCATTCCACACATCATTCACACATCATTCCACACAGCATTCCACACATCATCACAAACATAATTCCGCGCATCATTCCACACATCATTCCAGATATCATTCCACAGAGCATTCCACACATCATTGCACACATTATTCCACACCTCAATCCACACCTCATTCCACACATCATTCCACACGTCATTCCACACATCATTCCACACATCATTGCACACCTCATTACACACATCATTCCACACGTAATTCCACACATCAATGCACACATCATTCCACACATCATTCCACACCTCATTCCAAACCCATTTCAAACATAATTCCAAAACTCATTCCACACATCATTCCAAACGTCATTCTACACATCATTCCACACATGATTCCACATATCATCCCACACATCATTCCACACATAATTCCACACATCATTCCACATCTCATTCCAAACCTCATTCCACACATCATTCAATACATTATTCCAAATATCATTCCACACATCATTCCACACATCATTCTAGAAAACATTCCGCACCTCATTCCACAACTCACTCCACACAACATTCCAAACATCATTCAACACATCATTCCACACTTCATTCTACACATCATTCCACACCTCATTCCACAAATCATTCACACATCATTCCACACATCAATCCACACATCATTCCTCATATGATTCCACACCTCATTCCACACATCATTCCACACATCATTCCACACCTCATTCCACAAATCATTCACACATCATTCCACACATCAATCCACACATCATTCCTCATATGATTCCACACATCATCCCACACATCATTCCACACATCATTCCAAACCACATTCCAAAGCTCATTCCACACCTCATTCCACAACTCATTGCACACATCATTCCACAAAATATTCCTACACCTCATTGAACACATCTTTCCACACTTCATTCCTCACCTCATTCCACACATTATTCCACACATCATTCAACACATCATTCCTCATATCATTCCACACATCATTCCACGCATCATTCCACATCTCATTCCACACATCATTTAACACATCATTTCACACCACATTTCACAGACCTTTCCACACTTCATTCTACACATCATTCCACACATCATTCCACACACCTTTCCACATTTCATTTACCGTGTAATTCCATACATCATTTCACACATCATTTCACACCACATTTCACACATCTCATTCCACACCTCATTACACATATGATTCCACGCATCATTCCACTCATCATTCCACAAATCATTCCACACCTCATTCCAAAGATCATTCCACACATCATTCCACAAAACATTCCACACATCATTGCACAAATCTTTGCACACATCATTCCACACCACAATCAGCACTTCATTCCACACATAATTCAAAACATCATTACTTACATCTTTCCACACATCATTCCACACATCATTCCACACATCATTCCACACATAATTCCACATTTCATTTACCGTGTCATTCCATGCATTATTCCACACATCATTCCACACATCATTCCACACATCATTCCACACAGCATTCCACACATCATTCCACACACCATTCCAAACCTCATTCCGCATCTCATTCCACATCTCACTCCACATATGATTCCACGCACCATACCACACATCATTCCACAAATCATTCCAAACCTCATTCCAAAGATCATTCCATACATCATTCCACACATCATTCCACACTTCATTCTACACATCATTCCAAACATTCCACAGATCATTCCAAACATAATTCCACACATCATTCCACACCTCATTCCACAACCCATTCACGCATCATTACACACATCAATCCTAACATCATTCAACACATCATTCCACACATCATTCCATAACATTCCAAACATCATTACTCACGTCAATCCACACATCATGCCGCACATCATTCCACACATCATTCCAAACATCATTCCACTTCTCATTCCACACATCATTCCATAACATTCCACACATCATTACACACATCAATCCACACATCATTCCTCATTTGATTCCACACATAAACCCACACGTCATTCCAAACATCATTACACAACATAATTCCACTCCTCATTCCACACATAATTCCACACATCATTCCACACAGCATTCCACACATCATTCCACACCTCATTCGACACATCATTCCAAAACTTTCATCACATCATTCCACACATCAATCCACACATCATTCCACACATCAGTACAAACCTCATTCCATCCCTCATTCCACAAATCATTCCACACATCATTTCACACATCATTCCACACATCATTCCAAACATCAATCCATACCTCATTCCACAGAACATTTCACGCATCATTCCACACATCATTCCAAACATCATTCCATACATTATTCCGCACATGATTCCAGATATCATTCGAAACATCATTGCACACATCATTCCAAACTTCATTCCACACATCATTCCAAACATCATTCCTAACCTCATTCCAAACATAATTCCTCAGAGCATTCCACTCATCTTTGCACACAACATTCCACACATCATTCCACACCTCATTCCACACGTCATTCCACATCTCATTCCACACATCATTCCACACATATTTCCACACCTCATTCCACACATCATTCCAAAACATTCCACACATCATTACACACATTATTACTCACATCATTACACACATCAATCCACACATCATTCCACAAATCATTTCACACATGATTCCAAACATCATTGCAACAAATCATTCCACACATCATTCCATACATCATTCCATACTTCATTCCACACATCATTCCAGATACCATTCGACACATCATTCCGCACATCATTCAATACATCATTCCACACATCATCCTCACATCATTCCAAACATCATTCCACACATCATTCCACACATCATTCAATACATCATTCCACATATCATTCCACACATCATGCCACACATCATTGCACACCTCATTCCACACATCATTCCATAACATTCCACACATCATTACACACGTCAATCCACACATCATGCCACACATCATTCCACACATCATTCCAAACATCATTCCACACCTCATTCCAAACATCATTCCATAACATTCCGCAGGTCATTACACACATCAATCCACACATCATTCCAAAAACGTTTCCAAACATCATCCACTCCTCATTCGACATATCATTCCACGCATCATTCCACATCTCATTCCAAACCTCGTTCCACACATCATTCCACACATCTTTCCACACTTCATACCACACATCATTCCTCACTTCATTCCAAACATCATTCCACACATCATTCAATACAACATTCCACATATCATTCCACACATCATTCCACGCATCATTCCACATCTCATTCCACACATCATTCCACACAGCATTCCACACCTCATTTCACACCTCGTTCCACACATCATTAAACACATCTTTCCACACAACATTCCACACATCATTCCACACATCATTCCACACATCATTCCACACATTTTTCCACAAATCATTCCACACTTCATTCCATTCCTCATTCCACACATCATTCCACACATCATTCCACGCATCATTCCACACATCATTCCACACATCATTCCAAACCTCATTCCCAAGCTCATTCCACACCTCATTCCACATAACATTCCACACCTCATTCCACAACTCATTGCACACATCATTCCACAAAATATTCCTACACATCATTGAACACATCTTTCCACACTTCATTCCTCACCTCATTCCACACATTATTCCACACATCATTCAACACATCATTCCTCATATCATTCCACACATCATTCCACGCATCATTCCACATCTCATTCCACACATCATTTCACACATCATTCCACACCACATTTCACATATCTTTCCACACTTCATTCCACACATCATTCCACACATCATTCCACACACCTTTCCACATTTCATTTACCGTGTAATTCCAGACATCATTCCACACATCATTCCACACGTCATTCACACATGATTTCACACAGCATTTCACACATCATTCCACACATCATTCCAAACCTCATTCCACATCTCATTCCACACCTCATTACACATATGATTCCACGCATCATTCCACTCATCATTCCACAAATCATTCCACACCTCATTCCAAAGATCATTCCACACTTCATTCCACAAAACATTCCACACATCATTGCACACATCTTTGCACACATCATTCCACACCACAATCAGCATCTCATTCCACACATAATTCAAAAATCATTACATACATCATTCCAAACATCATTCCAAACATCATTCCACACATAATTCCACACATCATTCCACACATAATTCCACATTTCATTTACCGTGTCATTCCATGCATCATTCCACACATCATTCCACACATCATTCCACACATCATTCCACACAGCATTCCACACATCATTCCACACACCATTCCAAACCTCATTCCACATCTCATTCCACACCTCATTCCACATATGATTCCACGCACCATTCCACACAGCATTCCACAAATCATTCCAAACCTCATTCCAAAGATCATTCCATATATCATTCCACACATCATTCCACACTTCATTCTACACATCATTCCAAACATTCTACAGCTCATTCCAAACATAAATCCACATCTCATTCCACACCTCATTCCACATATGATTCAACGCACCATTCCACACATCATTCCACAAATCATTCCAAACCTCATTTCAAAGATCATTCCATATATCATTCCACACATCATTCCACACATCATTCCACACATCATTCCATAACATTCTAAACATCATTACGCACGTCAATCCACACATCATTCCACACATCATTCCACACATCATTTCACACATCATTCCACACATCATTCCAAACATCAATCCATACCTCATTCCACAGAACATTCCACGCATCATTCCACACATCATTCCAAACATCATTCCATACATTATTCCGCACATCATTCCAGATATCATTCGAAACATCATTGCACACATCATTCCAAACTTCATTCCACACATCATTCCAAACATCATTCCTAACCTCATTCCAAACATAATTCCTCAGAGAATTCCACGCATCTTTGCACACAACATTCCACACATCATTCCACACCTCATTCCACACGTCATTCCACATCTCATTCCACACATCATTCCACACATATTTCCACAAATCATTCAACACATCATTCCACAGAGCATTCTACACATCATTCCACACATCATTCCACACCTCAATCCAAAACACATTCCACACATCATTCCACACATCATTCCACAATCATTCCACAAGTCATTGACTTATCATTCCACACCTCATTCCACACATCATTCCAAAACATTCCACACATCATTACACACATTATTACTCACATCATTACACACATCAATCCACACATCATTCCACAAATCATTCCACACATCATTCCAAACATCATTACAACAAATCATTCCACACATCATTCCATACATCATTCCATACTTCATTCCACACATCATTCCAGATACTATTCGACACATCATTACGCACATCATTCAATACATCATTCCACACATCATCCTCACATCATTCCAAACATCATTCCACACATCATTCCACACATCATTCAATACATCATTCCACATAACATTCCACACATCATGCCACACATCAATGCTCACCTCATTCCACACATCATTCCATAACATTCCACACATCATTACACACGTCAATCCACACATCATGCCACACATTATTCCACACATCATTCCAAACATCATTACACACCTCATTCCAAACATCATTCCATAACATTCCGCAGGTCATTACACACATCAATCCACACATCATTCCAAAAAAGTTTCCAAACATCATCCACTCCTCATTCGACATATCATTCCACGCATCATTCCACATCTCATTCCAAACCTCGTTCCACACATCATTCCACACATTTTTCCACACTTCATACCACACATCATTCCTCACTTCATTCCAAACATCATTCCACACATCATTCAATACAACATTCCACATATCATTCCACACATCATTCCACGCATCATTCCACATCTCATTCCACACATCATTCCACACAGCATTCCACACCCCATTTCACACCTCGTTCCACACATCATTAAACACATCTTTCCACACAACATTCCACACATCATTCCACACATCATTCCAGACATCATTCCACACATCTTTCCACACTTCATTCCACACTTCATTCCACACATCATTCCACACATCATTCTACGCACAATTCCACATTTCATTTACCGCATCATTCCATTCCTCATTCCACACATCATTCCACACATCATTCCACGCATCATTCCACACATCATTCAACACATCATTCCAAACCTCATTCCAAAGCTCATTCCACACCTCATTCCACATAACATTCCACACCTCATTCCACAACTCATTGCACACATCATTCCACAAAACATTCCTACACATCAATGAACACATCTTTCCACACTTCATTCCTCACCTCATTCCACACGTTATTCCACACATCATTCAAAACATCATTCCACATATTATTCCACACATCATTCCACGCATCATTCCACATCTCATTCCACACATCATTTCACACATCATTCCACACCACATTTCACACATCTTTCCACACTTCATTCCACACATCATTCCACACATCATTCCACACCTCATTCCAAAGATCATTCCAAACATCATTCCACACATCATTCCACACATCATTCCACATTTCATTTACCGTGTCATTCCATACATCATTCCACACATCATTAAACACATCATTCCCACATCATTCCACACAGCATTCCACACATTATTCCACACATCATTCCAAACCTCATTCCACATCTCATCCACACCTCATTCCAGATATGATTCCACGCATCATTGCACACATCATTCCACAAATCATCCAAACCTCATTACAAAGATCACACCATACATCATTCCACACATCATTCCACACTTCATTCTACACATCATTCCAAACATCATTCCACAGCTCATTCCAAACATCATTCCACACATCATTCCACACCTCATTCCACAACTCATTCACGCATCATTCCACACATCATTCCACACATCATTCCAAACATCGTTCCATACATCATTCCTCACGTTATTACACACATCATTCCACATATCTTTCCACACATCATTGACAGATCATTCCATACATCATTCCGCACATCATTCCATAACATTCCACACATCATTACACACATCAATCCACACATCTGTACAGACAGCATTCCACACATCATTCCAAACATCATTCCACACATCATTCCACACATCATTCCAGATATCATTCTGCACATCATTCCACACATCATTTCAAACATCATTCCTCACATCATTCCACACATCATTCAATACATCATTCCACATATCGTTCCACACATCATGACACACATCATTCCACACCTCATCTGACACATCATGCCATAACATTCCACACATCATTACACACGTCAATTCACACATCATGCCACACATCATTCCAAACATCATTCCACACCTCATTCCACACATCATTCCATAACATTACACAGATCATTACACACATCATTCCACATTTCATTTACCGTGTCATTCCATACATCATTCCACACATCATTCCACACATCATTCCCACATCATTCCACACAGCATTCCACACATCATTCCACACATCATTCCAAACCTCATTCCACATCTCATCCACACCTCATTCAACATATGATTCCACGCATCATTCCACACATCATTCCACAAATCATTCCAAACCTCATTCCAAAGATCACACCATACATTATTCCACACATCATTCCACACTTCATTCTACACATCATTCCAAACATCATTCCACAGCTCATTCCAAACATCATTCCACACATCATTCCACACCTCATTCCACAACTCATTCACGCATCATTCCACACATCATTCCACACATCATTCCAAACATCATTCCATACATCATTCCTCACGTTATTACACACATCATTCCACATATCTTTCCACACATCATTGACAGATCATTCCATACCTCATTCCACTCATCATTCCATAACATTCCACACATCATTACACACATCAATCCACACATCTGTGCAGACATCATTCCACATATCATTCCAAACATCATTCCACACATCATTCCACACATCATTCCACACATCATTCCAGATATCATTCTGCACATCATTCCACACCACATTCCAAACATCATTCCTCACATCATTCCACACATCATTCAATACATCATTCCACATATCGTTCCACACATCATGACACACATCATTCCACACCTCATCTGACACATCATGCCATAACATTCCACACATCATTACACACGTCAATCCACACATCATGCCACACATCATTCCAAACATCATTCCACACCTCATTCCACACATCATTCCATAACATTCCACAGATCATTACACACATCAATCCACACATCATTCCAAACAACATTCCAAATATCATCCACTCCTCATTCCACATATCATTCCACGCATCATTCCACATCTCATTCCACACCTCGTTCCACATATCATTCCACACATCTTTCCACACTTCATTCCACACATCATTCCTCACCTCATTCCACACATCATTCCACAAATTATTCAATACAACATTCAAAACATCATTCCACTCCTCATTCCACACCTCATTCCACACATAATTCCACACATCATTCCACACAGCATTCCGAACATCATTCCACACATCAATCCACACATCATTCCACACATCAGTACAAATCTCATTCCATTCCATATTCCACACATCATTCCACACAGCATACCACACATCATTCCACACCTCATTCAACACATTGTTCCAAAAATGTCATCACATCATTCCACACATCAATCCACACATCATTCCACACATCAGTACAAACCGCATTCCATCCCACATTCCACACATCATTCCACACCTCATTCCACACATCATTCCAAACATCATTCCAAAACTCATTCCACACATAATTCCACACAGCATTCCACACATCTTTGCACACAACATTCCACACATCATTCCACACCTCATTCCACACATCATTCCACATCTCATTCCACACATCATTCCACACATCTCTCCACAAATCATTCAACACAATATTCCACAGATCATTCTACACATCATTCCACACATCATTCCATACCTCATTCTACACATCATTCCACACATCATTCCACACCTCAATCCAAAACACATTCGACACATCATTCCACACCTCATTCCACACATCATTCCAAACATCATTCCAAACCTCATTCCACACGTAATTCCACACAGCATTCCACACATCTTTGCACACAACATTCCACACATCATTCCACACCTCATTCCACACATCATTCCACATCTCATTCCACACATCATTACACATATCAATCCACACATCATTCCACAAATCATTCCACACATCATTCCAAACATCATTTCACACATCATTACACACATTATTACACACATCATTCCACACATCTTAGCACACATCATTGACACATCATTCCATATCTCATTCCACATAACATTCCATAACATTCCACTCATCTGTACACACATCAATCCACACATCATTCCACAAATCATTCCACACATCATTCCAAACATCATTCCACAAATCATTCCACACTTCATTCCATACATCATTCCATACTTCATTCCACACATCATTCCAGATACCATTCGACACTACATTCCGCACATCATTCAATACATCATTCCACACATCATCCTCACATCATTCCAAACATCATTCCACACATCATTCCACACATCATTCCAAACATCATTCCACAAACCATTCCACACATCATTATAAACATCATTCCAAAACACATTCCACATTTCATTCCACACCTCATTCCACATATGATTCCACGCATCATTCTTCACATCATTCCACAAATCATTCCAAATCTCATTCCAAAGATCATTCCATACATCATTCCACACATCATTCCACACTTCATTCTACAAATCATTCCAAATATCATTCCACAGCTCATTCCAAACATCATTCCACACATCATTACACACCTCATTCCCAACTCATTCACGCATCATTACAGACATCAATCCACACATCATTCCACACATCGTTCCACACATCATTCCAAACATCATTCCTTACATCATTCCACACCTCATTCAACATATCATCCCACGCATCATTGCACATCTTATTCCACACGTCATTCGACACATCATTCCACACGTCATTTCACACCTCATTCCACACATCATTCCACACAGCATTTCACACATCATTCCACACATCATGCAACACCTCTTTCCACACATCATTCCACACCTCATTCCACATATCATTCCACGCATCATTCCACACATCATTCCACACAGCATTCCACATATCATTCCACACATCATTCCACACATCATTCCACATAACATTTCACACATCATTCCATACATCGTTCCACAAGACAGTCCACACAACATTCCACACATCGTTCCACACCTCTTTCCACACATCATTCCACACCTCATTCCACACATCATTCCACACATCATTCCAAACAACATTCCACACATCATTCCACGCATCATTCTACACATCATTCCACAACATTCCACACATCATTCCACACATCATTCCACACACCAGTCCATACCGCATTCCACATCTCATTCCACACATCATTCCACAAATCATTCCACACGTCATTCCATACATCTTACAAACATCTTTCCAGATATCAATCGGCACATCATTCCACAAATCATTGCAGATATCATTCGACACATCATTCCACACATCATTCCAAACATCATTCCACATCACATTCCACATAACATTCCACACATCATTCCACACATCATTCCTCACCTCATTCCACACATCATTCCACACATCATTCAATACATCATTCCACATATCATTCCACACATCATTCCACACATCATTCCAAACATCATTCCACACAGCATTCCACACATCATTCCACACTTCATTCCACACATCGTTCCTCACCTCATTCCACACATCATTCCACACATCATTCAACACATCATTCCACATACCATTCCACACATCATTCCAAACATCATTCCACACCTCATACCACATAACATTCCACACATCATTCCACACATCATTCCAAACAACATTCAACACATCATTCCACGCATCATTCTACACATCATTCCACAACATTCCACACATCATTCCACACATCATTCCACACACCAGTCCATACCGCATTCCACATCTCATTCCACACATCATTCCACACATCATTCCACACGTCATTCCATACATCTTACAAACATCTTTCCAGATATCAATCGGCACATCATTCCACAAATCCTTGCAGATATCATTCGACACATCATTCCACACATCATTCCAAACATCATTCCACATCACATTCCACATAACATTCCACACATCATTCCACACATCATTCCTCACCTCATTCCACACATCATTCCACACATCATTCAATACATCATTCCACATATCATTCCACACATCATTCCACACATCATTCCAAACATCATTCCACACAGCATTCCACACATCATTCCACACTTCATTCCACACATCGTTCCTCACCTCATTCCACACATCATTCCACACATCATTCAACACATCATTCCACATATCATTCCACACATCATTCCAAACATCATTCCACACCTCATACCACATAACATTCCACACATCATTCCACACATCATTCCACACATCATTCCACACATCATTCCAAACATAATTCCACACCTCATACCACATAACATTCCACACATCATTCCACACATCATTCCACACATTATTCCGCAAATCATTCCTCACCTCATTCCACACATCATTCCACACGTCATTCAATACATCATTCCACATATAATTCCACAAATCATTCCACACTTCATTCCACACATCATTCCTCACCTCATTCCATACATCATTCCGTACTTCATTCAATACATCATTCCACATATCATTCCACACATCATTCCACACATCATTCCACACATCATTCCAAATATCATTCCACACCTCATACCACATAACATTCCACACATCATTCCACACATCATTCCACACTTCATTCCACACATCATTCCTCACCTCATTCCACACATCATTCCACACATCATTCAATACATCATTCTACATATAATTCCACACATCATTCCACACTTCATTCCACACATCATTCCTCACCTCATTCCACACATCATTCAATACATCATTCCACATATGATTCCACACATCATTGCTCACATCTTTCCACACTATATTCCAGCCATCATTCCACATCTCATTCAACATCTCATACCACACCTCATTCCACTCCTCATTTCACACATCAATCCACACATCATTCCACACATCATTCCACACATCACTCCATACCTCATTCCATACCTCATTCCACACATCATTCCACACATCATTCCACACATCATTCCACACATCATTCGAGACATTATTCCAAACATCATTCCACTCCTCATTTCACATAAAATTCCACGCATCATTCCACACATCATTCCAATCATCATTTCATACATCATTCAACACAACATTCCACACATCATTACCGCACATCATTCCACACATCATTCCACACCTCATTCCAAACATCATTCCACACCGCATTCCACACATCATTCCAAGCATCATTCCAGATCTCATTCCACAACTCGATCACACGTCATTCCATACATCATTCCACACATCATTCGACACCTCATTCCACACCGCATTCAACACATAATTCCATAAATCATTCCACATCATTCGACACATCATTCCAAACCAAATTCCACACCTCATTCCACACATCATTCCACACATCATTGCACACAACAATCCACACATCATTCTACACATCATTCCAAACATCATTCCATACCTTATGCCACATAACATTCCACACATCATTCCACAAATCATTTCACACATCATTCCAGATATCATTCGACACATCATTCGACACATCATTCCACACATCATTCCACATATCATTCCACAACATTCCACACATCATTCCACACTTCATTCCACGCATCAGTCCATACCTCATTTCACACCTCATTCCACACACCATTCCACACATCATTCCAAACATCATTCCACACGTCATTTCAAATATCATTCCACACCTCATTCCACATAACATTCCACACATCATTCCACATATCATTCGACACATCATTCCATACTTCATTCAATACATCATTCCACATAACATTCCACACATCATTACACACATCAATCCACACATTATTCCAAGCAACGTTCCAAATATCATCCACTCCTCATTCCACATATCATTCCACACATCATTCCACACATCTTTCCACACATCTTACCACACTTCATTCCACACATCATTCCTCACCTCATTCCACACATCATTCCACACAACATTGAAGACATCATTCCTCATATCATTCCACACATCATTCCACGCATCATTCCACCACTCATTCCACACATCATTCCACATATCATTCCACACCTCATTCCACACCTCGTTCCACCCATCATTCCACACCTCATTCCACATCGCCTTCCACACCTCATTCCTCACCTCATTCCACAAATCATGCCACACATCATTCAATACATCATTCCACATATCATTCCACACATCATTCAACAGATAATTCCACACATCATTCCACATCTCATTCCAAACCTCATTCCACATATCATTCCACACATCATTCCACAAATCATTGCACACATCATTACACACATCATTCCACACATCATTGTAGAAAACATTCCGCACCTCATTCCACAACTCATTCCACACAACATTCCAAACATCATTCAACACATCATTCCCCACTTCATTCTGCACATCATTCCAAACTTCATTCCACACCTCATTCCACATATCATTTCACACATCATTCCACACCTCATTCCACAAATCATTCACACATCATTCCACACATCAATCAACACATCATTCCTCATATGATTCCACACATCATCCCACACATCATTCCACACATCATTCCTCACCTCATTCCACACATCATTCCACACATCATTCAATACATCATTCCAAATATAAATCCACAAATCATTCCACACATCATTCCACGCATCATTCCAAACAGCATGCAACACATCATTGCATACATCATTCCACACCTCATTCAACACTTCATCACACTCATCATTCCACACAGCATTCCAAATATCATTCCACACCTCACTCCACATCTCATACCACACATCATTCCACTCCTCATTCCACAGCTCATTCCTCACATCATTCCACACATCATTCCACATAACATTCGACACCTCATTCCACACATCATTCCAAAACATTCCACACATCATTCCACACATCAATCCACACATCATTCCACACATCATTCCACTCATCAGTCCATACCTCTTTCCACTCCTCATTCCTCATAAAATTCAACGCATCATTCCTCACATCTTCCAAGCATCATTACATACATCATTCAACACAACATTCCACACATCATTACCGCACATCATTCCACACATCATCCCACACCTCATTCCAGACATCATTCCACACCTCATTCCACGCATCATTCCACGCATCATTCCACATCTCATTCCACAACTCAATAACACATCATTCCACACATCATTGCACACATCATTCCAAACATCATTCAACACCTCATTCCACACCTCATTCAACACATAATTCCACATAACATTCCACATCATTCCACACATCATTCGACACATCATTCCATACCTCATTCCACACCTCATTCCACACATCATACCAGACATCATTGCACACATCATTGCACACATCATTCCACACTTCATTCTACACGTCACTCCACACCTCATTCCACAACATGCCACGCACCATTCCACATAACAAACCACACATCATTCCACACCTCATTCCACACCTCATACCACAAATCATTTCCACATAATTCCTAATTTCATTCCACACGTCATTCCTCATATGATTCCACACATCATTCCACACGTCATTCCTCACATCATTCCACACATCATTCCACACCTCATTCCACACATCATTCCACACGTAATTCCACACAACAATTCACACATCATTCCACACATCAATTCAAACCTCATTCCAAACATCATTCCACACCTCATTTCGCACATCATTCCACGCATCATTCCACACATCAATTCACACCTCATTCCAAACATCATTCCACACCTCATTCCATTCATCATTCCACACATCATTCTACAAAATATTCCACTCCTCATTTAAACACCTCATTCCTCACCTCATTCCACAACTAATTCCACACATCACTCCACACATCATTCCACACATCATTCCACACACATTCCACGCATTATTCCAATCATGATTCCACACCTCATTCCACATATCATTCCACGCATCATTTCACACATCATTCCACACATCATTCCAAATATCATTCCACACATCATTCCACACATCATTCCACACAAGATACCACACATCATTCCACACATTATTCCACACTACGTTCCACACATCATTCCAGACCTTATTACACACATCATTCCACACCTCATTCCACACATCATTTCACACATCATTCCACACGTCATTCCACACATCATTCCACACATCATTCCACACCTCATTCCACACATCATTCCACACGTAATTCCACACAACAATTCACACCTCATTCCACACGTCAATTAAAATCTCATTCCAAACATCATTCCACACCTCATTTCGCATATCATTCGATGCATCATTCCACACATCATTCCACACATCATTCCTCACAGCATTACACACATCATTCTACACATCAATTCACACCTCATTCCAAACATCATTCCACACCTCATTCCACATATCATTCCAGACATCATTGCACACATCATTCCAAACATCATTCCACACATCATTCCACAAAACATTCCATACCTCATTTAAACACCTCATTGCTCACCTCATTCCACAACTAATTCCACACATCACTCCACACATCATTCCACACATCATTCCACACACATTCCACGGATTATGCCAATCATCATTCCACACCTCATTCCACATATCATTCCACGCATCTTTTCACACATCATTCCACACATCATTCCACATATCATTCCACACAATTCCACACATCATTTCACACAAAAAACCCACATCTCGTTCCAAACATCAATCCACACATCGTTCATCACTTCATTCCACACATCATTCCTCACCTCATTCCACTCATCAGTCCACACAGCATTCAATACATCATTCCACGCATCATTTCACACATCATTCCACACATCATTCCACACATCATTCCACACAGCATTACACACATCATTCCACACATCAATTCACACCTCATTCCAAACATCATTCCATACCTCATTCCACACATCATTCCAGACATCATTGCACACATCATTCCAAACATCATTCCACACATCATTCCACAAAACATTCCATACCTCATTTAAACACCTCATTCCTCACCTCATTCCACAACTAATTCCACACATCACTCCACACATCATTCCACATATCATTCCACACAATTCCACACATCATTTCACACAAAAATCCCACATCTCGTTCCAAACATCAATCCACACATCGTTCATCACTTCATTCCACACATCATTCCACACCTCATTCCACACCTCATACCACAAATCATTTCCACATAATTCCTAATTTCATTCCACACGTCATTCCTCATATGATTCCACACATCATTCCACACGTCATTCCTCACATCATTCCACACATCATTCCACACCTCATTCCACACATCATTCCACACGTAATTCCACACAACAATTCACACATCATTCCACACATCAATTCAAACCTCATTCCAAACATCATTCCACACCTCATTTCGCACATCATTCCACGCATCATTCCACACATCAATTCACACCTCATTCCAAACATCATTCCACACCTCATTCCATTCATCATTCCACACATCATTCTACAAAATATTCCACTCCTCATTTAAACACCTCATTCCTCACCTCATTCCACAACTAATTCCACACATCACTCCACACATCATTCCACACATCATTCCACACACATTCCACGCATTATTCCAATCATGATTCCACACCTCATTCCACATATCATTCCACGCATCATTTCACACATCATTCCACACATCATTCCAAATATCATTCCACACATAATTCCACACATCATTCCACACAAGATACCACACATCATTCCACACATCATTCCACACATTATTCCACACTACGTTCCACACATCATTCCAGACCTTATTACACATATCATTCCACACCTCATTCCACACATCATTTCACACATCATTCCACACGTCATTCCACACATCATTCCACACCTCATTTCACACCTCATTCCACACATCATTCCACACGTAATTCCACACAACAATTCACACATCATTCCACACGTCAATTAAAATCTCATTCCAAACATCATTCCACACCTCATTTCGCATATCATTCGATGCATCATTCCACACATCATTTCACGCATCATTTCACACATCATTCCACACATCATTCCACACATCATTCCACACAGCATTACACACATCATTCTACACATCAATTCACACCTCATTCCAAACATCATTCCACACCTCATTCCACATATCATTCCAGACATCATTGCACACATCATTCCAAACATCATTCCACACATCATTCCACAAAACATTCCATACCTCATTTAAACACCTCATTGCTCACCTCATTCCACAACTAATTCCACACATCACTCCACACATCATTCCACACATCATTCCACACACATTCCACGCATTATGCCAATCATCATTCCACACCTCATTCCACATATCATTCCACGCATCATTTCACACATCATTCCACACATCATTCCACATATCATTCCACACAATTCCACACATCATTTCACACAAAAAACCCACATCTCGTTCCAAACATCAATCCACACTTCGTTCATCACTTCATTCCACACATCATTCCTCACCTCATTCCACTCATCAGTCCACACAGCATTCAATACATCATTCCACGCATCATTTCACACATCATTCCACACATCATTCCACACATCATTCCACACAGCATTACACACATCATTCCACACATCACTTCACACCTCATTCCAAACATCATTCCATACCTCATTCCACACATCATTCCAGACATCATTGCACACATCATTCCAAACATCATTCCACACATCATTCCACAAAACATTCCATACCTCATTTAAACACCTCATTCCTCACCTCATTCCACAACTAATTCCACACATCACTCCACACATCATTCCACACATCATTCCACACACATTCCACGCATTATGCCAATCATCATTCCACACCTCATTCCACATATCATTCCACGCATCATTTCACACATCATTCCACACATTATTCCACATATCATTCCACACAATTCCACAAATCATTTCACACAAAAAACCCACATCTCATTCCAAACATCAATCCACACATCGTTCATCACTTCATTCCACACATCATTCCTCACCTCATTCCACTCATCAGTCCACACAGCATTCAATACATCATTCCACATATCATTCCACACATCATTCCACACAACGTTACAAATATCATCCACTCCTCATTCCACATATCATTCCACGCATCATTTCACATCTCATTCCACACATTATTCCAGACATCATTCCACATCTCATCCCACACCTCATTTCACACATCATTCCACACATCATTCCACACATCATTACAAACATCATTCCGCACTTCATTCCACACATGATTGCACACATCATGCCAAATCTCATTCCATTCATCATTCCACACATCATTCCACACCTCATTCCAGATATCATTCCAGATATCATTCGACACATCATTCCACACATCATTCCACACTTCATTCCACGCAACATTCCTTAACTCATTCCTCTCATCATTCCACACATCATTAAATACATAATTCTACATACCATTCCACACATCATTACACACATCATTCCGCACATCATTCCACACATCATTCCAGATATCATTCGACACATCATTCCACACATCATTCCACACTTCATTCCACGCAACATTCATTAACTCATTCCACTCATCATTCCACACGTCATTCAATACTTAATTCCACATATCATTCCACACATCATTCCACACATCATTCCACACTTCATTCCACACATCATTCCTCACCTCATTCCACTCATCAGTCCACACAGCATTCTATACATCATTCCACATATCATTCCACACAGCATTCCACACATCATTGCAAACATCATTCCATACCTCATTCAAAACATCATTCCACACATCATTCCACACATCATTCCACACAACATTCCAAATATCATTCACTCCTCATTCCACATATCATTCCACGCATCATTTCACATCTCATTCCACACATCATTCCACACGTCATTTCACATCTCATCCCACACCTCATTCCACACGTAATTCCACACATCAATTCACACTTCATCATTCCACACATCAATTCAAACCTCATTCCAAACATCATTCCATACCTCATTCCACACATCATTCCACACATCATTCCACACATCATTCCACACATCATTCGAGACATTATTCCAAACATCATTCCACTCCTCATTCCACATAAAATTCCACGCATCATTCCATACATCATTCCAATCATCATTACATACATCATTCAACACAACATTCCACACATCATTAACGCACATCATTCCACACATCATTCCACACCTCATTCCACACATCATTCCACACCGCATTCCACACATCATTCCAAGCATCATTCCAGATCTCATTCCACAACTCAATCACACGTCATTCCATACATCATTCCACACATCATTCCACACCTCATTCCACACCGCATTCAACACATAATTCCATAAATCATTCCACACATTCGACACATCATTCCAAACCACATTCCACACCTCATTCCACACATCATTCCACACATCATTGCACACATCAATCCACACAGAATGCAACACATCATTTCATACATCATTCCACACATCAATCCACACCTCATTCAACACATCATACCACACATCATTCCATACATCATTACTCACCTCATTCCATACATCATTCCACGCACCATTCCACACAGAATGCAACACATCATTTCATACATAATTCCACAATTCAATCCACACCTCATTCAACACATCATACCACAAATCATTCCACAAAGCATTCCAAATATCATTCCACACCACATTCCATATCTCATACCACACATCATTCAACACCTCATTCCACACATCATTCCACACATCATTCCACATAGCATTCCACACATCATTCCACACCTCATTCCACACATCATTCAACAACATTCGACACATCATTCCACACATCAATCCACACATCATTCCATACATCAGTCCATACCTCATTCCACACCTCATTCCACACGTCATTGCACACATCATTCACACATCATTCCACACAGCATTCCACACATCATCACAAACATAATTCCGCGCATCATTCCACACATCATTCAAGATATCATTCCACAGAGCATTCCACACATCATTGCACACATTATTCCACACCTCAATCCACACCTCATTCCACACATCATTCCACACGTCATTCCACACATCATTCCACACATCATTCCACACCTCATTACACACATCATTCCACACGTAATTCCACACATCAATGCACACATCATTCCACACATCATTCCACACCTCATTCCAAACCCATTTCAAACATAATTCCAAAACTCATTCCACACATCATTCCAAACGTCATTCTACACATCATTCCACACATGATTCCACATATCATCCCACACATCATTCCACACATAATTCCACACATCATTCAACATCTCATTCCAAACCTCATTCCACACATCATTCAATACATTATTCCACATATCATTCCACACATCATTCCACACATCATTCTAGAAAACATTCCGCACCTCATTCCACAACTCACTCCACACAACATTCCAAACATCATTCAACACATCATTCCACACTTCATTCTACACATCATTCCACACCTCATTCCACAACTCATTCACGCATCATTCCACACATCATTCCACACATCATTCCAAACATCATTCCATACATCATTCCTCACGTTATTACACACATCATTCCACATATCTTTCCACACATCATTGACAGATCATTCCATACATCATTCCGCACATCATTCCATAACATTCCACACATCATTACACACATCAATCCACACATCTGTACAGACAGCATTCCACACATCATTCCAAACATCATTCCACACATCATTCCACACATCATTCCAGATATCATTCTGCACATCATTCCACACATCATTTCAAACATCATTCCTCACATCATTCCACACATCATTCAATACATCATTCCACATATCGTTCCACACATCATGACACACATCATTCCACACCTCATCTGACACATCATGCCATAACATTCCACACATCATTACACACGTCAATCCACACATCATGCCACACATCATTCCAAACATCATTCCACACCTCATTCCACACATCATTCCATAACATTACACAGATCATTACACACATCATTCCACATTTCATTTACCGTGTCATTCCATACATCATTCCACACATCATTCCACACATCATTCCCACATCATTCCACACAGCATTCCACACATCATTCCACACATCATTCCAAACCTCATTCCACATCTCATCCACACCTCATTCAACATATGATTCCACGCATCATTCCACACATCATTCCACAAATCATTCCAAACCTCATTCCAAAGATCACACCATACATTATTCCACACATCATTCCACACTTCATTCTACACATCATTCCAAACATCATTCCACAGCTCATTCCAAACATCATTCCACACATCATTCCACACCTCATTCCACAACTCATTCACGCATCATTCCACACATCATTCCACACATCATTCCAAACATCATTCCATACATCATTCCTCACGTTATTACACACATCATTCCACATATCTTTCCACACATCATTGACAGATCATTCCATACCTCATTCCACTCATCATTCCATAACATTCCACACATCATTACACACATCAATCCACACATCTGTGCAGACATCATTCCACATATCATTCCAAACATCATTCCACACATCATTCCACACATCATTCCACACATCATTCCAGATATCATTCTGCACATCATTCCACACATCATTCCAAACATCATTCCTCACATCATTCCACACATCATTCAATACATAATTCCACATATCGTTCCACACATCATGACACACATCATTCCACACCTCATCTGACACATCATGCCATAACATTCCACACATCATTACACACGTCAATCCACACATCATGCCACACATCATTCCAAACATCATTCCACACCTCATTCTACACATCATTCCATAACATTACACAGATCATTACACACATCAATCCACACATCATTACAAACAACATTCCAAATATCATCCACTCCTCATTCCACATATCATTCCACGCATCATTCCACATCTCATTCCACACCTCGTTCCACATATCATTCCACACATCTTTCCACACTTCATTCCACACATCATTCCTCACCTCATTCCACACATCATTCCACAAATTATTCAATACAACATTCAAAACATCATTCCACTCCTCATTCCACACCTCATTCCACACATAATTCCACACATCATTCCACACAGCATTCCACACTTCATTCCACACATCAATCCGCACACCATTCCACACATCAGTACAAATCTCATTCCATCCCACATTCCACACATCATTCCACACAGCATTCCACACATCATACCACACCTCATTCAACACATTGTTCCAAAAATGTCATCACATCATTCCACACATCAATCCACACATCATTCCACACATCAGTACAAACCTCATTCCATCCCACATTCCACACATCATTCCACACCTCATTCCACATATCATTCCAAACATCATTCCAAACCTCATTCCACACATAATTCAACACAGCATTCCACACATCTTTGCACAAAACATTCCACACATCATTCCACACCTCATTCCACACATCATTCCACACATCATTCCACAGATCATTCTACACATCATTCCACACATCATTCCATACCTCATTCTACACATGATTCCACACATCATTACACACCTCAATCCAAAACACATTCGATACATCATTCCACACCTCATTCCACACATCATTCCAAAACATTCCACACATCATTACACACATGAATCCACACATCATTCCACAAATCATTCCACACATCATTCCAAACATCATTTCACACATCATTACACACGTTATTACACACATCATTCCACACATCTTACCACACATCATTGACACATTATTCCATATCTCATTCCACATAACATTCCATAACATTCCACACATCTGTACACACATCAATCCACACATCATTCCACAAATCATTCCACACATCATTCCAAACATCATTCCACAAATCATTCCACACTTCATTCCATACATCATTCCATACTTCATTCCACACATCATTCCAGATACCAATCGACACTACATTCCGCACATCATTCAATACATCATTCCACACATCATCCTCACATCATTCCAAACATCATTCCACACATCATTCCAAAACATTCCATTCAATACATCATTCCACATATCATTCCACACATTATGCCACATATCATTGCACACCTCATTCCACACATCATTCCATAACATTCCACACATCATTACACACGTCAATCCACACATCATTCCAAAAAAGTTTCCAAATATCATCCACTCCTCATTCGACATATCATTCCACGCATCATTCCACATCTCATTCCACACCTCGTTCCACACATCATTCCACACATCTTTCCACACTTCATACCACACATCATTCCTCACTTCATTCCAAACATAATTCCACACATCATTCAATATATCATTCCACATATCATTCCACACATCATTCCACGCATCATTCCACACATCTTTCCACACTTCATTCCACACTTTATTCCACACATCATTCCACACATCATTCCACGCACCATTCCACATTTCATTTACTGCATCATTACATTCATCATAAACACATTATTCCACACACCATTCCACGCATCATTCCACACATCATTCCACACATCATTCCAAACCTCATTCCAAAGCTCATTCCACACCTCATTCCACGTAACATTCCACACCTCATTCCACAACTCATTGCACACATCATTCCACAAAATATTCCTACACATCATTGAACACATCTTTCCACACTTCATTCCTCACCTCATTCCACACATTATTCCACACATCATTCAACACATCATTCCTCATATCATTCCACACATCATTCCACGCATCATTCCACATCTCATTCCACACATCATTTCACACATCATTCCACACCACATTTCACACATCTTTCCACACTTCATTCCACACATCATTCCACACATCATTCCACACACCTTTCCACATTTCATTTAACGTGTCATTCCTTACATCTTTCCACACATCATTCCACACGTCATTCCACACATCATTCCACACAGCATTTCACACATCATTCCACACATCATTCCAAACTTCATTCCACATCTCATTCCACACCTCATTACACATATGATTCCACGCATCATTCCACTCATCATTCCACAAATCATTCCACACCTCATTCCAAAGATCATTCCACACATCATTACACAAAACATTCCACACATTATTGCACACATCTTTGCACACATCATTCCACACCACAATCAGCACCTCATTCCACACATAATTCAAAACATCATTACATACATCATTCCACACATCATTCCACATATCATTCCACACATAATTCCAAACATCATTCCACACATAATTCCACATTTCATTTACCGTGTCATTCCATGCATCATTCCACACATCATTCCACACATCATTCCATACATCATTCCACACAGCATTCCACACATCATTCCACACATCATTCCAAACCTCATTCCACATCTCATTCCACACCTCATTCCACATATGATTCCACGCACCATTCCACACATCATTCCACAAATCATTCCAAACCTCATTCCAAAGATCATTCCATACATCATTCCACACATCATTCCACACTTCATTCTACACATCATTCCAAACATTCCACAGCTCATTCCAAACATAATTCCACACATCATTCCACACCTCATTCCTCAACCCATTCACGCATCCTTAAACACATCAATCCACACATCATTCCACACATCATTCCACACATCATTCCATAACATTCCAAACATCATTACGCACGTCAATCCACACATCATGCCGCACATCATTCCACACATCATTCCAAACATCATTCCACACATCATTCCATAACATTCCACACATCATTACACACATCAATCCACACATCATTCCTCATATGATTCCACACATAATCCCACACGTCATTCCAAGCATCATTACACAACATAATTCCACTCCTCATTCCACACATCATTCCACACATAATTCCACACATCATTCCACACAGCATTCCACACATCATTCCACACCTCATTCAACACATCATTCCAAAACATTCATCACATCATTCCACACGTCAATCCACACATCATTCCACACATCAGTACAAACCTCATTCCATCCCTCATTCCACACATCATTCCACACATCATTCCAAACATCAATCCATACCTCATTCCACAGAACATTCCACGCATCATTCCACACATCATTCCAAACATCATTCCATACATTATTCCGCACATCATTCCAGATATCATTCGAAACAACACTGCACACATCATTCCAAACTTCATTCCACATATCATTCCAAACATCATTCCTAACCTCATTCCAAACATAATTCCTCAGAGCATTCCACGCATCTTTGCACACAACTTTCCACACATCATTCCACACCTCATTCCACACGTCATTCCTCATCTCATTCCACACATCATTCCACACATATTTCCACAACTCATTCAACACATCATTCCATAGAGCATTCTACACATCATTCCAAACATCATTCCACACCTCAATCCAAAACACATTCGACACATCATTCCACACATCATTCCAAAACATTCCACACATCATTACACACATTATTACTCACATCATTACACACATCAATCCACACATCATTCCACAAATCATTCCACACATCATTCCAAACATCATTACAACAAATCATTCCACACATCATTCCATACATCATTCCATACTTCATTCCACACATCATTCCAGATTCCATTCGACACATCATTCCGCACATCATTCAATACATCATTCCACAGATCATCCTCACATCATTCCAAACATCATTCCACACATCATTCCACACATCATTCAATACATCATTCCACATATCATTCCACACATCATGCCACACATCATTGCACACCTCATTCCACACATCATTCCATAACATAACACACATCATTACACACGTCAATCCACACATCATGCCACACATCATTCCACACATCATTCCAAACATCATTCCACACCTCATTCCAAACATCATTCCATAACATTCCGCAGGTCATTACACACATCAATCCACACATCATTCCAAAAAAGTTTCCAAACATCATCCACTCCTCATTCGACATATCATTCCACGCATCATTCCACATCTCATTCCAAACCTCGTTCCACACATCATTCCACACATCTTTCCACACTTCATACCACACATCATTCCTCATCTCATTCCAAACATCATTCCACGCATCATTCAAT